>NC_133392.1:131934541-132559041 GCF_047511655.1 Castor canadensis
TTCCAAGATAAGGGAATTCCAGACCATCATTAACAAAAGATGGTTAGGGGGTCCTACACCCACAAGTAGAAGAAAGATAACTATCACTATGACAGCATGTGAGAATAAATCATAAGTATAAATCCCACTAGAAAATAGATACAAAAATGAGAAACAGTGGGTCAATGAGGAAGTCAAAAGGGAAACTTAAAATTTCCTTGAAATGCAAATTGAAATAGCATACCTGTGAGGTTTATAGAAATGAGTACCTACATTAAAAAATAGATTTAAAATAGAAATTTAATGATGCACCACAAGGTCTTAGAAAAAACAGGAGCAAACCCTACCCCAGATTTGTAGAAGGAAAGGAAGAAAAATAAGAGGAGAAATAACTGAAATAGAATCTAAAGGAACAACATAAAGGATCAATGAAACTTTGAAAAAATGAACAGAGTAGACTAACAAAATAGATTTCCTAAAAATAGGAAGATCATGGGCCAGGACCCCTGGACAAAAAGTGAGACCCTATCTCAAAAATAAACAAAATGATAAATAAATAAAAGTAGAGATTAGAAAGACATCACGACTAAAACTACAAAAATTCAAAGGATCATTAGGGATTATTTTGAGAAAGTATATGCTAAAAACTGGAAAATCTATATGCAGTGGATAAATTTCTGGACATATATGATCTACCAAAATCGAACTAAGAGAATATAAAAAACTTAGCAGATCTATAACAACAAATGAGGTTGAATCAGTAATAACTCTTATATCAAAGAAAAACTCAGAATCAGTTGGCTTCATTGCTGAATTTTACCAAACTTTTAAAAAAGAATGAACATTAATGCTTCTCAAACTATTCCATAAAATTAGAAGGATGGAAATCCTTCAAAGCTCATTCTTTTAGGCCAGAATTACCCTGTTACCAAATCCTTACAAGAACACAGCAAAAAAGGAAAACCATAGACTAATATCCCTGATGAACATAGATACAAATATCCTCAACAAAATACTTGCAAATCAAATTCAAGAGCATATCAAAAAGATCACACACCATAATCAAGTTGGTTTTGTTCCAAGGGCTCAGGATGGTTCAACATATGTAAATCAGTAAGCATAATACATCACATAAACTTAATGAAGTCATCTGATCATATCAACAAATGCAGAAAAAGCATTGGATAAAATTCAGTAGCCTTCATGATAAAAGTCCTGAACATACTAGATATAGAAAGAATATACCTAAACATAATAAAGACTATGTATGACAAACCCATAACCAACATCATACTCAACAGGGGAAAACTGAAAGCATGTCCTTGAAGATCCAGGAGCAAGACAAGAGTGTCCACTCTCACCACTCTTATTCAATATAGTACTAGATATTTTAGCCAGAGCAATTAGGCAAGAGAAAGAAATGAAAGGCATACAAATAGGAAAGGAAGAAGTTAAATTATCACTGTTTGCGGATGATATTCTATATTTAGAAAACCATAAAGACTCCACTAAAAAGACTTAGAATAGATAAATGAATTCAGTAATGTCACAGGGTACAAAATCATCATATAAAAATCAGTAACCTATTTAGAAACCAATAATGAATTTGCTGGGAAAGAAATCATGAAAGCAACTCCATTCTTAATAACCACAAAAAGAAAAATATACCTAGGAATAAACTTAGATGAAAGACCTCTACAATGAAAATTATAAAACACTGATGAAAGAAATTGAAGAGGATACAAAAAGATGGAAAAGACATGAAAGAAATGGAACAAAAATTAATTAGAGACTTCTAAGAATACATAGAGCTGGGAGAAGACCTCCCAGCTTCTCCTCAGAGAAGAAGCACTGCAGCATAGGAGGACAGAGAGGACAGTGTCATTTTACCTCTGGGTGCAGATACTCTTACCCATAACCTGGGCTTTCTTGGTATTTGTCTGCATGAAGTGTGATGCCATTAGTGTATTGGAGAAGGAACATGACTAAAGCGATGAACATTTTGATTTTATCCAGTCACATATCTGGAAGTTTTGTTTACAGTATGGTGCAGCACTTATTTACACTTTAATTAAAAAAAACCAAAAATATTGATTTAGTATATAAATATATCATTCAGAAACTATACAGATTTCCCTATAAGATTTCTGCTGTTGTGTGGAAAAGGATGCAGTATTTATTCCAGCAGGGTGGGATGATGATAAAAAAAATAGGAATATTACATGAAAATTTTCAAACATTGAAAGTAGAAGATAATTTTGAAGACATCATAACTAAACCACCTATCCAAAAGTTTGTACACAAGAAGGAAATCATGGCAGAGGATGACCAAGTGTTTCTTACGAAGTTATAGTCCCTGTTAGCAAAGCAGCCACCAACTGTAGCTGAAAGGCCTGTGGATGTATCACCAAGAATCCCTGGAGGCTCCCCTCAAACACCAAACAGATCTTTGTTATTCAGTGTGTCACCCATCCCTGCTGGGTCAAAAAAGAAAATTGATCCAAACATGAAAGCTGGAGCTACAAATGAAGGTGTCCTGGCAAATTTCTTCAATAGTTTGTTGAACAAAAAGACTGGCTGTCCTGGAGGCCTTGGTGTTGGTGGTAGTAGCCCTGGAGGTGGAGCTGGAGGCAGAAGCAGTGGTTTACCACCATCTGCCAAAAAATCAGGCCAGAAGCCTGTCCTGTCAAATGTTCATGCAGAGCTAGACAGAATTACAAGAAAACCAGTTTCAGTTTCTCCTACAAAACCTATGTATGTCTGTATGTCTCCTACAGAAGGAGAAGCTTCTTGAAGATACCAAATAAAGCCATTTGTCCAGTTTTCTGGGATCTTTGCCTTTTCCTTTGAAGGTAGGATTAGGGAGCTGGAGTGCTTTTACAGGTGACTAAGTTTATGTCCTTTTTTATTTTATTTTACTTTTTTTTTGGTGGCTGCCCATTTTTATAAGAGGAGCTATACAGAAGAAAACTTATTCTACATAATGTATAATTATTATTTGCATCATCATTTTGCATAAGGGAAATTTTGGATTTTGAAAATCTCAAAATTTATAGGGCAGTAATAGAACCATGTGATCATATCTATACCTAATAAACCTAGTGTAAACCATGTTTCAGGAAAGACTGAAAACATGCAGTTTGGGAAGTCTAAACATGTTTTAGTTAAGACTATTAAATCATTTTTTAAAATATTCTGTGTTTTGCTGAAAGAGAAAAGGATCAGTCGTCAATTGACATAAATGTACCAATACATAAGGGATATGCTGAGAAAACTGTCAACTAGCATTATCTCAATTGGTGATCCTATAATTTTTCATTAAAATATTTAGAATTATTGGCCAAGATGTTTCTTTAACTGAGGAGGAAAGAAAGGACACTACCTAAATGTGTAAAAGAAAAATGCAGAGGTTATAAAAATGTAAAGAGATAAAAGTCTTTGGAATTTGTATATATATATATATGTATGTATGTATGTATATACACATATACATATACATATATGTATATATGGGTCTGCCTTAATATACTCTTTTTTTGTTTGTGACTTTTAGCTATAATCAGTTAATAAAGTATTTATTCTCTGCATTCAGGTTCAAAGAAAAAAAAAGACATACTACAAAACCATAGTAACCAAAACAGCATGGTATTGGCATAAAAACAGACACATGGACTGATGGAACAGAATAGAGAACCCAGAAATAAATCTCCACATCTACAGACAACTGATTCTCAACAAAGAAGCCAAAAATATACACTGACGAAATGACAGCCTCTTTTACAAATTGTGCTGGGAAAACTGCAGAATATTGAAGCTTTCCCCTATCTCTCATACTGTACAAATAATATCAACTCAAAATGGATGTTAGTATAAGACCTGACACTCTAAAACTACTCTATAGGGGAAACATGTCAAAATATCAGAACAGGCAATGACTTTCTGGATAGACTCCAAAAGCACAGGAAACCAAAATAATCTTGACAAATCGGATCACATCAAACAAAAAAGCCTCTGTGCAGCAAAGGAAAATAATCAACAAAATGAAGAGACAACCTACTGAATGGGAGAAAATATTTGCCAGCTATTCACCTGACAGTAGATTAATATCCGGAATATATAAAGACCTCAGAATCTTAACAAAACCTAGCATGGTAGTGCACGTCTGTAATCACAGAACTTGTGAGGCTGAGGTAGGAGGATCATGAATTCAAGGCCAGCCTGGGCTACATAGCAAGTTCCAGGCCATCCAGGGCTGCATAGAAAGACAAAACAAAATTTAACAACAATAACAACAAAGCACAGGTAATCAAATTTAAAAACTCGTCAAATGTTCTAAATGAGATACTTTCCAAAAGGCAAAATACAAATGGCCAATAAATATATGCAGAATGCTCAACATCATTAGCCATCATGGAAATAAATATGAAAACTACGAGAAGTTCTATCCCACCCTAGGTAGATTGATTATTATCAGAAAATGATGAACACAATTGAGGATATAGAGGAAAAGGAGCCCTTATACAAGATTAGTCTCTATGAAAACCATGATACAGTCTCTATGAAAAACAGTTGGAAGTTTCTCAAAAAGTTAAAAATAGACCCAGCTATCCTACTTCTGGGTATATATACAAAGAAAATGAATTCAGTGTACAAAAGATACCTGCATTCACATGTCAGTTTGATATTATTCACAATATCTAAGCTATGGAATCAGCCTAGATGCCTCTCAACAGATGAGTAGATAAAGAAAATGTTAAACACACACACACACACACACAATGGAGTATCAGCTCTAAAAATAATGAAATCCTGTAATTTTCAGCAAAATGGATGGAAAAGGAAGATATTATGTTAACCAAAATAAGCCAGACATACAGAAAGACAAGCATTTCATGTTCTCTATCCTATATGGAAAGTTTAAAAAAAGACACATAAGAAGATTAGTAGGGATTGGAAAGTGTACTGTGGAAGTGGGAGAAGGGGTGAGGAAAGAAGAAGGATGGATGGACATGATCAATGCATGATGATCAATGTATATGCATGTATGGAAAGATTGTGACTCCCATTAATTTGAACAATTAACACATTATTGTAATTAAATTTTTTTAAGGAAAGGTAGAACAAAGGGGACTCATTTCATTTTTCCAAACCTACAAAGTTTCAGTACTTATGACATTGTGGTTTTGTATAAGGATAGACATATAGATTAGTCTGTTAGAATTGAAAGTCCAGAGCTGAACTCATCAATTTCTGGTGAAATGATATTCACTGAGAATGCCAAGACAGTTTTATGGGATTTTAAACAAGTGTAAGAAAAGCTGGGTGTCCAGATGGGAGATAATGAGTTTGGACCCAACCTCCATACCATATACAAAAATTAACTCCAAATAGATCATAGACCTAAATGTAAAAGCTAATACTAAAACTCTTAGAACACATTGAGGGTAAATCTTCATGACCTTGGCTTAGGTAACAGTTTCTTAGATACAAGACCAAAAGCATAAACAACAACAGAGGAAATAGGTAAGTTGAACTTCATGAAAATTGAAAGCTCTTCTACTTCCAAGGTCACCATCAAGAAAAATAAAAATTAAAATGTTTACAAATCATATACAGGTTTATTTCCCAAATATATAATGAGCTCTTACAGCACAACAATAAAAGGCAATACAATCTAAAAATAATTAATTTTAATGCATATTTCTCTGTACGTATTCAAATGGCCAATAAGCACATAAAAGAAACTCAATATCATTATCTTTAAAGAAACATAAATCAAATTGCAATGGCTTACTAATTAACATCCACTTAAAAAGGCAAACAATATTGAGCATTGGTGATAATCTCATACATTGGTGTTGCGATTATAAACTCCTGGGGCCACCTTAGAAAGCAGTTACAGTTACTCAAAATCTTAAACATGGAATTACCACATGATCCAGCAGATCCTCTCATAAGTATGTACTCGAGAATAGAAAACATGTCCACACCAAAAAACCTATCATAAATATTTATCCCATCATTATTCGTAATAACCAAAAAGAAGAATCCAAATGTCTACCAGTTGGTATGCAGATAATCAAAGTGTAGTATATTCATATTATGTAGTATTTATTATCCAGCAATGAAATGGAATAAAGCACTGATAATGCTATGACATGAGTGAGCCTTGAAACTATTGTGATAAGTGAAAGAAATAATTCACATATTAGCCAACATATTATACAAAATAGATAAGTTCACAGAGATGAAAAGTAGTAATTTAATAGTTCCTAAGGACTGGGCTAAAAAATAAATGGAATGACTCCTAATGCATATGGGATTTCTTTGGGGGGAATGATGAAAATGTTACAAAATTAGATAGGTGTGATACTTGCATAACTATGACTATACTAAAAAATATTGAATTATATATTCTAAAATAGCTAATTTTCTGGTGTGCGAGTTAAAACATACCTACCATACGGTCCAGCCATTCCATTCTTAGATATTTATGCAAGGGAAAAGAAAGCCCTCCATCTGTGGATTCCACCTCTGGTGGATTAAACTGATCACAGATCAAAAATATTTGTGGGAAAGATGTATCTATACTGAACATGTACCAAGGTATTTTTTTCTCTTCCATTATTCCCTGGACAATAGAGTATAATTATTTACATAGCATTTATAATGTGTTAGGTATTGTAACTAATCTAGAGATAATTTAAACTATATGGTCAGCCCAAGCATGGTGGTGTACACCTATAATCCCAGCACACATGAAGCTGAGGCAGGAGGATCATGAGTTCAAGTCCAGCCTGGCCTACATAGTGAGACTCTATCTCAAAACAAAATAAAACAAAACAAAAAGTATATGGGAGGATGTGCACAGGCTACATGTAAATACTATACCATTTCATAAAAGGGACTTGAGCATCCACAGACTTTAGTATTTGAGGAGTTTTCTAGGATTAATCTTCCACAGATATCGGTGGACTACTATATTTCTACACAAAGTTGTGTGCATGAATGTTCATAGCAACTTTATTTATAATAGCCAAAAGCTGGAACCAAACCAAATGACTATCAATGTGGTATACTATTCAGCAATACAAAGACATTAATTTCAAGCTGAATATTCTCTATCCAAAAATCTTTGGACCAGAATGTTTTGGATTTCAGATTTCTATCGGATTTTAAAGTATTTGCAAATATATAATTAGATATCTTAAGGCTATGATGCAAGTCTAAATGTGAAATTCATTATCGTTTCATGTATACCTTATACACATAGCCTGAAGGTATCTGTATGCAGTATTTTTAGTGTGCCTGTTTTGACTGCAACCCATTCCTCTTATGGCATCATCATGTCAGTTCTCAAAAAGTTTTAGATGTATAGCATTCTTTATTTCAGACTTCCAGATAGGGATACTCAGCCTGTATTGATACATCAGCAGATTGGGTGAATATCAGAATAGTTATGCTGATTGAAAGAAGGTAGGCACAAAAGGAATACGTTCTCCATGATTCCATCTAAGATAGAAGATACAAACCAATCTACAGTGAAGTCTGGGAGGGGCCACAAAAAGGAATTACAAAGGAACATGTATGAACTTGAAGGCAATAACCATGTTGATTATCTTGATTGTGGTGATGCTTTCATGGGTGTATACATACAGTATATATGGAGTCACAAGTGCATAAAAATGTAAAGACTTACAAAAGTCCTTACATTAATTTATTAATTTATTATTTTTTATTAAAATAATAAATTATTTCACATAATTTATTAAATGTTGATTATATGAGTTGGTTTATAAGCTTATGTCAAAATAAGAAAAAATAAACTCCCAATTGTCTGTGTGGCCAACATACAAACCACTATTCTGAATGTTCTATGAAAAGACGTTGAGGATATGGTAGTATAATGAGATATAGTAGTCCTGAAAAGAAAATGTTATACCTGTGCTGGGGTTAGAGAGCTAGAGAAGATAAAATGAGAAAGCATTTAAGTAACTGGACTATTTGAAACACTCTTGTTTTGTTTTGTTTTTTTCTTTTCACTGGTATGAGTCAATATTTGATGCTTCAGGGGAAAGTAGTTACTGTTAGGGAGTAATTCAGACTGGTTGTCGCTGGCCCACTGACAGTTTGAGTCCAAATCATATATTTTGAGATTTGTCTCTTAACATCCTTATTTAAAATGTGATTTACTCTTAGTCTGCCTAATCCCCATAATTTGTTCTCCTCAGTCCTACACACCTCCAAGCAACGAATTCAAGATCAGCATGAAATTGGAAGCACAGGATCCCAGGAATACCACCTCCACCTGTATTGCCACAGTAGTTGGACTGACAGGTGCCCGCCTACGTCTGCGCCTTGATGGCAGTGACAACAAGAATGACTTCTGGCGGTTGGTTGACTCAGCTGAAATCCAGCCTATCGGAAACTGTGAGAAAAATGGGGGCATGCTGCAGCCCCCTTTGGGTGAGTAATTAGACCCACGCTGTCCCTATTCAGTTAGGTTCCAAAAGTTAGAAATTCTATTACGGGAAAGTCTCAGTTCTCCTGTCTATCCCTTTTTTCATATGGTCTCCCAGAAAGTCCCATCCAAAGTGAAATAAACTGAAAAATCTGAACATTTCCACTTCTACATTGGCTTATGATATCCAGTATCTCTCACACTCTTCCTTTTCCTGACCAGAAATTGCACCCTTCGTCCTTTCCTTTCTGTCAACACTCACTTACCTTGAAAGAGAAAGTAGAAGTCAATCTTACCACTTAATGTACTTCAAAAAACATAGTGCCCTGCTTCTCTCACACACTAAATAAATAAATCAAGCAAGCTAACTAGCGAGCTTTTACCAAACCCTATCTAATAATGACAAGGGGCAAAAGAAAACTTTCCCAGTAAAAAGGATGACTGTTATAAGGATCTCTTATCTCTTCTCCCCTAAATTATAATATGGTCCTTGAAATTTTTTGTCTGAAATCATTATTAAGAAAATCTTATTATTTTACTTAAACTATTAACTCCAATAGACTTTTCTCTTCCAAATCAGATGCACCTTTTTTGCCTCAGTATACCTGAGAAAGTCAGTTCATCAATTACTGTCATTAGTGCAGTGAACCTCCATTAGGGACAGAAATTGATTATGGTCTTTGGGCCATGTTCTCCTCAGGAAGTTGAGCTAGGTTAATCAAAGTTAGGGAATATATATCATTTGAAAGAGTTCCCCAAGTGCTTGTTTAATATTTTTCTTCCATGTAAAAATCATTTTATATAATGTTTCAAATATATATAATTAAATAACACAGTGAATGTCCATGTATCCTTTATTGTTGATAATTACCAACACATAGTGAATTTTATTTTGTCTATACTTATATATACTCCCTATCCTCTCTTGCCTAAGTGCCCAAACAGTATCATTTTATCGTGAAATAGTATGTCTTTCCCATAGGATATTTTTGAAACATAACTATAATGCCACTATTGTAAGAAAATAACTAATAATTCTGTAATGTCAGTACATATTTGACAGTGTTTAAATTGCTCCAGTTGTCTTTCTCAACTCTCCTCCATGCATGCACATGCTTTCTCTTTCTCATGTTTTTTTGAATCAGGATCTAAGATCCACACATATTGTAGTTGGTTGATGTGTCCCTAATGTTTCTTTTAGTCTATGAATATCCTCATTTTTTCCTTGCCATTTATTTGTTGAAAACTCCAAGTTACTTGTCTTTAAAATTTCCCACAATTATATTTTGCTGGTTATATTGCAGTAGTATCATTTAACATGTTTTGCTGTTAACATGTTTACTGTGTTTCCTGAAATTGGTAACTAGAACTAGATATTTTACAAGATTGAGGTTCAGTTTTTCACAAAAATATTTCACAGATGGGGTTTTTTATTTCTGTCAGGAAATGTATATGATTTAGTTGCCTCTTATTTTATAATGTAGCAGCCATTGATGCTCATAGTCTGGGTTAGGGGACAACAGATTTTCTTAATGTGTCAGATAGTAAATATTTTAGACTTGAATACCATATGTTCTATATCACAACTACTTAGCTTTGCCCTTGTAATTTGAAAGCTGCCATAGATAATACATAAATGAATTGGCAGAGCTGTGTTCCAATAAAACTTTATTTACAAACAACAGATGACCAAGCCTTCTGGCTGTAGTTTGCTAAACCCTGATTTAGGTCCATCAATTCATTATGGCTTCGAAATGAGACATTTTAATCCTGCCATTCTTTCTACATAAATAAAGTAGAATGCATCTGCTAAGATAAACTTTCATTGCCTCTTTGGATATCATGAGATATAGTTCATACAGGATTCTTTTCTTTATTTTCAGAATAATGAATTGGTTTACTAGCATCCTTCAAAAGTATTTAAGGAAAGTTGTTTAGTATCATAAACTCAAGAATCCATGCATATTTGTTGTGTTTCAGTTCCTCACATTAATTGTGCATATTTATGCTCAGTTGTCCCATTTGGGGCCAGAAGGAGCCTCATCAGGTTGTCCTTTGACTCTCTTAATTATATTAGTACTGTTTGGTAGCTCTTTGAAATGTCAGAATGTTCCAGGTTTATTAGCTTTTGTCCCTTTGACAAAATACCTGAGATAAAGAAAGGAGGAAAGATTTATTTTGGCTCATGGTTTCAGAAGTTTCAGTCCATGGTCACTTGGCTCTGCTGCTTCTGAGCCTGGTTGTGGTAGGGCAGAGCCTGATGGTAGAGCAAAGTATCTTACCCTATAGTAGACAGAAAGCAGAAAGACTGAGATGAAGGATCTGGGGACAATATAAACTCTTGAAAGTTATGCTCCCAATGACACACTATCTCCACATTCATCTATGAGCTCATCAGTGGACTAATCCATTGATGAAATTAGAGTCCTCATGATTCATTTACCTATCAGTGATTAGATCTATCAGCTGGGGACCAGCCCTTCAACACATGTGCCGTTGAGCGGAGGGCATTTCATATCTATATCATAACAAGAATCATTTTATATATTTCTTGCCCCAATGTGTAATCAGCTATTTCTTCCAGATGCTTAGGCTCCTTTTAGTGAAAAATTGTATTTAGAGACCATAATCTGGTATATATGTATGTGCCAGAAGCTTTACATAATTGTTAATGATATCAGAGAACTGGAGTAATGAGGGATATATATATGCAGTTTATTTATATATATTTGCCTGTAAAGTGTTTTACAAATGATAGCTTACTCTACGTACTTTTCTCAGCCTTTTTTCATTCATTGATAGGCCCTAAAGACAACTTCACAGTAGTATGGAGATATTCCTTATTCCTTTTCACAACTACATAGTTCTATATTATTCTCTTACTACTTTATGACTCACTATGAAGTATCTAGAGAGAATATTTTAAAAAATAAGTTCCCAGGGATAATAGAAACCATCTAAATTAAAGCCTTTTTTCAAAAATTCTCTAGAATCCTACATATCAAAAAGGAAAACAAATCAAACTATTCATAACCTACTATAACTAGGAATTAAGAATATCAAAGTTTTCAGTTACATGTTAGTGGAGATATGAAGATCTGCTAGCAGCAGAGCCAGTACCAGACCCATGCCAGAATGAAGAGTTTATGTAGGTGGAAACTATTAAAAAATGAGGGGGCCATGGAGGTCTAACACAGCCAAAATTTCCCTAGAAAGAGATAGTTTCATCCAGAATGGGAAATACTGAGAACAAGCTAAAACCTTGTGGATTAGAGTATAGGCTACTAGAGAATCAGAAAAGAGAGTCCAAGTTGATAGTGTGAAAGAATAGAGATTACATTGCAGTCTTGGGAAGAAAATGACCTTTCAGGGAGAGGGAGACTTGCTATTGAAGGAGAAAAAGAAAGGAAGGGGTAGAACTTAAGGTTATGTAGAATCAAAGAGTATCATAAACTCAAAAGACGTTCCAATATTCTCATCCCATCCCAAAAAAGCCCATCTATTAAAGAACATTTCACTGTGTCAACTCTTAAGTTCCCTGCCAAAATAAGACCTCTCATTTTTGTTGGTCCAGGAAAAAAAAGACACTTTAAAGTAATAAGGAAATAGCAGTCAACATCCATAAAAATCCTCTATATGAAGAAAAACAGATGAGGATGTAAAACTATTTTAGCTACTGAAAATTCTGCTGCCAAAACCAGTGACTAATCAGAGGGAAGCTATTGCACAACAGCCCAACTTGAGCTGAAGAAGTTCTGACAGATAGGGACAAATACTGTGTATTGTAGATGGTGGAAATCACACTAGAAATGTAGAATAGACAAGAAGATGTGAAATAGAATTATCTGACTGGGTACACATGATGGTATACAACTATAATCCCTGTTACCTGGAAGGTGAATATATGGAGAGTTACAGTTTGAGGCCAGCCGAAGCAAAAAGTTATACCTCATCTTAACAAACAGTCTAGGTGTGTTGGTTCATACTGTAAACCCAGCATAGGTAAGGCATACATGAGATTGAAGAATGAGGCATAGGAAAGGAAGGCAGAGAAGGAGGAGGAAATAGAAGAAACAAAGTCATCTCACTTGAAGAATCAATTCCAAGATGACAAAGGGACAGTAGATTCAACTGAAAAAACATAAGGGACATTGAAGAGAGAAATATAAATAATCAAGGAAAAAAATCTTAAGTGGTTTAAAAAGTCTCAGAAAGGAACTTCTAGATACAGAACACAATCAACAGGGGTCCCAAATGTAGATGTATATGTATGTATGCATGTGTCGTTGGAGCCCCTAAAGAAGATAAACAAGGGCTGGTGGAGTGGCTCAAATAGTAGAGCATCTGCTGAGTAAGCATGAGGCCCTGAGGTAAAACCGCAGTACTGCCACAAGAAAAGAAGATAAAATAATATAAAAGAATGACAAGAGGCCACAAACAGCCAAGGCAATACTCAGTCAAAAGAACAACGCTGGAGGTATCCCGACTTCAAACTATATTACAAAACAATAACAATAAGAACAGCATGGTACTGGCACAAAAACAGTCATGAAGACCAGTGGAACAGAATAGAGGACCCAGATACGAAGCCACCCAAATATAACCAACTTGTCTTTGACAAAGTCGCTAAAAATATACGATGGAGAAAAAGCAGCCTTTTCAACAAAAACTGCTGGGGAGACTGGTTAGCAGTCTGCAAAAAACTGAAACTAGATCCGTGTTTACCACCATATACCAATATTAACTCAAAATGGATCAAGGATCTTAATATCAGACCCCAAACTCTAAAGTTGGTACAGGAAAGAATAGGAAATACTCTGGAATTAATAGGGATAGGCAAGAACTTTCTCAATGGAACCCCAGCAGCTCAGCAACTAAGAGATAGCATAGATAAAGGGGACTTCATAAAACTAAAAAGCTTCTGCTCAACAAAAGAAATGGTCTCTAAACTGAAGAGAACACCCACAGAGTGGGAGAAAATATTTGCCAGCTACACAAAGGACTGATAACCAGAATATATAGGGAACTCAAAAAACTAAATTCTCCCAAAATTAATGAACCAATAAAGAAATGGACAAGTGAACTAAACAGAACTTTCTCAAAAGAAGAAATTCAAATGGCCAAAAAACACATGAAAAAATGCTCACCATCTCTAGCAATAAAGGAAATGCAAATTAGAACCACACTAAGATTCCACCTCACCCTTGTTAAAATAGCCATCATTAGCAACACCACTAACAACAGGTGTTGGCGAGGATGTGGGGGAAAAAGGAACCCTCTTATACTGCTGGTGGGAATGTAAACTAGTACAACCACTCTGGAAAAAAATTTGGAGGCTACTTAAAAATCTAAACATTGATCTACCATATGATCCAGCAATAGCACTCTTGGGGATATACCCAAAAGACTGTGACACAGGTTATTCCAGAGGCACTTGCACACCCATGTTTATTGCAGCACTATTCACAATTGCCAAGTTATGGAAACAACCAAGATGCCCCACTACTGATGAATGGATTAAGAAAATGTGATATTTATACACAATGGAATGTTATGCAGCCATGAAGAAGAATGAAATGTTATCATTTGCAGGTAAATGGATGGAATTGGAGAACATCATTCTGAGTGAGGTTAGCCTGGCCCAAAAGACCAAAAATTGTATGTTCTCCTTCATATGCGGACATTAGATCAAGGGCAAACACAACAAGGGGATTGGACTTTGATCACAAGATAAAAGCGAGAGCACACAAGGGAGGTATGAGGATAGGTAAGACACCCAAAAACCTAGATAGCATTTGTTGCCCTCAACACAGAGAAACTAAAGCAGATACTTTAAAGCAACTGAGGCCAATAGGAGAAAGGGACCAGGAACTACAGAAAAGGTTAGTTCGAGAAGAATTAACTTAGAAGGTAACACACATGTACAGGAAATCAATGCGAGTAAACTCCCTGTATAGCTATTCTTATCTCAACTAGCAAAAACCCTGGATCCTTCCTATTATTGCTTATACTCGCTCTTCAACAAAATTAGAGATAAGGGCAGAATAGTTTCTGCCGGGTAGCGAGGGGTAAGGGGGGGTAAGAGAGGGGGTGGGGGGAAGGAAGGAGAAATGACCCAAACATTGTATGCACATATGAATAAAATAAAAAAAATTTTTTTTAAGATACAGCTTTTCTTTTCTTTTTTTTTATTTTATTATTCATATGTGCATACAAGGCTTGGGTCATTTCTCCCCCCTGCCCCCATCCCCTCCCTAAAAATTTTTTAAAAATAAAAAAAAAGAATGAACACATAAACCAAAACCTTTCCATAAATTAAAGAAGACCTAAACCTATATTTAAAGGGTCTAATTTATTCCTGTGAGAATTGATTCAGATTGGTCAACTCTAAGACATTCTAGTTAAACTATTATAAGAAAAATTCTCCAAAGCTGGCAAAAGAAAGTCAAGTCTTTTACAAAGGAAAGAAAAATTGGCATCAGATTTCCCAAGAGCAAAATACAAAGCAAGACAAAATGAGGCAACATTTTCAAGAAATTCAAGGGAAAAAATTGGGAGTAAGGCTTTTATGTCTAGGCAAGCTGTTCTTCAGGTACTGTAAATATAATGATACAGTTTCCAGCATGTCAGAACTCAAAAGAATAGTGCAACCCCAAGTCATACTTGAGGAATCAAAGAAAGAACTTCATGCAACCAGGAGATAATCTATAACACAAACTAAGGCTGAAGCCAGGATAGAATTACACACACACACACACACACACACACACACACACACACACACACACAACACACACACACACACACACACACACACACACACACCACCCCCCCCATGATAAGAGAAACAACACAGTAATTTGAACCCAGAAAGTTTAATTGTTAGCTGTATCACAGAATTGCGAGTAATGAGGGATTTGTTTAAATATATAGGAATAGCAAACATAAAGAGAATCCATTATCTTGGGGCTGAGATACAGTGCCCCAAGAAGGATTTTCCATCCCCCATCATTCTCAGGACTGAGTATAGACCCTTGTGGGAGAGGACTGTGGCTTGCTGATTGACAGAAGTCACTGTGGTGCCAGGTTGGTAGAACTTGCTAAAAATTTGCCCTTCGAGGTTCTGGAGGAGGGTGTTCATTGAGAGGTAATCTCTCTGGAGGAACAGTACTATGAAACTAACCTAGGTGGTAGTGGTGACGGGGGTGCTGCTGCTGGCCACTGGATGCTACTGGCTGCCACACACTGCAGTAAACCATGATCAGAGAAGATAGAAGTGCTGCAAGAAACTGGAGCCAACAATGAAAGCAGAAAGGAAGTTCCTTTCTTCCTCTCCTGTCAGGAGTTGGGGAGAAGGAGGAAATCAAAAGCTGTTGTTTAATGGGTACAGTTCTGAAGTACATGGTGATTATGATTGTACAACAATGTGATGTACAATTAAAAATGATTATGATGGAAAATTTTATGTTGTGTATGTTTTACCACAATAAAAATTACCAAGCTTACAAACAAGCAAGAGAAAAATGAATCAGTTATAATTAAGAGTCTATAAATGACACAGATGATAATTAGTAGACAAGAACATCGAGGCAATTATTTAATTAAACTGTATGTTTTCTACAAGGAACCATGAGTAGAGAAATGAAAGATAAACAAGACTCAAATTGAACTCTAGAAGGGAAAATATAAATATCTCAAGTATAAAATAAACTGGATGTAATCAATAACATTACTTCCTGGAACTGTTACAGAAGAAAAGATTAGTACACTTAAAATAGTTATACAAAGTTTCCAAAAAGGGACTGAAAAAAAGCAACTTCAAGCAGCCTAATATGTGTACAATTTGAGTCTTGAAGGAAGAGTAGGGAGCATAGATGAACTTATTTGAAGAATAATGACTGAAAATTTCCCAAATGTGATGAAAACTATAACTTCACTGATCAGAGAAGCTCAGTGAACCCCAAGAAGAACAAAATGAAGCCAAGGATTTCAATGAACATCATTATCAAATTGCTGAAAATCAGTGATAAAGAGAACAATCTTATAGTATCCACAGAAAAATAGCGACTAATACAAAGAAGAACAAAGAATGACAGCAACTTATCAGAAACAGAGCTAGAATGTAGTAGAGTGATGTCAAGTTCTTAAAAAAAATACTAAGCTAGAATTCTATAGCCAGCAATAATGTTTTTCAAAAATAAAAGTGAAATAATATTTGCAATTTAACAAAGCTTAGAGAATTAGTCACCAGCATATTAGCACTATAAGAAATGTTAAGCAGGGCGCCAGTGGCTCACGCCTGTAATTCTAGCTATCAAGGAGGGAGAGATCATGTGGATCGTGGTTCAAAGGCAGCCTAGGCAAATAGTTTGCAAGACCTTATCTCGAAAAAAAATGCTTCACAAAAAAGGGCTGGTGGAGTGGCTCAAGGTGTAGGCCCTGAATTCAACCCCAGAACCACAAAAAAAAAAAAAAAGAAATGTTAAATGAAGTCCTCTAAGCAGAAGAAAAATTATACCATATATAACAGTGGATCTGAAGAAAGGAATAAAGAACATTTGCAGATAAATTTAAAATATATTGTAAAAGCTCCATGATTGAGGCTGTATGCATCTGGCACATGAATAGACAGCCTCAGTAGTGGAAAATAATGGCAAATCCAGAAGTAGATCTGACTATGCATGAAAATTTGATACATGGTAAGGCAGTATCTTAGTCTGCTCAGGCTATTAAATGAAAATACCATAAAGTGTAGCTTATACAACAGAAAGATATTTTCTCTCAAGTGTAGAGGCTAGAAAATTCAAAATAAGGTTTTAACAGAGTTCAAATTCTGGTAAGAACTCTCTTCCTTGCTGGCTTTCCTACTTTGTCCTCACATGAAAGAGGGAGGCAGAAAGTCCAAAATAAGGTTTTGACAGAGTTCAGATTCTGGTAAGAACTCTCTTCCTTGCTGGCCTTCCTACTTTGTCCTTACATGAAAGAGGGAGGCAGAGAAGAGGGGAGAGAGTGAGTGAGTGAGTAAGTCAGTCAGTCAGAGACAAAATCTCTTTTCATAAGGCCACATTTCTAACAGATTTGGGCCCCACTCCTATGACCTCATTTAGCCTTAATTATCTCCTAAAGACCCTCTCTTCAGACACAGTTGTATTAAGGGTTAGGACTTCAACATGAATTTGAGGGAAACACATTTAGTCCATAGCAAGTGTCATTAAATCAGGGTAAAATGAACTTTTCTATAAATGACATTGAGATAGGTGGGTAGCCATTTTGGAAAAAATGTAATTGAGTTCATATAGCACAGCATATACCAGAATAAACTGAAGCTGGATTATAAATCAAAATGTGAAAAATAAAATCTTAGAAGTAGTGGAGCCAAGCATGTTGGTTCATGCCAGATGTCTGGAAAGTAGAGATGGGAGAATTGTGGTTTGAGGACAAAAGTCCAAGACTCAATCTGAAATATAATAAAAGCAAAAAGGACTGGGGGCATGGCTCAGGTAGTAGAGTGCCTGCCCAGCAAGTTTAAGACTGAGTTCAAACCCCAGTACTACACAGAAACAAAAAGAAGCAGCAGCAGCACTGGAAAAAACAGAAACTTCTTTATAAACCTGAATAGAGAAAACCTTTCTGAATATGACTCAATCCAGATAAACTGGTAAATTTGACTATATAAATGTTAAAAATAAAACCTTTTTAGGGAAAAAATACTCCATGCAAAGTTAAAATTGGGGAAAACATTTACAACATATGTGACAGATAAAAGGCTAATTAATTTTTTTAAAAGTCATAAATTTGGACCAGGTATGGTGGCACACACCTATAATTCCAGCTACGCAGGAGGTAAAGGTAGGAGGATTGAGGTTCCAGGCCAGGCTCACAAAATATTAGTGAAATCATATCTCAACAAACAAACCAAGTGTGGTGATCCACACCTATAACTCCAACTACTAGGAGGCATAGGTAGGAAGATTGTGGTCCAGGCTGCCCTGGCTAAAAAACATAAGACTACCTGAAAAATAACTAAAGCAAAAATGACTATGGGATATGAGTCAAGTGGTAGAGTGCTTGCTTACTAAGTGTGAGGTCCTGAGTTCAAACCCCAGTACCACAAAAAAGTCATAAATTAAAACTTTTTTAAAAGACTAAGACCAATATGAAAATGGACTTAAAAGATGAACAGACAGTCCAGAGGAGGTATACAAATAAATAGTCCTCAAACCTATGAAAATATGCTTACCTTCACTCATAATAGAGTAAGTGCAGATTGAACTACACGGAGATATTCTTCCTTACCAGACTGACAAAAATTCAGACAGTTGAGGACACAAGACTTTGGGGAAACAAATCCTCTTTTGTTGCTGGGGACACACAGAGTGGTGCAATCCTTATTGTGGACAGGGATATACAATTTGCTAGTATCTGAGTGCATTTAACATTTGACCCGAATTCTTAGAGTAGGCAATCCTACTCTAAGATTATGAAGAGATCCTTCCACAAAACGCAAATAGTGGTTGTTTGCAGCATCATTAAGAGGTTGGTTGAATGTAATACAGTACATTCACACAATGAAATACCATGTAACCAGAATCTAGGATAAAGAATATCTCCATAAACTGACATGGCATCATTTCCAACATACATTGTTGATGTGAATAACTGGAAATTTCAGTGGGACTCAGTGGCTCATGCCTGGAATCTCAGCTACTGAAGGCCAGTCCAGGCAAAAAGTTAGCAAGACCTCATCTCAACAAAACAAGCCAGATGTAGTGGCATGCACCCAGCTTCATGGGACACTGCAAGATCAAGGTCTGAGGCAGCTCCAGGCAAAAAAACAGACCCTACCTGAAAAATAACCAACAAGTAAAAAAGGCTAGAGACATGGCTCAAGTGGTAGAGCATTTCCCTAGCAAGTGTGAGACCCTGAGTTCAAATTCCAGTTCTTCCCCCAAAAAAGAAAGTTGCAAAGGAGTGTATATGATATGCTACCTTCTAAGAAGAAGAAGGGGAAATGTGTTTATATATGAATATACACATATATTAATAAACATGAAATTATTTTTACTTTTTTGTACAAAGGAACAGGAGTGTTAAACCAGAAAATAATGAAAGGCCATCTATTGGGTTTATCTGGGATTAGGACAGAAAGTACAGTGATGAGAGACACTTTTTGAGAATATTCCTTTATATTCTTTTGACTTTTGAATTATATAAATGTTTTACCTAATAAAATTAAGCCAAAAAATGAACAAACAAACCTAAAATTTGTTACAGATTGAACTATGTATCAATGAATGTCATAACCAGATTGAAAAAAATATTCAAGTAATAAAATATTTTATTCAAATAAAAAATATTCAAATAAATATTCAAATTGTGCCCATAATGGGATATATTCTAAGGAAAAAGAAGCTGTAAATTCTGACTTTTTAAAAACAATATTAGCAATTTAGACATAATAATCTGAAATCATTTTGCATGTATTGGAAATAGAGCAAATGGGTAAATAAGATACAAATAATGGAATGGGGAAAGATGAGGAGGAACCCTACAGTATTGAATTTGAATTGTAGAGTATTTGTATGAACTCTTGACTTTAAAATATATTGATATATGCATCGTGTGCATGTAATATAGTATGTAGATATATGTGTGTATGTATTTCCCAAGCTATGTCCATTGAAAAGGCCTAAACGCAATTATAACTCAGTAGTGAAGTACACACCTTAATTTTGGGTTTTTTTCTGTACTGGGGATTGAACTCAGGGCCTCATGCTTGTAAGGTAAGCGTTCTACTGCTTGAGCCACACTGCTAGTCCTTTGCTTTTAGTTTGTTTTTCAGATAGGGTCTCATGCTAACTTTGCCAAAGTTAGCCTTGAATCATTATCCTCCTACCTTCACCTCCTGGGTAAATGGGATTACAGGCCTGCATTACCACACCTGACCCTTGATTTTGATTTCTAAATCTCATCCCTCAGTAAAAAGAATCATATCCCTTAGAGAAATGACTGATTGCAAGGCCAAGCAGAAGAAAAAACATAAGGTGAATCTAAAATAGCACCTTATTATGCCAACAAAGAAATCTTAAAGAATGATAGAAATGTACCAAAGGACACAGGGCTAGTCAGTATCAGCAATATGATTATCAGCAAAATTAATAAAAGTAAAAAGATGATAGTTATAGCATCCATTGGTCCTTGCCATATACAATGAGAAAGCAATTTAAGTTAGAAAGAGAAGTCTCTCTTACAGAATGCCAGCTAATAAATAGAGGGAAAATCACTATTTCGCAACTATTTTAATATTCAGTTCAGGCAAGAGTAACACATGAATGTTAAAAGCATTGAGTAAAACATACTTAGGGGTAGGATAGTAACACCACCTCAGAGTTTCTCTTTTAATTACCTGTTTATTTACAAAGGGAAATTACAATGAAGAAGTCTGTGTGTCACCCCTTTACAAATTTAGTATCATAGTAATTAGACAAACTAAAACTTTTATACCTCTTTTTTTGTTTGATTGTTTTATTTGCGTGTTTTGTTTGAGACATGATCTCCCTATGTTAGCCAGGCTATTCTCAAACTCACGCACTCATGTGTTCCTCTCACATCAGCCTCCTGAGTAGCTGGGATTACAGGCAATGCCTGGGTAATTTTGTGCCTGTTGAAGTAATAGAATGAGAAGTACTCAACATCACATTTGAAGTATTTTTGTCAAAACTCTTAAGCATGAATCATAAGGAAACAACCAAAAAAATACAAATCATGAGATATGCTATAAAACCACTATCCCAGACTCAAAAAAATGTCAGTGTCATGAAAAGTAAACAAAAGGAAATAGGATTGTTTTAGATTAAAGGAGACTAAAGCTTAAATTATATGAAGGTGTAATTCTTTTTTACTTTCATTTTTTCTTCTCCTCCCCCTGAATTTAACTATGGTTATTAATACTTAGTCCAAAAGGCTGATTCTTTGTTTTTCATTTTTACCTGTATCTTGAGCTTGATGGATAAGAGTATGACCTCAGGACTCACATTACTTGGGTTTCAGCCCTGTCTGTGTCATTTGTACATTTTGAAATCTTAAAGCAGTTTACTTAACTTTTGCCCATTTTACCCTCTAATAAAATGAAGATAATATCCATCTCTCAAGGCTATCTAGAGGATTAGACTAGAGAGTCAATGGAAAGTGATTGGCACAGGACCTAGCACACAGTAAACTATTCAAGAACAGCAGATGCTCTTGTTATTTCCAACTCTACAGCTTTGGTGCAGCCTCTCTATTCTTTTGAATATGATGAGAACACTGAGACAGGTTGGGAGGCTATTAAAACATTATATTTAGGTTTATCTCAGGATGGAGAGTTGAAGCCAAATTGAAAGAAGCACTGGGAGCTTGAATTAGAAGACCAAAGTATACCATTGCTCCTAGTTTTACAGTTCATTAAGTAAATGGTATGTTCTTACTAATTTTTACTTGGTGGATAACAATGGACAATTTACCTTTCTAGGCTGTTTTTTTTTACTGTTTTGGAAAATTAAGAAATTTGGGTAGAATGACCTCCTATAATTTCATTATTACCTGATCCTTAGTTGTTTAAGTAAACAAGGAATATCAACAAGTATTGTGTACTTGGTATGTATATGCATATGTACACATATGAGAATGACAAAAAGAGAAAAAAATGTGTTAGTTTTTTTTAAGGTAAACCAAACTTATTTACCTGTGTATTGGGCTTCTTAGCTGACATGTTTGGTTTCTTCTTAAGACACTGTTAGATTCCCCTTTTATACTCTACTGTGTAGATCATTTCTGTTTGTTCATTCTGTCTCACATCTTTTTTGGATTTGTCAAGGAACGTGTTCTAAATGTTATGATATCTATTCTGTGATATTTGTCTTGGAGTCAGGAACTTGATTCAGAGATCCTATTACACTACTTATTTTCAGCATTACCTTGGACAAGTTACATTCTCTTCAATGTTCCTCCTTTTCCTCATCTGTCCAATGGGGCATTTTTTTTAACCTAACCTTTAATCACAGACTTCAGAGTTTGTGATTCTATGACTATCACAGCACATGTTGTGACAGGAGTATTTGGATTCCAAAGGGAGAACTGGACAGCACCTTTTGAAACATTTTTTAATTTGTTCTCCATTATGTTTGCTGCAGGATTTCGGCTGAATGCCTCCTCTTGGCCTATGTTCCTTTTGAAGACACTAAATGGAGCAGAGATGGCTCCCATCAGGATTTTCCACAAGGTACACTATCCCTCAGATATCACCAGCTCTAAGCTAAACCAGTAACAAGAACCTTTTGACCATATCTATAAAGTAGAATTCTGTCTACCTTATGAGGTTGTTAAGAAATGAAAATGTGTTTATTAGTAAAACTATAAAATGTAATACAAATCTAAAGGAATGATTCTTAGAGAGTTCTGTAGAGTATATGTTATAAGCAGAATGGAAGGAGACTGTTTTTGGAGTATTTACAATATGTCTGTGGCTTTGTATATATTTTCTCAGTTAATGTCATAGCTAACTATGAACTGAGAATTACTAGTTCCATTTAATAGTTAAGGAAACATACTTCTGAATAATGAACTTGCTCAAGATCACATGGCTAGTAAGGGATCTAAAACCTGTATTTGTTCTTCCTCTTTCAAGAAGGCCTATCAGTCTGCTATTAACTGACTTCTCCAGTGGGGTAAGAGGTACCATAAAGGGACTGAATGAGGCTTGCCTGTGCCTCTAGAGAGAAAAAGAGCATTCTGGCTCCCAAAATATTGTGTACTAGGGAACTTGAAAACTCTTTCACTAGAAAATATCCCAAATGCTACTATAACCTAGGAGTAGTTAAAATATTCTAAAGTTCTTGTATTGTTTAGGACTAGAAATAAAGATGAGTTTTAGACTTTGTATGTTAAAATCTTACAGGGACCCACCAAAAGATTATATATAGAATGTTTTAACTTCTGAATCATTGAAGGAAGGGAAAAGGGAAGAAAACTTAGTTGATTAAAAAGGAGTAAAAGAACCTTGAAAATCAAGTTAAACAGAAATAGACAATAAGATAGCTGTAATAAATTCAGCTGGGCATTGTGGTTCATGCCTGTAGTCCCAGCTACCAGGAGACTAAGATGGGAGGATCACTTGAACCCAAGAGTTTAAGGTCAGCCTGGGCAACATAGGGAGACCCCATCTCAAAAACTTAAAAAAGAATAAAAAATTCTAATACTTCAGTTATAATGAGAAATAAGCTTAAACTTGTCAGTTTAAGTCAGTTTGATTTTTTTAATCTATCATTGTGCTATTTACAATAGATGTTGCTTAAACATAATAACATAAAAATACTGAAAATAAGAGAATATAAAAGGTATACCAGGCAAACTTTTATCAAAGTAAAGCTGGTAGAAGCTATATGTAAACCAGGCGTGACCCTGGGTTCAGTCCCCAGTATTGAAAGAAAAAAATAAAAAGCACCAGGTGTGGTGGCACATGCTTGCAATCCCAGCTACTTGGGAAGCAGAGGCAGGAGGAATACAAGGCCAGCCACAGAAAAGTTAGCAAGCCCCTAAAAAAAATACAACTAAAGGGCTCAAACTATGGCTGAAATGGTAAAGTGCTTACCTAGCATGCCTGAGGTCCTGGGTTCAATCCCAAGTATAGGAAGGGAGGGAGGGAGGAAGGAAGGAAGATATTTTAAAAGCATTAGCACTACCTAATAATAAAAAGTACAGTTCAGCAAGAGCATAAAGCATATAGAGGCATTTAAGTGTATATGCCCCCTAAAACAGCCTCAAAGTATAAAGCAAAATTTGGCGTTTACATAGAAAAACTGAAAAATCCTCAATCTGTAGGGAATATTTTAACGCATATCTCTCAATAACTGGTAAATTAAGCAGACGTTTATATACTGATTGTTATACCAATCACTATGAAATTAGTGGATTATTTTTTAAATCAGCTTATTCCTACTTAATAACAACAAATAGTTTGAAAATAAAAATTTAAGTACTATTTATGATAACAATAGAATTATAATATTCCTAGAAAAAATGTTAATGATGAAGCATAAGGTATTTGTAGAGAAGATTTAAAAATCTATATTAAAGGAGAAATCTGCATCAAAGAAAACTTTAATGGAAAAAGACTGTCATGTTCACAGATGAGAAGACTTAATATCATACATAACAAAGGTTATTTCTTCCCAAATTAATATATAATTCATTGCCATTCTACTCAAAATCCTAATTGGGTTTTTCTGTGGAACTTTAAAAACTGATTAAATAAATTTCATGTGAAAAATGAAGGAGAAAGATAACTATAACCCAGTGATTCTACTCCTAGATGTATATTCTAAAGAAATCTTCATACACACACACACACACACACACACACACACACACACACACACAAGGAACAGTGCAAGAATGGTTGTTAATCTCTTTTGAAATAGTAAACAATTAGAAACATAGCTTAATTATCCATAAAAAGAGAAAGAATAGATTGTGATACACACCTATAGTAGAATACTATTAGTTAAAATAAACTGGGGTTAAATTTATCAACATGGGCAAATTTCAAAAATGTAACATTGAACAAAAAAGTAAATTGTAGAATGATGTGAATAGTACAATACCATTTATATAAAATTCAAAAGCCTGCAGATGGCACATACATATATAGCAACATAAAAACATGAATGAATAATTGTTACCTCTGTGATGGGTAGGAATAGAATGGGACAGGAGAAGGGCACAAAGGGAAATTGAATAACTCTTGTAGAGCAGTCACTTTTTTCTCATCCAAAGGAGACAGCAGTCTGCTGGCATATACAGTCTCTCTCTTTGTGTCTAGATCTGGATATTTCTGTTTCTCATTTAGGAGCCACCATCGCCTTCCCACAATTTCTTCAAAATGGGAATGAAGCTAGAAGCTGTGGACAGGAAGAACCCTCATTTCATTTGCCCAGCCACTATTGGGGAGGTTCGGGGCTCAGAGGTGCTTGTCACTTTTGATGGGTGGCGAGGGGCCTTTGACTACTGGTGCCGCTTCGACTCCCGGGACATCTTTCCTGTGGGCTGGTGTTCTTTGACTGGAGACAACCTGCAGCCACCTGGCACCAAAGGTAAAGGCCCACCCACAGGCTCTTGAAACCATACCCAGACAATGAGGGAGATCACCCAGGTCCATCATGGCCAGCCTAGGTTCAATACCAAACTTCACTAATAGACAGGGTAGGAACAAGGGCCAACAGCTTAGGTATAAACCAAGACCTCCCAGAGAAAAATCATTAACAGTACAGAATTAAGCATCAAATGAAGCCGCTAGACAAGGAATGTGGGATAAAGTAAAAAAAAAAAAAAAAACTCGTGCTCTAAATATCCTGATTTATTCTCAAGCAGCCAGCTTCTTGCATGCCTTACCTTAGGCTCCTAACCCATTTCAAAGTTTGAATAGTATCCGTTCTCAAGGTAAATATCTTCCTTGAAGAGCTGTGTAATAAGCT
Source organism: Castor canadensis (assembly GCF_047511655.1). Lineage (NCBI taxonomy): Eukaryota > Metazoa > Chordata > Mammalia > Rodentia > Castoridae > Castor > Castor canadensis. Next base: position 131,960,492 of record NC_133392.1, read on the forward strand.
GGAATAGTAACGCTGTTTTGTGAGAAAACTTTAGAAGTGCTGTAACAGAATGGAAAAAGCCTGGGCTTTGAAGTAAGGCAATCATGGGTTTGAGCTCAAGCTTTGCCTTTTACCAGCTGTGTGATAGTGAGCAGTTAATTCACCTGTCTACACCTCTACTTACACATCTGTAAAAGAACATTTCCTTCATAAAGTTATTATCAGGAATAAATGAGATTACATAAGCAAAATGCTTAACATCTGGCAAATAGCAAGTGCTGAAACAATTTTTATTGTATTACTATTGCTGTTTCTATAGTTATATGTTACGTGTATGATCATTACTGTACATATATATTATGGTACGCTATTATAATATACTACATTACCATTATAATACTATTACTATAAAATTAACCACTACCAAATGGAGAGTATATATCTACTACAGTAGTGCCAGGGACTAGGTGAACCATGAACATCACTTTTGATGCTGATGATAGTGGAGACGATCCGGGATATATTTTATGTTAACTGCTCTTAGAAATGAAAATAATAATAATCCCATCCTCTTAAGTCTAAAAGTTCTGGTGAATTTGAAGGAGCGGAAAGTTGCTCTTTCTATTGTCTCAGAGCCTCTTTTCTAAACTTCTGTAGAATTCATTCATTCAATTAGCCAAGTATTTATTGAACACCTAATTGTAAGTGAAGCTGAAGACACAGCAGTGATCAAGATGAACAATATTCTGCCCTTGTGGTACTTCTGTTCTACTGGGGTGAGACAGAAAGTACACATTTACATCGGTAAGTTAAGGTCATTTCAGGGGTTATAGCTCAGTGTGAGAGACGCTCTGAGTTTAATCCCCAGCACTAAAAAAAGAAAGGAAAAAAGAAATAAGGTCATTTTAGATAGATAATTTCTCCCAAGGAAATAAAGTCTGATAAGAAATTGTGGTTGTAAGGGGAGCTTTTATTTAATAGCTTTATTAATGTGTTATTGTCATAAAATAAATGGCACATGTTTAAAATTATAATTTGAAATGTTTTGACATAAATATACATCCATGAAACCATTACCACAATAAATAAAATGAACATATCTGTCATCCCAAAAAGTTTTCTTTGTGGAGGGGGAACTCCTTTAGATAGAGTTTCTTTGAGGAAAAACTTGTCTGAAAAACTGCTATCCAAATTGAGAGCTGAGTAATGAGAAGGAGCCATCCAGGGAAAGAGAATGCGAGCATGCAGATGGGACAGTGAACACCATGGTGCTGAGACACCAGTGAGCGCCTGAATTTCAGTGCAGGGAGCAGACTGTTCTTACCAGAGTGCACAGACCAAGCAGGAAGATAGTACAAGCTGAGGCTGGAAAAGCAGGCAGGGGCCAAAAATCATGCAGGGCTTTGTTAAACCAGACTGAGAATTTTGTACTTTATTCTAAACTTGTTAGGAAACCACTAGAGGGTAATAAGCAAGGAAGTAACAAGACCTGTTGACTTACTTTTTGAAAATCACTTGGACTTGTATCCAGAATATAAAAGAACACATAATTCAGCAATGAAAAGATAAATAACCCAATTTTAACATAGGCAAAGGATTTGAATAGACGTTTCTCTAGAGAATAAATACAAATGGCCAATAACCATTTGAAAAGATGCTCAGCATCATTTATCATCAGGGAAGTTTAAATCAAAATCTACACTTCATACCCACTGGTATGGCTATAATCAAAAGATAGACAATAACAAATACTGTGGAGGATGTGGAAAAATTAGAACCCTCATACATGATTGGTGAGTTGTAAAATGGGGCAGCCACATTTGAAAACAGATTAGAAGTCACTCGAGATGTTGAGTATAGTTACTGTGTGACCCAGCAACTCCATAGGTATAGTCCCAAGAAAACAGAAACCATGTCCACACAAAAAATACATCATAAATGTTCTTGACAACACTATTCATAATAACCCCAAAGTGGAAACAACCCAAATGTTCATCAGCCAATGGATAGTAGATAAATAAAATGTGGAATAGCTATATGATAAAATATTATTTGGCAATGAAAAGGAATGAATTACTGGTAATGCTGCAGCATAAATAAACCATAAAAATCTTGATTAGTCTAAAAAAGCCAGTTATGAAAGACCATGCATTGCATTATTACATTCACGCAGAATGTCAAGAATAGGCAGATACACAGAGATAGAAGTAGATTAGTGGTTCTCAGGATCTGGGCAGAAGGAGAAATGGAACATGACTGGTAAAGGGCATGATAATTAAAACATAATATTAGATTGGGGTGATTTTTGCACAAGTCTGTGATATAAGAAAAAATAATGAATTGTAAGTATGAGTTTTATGATATAGAATTATATGTCAATAAAGCTATTGCCTTGAAAATCATTTGGGCTGCTCTATGGAGAACAGGTTGCACAGTGGAAATTATGGATGAGGAGGACATGAGGGTGGCTTGGATTAGAATAGTGGATCTGAGATGGAGGGAACTTGAGGCAGGGGAAGGGAGAAACATGATTCTTGGCTCAGGAAAATGCCACTTCTCTATATGCTGCAAGAAACACGTACCCTGGAGTCAATATGAGAAATCCATTGCTATCCCTTTGCACATGAGATAATGGCTCTGGGAAGCAATGAGAGGTGCCTCAGAACTGGTAGTGGAATCATTTTTGTTTACTTGAGGCTTAAACAGGATAATTGATGTTTGAGACTTTATTCAAAAATAGGCTGATTTTCTTACCTTCTTGCCTAAAAAATTCTGTTATTTTGCTGGAAAACCCAGAGCAGTTAGGCAGCTCTTCAGAGCCAGAAGAGGTGGGAGTCTGAGCCCAGATTTTTTCTGTACCCGGGCTGATAAGAAACATGACTTGCTGTGTGACTGATTCTTCCAGGGGAGTGTGCTGTCTTCTCTTTTGTGTCTCTTGTAAGACCTTAGACCTGAAACAGAAGATGGCCAAAAGGAAGGCAGAGAGAGACCTTTCATGTGGCATTTCCAGACAGGTCCTTTGGTTATCATTCCAGCATTTATCATTCCATCATCCCCTCCAAACACACTCTGTTCCCTGTCGTCCTACCTCAGTAGGTTCCACAGTGGAGCTTCCTGCAGTAGCAGAGGTTTAGCCATGTCCTGGCTGAAAAGTAAGTGATACAATGTGGAAAGAATGTGATTGCACAATTCATTTCACAAAACAAAATATTCTCTGTATGTAAGCCTGTTCTCTTTTTGGTTATACTATCCCCTTCATCCTTTCTACCTTCTGCTCATTAGTGTGCAAGTGTTTAAAAATTCAAAGTAAGATTTGAATATTTCTTGTTCATGGTAAGTAGGGAAAATAGCGATATTCATTTAATGTTCTTTTTTATTTACTTATTTATTTTGGTGGGACTGGGGTTTGAACTCAGGTCTTCATACTTGCAAAATAGGCACTCTACTGCTTGAGCTACAACTCCAGTCTATTTTGCTCTGGTTATTTTTGAGATGGATCTATCGAACTCTTTTCCTGGGCTGACCTTAAACCATAATCCTCCCCATCTCAGTCTTCAGCCACTGGCACCAAGCTGGTCATTTAATGTTCTTTATATACATTGTTTCAGTTTATCTTCCTGGTCACTCTGAACTAGGATTAATCATTTTCAGATATATTTTATTTACAGAAAACTGGAGCTCAGAGGACTTAAATGACTTGGCTCTGTTGATACATGAGTCTAGAAGGACAGACAGTGGAGATCTAGTGGAGTCAACTATTAGGCAAAGATACTGAGCCATGTGGACCGTACTCTCCATTCTCTACTGGCCTCTCCTCTTCAAAATCTCATTTGAGATCCTGGAAGGAATTAGATAAGAAGCAGTGTGGTGTAATATCAAAGCATTGAATTGCATTGTAGCCCCAGTGGGACCACAATAGTGTGTTTTGTCTTTGAGAAAGTCATTCTGCACAAGAGAGAAGCTGAACTAGGTCTTCAAAGGGCCTCCCACCTCTATAGTGCCAGGTAGTTAATGATCTTGGGAATAGGTAGCAAACAACTAACTCTATGACTGTCTCCTGCTTGATTCCAGAGGGATCAGCCCACCTGCCTGTATCTCTACCTATCTGAAGAGAGTCCTGTGTGCTCGCTGCTCATGGCCTCTCCTGCTTGCCTTTGCTAAGTCAGTTATATCCATTTTAGATCCCAAACTGATGGGGAGCAGCTACCAACTAATCCAGCGTTCTTAGTCAGAAAAGGCAGACACTTTTATTTCTTTTTTTTAACCTTACCATTTTAAGAAACTTAAAACTGAAAGACACGTGCTTCATTTTTTAATTTAAAAAGCAAAATAAAGAATTCAACCCACATTGCATGATTGTGAAGGTAATCATACCTTCAGCCATCATAATAACCCATCTGACTTCCCCTTGCTCTGATCTGAGGCTGAGCAAGCCAGTTTCAGATTGTACCTTAGCTTCCTGTATACCTGTACAACAGGAAGAGAACATGAGACCCATGCTACTTTGTATTTATATTTTTATTTAAAATATATCACTATTCTGGCTTATACATCAGTCTGTCATGACTTCATATAGTATTAATTGGACTGCTCTTTACATCCTAATTCGAATATGAGAGTTAGTAGAGGTACTGCCCTTGAGCACATCTGTTGGAGTAAGTGGCCAGCCAGGCTTCCTTTATTCTCTCAGACTCTCATTTCTATGACAGGTTTCATTGTACAATGAGAAAACTTCAAAATCTGACTCAGTGCTGTGGTTTATATGCAAATGTGTTACCCTGGCCTGGAGGATAAGAATTTGATACCTACAAACAAGAGTTTCAGAATGTCTTTTCCTTTTTTTCTGTGAAAAGTGTTTCCCATGATTTAAGGACATTTTCTTTTTATTATAACTATGGTATAATCACTTTTAGTTCTAGGACAGAAAAAGAGTTCATTAAATTATAATCCTAAACTACAGAAGGAAAGCTAGGGTAGAGCATAAGACCTGTACAACTGAGACCAAGTTATAAGTCACAGCATGAGGTCATCCAGGTTCTATCTATCAAGTCATAACTAAGTCTTAGTCATTGGCTCAGTTGGCAGACTCTGCCTTTAGAGTTCACAGTTTTATGAATGGATAGACCAGTAGAGAATTACAATTTTGGAGGAGCAATGTGCAGAAGGACCCTTAACCTAGATGGGAGATTGGAGATTGAGGTCAGGGAAGGTTCTAGATGAAGGGACAGCTAAGCTGAATCCTGAAGAATGGGGAGGTAGAGACAGAACTCTTAACTAGCAGTGGAAGTAGTTTAATGGAAGCCCAGAGACATTTGTTTACTCATTTGTTTTTGTTAGATTGGGGTTTTTTTGTTGTTTCATTTTGGTAGTACCATAGTTTGAACTCAGGACCTTTCACTTACTTAGGCAGGTACACTACCACTTGAGCCATGCCTCCAGCCCAAGGCCCAACGTTTTAAAAAAAAAATAAAAAAAGTACAGTTGAGGACTTAAAAAAAACTGTTTAAGTGGCTAGATCGCAGGGTGTAAGGGAAGGAGGTTGAAAGGAAAGGACAGAAGTGCACAGCAGCCCTCAGAGGCCATTTTAAGGAGCTGGGTCTACACCCTATGAACTGTGAGGGCATAACAACTTGTAAGCTGTTGACCTGTAAGAATAACAGGTCAGGTTTGTGTCCATATGAATCGTCCTGGTAGCAGCAAAAGGATGGATGCCATCAGGAGGCTGGAGGCAGAAGCATCAGTTAGCAACTTGTTGCAGTGTTCCAGGTGAGGGAAAGAAGCGAAGCAGTGCTGTGGGGGAAGAATTGTTAAAGAAACCAAGATGTTAGGTCTTAAAATTTATTTTCACACCTATTATGAGTGCTTATTTATTTAACAAACTATCCTGTAACACATAAAATAATTCTAGCCTTTCAGAATAAGCTTTAATGAGGAGCTAAAATTCTACCATGTCAAGGAATTTAGATTTTTCTACTTGAATCAGTATTTAATGGAATTAATTTTTTAACTGCATCTTTATATCCCTAGCACATAACACACAGTAATATTTGTTGAGTGAGATAGATCAGCTGTATTTCTGATTCTGTTTCTGTTTCTTCTCATTTGAGGCCATTATTCACTATAATTTTTTATAAATGTTTATTAGGATATATTCATTATACAGTATTCACTACAATTTTAATAGCAGATTAAAAGTGATTTTAATTAATGTTGTATTCTTTACAACTCTGATGGCCAGAGTTAAGAATATCAAAGGGTACTTGACTCTTCTCCAGAGACTACTTTCACCACCTCTGTCCTCTAGACACTTGTACACCTCTGTACCTGGATCACCCTCTTGATTTCCACCCAGCTTCTTTTCCTCATAAGCCACAGTAAGCAGGAAGACATGATGTATGCAGAAAACTTCTGATGGCCAAATGCCCCTCTTGGGTCCTAAGAAAGTGTTTACTAGCCATGCCAGAAAAAAGTATGGGCAATAGTGGTTATTAACAGAGCAAATTCTTTGCCCCTGGAATAAGAGCAGCCTCTTGACGATTCTTGCGTTTTACCTCTCAGATATATTGTCTCCAGCCTTGCCTATATTTAATATTTAATACCCCATTTTCTCCTTCCATTCTTTCAAACACTCACACACACACACACACACACACACACACACACTGTCCTTATTAATTCTGGATTTTATTCATGTATGCATCTCTCCAACAGATGTAAAGCAACCCCTGTTAGCAGTGCGAAGCTCAGTGGAAGTTGTGGAAAGGGTCTACCTTAAAGAATGATTGAGTAATTAAAATGAAAAAAGGGTATATGAATGCAGAGCACCATGTAACCCATGATAGATGTTATTGTATGTCATTTATATCTGAAATAAGATGCCCAGGTATCCAAGGAAAAGAGAACTGTACATGGGAGTATTCTTTTTGGTCAAGAAAAAATATAATTATGAGATGAGGTTTGTGCAGTGAGCCCTACTCCCATAACTGATCTTCTCTTGTTTGTATGCTTATGGTACACAAATAGAAATAGGAATATGTGGAAATGATATTATGAAGCAGGGAATCTGGGTTCTCCCACTGATTCTAATTATATCTGCCTAATGGACGGGAAAATCTTGCCTGCGCCTCTCTTCCAGAAATCTTCAACTGCCCCTCAGCTCTGCCTGTCATCAGTCCTGCCTTCACCAACTTCAGATGCCCAAGAATCATGGCAGATTTTCATATGTGTGTTAAAACAATTGGTTTCTCTCAAATTCCTAGAAGTAAATGTGGCTTAGGCAGTTCATAAATTTGACCACACCTGCTGTTTTCTTGGGAATACATAAAGTCCATGTAGGTTTTATTGGCAAGTTTTTAATGTAATGCCTATCATATACCAACATTAATACATACTGACTTGAAAAATCCCTAATTTTAAATAAGTGTAGATGGTTCTTAGGAAAATCATGTTGGAGACTGGTAATATCAATTCTGTGTTACTAAATTTTCCCCTTACATTAGATCAAGGGCAAACACAACAATGGGATTGGACTATGAGCACATGATAAAAGCGAGAGCACACAAGGGAGGGGTGAGGATAGGTAAGACACCTAAAAAATTAGCTAGCATTTGTTGCCCTTAATGCAGAGAAACTAAAGCAGATACCTTAAAAGCAACTGAGGCCAATAGGAAAAGGGGAACAGGAACTAGAGAAAAGTTTAGATCAAAAAGAATTAACCTAGAAGGTAACACCCACACACAGGAAATCAATGAGAGTCAATGCCCTGTATAGCTATCCTTATCTCAACCAGCAAAAACCCTTGTTCCTTCCTATTATTGCTTATACTCTCTCTACAACAAAATTAGAAATAAGGGCAAAATAGTTTCTGCTGGGTATTGAGGGTGTGGGGGGGAGAGGGAGGGGGCGGAGTGGGTGGTAAGGGAGGGGGTGGGGGCAGGGGGGAGAAATGACCCAAGCCTTGTATGCACATATGAATAATAAAAGAAAAAATAAATAAATTTTTAAAATAAAATAAATAAATTTTCCCCTTAATACTGTAGATGATTTTTGAGGAAATATAGTCATAAAGAAGAATTTATTAATCTCAATAATGATTAACTAAAAGAAAAAACATAAGCATTCATGTACATCAGGAAACAGAATGACAAGCAAGAGATTAAAAGAATGAGATGATCAGAAGGCAGGAGTTTGATTTTAAGCTTTTGCACTTTAGTTCCTTATGCTAAAGAAAGCTGGACTGTGTTCATCTGACTGTAGTTGACCAGCAGGTGCTGTCTAGCAATGTACTTTCATGCCACCTCTTCTGAGTGGCCTGGGCTTGGCCAGACAGATTAGCAGGCCATCTTCTGGAAGAATATTGGCTCTTCACTTGCTGGATTGTGCTTTTTATCTGTAGATTTAGACAACTGAGTCTATCATGCCTTTGAGTTTCAGTAATACGAAACTTTTGAAGTTGCTTGTGTTCCCACATGTCATGTTGTTTTCCCCACTCTACAGATTTATCAGCCCAGAAGTTCCTGGAAAAATGTGACATTACCTTTGTAGTTGCAGCAGTCCTTTCCCCAGGCCACAGGGGTGAGAGTCAGGAGGGGAAAAGGAACTGGACATGGAGCACCAAAAATGTTAGCTGGTTGGGAACAGGAAGCAGCCCATGCTTTATTAATAAGCAAACTATAGTTTAGAGCAGTTGGAGTTTCAGCCTTGGCATCAGCCCAGATGGCAACACGTAGCTGAACCCAGCTATGTTGAGCAAAGCTATTAAAGGACACATCCTCTAAATTACTTTGCCAAGGTCAAGGGAAGACTGCATGAACAAAAATAAGATTCTAGTACAAGAATCTGATAAACCAGCTGGGTTTATCTCCCATACAGAAGTTACTTTGGTTAAAATTCCAAAGAATTATGAATAGTGAATGTGACATATCAAAATGGTAAAATGTAATAGAATAGTAGAATCTCAGTGCTACAGGAAATCTCATAGTCATAAAATTTAGCCTATCACTTGTTTAGGACTCATCTTGAAAGCATCTCCTATAAATGCTCATGTTCCCCACTTAATTTTTTTTCTCTTTTGAGCAAAAATTGTGCTAATTTTTAATTAAAATGCCATGTATTCCATATATTATACACTTTATAATTTTACAGCTCAATGGATTTTCTTTTTTGGTATAATTATACAAAGAAGTTTCACAGTGATGCTTCCACAGTATAATACATATAATATACACTGATCAGTTCACTCCCTCTATTTTTCTTGAATACTTTCCCTCCCCCCTTTAAACAGTTTTAGTGGGTTTCACTATGCTATTTGTACACACATATATAATGTACTTCAATCATATCCACCCCCTCATCATCATCTCCTTTCCCTCCTCTCTTCTCCCACTGGTTTCTCCCCCCAAACAGTGCTCCTTTTACAATCTTGTTACATTATTAATTACTTTTTTTAGGTCTAGATTCTGCATATGAGCAAAAACATGTTTTTCCACAGAGAGATTATAACCTTCCAAAGAGCACCTTCTATTTTTGATAGTTATAATGGGTAAAGATACTCTATTTTATTTGGAGTTAAAATATGCCCCCCATCTGCCCTCTGGCTATAATTTGTTTCTTATTTCACCTAGCTCTTGATAATCTTGTTCCTCCAGGTCTTTTCTTCTCTAGCAGTTGAAGTTGAACTAAACTTTGGCACATGATGCCCATGTTAGATAAGGGGATTTTTCTGGGAGTTTTGTTTTGTTTTGATTTTTTGATACAGGCTTTCACTTTGTAGCCCAGCCTGATCTTAAACTCATGATCCTTCTGCCTCCCCCAACAAGTACTGGAATTAAATGCCCAGCTTCATATTTTTTCCTACTAGCAGAGGTGGTAATTTACAAGATTTGGAGAGTGTTTTACAATTTTCTTTTTATCACATTGCCCAACTGTGTGATAAACTTAGATGTTCTCTTTGTTTAAAGTTTCATCAAATAAAAGAATTCCTTCTCTTTCGCCTGAAATAACTTCTCTTCCTTCACAATAGGGAGATAGAGCATATGCTCTGTAAAAACACAGAAGCCACCTTAGTGCTGAATCCACTCATGCATATGTGATCAATAATCAGAATGTTCCTTATAAAAAAGAATGTAGACCCTAACAATATGTTCAGCCTTTCATTTATTTCCTATTTTGTGGTAAGTTAAACTAATGACTTTTCTAGTGTTGTTTTATTTGATGAGCACCATCTTAATAAGAAAGGAATTAACATTAACCAAGCTCATGCAAGGCCTCAAAGACACATTGATACCAGAAACTTCACAATCCCTTTTAAGATTTACAATAATTGTCCTTGTCTGGGGCTCAGAAAGTTTAGGGGAAGGAATTAGAACTAAAATTTGTTGAGTGCCTATGTTATGACAAACATTATCTATCCCTATCCGCAAACTTTATCTTAATTAAACATCATAATAGCCTCATAACTCAGGTGATTTGAAGTGAGGTCTATGGGTTTCTGACTTCAAAATCTATAGTTTTCCTAGGAAAACTACTACTCTGTTCCTCAGAAGAGGTTTAGAGATAACCATTAGATAAATAAGGGTGATGTAATTGTGAATGTGGAGTGAGTTAATTAATGTTTTATTCATTTATTCACATGTGCATACATTGTTTGGGTCATTTCTCCCCTCTGCCCCCTCCCCCACTCTCCCTTCCAGGCAGAACCTGTTCTGCCCTTATCTCTAATTTTGTTGAAGAGAAGACATAAGCATAATGAGGAAGACAAAGCGTTTTTGCTAGTTGAGATAAGGATAGCTATACAGATTCCTAGCATTGCTTTCATGTACAAATGTGTTACAACCCAGGTTAGTTATCTCTAACTGATCTTTACACTGATTCCTGATCCACTTCTCGTGTTGACCTCTGTTGTTTTCAGAATTATGTTAACATAAGTAAAATAATTTCTATATTAGTTCCTCTGGAGTGGGGACGTCAAACGCTAATTAATGTTAAAATACTTTGAGGACTGTGACGTGTGATTCTTATACAGGAATTTCATTAGTGACTTTGAAAATGCAAATACCAGAGTCCTTAAACCAGCATCTGGTGGTTGGGAAACATTTGAAATGTGTGTTGGGAGTAGAATAAGAAGGATTAGGACTGGGAAAGAGGTCCTTAAAAGCACCTATAAGTAATTACTGTACATTTGAATAAGAGAAGTCAGCTTTCCAGGCCAGTTACTAACAGCTGTACAGCCATAGAAAATGAAATGCAGTTGACCTTCAAAGGGAAAGTCATTGATAATTGCGTAGAACCAGCTATATACAAGATTGTAAGCCAGCATGCCAATTAAAGTATTTCTGGTAATTTTAACTTTCATGGATTACCAGGCATTAGAAAAACCATCTAGGGACACTAGGCAGGGTATTTTGAACATACACAAGTTTCTCTGTCCTTGCTCCCACTCTCCTGGTATAGCTAGCTACTAGTAGTCTCTCTCTGCCTCCCACCACCTGGAAGCCTGTTTGTATCTAGATTTATAGTGCATGTCTGGTTACTTATGCTTTTTAGCAACAATGTACTATCACACATTTTATGTGTGGGGGTGGGGGTGTTTTCAGAATTATGTTAACATAAGTAAAATAATTTTTTTCATCTTGACGAACTTAAAAGGAACTAACTCCCACCCCTATCCAAAAAAAGAATTTTGTGTGCATTTTCCACATTATCATTAGGGCGTTTTTAATCTTGTCTTACCCAGTAACATCTAGTGACTTATACTTGGCTTTAAGTATAATGTATGGTGTTGAAAATTGAAAATTTAGTAAATTCAATCAAAAGTACTTATTTTATTCCTCCTGTATATTGGCAGTATGTGACATACAACGGGATTTCATTTTAATAGTGGAGAAGATATATAGATAAATATAATGTAAAGTAGAAAGACTTGTTGCTGATTTGACTTCCTTTTGCATCTTGTTTAAATTTGCTGTATTTTTAGAACCATAGAATTCTCATGGAACTTTCAAAATGGAAATCTTTTTTTAAAATGTACTAACTATGATTTTTGAGCAAGTTATTTAACCTCCCTTAGCCTTAGTTTCTTAATCTACAAATTGGGGACACTAATAGCAACTACACATAAGCTCTTTAAAAAAAAAACCTGTCATTTTCTAGTCTGATGCTGTTATTTTATAAATAAGGAAGTTGAGGCTACTGAAAATAAGCCATTTCCTCAAGTTTTATTTAGATTAGCTGTTAGGTGATATCCATTATTTGTACAATAATAAATAAAGTGAGTGTTTCATGAGTAGTGTTTAAAGTTTACATGCATTATAAAAGCAGGTGCTTATAAAATAGTTGTCAAAATATATAAATATAAAGAGTTCAAAGTAATACCATACAAATTGAATAGGTGAAAAAAGGGAATATTGGAGAAGGCTTCTTAGGTTGTGCCATGTGCTGAAGAATGCTTAAAATTGGTCACCAGATGGGACTAATATTCCAAGGGAAAAACAAGCTAAGAAAGGGCTGGAGGCGTGGCTCAAGCAGTAAAGCGCCTGCTTATTAAATGTGAATCCTTAGTTCAAACCCCAGTACAACCCAAAAAAAGAAAATGCTAAGAAAAAGAATGAATCTGAAAGCTGAAACACGGGGCATATATCAAGAAACTGAAATCAGAAGAGGTGAGAATATAACAGGGCTTGTTCAGAGGGACTTTACCCAGGAAGTAAGAAGAGACTATGGAAAGGTTTTAACCAAAAGAGTAACATGATTATCCTTATTTTTAGATGGATTCTTATACCCATTAGATAAAGCAAAATAGTTATGGGTAGGAATAAGTTAGAGACAAAGAGACTATAAGTTGACCATTTTAATGATTAAGGCAAGAGATGATGATAATGATCCGAACTAGGTAATAACAGTAGGATTGGAGTAAAGAAATGAATATCAGATATTTAGGAGATAATTTCTCTGGAAAGCCTTGTTGTTTTTTGAACTCTCAATGCTAAAGAATCCTAAAATTAGAAGCATGATAATATCAAATTCTGGATAACTAATGTACAATATGAATCTAATTGGAATTGTCACTATGAATCCCCCCCACCTGTATAACAAATATATCCTAATAAAAAATTATTTAAAAAATAAAGGATAGACATTAATAATAATAACTGTAAAAAAGATCAAACGCTGGTATAATCATGAACTTGATACTAAACTTTTTTTTATTCATATATGCATACAATGTTTGGGTCATTTCTCCCCCCCTCCCCCACCCCCTCTCTTAAATCCCCGCCTCCTCCCTCTCCCCCGCCACCCCCTCGCTACCTGGCAGAAACTATTTTGCCCTTATCTCTAATTTTGTTGAAGAGAGAGTAGAAGCAATAATAGGAAGGACGAAGGGTTTTTGCCAGTTGAGATAAGGATACTATACAGGGAGTTGACTCGCATTGATTTCCTGTGCTTGTGTGTTACCTTCTAGGTTAATTCCTTTTGATCTCACCTTTTCTCTAGTTCTTGGTCCTCTTCTCCTATTGGCCTTAGTTGCTTTAAGGTGTCTGCTTTAGTTTCTCTGCGTTGAGGGCAACAAATGCCATCTAGTTTCTTAGGTGTCTTACCTATTATCCTCATACCTCCCTTGTGTGCTCTCGCTTTTATCATGTGATCAAAGTCCAATCCCCTTTTGTGTTTGCCCTTGATCTAATGTCTGCATACAAGGGAGAACATACGATTTTTGGTCTTTTGGGCCAGGCTAACCTCACTCAGAATGATGTTCTCCAATTCCAACTTGATAATAAACTTAAGCAAATATGTAAATGCTAAGCTGAAGGTTGACTATGTTATCTACAGGATATGCCAAATCTAAGCCTGGACACATTTAAAAAAAAATAATTAGGAAGCTAAGTCTAAAATCAAGCAGCAGAGTTGCAAATCAAGACCAGTTGTCTAGATGAATTTGCTGCTAATCTTAAAGGCAAAGTACTCTGAGCCAGCTTCTGACTTGATTTCTAGGTATACCTTTTGTTTTAAAGACACTAAAACAATTGCCAAACATCCATTCAGACATTATTCTAAGTAAGCTTTGCTTGCCTTTTTGGAATATGTAAACATATTACACATTACCAAAGTTGGAACAGAATTGAAGGCTCCCACTGTGATTAAACGAGCATGTGAAGAAATGGCATTTCTTTAAACTAGCTTAAAAGCCAATAAAAATGATGCTAATGTGTGTGATTCCTATTGTGCCTTTTGCACCTGGTCTCAGATAGTGCCCCAATTACCCCTGTGAAATGGAAAGTATTAGTGTTGCTTCATACTAATCATCACCATGAGAAGAATGAACGAAAAGGTAGAGGAAGGGAGAAGGAAAAGCAAGATACTGGCCTGTACGCACTCCATAGTCTCCAGTTGGCCCACTTTGACCAGACAGCAGGATTCCCCATGATTGTCTCTTTATCAAAGCAGAGATCCAGGGTTCCAGAACCATCAGGTGTTGTTGAGTATTGAGTATTGTTCTGCCCTAGATGCCACTGGCTGCTTCATTCTTCTTCCTCTCTTCTCTATTCTGCTCCAGAGTAGTGCAACATGGTAGCAGAAAGTTCACGAGAGCTAGATAAAGAGGCTAAGGTTAACTTAATACTTACTGTTTAGCTGGTTAGCCTGTGTTGCAGTGTCCCATCAGAAGTTATTTCACATAATCTTGACAATAATTCAGGATAGGTTCTATTAGCTATCTTAATGAAGAAACTACAATGCAGAGAGATTTAGTAACTTTCTCTGAATAACATATCATATTCAAGCTCCACCTTGGCCATTAATTTCCTAGAAGATCTTAACCAAGTGTCTTTCTCTGTAATCTTTAGATTGTCCACTTACTTTTAAAAGGAGGCAAAAACTAGACAATATTTAAGGCTCTTTCCAACTCTTAATACTCAGAAACTCAGAACCTGTGGCCCAGAAACATGAGTTATAACAGTCCCAGTAGGTGATGCTGATGCTGGCAAAGTTTGGGTACCAATGATTTAAAAAGAGTGAGTGTACATGAAAAAGAGAAGCAGTCCTACCAGAATCCTGGGACATTCCCAGCATTTATAAGTTAGTAAGATATTTTTGGATCACTCTTTTTCTACACTAAGAACCTTGGCTCCCATCAACATCAGTCCTAAAATAGTTTTTGCTACACTCATTCCACTGTGGGGGGGAATAAACCTACTATGTGTAATTCGAGCTTTGCTTGCATTTTTCCCACTGTAAGTGGAGGATATATAGTTAAAGTTCTGTGCTCAAAAGTTGTGTTCACAGATGTAGCTCAGTGATAAAGCACTGGCCTAGCATACACTAAGGCCCTGGGTTCAATCCCCAGCACCACAAAAAAAAATTTTTTTTAACTTAACTCGAATTACTTTTCTGGGTGGTGATGTTACTTATATAAACTGCAGTTTGGGTTAGTTTGTTTGTTAACATTGTTTTAGATTTAGTTTTTCATTCTGTTTGTTGATTTAATTTTATTCCCTGAATACGTAGAATGAACTTCCTTCCAGGAGTCAAAAGGCTTATTGAGAAAAGTATCCTCTTTCCTCCTTTCCTTCTACTTTATTCCCTTCACCACTCATACCCTTTTTCTGGTTTTACCTTCCAGTGTTCCATTTTGCAAAAGTAATCAGTTATGTACATTTCCTCCCTTTTACCTTGCATAAAAGGCAGCATACTCTATAGTCTCTTTCGTACTTTGCTTCCTTTTTTCACTTAACATTATACTCTATTATTATATTCCATTACTATTATTATACTCTATTATTACTCTATTACAAACTCACAAAGATCTCCCTCATTCTAAGCTATAGAACATGCCATTGTATATTTATATATACCATATTTTTGTTAACCAGTTTCCTGTTTGGCCATCAGGTAGTTTCCAGTATTTTACAATTGCAAATAATGCTGCAGTTAATGAACTTGTACTTGTGTATTTTCATATTTTGGAGCCGTATCCTTTAGGAAAAACTTCAGAAGTGTTGTTGAGTACAAGGGTAATTAATAATTTTATTATGTAATGCAAATTTCCTTCCATAGAGATGACACCAATTTTTAGTCTCACCAGTAATATAGCAATGCCTGTTTTCTAGTAGCCTTGCCAACAGAGGGTAGTATAAAGCTTTTGATTTCAATCTGATAGGTGAGAAGTAAGTTATCAGCATAGTTTTAATTTACATTATCTTTTTATGGGTGAATTTTAACATATCTTTATGTGTGTAATGGCCATTTAATTTTTTGTGAATTGTCTTTTGTCCATTTACTTTTAAGGTTTGGGCCTTTTTTTCCCTCTCAATTAAAAAAGTCCTTTGTATGTTAGGCATATTGACTCTTTAATTGTGATATATATTTTCTCCGAATATATACTTTGTTTATGGTGTTTTTATGTTTGTATTATTTGCCATGCAAAAATTTTTATTTTATTTTTTAATCAACTTTTTAATTATAAGAATTCACCCATATTTTTCTGTAGTACTTGGATAGCTTCATACACACACACACACACACACCTCTGATGCGTTTGGAGTTTATTCTTTTTTTTTTTTTTTTGGAGTTTATTCTTGTGTATGCTTTGAGAAACATCTAATTTTGTCTTTTTTCCAGTGGCTATCCATTGTTCTGTTTATTGAAATGTCCATCTTTGCCCTGATGATTTGAGATACCAATTTTATCATATGCCAGATTTATATTTATTTTTCTTCTATTTTTTTGAGACAGGGTCTCATTTTGTAGCCTAGCCTGACCTGGAACTCACTAGCCCAGGCTAGCCTTGAACTTGTAATCCTTCTGCCTCAACCTTCTGAGTGCTAGGATTATAGTTCTGTACCACCACAGCCAGAGTGGGTATATTTTTCTGTTCCATTAGTGTGGCTATCAATTACAGATGCTTTGCAGTTTGTTTTAATATCTGCTAAGACTTGCCTATTTCAGGTCTTGCCTTTTGTTTTCTTAGCTATTCTCATGGTTGTTTCATTTCAACTTCGATACCAACTTGTCTAGCAACGGGGGGAGGGGGGAAGGTTCTTGACACTTATTGAGATTGCATTAAATATGTAATTATCTTAGTGACAGTAACAACTTTCATGTTGAAATGGAGCACAAACGAGAGATGTCTTTTTGTTTATTCAGGTCTATTTGTGTGTCTTTCAGAAATGTTTTATAGTTACTGTCAGGTGGATTTTGCATATTTCTTGTTAGCTTTGTTCCTAAATATTTCATCTTTTTTTTTTGGACAGTGCTGGGGTTTGAACTCAGTGCTTCACACATGCTAGGCATGTACTCTACTGCTTGAGCCACACCTCCAGACTTCATTTTTCTTTTTTTATAATTTTTTATTAGTAGATAATAGCTATACATGAGGGATGCATTGTGACACTTACATATGTGCTTATAATACATCTTAATTAGATTTGCACCCTCTGTCATTCTCCTTCATCCTTCCCCCCTCCTCAGAACAATTTCAACAGGTTTCATTGTTCTATTTTCATACAAAACATACCCACCATATCCACCCTCTTCAAAAGGCACCCCCCGATGGTACCCATCCTCAGACAAGACCTGTTTTACTTTGATTTTTAAGTGATATTGATTGTTCAAGGGGGTTTCACCTTGGTATTTCACACATGTACATATCATGGTTTAATCAGACCCCCCCTCTATTACCCTATTGTTTCAGAGCTTACAGTGCATTGTATTATGTTATCTTCATACACAGATGCAATGTGTTTCATTAGTTTTCATTCTAACATTCTCCTTCCCTTGCCTGCCTCCGTGTAGGCCTTCAAATGGACCCACTAAAACATTCATGTTCGTTCTCTCTCTCTCTCTCTCTATACATATAGATAGATAGATATAGATATAGATATGTATGTGTGTACATATGTGTATATAAATATGTCTGTATGTATATAAAGTATCATATATGTATGTGTACATTTATTGTTTAGATCTAGCTTCTACATATGAGGGAAAACATGCAACCTTTGACCTTTTGAGCCTGGCATACTGTGCTTAAGTTCTATCCATTTTCCTGCAAGCAACATAATTTCATTTTTCTTTATGGCTGAATAATACTCCATTGTGTATATATACCATATTTTCTTAATCCATTCATCAGTTGTAGGGCATCTGAGCATCTTTCTTGATACTATTGCAAGCAGAGTTTCTCTTCTGTTAAATCTTCTGTTAATTACACATATGAAGACTATTGAATTTCATATGCTACTTACATGTTTTATTTCCTTGCTAAATTCTTTCACTGTGTAAGCTAGTTATATTACTGATTCTATAGAGAAGCATGTCCAATAGGAACTTGAGCCACATATATAACTAAAGTCTTTTCAGTGACATTTAAAAGAGAAGCAGACAAAATTAATTTTAATAGTATACTTTTTCAATCCGTAATATCAAAACATTTTCATTTCAATATATAATTGACATTAAACATTATTAATGAAACATTTTTACATTTTTTTTACTAAGCCTCCAAAGTCCAAGGTAGATTTCATACTTAAGGCACATCTCAATAAATTAGTCACATTCCAAGTTGCTCAATAGCCACATGTGTCTAGGGCTTTCTGTATTGGATGCTGCATATCTAGAATTTTTCAGATATCCTATCATGTCTCTGCAAATAGAGATTGTTTACTCTTTTTTCCCAACTCTTAGTCTTCTTGTTTTATCTCAGTACACTGGCAAATACCTCCAATACAATGTTAAATATTAATAGAGATAGTAGCCATCCTTGCCTTTTTCTTGACCTTGGTGGGAACATTTCTGCTTTTTCCATGAAGAAGTTGCTTTTAAGAGTCTCATGCTTTGTGGGTATCTTATGCATAAAAAATTCAGACAAAAAAAAGGATGTCTCAGGGCAAAAGGAAGAAATCATAAACACAAATTAGATATTTCTGACAGTGCTCATATTGGCTGTATAAAAGAAAAGAAAACTGATGATATCATGAATTTGAATGTTGTTTTCCTGCATTTTAGAAAACCCTCCTAGAGTATAAACAGAATAGAGTCTAAAACAAAGAATAGAATAGAAGCCATGAACAAATTTTATTTTAATATTAAAGAACTACCCATCAGAATGCTTAAAGAAGCCCAGATACTGAAAAATCTAACAAGGAAGAATGGTGAGATGACTTCAGGTATTGAAAAGAAAAGGCAGTATTTTATTGAAGTCCAAGATGAACTGCTTCAGTTAGAACCAGACCTAAAACAACAACAGACAAAATAAGATGAACTTAAGTTAGGAGAGAAGGTCTTTCCCTAGGAATGCAGCATATTTTTTGTTTGCCTTGAGACAGCTTTATCAAGATTATTCAGATGTTTGAGAGAAAGAAGCAACTATAAAGGAAACGTATGGTTCATCAAGTCTTCTAGCTCTGTTGTTTAAAGCAAGCACCCTTTTGGGAGCTGAAAACCACCTGCAAAATATCTTTGATCCATTAGAGAGTCTCCTTAATCAGGAGGAGGAAGACTAGTCCACTAGTATGTGCCTATATAAAGTTAGTCTCCTGTTATTGTCTGTTACCTTCTAAAACTTGTACTTTCATAAATGAATTTCTTTGTTGAAAAGAATAACAGTGATATTGCCTTTAGAATTTAGGTATACATGTTTTATCCACTGAGGAAGTATCCAACTATTCTTTTAGAGGGGAGTGGTACTGTGTTTTGAATTCAGGACTTTGTGCTTGCTAGGTAGGCACTCTACCATTTAATCCATGACTCCAGCCCCTCAAACACACTCTATTCTTATTTTTTTAAATATCAAATTTTGTTAAACACATATTCAGTATTGATGGATTCATCATATAATTTTTCTCTTTAGATCTATTAATATGCTCCCCTGATTCATTTCCTTATATTGAACTATCTTTGTATTCCTGGTAGAAACCCAGCTTGGTCATGGTTTAGAAATAATTTCAGGCTTACAGAAAGTTACAAGAATATTGCAATATCTTTGCCTAAATTCACCAGTCATCAACATTTTGCCCTATCTGCTGTTACTTGGTTGTAGGATAGTTACTTAATAACTTTATGTATAAGTTCCATTAGAATTGGTTAATATAAGCTTCAAGTGCTCCCTATGAACTTGAGTGTGCTTATTTTTATATGGACTAGTTCCTTGATAACTTCCACTACTTTTTCCATCAATTGGTTTAAGTTTTCTGTTTTTACTGGAATCAGTTTAAGCAAACTTTATTTTCTTAAGAAATTATCCATTCTGTCTAGGTTTCCAAGTTTACATGC
This sequence comes from Castor canadensis, assembly GCF_047511655.1. Taxonomy (NCBI): domain Eukaryota; kingdom Metazoa; phylum Chordata; class Mammalia; order Rodentia; family Castoridae; genus Castor; species Castor canadensis. The sequence goes on from NC_133392.1 coordinate 131,980,736, forward strand.
ATAAAAGTGCCAGGTTTTCTGTTTCAGTTTGCCCATTGTCACTCATAGTTGTACTTTTTCTTTCTCTTTTTTTATTGAATTAACTAATGGTCAGTTTATGTTGCTGAGGTTTTTTTTTTTATTACATGGGCGTTTATCACTATTAGGAATAGCCTTCTCTGTCTTCCTCTAATATCCTCCATCTTTCTCTCTTATACAAGACAAACACACCCCTTCAGACTCACGAAGCTCCTAAAGTCTGGTCATAAAGTGATCAGATTATAAGGATTGGTTAGTGTACTGTGTAAAATGGCATCTCCACAAAATGCATATCTACCTGAAACTTCAGAATGTGGGATTAGCTAGAATTGAGTCTTTACAGATGTAATTAGTTAAGAGGTAGCACAGGATACAAAGTCTCAGTTGGGAGGAATAAGATTTTTTACAGGTCCAAATCTCTGCTTTAAATTGTACAGATCTTTTACAATATAATATTTTATTTTTAAATGACCTCTAAGTGGTTAATGTACAATGAGTATCTCTTTCTGAAACTCAACCATGAATTACAATTTCATCAATATAATTATTCTAAAGAAAGTCATAAAGATATTGGGAAGGTTTGAGTCCTGCACTTAGAAATGTCAATGGTAGAAGAGAAAAGTTTCTGAGTTCCATTTCACAGCACAGTGTGTTAGTCAGCTTTATATCACTATAACAAAATAGCTCAGATGATTACCTTATAAAAAGGAAAGGTTTATTTTGGCTCATAGTTTTGGAGGGCCTATTTGCTTGGGCCCTATAGAGAGGCAGCACATCATGGCAGAAGCATATTGCAAAGCAAAATTGCTACCCTCATAGCCAGGAAGCAAAAATGAGGACAGAGTGAGGACCCACTGTCCTTCAAGGACACACCCCCAGTGACCTAAGATCCTCCCACTAAGCCCAGCCTCTCAAATGTTCCATCACCTCCTAATAGTGAAATGCTAGGGACCAATTCTTTAACATATGGGCCTTTGGAAGACATTCAGAATCCAAACTATAGCAATGGTCACCATAGGTAATGATGAAGTATTATATATTTTTAAATTTTTAAGAGAAGAAATCCTAAATTCTCATACCAAAAGAAAGATAATGACATGTAAGGTGATGGCTATGCCCATTAGCCCAAACTATTCCAAACTGTGTGCGTGCACGCACAAACACACACACACATTTATATCACACTGTATGCCACAAATAAACAACTTCTACTCATTAATTAAACACAAATTTAAGATTTTTTTATATTTTTGTCTTTAATTGACCCAATTGTACATATTTACAGGATACAGTGTGACATTTCAATAGATACAATGAACATTTTCAGTGTGTAATGATCAGATCAGGATAACCAGCACATCTGTCACCTCAGACACATTATTTCATTGTGCTGGAAATATTCAAAAGCCCCTCCTCTGCCAGCCATCCTGAAATAATTAATTGCTGTCAACCATAGTTATCCATTACTGTACAATACAATATTAGAAGTTACTTTCCTTATCTGACTGTATCCCTGTACCCTTTCAATCACTCTCTTCCGTATACCCTTCCTGTTACGTGGTAACCACTGTTCACTTCTCTAATTTTATATGTAAGTGATAACATTATTTAGCATGTTGTCTTCTAATTTCATCTGTGTTGCTGTAAATGACAGAATTTCATACATGCATGCATAAATGACGTTTCTTTTATTCACCTGTTAGAGATACCTAGGTTGAATCTGTATCTTGACTACTGTGAATAGTACTGCAATAAACATGTGAGTGCAGTTGTTTAACATACTGACTTCAGTTCCTTTCAGTATACACCCAGTAATAGCATTGCTGAGTCACATGGTTGTTCCATTTCTAGTTTTTTGAGGACCCTCCATACTGCTTTCCATCATTACTGTACTAATTTACCTTCCCACCAACAGTGTATGAGAGTTCTGCTTTCTTCGAATCCTTAACTAGCATTTGCTTTTTTTTATTTTGTCTTTTGATGACAGTTATTTTAACTGGGGTGAGATGATAGCTCATTGTAGTTTTGATTTACATTTCCCTGGTGACCAGTAATGTTGAGTGTTTTTTCATATACTTAATAGCTATTTATATATCCTCTTTTGAGAAATGTCTGTTCAGATCATTTACCCATTTTTAATTAGGTTATTAGGTTTTTACTGTTGAGTTCCTTATATATTCTTGAAATTAATCCCTTATCAAATAAATATTTTACAAATACTTTATCTTATTCTGTAAGTGGCCTCTTCACTCTGTTGATTGTTTCCTTTGCTATAAGGAAGCTTTTTAGTTTGATGAAATACCTTTTGCCAATTTGCTTTTGATACCAGTGCTCTTAGGGTCATCCAAAATATCTTTGCCCAGACTAATGTCCTGAAGTATTTCTCTTCTGTTTTCTTCTAGTAGTCTCAAGTTTGGGGTTTTATAGTTACATCTTTGACCCATTATGAGTTGATTTTTGTATATTGTGAGAGATAAGGCTCAAGTTTCCATCTTCTGCAATGGATATTCAGTTTTCCCAGTGCCAATTATTGAAGAGACTGTCTTTTTCCATTATATGTTCTTCTTTTGTCAAAAATCAGTTGGCTGTAAGTATATAGATTTATTTTTGGGTTCTCTGTTCTGTTCCATTAATCTATGTGTCTGTTTTTATGCTAGTAACATGCTATTTTGGCTGTCATCACTTTCTGTCTGTTTTATTTATTTTTTTAATTCATATGTGCATACAATGTTTCGGTTATTTCTCCCCCCTCCCCCCACCACCTCCCTTACCACCCATCCCATCCCCTCCCTGGCAGAAACTATTTTGCCCTTATCTCTAATTTTGTTGACGAGAGAGTTTAAGCCATAATAGGAAGGAACAAGGATTTTTGCTAGTTGAGATAAGGACAGCTATACAGGGAGTTGACTCACATTGATTTCCTGTGCATATGTGTTACCTTCTAGGTTAATTCTTCTTGACCTAACCTTTTCTCTAGTTCCTGGTCCCCTTCTCTATTGGCCTCAGTTGCTTTTAAGGTATCTGCTTTAGTTTCTCTGCGTTGAGGGCAACAAATGCTATATAGTTTTTTAGGTGTCTTACCTATCCTCATATCTCCCTTGTGTGCTCTCGCTTTTATCATGTGCTCATAGTCCAATCCCCTTGTTGTGTTTGCCCTTGATCTAATGTCCACATATGAGGGAGAACATCCGATTTTTGGTCTTTTGGGCCAGGCTAACCTCACTCAGAATGATGTTCTCCAATTCCATCCATTTAACTGCGAATGATAACATTTTGTTCTTCTTCATGGCTGCATAAAATTCCATTGTGTATAGATACCACATTTTCTTGATCCATTCATCAGTATTGGGGCATCTTGGCTGTCTCCATAACTTGGCTATTGTAAATAGTGCTGCCATAAACATGGGAGGTGCCTCTGGAGTAACCTGTGTCACAGTCTTTTGGGTATATCCCCAAGAGTGGTATTGCTGGATCAAATGGTAGATCAATGTTTAGCTTTTTAAGAAGCCTCCAAATTTTTTTCCAGAGTGGTTGTACTAGTTTACATTCCCAGCAACAGTGTAAGAGGGTTCCTTTTTCCCCGCCAACACCTGTTGGTGGTGGTGTTGCTAATGATGGCTATTCTAACAGGGGTGAGGTGGAATCTTAGTGTGGTTTTAATTTGCATTTCCTTTATTGCTAGAGTTGGTGAGCATTTTTTCATGTGCTTTTTGGCCATTTGAATTTCTTCTTTTGAGAAAGTTCTGTTTAGTTCACTTGCCCATTTCTTTATTGGTTCATTAGTTTTGGGAGAATTTAGTTTTTTAAGTTCCCTGTATATTCTGGTTATCAGTCCTTTGTCTGATGTGTAGCTGGCAAATATTTTCTCCCACTCTGTGGGTGTTCTCTTCAGTTTAGAGACCATTTCTTTTGTTGAGCAGAAGCTTTTTAGTTTCATGAAGTCCCATTTATCTATGCTATCTCTTAGTTGCTGAGCTGCTGGGGTTCCATTGAGAAAGTTCTGACTTATACCTGCTAATTCCAGAGTATTTCCTACTCTTTCCTATATCAACTTTAGAGTTTGTGGTCTGATATTAAGATCCTTGATCCATTTTGAGTTAATATTGGTATAGGGTGATATACATGGATCTAGTTTCAGTTTTTTGCAGACTGCTAACCAGTTTTCCCAGCAGTTTTTGTTGAAGAGGCTGTCTTTTCTCTATCATATATTTTTAGCGACTTTGTCAAAGACAAGTTGGTTATTGTTGTGTGGCTTCATATCTGTGTCCTCTATTCTGTTCCACTGGTCTTCATGTCTATTTTTGTGCCAGTACCATGCTGTTTTCATTGTTACTGCTTTGTAATATAGTTTGAAGTCAGGTATTGTGATACCTCCTTCAGTGTTCTTTTGACTGAGTATTGCCTTGGCTATTCGTGGCCTCTTGTGTTTCCATATAAATTTAACAGTAGATTTTTCAATCTCTTTAATGAATGTCATTGGAATTTTAATGGGAATTACATTAAACGTGTAGATTACTTTTGGGGAGTATAGACATTTTTACTATGTTGACTCTACCAATCCATGAGCATGGGAGATCTCTCCATTTTCTATAGTCTTCCTCAATCTCTTTCTTCAGAAGTTTATAGTTTTCCTTGTAGAGGTCATTCACATCTTTTGTTAGGTTTACACCTAGGTAGTTGATTTTTTTGAGGCTATTGTAAATGGAATTATTTTCATATATTCTTTTTCAGTTTGTTCATTATTAGTGTATAGAAATGCTAATGATTTTTCTATGTTGATTTTATATCCTGCTACCTTGCTATAGCTATTGATGGTGTCTAGGAGCTTTTGAGTAGAGTTTTTAGGGTCTTTAAGGTATAGGATCATGTCGTCTGCAAGTAGGGATAATTTGACAGTTTCTTTACCTATTTGTATTCCTTTTATTCCTTCTTCTGGCCTAATTGCTCTGGCTGGGAATTCCAGTACTATGTTGAATAGGAGTGGAGATAGTGGGCATCCTTGTCTGGTTCCTGATTTTAGAAGGAGTGGTTTCAGTTTTTCTCCGTTAAGTATAATGCTGGCTGTAGGTTTGTCATGTATAGCTTTTATAATATTGAGGTACTTTCCTTCTATTCCTAGTTTTCTTAGAGCTTTTATCATGAAATGGTGTTGGATCTTATCAAAGGCTTTTTCTGCATCTATTGAGATGATCAAGTGGTTTTTGTCTTTGCTTCTGTTAATGTGGTTTATTACGTTTATTGATTTTTGTATGTTGAACCACCCCTGCATTCCTGGGATGAAGCCTACTTGGTCATGGTGAATGATCTTTTTGATGTGTTGTTGAATTCGGTTTGCCATTACTTTGTTGAGGATTTTTGCATCAGTGTTCATTAAGGAAATTGGCCTATAGTTCTCCTTTTCGGAGGTGTCTTTGCCTGGTTTTGGGATAAGTGTAATACTGGCTTCATAAGACACCTAAAAAATTAGTTAGCATTTGTTGCCCTTAACGCAGAGAAACTAAAGCAGATACCTTAAAAGCAACTGAGGCCAATAGGAAAAGGGGAACAGGAACTAGAGAAAAGGTTAGATCAAAAAGAATTAACCTAGAAGGTAACACCCACGCACAGGAAATCAATGAGAGTCAATGCCCTGTATAGCTATCCTTATCTCAACCAGCAAAAACCCTTGTTCCTTCCTATTATTGCTTATACTCTCTCTACAACAAAATTAGAAATAAGGGCAAAATAGTTTCTGCTGGGTATTGAGGGTATGGGGGAGAGAGGGAGGGGGCGGAGTGGGTGGTAAGGGAGGTGGTGGGAGCAGGGGGAGAAATGACCCAAGCCTTGTATGCACATATGAATAATAAAAGAAAAAAATAAAATAAAATAAAATAAAATGTGTTAGGCAGTTTTCCTTCCCTTTCTGTTTCATGAAACAATTTAAGGAGGGCTGGTATCAGTTTTTCTTTAAAGGTCTGATAGAATTCAGCAGAGAATCCATCAGGTCCTGGACTTTTCTTTTGGGGGAGACTCTTGATTGCTGCTTCAATTTCATTTTGTGTTATAGATCTATTTAGGTGATTAATATCCTCTTGGTTCAGTTTTGGATGATCATATGTATCTAGAAATCTGTCCATTTCTTTAAGATTTTCAAATTTATTTGAATATAGGTTCTCAAAGTAGTCTCTGATGATTTCCTGGACTTCCATGGTGTTTGTTGTTATCTCCCCTTTTGCATTCCTGATTCTACTAATTTGGGTTTTTTCTCTCCTCATTTTAGTCAGGTTTGCCAGGGGTCTGTCGATCTTGTTTATATTTTCAAAGAACCAACTTTTTGTTTCATTAATTCTTTGTATCATTTTTTTGGTTTCTATTTCGTTGATTATTTTTATTCTTTTGATTCTTATTTTTATTATTTCTCTCCTATTTGTTTTGGGATTTGCTTGTTCTTGTTTTTCTAGGAGTTTGAGATGTATCATTAGGTCATTGATTTGGGATCTTTCAGTCTTTTTAATATATGCACTCATGGCCATAAACTTTCCTTGAGGACTGCCTTTGCTGTGTCCCATAGGTTCCAGTAGGTTGTGTTTTCATTTTCATTGACTTCCAGGAACTTTTTAATTTCCTCTTTTATTTCATCAATGACCCATTGTTCATTAAGTAATGGGTTATTCAGTTTCCAGCTGTTTGCATGTTTTTTGTCTTTACTTTTGTAGTTGAGTTCTAGTTTTACTGCATTGTGATCAGATAGTATGCATGGTATAATTTCTATTTTCTTATATTTTCTGAGGCTTGCTTTGTGCCCTAGGATATGATCTATTTTGGAGAAGGTTCCATGGGCTGCTGAGAAGAATGTATATTGTGTAGAAGTTGGATGAAATGTTCAGTAGACATCAAGAAGGTCCATTTGATCTATTGTATATTTTAGATCTTGGATTTCTTTATTGATTTTTTGTTTGGATGACCTATCTATTGATGGTAATGGGGTTTTAAAGTCTCCCACAACCACTGTGTTGGAGTTAATATATGCTTTTAGGTCCTTCAGGGTATGTTTGATGAAATTGGGTGCATTGACATTGGGTACATATAGGTTGATAATTGTTACTACCTTTTGGTCTATTTCCCCTTTTATTAGTATGGAATATAGGTTTGAAGTCCACTTTGTCAGAGATAAGTATTGCTACTCCTACCTGTTTTGGGGGGCCATTGGCTTGGTAAATGTTCTTCCAGCCTTTCATCCTAAGCCTATGCTTATTTCTGTTGGTGAGATGGGTCTCTTGTAAGCAACAAATTGTTGGATCTTCCTTTTTAATCCATTTTGTCAAACAGTGCCTTTTGATGGGGGAATTAAGTCCATTAACATTAAGTGTTAGTACTGATAGGTATGTGGTGATTCCTGTCATTTAGTTGTCTTAGTTGTTTGAAGGTTTGAGTGTGTGTACCTAAGTTGAGGTTACTCTCTACTTTCTTGCTTTTTCTTTTCCTGTAGTTTGGTGCTGCCTGTCCTTCCATGGTTATGTTGGGTTTCACTTTCTGTGTGCAGAATCCCTTGAAGAATCTTTTGTAGTGGTGGCTTTTTGTTTTAGTTTCTGCTTATCATGGAAGACTTTTATTGCTCCATCTATTTTGAATGATAGTTTTGCTGGGTAGAGTATCCTGGGGTTGAAATTATTTTTATTCAGTGCCGGGAAGATCTCTCCCCAAGCTCTTCTTGCTTTTAATGTTTCTGTTGAGAAGTCTGCTGTGATTTTGATGGGTTTACCTTTGTATGTTATTTGTTTTTTCTCTCTTACAGCTTTCAATATTCTTTCCCTAGTTTCTGAACTTCTTGTTTTAATGATGATATGCCGTGGGGTAGTTCTATTTTGATCTTGTCTGTTTGGTGTTCTGGAGGCCTCTTGCATCTATATGAGAATAGCTTTCTCTAGATTTGGGAAATTTTCTGTTATTTTGTTGAATATATTTCACATTCCCTTTGCCCCTTCTGATGTGTTTTAAAGTCAGGTATTATAATGCCTCCAGCTCTGTTTTGTTTACTCAGATTTGCTTTGGCTATTTTGGGTCTTTGGTCATTTCATACAAATTTGGGGAGTGTTTTTTCCTATTTCTGTGAAGAATGTTATTGGTATTTCATTAGTAATTGCATTTAACATGTAGATCACTCTGGGTAATGTGAACATTTTAACAATATTAATTCTTCTAATCCATAAACATAGGATGTCTTTCCTTTTTTTGTGTCCTCTTCATTGATATTTTAGAATTTTTTAAAGAGCCCAGGATTTCAATTTAAATGGGTCCAGTGCTTTTCTGTTCTCTACCTCATTGATTTCTTTATTTTTCTTTTGTGATTTTTTTTTGGGGGGGGAGGTAGACTGGATATGAACTCAGGGCTTTGCCCTTTCAAAGCGGGCACTCCACCACTTGAGCCACATCTCCAATCCATTTTGCTGTGGTTGTTTTGGAGGTGGAGTCTCATGAACTATTTGCCCCTGACTGACTTCAAACCTTGATCCTCACAGTCTCAGCCTCCCAAGTAAGTAGGATTATAGGTGTGAGCCACTGGCACCCAGCTCCCTTGTGCTTTCTTATTATTTGCTTTGTTTTCTTTTTCTATTTCTGAGTTTAAAATGTGATTCATTTATTCATAACTCAATTTTAGTTTAATATTATTGATGATTTTATCTTTTCTATTCATATGGATTATAAGGTATCCCAAAGATTCTGATATGTAGTGTTTTCATTATCATTATTTTTCAGAAATTCTGTAATTCCTGTTTTTATTTCCCCTTTCACTTGAGTTTTTTAATACTTTTTCTTAATTTCCCTGTCACCATTTTTTGTTTTGTTTTTAGTTTTATTGTCTTATTATGAGAGAAAATTGAAACTTATTGGAATTTTCTTTGTAACCCAATATGTAATGAGTTTTTGTGAATGTTCCATGTATACTATTATCAGGGTACCCATGAGATCAACATGAGATAATTACATTACTTAGATGTTCTATATCCTTCTTTATTTTTTGTCCTGTTTTATTCTGAGAGTCACACTGTATTATTAGTGCATTATTGTTTTTCTTTTTATCTCCTATACTTTCTACTCTACATAAGTAATCACTGTTTTATAGGCACATTTATAACGAAACATGACCAATTTATTGTTTTTATAAAGTGTGTCCTTATCATAAAGTGGTGTGTGTTGAAGGAATGGCAGACCATAAAAATGGAACACAAAAATTTCCAAAGTGATATAACAGCTTAATTTCAGTGTTTTTTCTATCCTGGGTCACTGTTCTTTATACTATACCACAATTCTTGGGAATGTGAATGCTAGGAATTTATTTCTTCCTTATCCCTAATTTCACCTTTTTTTGGGATCTTCCAGAACACTGGCTTTTTTGTATTCGTTTTCCTAAAAGCCCAGGTGACTCTTTGGGTCTTTGCATCAGATACATTTGGCTTTATTTGTTGTTGATAAAATGGTGCCAACAATAGCTGTCCTATGTTTTCACTGGTATAGCTTCAAGATTTCATTCCTTGTGTACTATTCCTTAAGAAAGTGTTTGTCATTCGCTTGCCTGTTTTCAGATCAGCTTTGGGCTGACTTTTCACACTAATTGTGCATATTGTCCTATTGTTAAGAGGCTGGGCAACTTGACCTTTATCACACACACCTTTCCTGCTTCCTCTCTACCACCAAATTGATATGTTTTAATGAACTACTAATATGTGCCTGGAATAACCTAAGGGTGCAAGGATACATGTCATTTTAGCATAGGATGCCCTTGGAATATCAAAATACACAGGGAGTAGTATATTTGAAAATAAAATGCAAGCAAAATAAAATTCTAGGAACCCTGGGATGGACACCAAAACTAAATACTGGAGAGTAGAATCAGAGAGCAAGCCTGAGATAGGCATCAGTAAGACTGAGAGCCCTAGAGATCAGAGAGATGAGAACTGCCATGGGCTAAATGACAAATTCCAGGGTGCATATAAAGCATATGGAGGAAGTCTAGATGATATTTCCCTTATATTGTTTTGTTAGTAGAGACCCAATGAGCCTTGCTTATTGAAGGTTTGAAATTGGTGGTAGTATTCACTATAAAAGTAAACTCTGGTTAAATTATATAGCAAGCTGGAGAGGCAAGACTTGCATACTGAAAACACATGCATGCGCATGTGCGTGCATGAAAGCAAGCGTGAGTATGTGCGCCTGCTCATGCTCATGCACTTAGGTGCATGTATTTGAGGGTGGAAAATATGGATCAGAAAGTAAGAAACTTCAGCCCAGCACCCGTGGCTCCGCCTGTAATCCTAGCTGCTTGGAAGACAGATCAAGAGAATTTCAGTTCAAGGCCAGCCCAGGCAAATAGTTCACAAGACCCCATCTCCAAAATAACCAAAGCAAAATGGATTGAAGTTGTGGCTCAAGCAGTACAGTGCCTGCTTTGCAAGCGTGAAACACTGAGTTCAAAACCCTAGTCCCACCAAAAAAAAAAGAGAGAGAGAGAGAGATTTTATAGGCTCTCAGGGCAATTTGGCATAATGAGGGAAGAGTAGTGGACCAGGAGTCAAGAGACCTGGATTCTTTATCTACTATCACTTCCCTTCTCCTAGAGGTACTAGCAATTCTTAAAAATACTTTATTTCACCAAAAGTCCAGGACTTCATAATTAATAAGAACATCCATATCTTTGTCTGTTTGCTCTGAGGTTAGGAGAAATGAAGGAAATAAACATTGGTCTTGAACCTGATAAGTTTAGGACACTTTACTACAACTTCTTATGTAGTTGTCAGACCACTATGATGGAGATTATCTCCATTTTACAGATGACATAGTAGGCTCAGAATTGTTAAATGGCTTGTACAAGATCATACCACTTAAAGATGGAAGACCCAAGATGGAAACCAGATCTTTCTGATTCTGAAGCCCATGAACTTTTCACAAAATCTGACTTTTGGGTCATGCTAGTCTCTTGCTAGACTCTTTATCAATTTACTTTTTGCAGAGATTTTATACCGTAAAAGAATAATTGCTAACATTTATAAGGATAGGCTGATACTATATAGAGTAGTGAGATAGTTTCTTAAAAAATTAATCAAATTAATTTATTAATCAAATGAATGGTAATCAGATTCAGAAATATCAGATTCATTTGATTCAGAAATTCCACTACTGGTAATATGCTCAAAAGAATTGAAAGAAGGGTCACATAGAGATATTTGTATACTAATGTTCTTAGCTGCATTATTTACAATAGCTAAAACATGAAAGCAGCCCAGGTATCCATCAACAGATGAATTATTAGTTAGGTTCATATTACTATATTGAAATACCCAAAGCAATTAACTTAGAAAGATGAAAAGTTTACTTAGCCCATGCCTCTGGAGGTTTTAGTCCAAAATCAGGTGATCCCATCTTTTTGGGCCTTTGGCAAGGATGGTACATCATGGCAGAAGCACATGGTGGAGAAAAGCACTCACATCATGAGCCAAGAAGCCAAGAGAGACTGAGGTCCCACAATCACCTTCGATGTCATATCCCTAATGAACTCAGGAAGGACCTCCCATTAGGCCCCATCTCTCAAAGGTACCACCACCTCCCAGAAGCACTACTTTGGGGACTAGGCCTTTAACACGTGGGCCTTTGCTGTGACATTCAGCATCCAGACTATAGCAAATAGGTAAGCAGAATATGATATACACATATGATAGAATACTATTCAGTGTTAATAAAGGAAGGAAATTCTACAATATGCTACAACAATATGCTTCAAATGAACTTTGAAGACATTATTCTGTATGAAGTAAACCAGTCACAAAAAGACAAATATTGTGTGGTTTCGTTTATATTATGTACTTAGTAAAAAAAAAACATACAGACAGAAAGTAGAACAGGCCTCTATGGGCTGAGAGGAAGAATTTGGAGTTATTGTTTAATGGATATAGTTTCAGTTTACAAGATAAAAATAATGCAGATGGTGATGAATGTATCAAATAACACCAAATTGTACATTTAAAAGTGGTTAGGATGTTAAATTATGTTATGTGTATTTTACTATAATAAAAAAATTGAGAAAAAAGTAGGCCAAATAGGAGAGTAAAGTAGTTACCATTTACTAAGCATCTACTATGTGGCAAGCACTGTGCAAGGTAGTTTACATTATCTTAATTTTTACAGTGTTGTTGTAAATTCCCAGAGTTTATGACTTGCCCAGTGTTATATGTGATTTGATTTAATATTTGATTTAAATCAAGTCTGTATAACTCTCAAGCATATTAGTAGCCATCAACTCAGGTTAAGTTAAAGTGATTCACTGTGGAGGTAGCCTTAAATAAATTTGAAGTGCACTTCTGCATCCAGTTCCAAAGAGGTCTTTGGCCTTTACTGGATTGCATATAAGGGATCAACAGATCTCCAAGAGATAGGGTCTGTCATCATCACTGATTGCCCCAGGGCAAGCTTTTCTGGGTCCATACCATAGCAGTATAGGGAGGCCAGGGCATAGTTTATGGCACTTGTCCTGCTGTTAGAATAGATGAAGAGTCCTGTTTCTATCAAAGGCCAACCTCTCTACTTGTTCTCTGGGGTGCATCTTCTCTTGCCTTTCTCTCATCTACATCACTATTTGCCTCCCCCAAAGCATCCTTTCTGAAACATTATCATCACCATAAAAACATACTCTCATATCTCTCATCTTTCAAAACTCTCCTGTGAAAGCTGACTTTGCATTCCTCTTCCAGCTAATGCCTCATGTGTCTGAAGTTTCACACTATATTAATTTCCTATTGCTGCTATTGCAAATAACTAGAAATTTAGTAGCTTAAAACAACACAGTTATCATCTCACAGTTCTGTGAGGCTGAAGTCCGAGTAGAATTGCTGGTTTCTTGGCTCGAGTCTCACAAGGCCAAAATCAAGGTATCGGCTAACCTGACTTCTTTTCTGGAGGCTGTGAGGAAGAGTCTGCTTTCAGGCTTATTCAGATTTTTGGACTATTCCATTCCATGTAGCTGTAGGATGAGGGTCTCTGTGTCCTTGCTTATAATAGCTGAGTTCATACTCATCTTCTAGAGTTCACATTCCCTGGCTTGTGGACCTCTCATCTTCAGAGTCAGCAACAGTAGATTGAGTCCTTCTTTCAAATCCCTCTGATACCCTCATTTGCCTCATTTCTGTCTCTAGTTAGAGAACGTTCTATATTCATAAAGATCGATGTGATTAGGGTCCACTTGTACAATTTATGATGATGATCTCCCTATTTTAAACTTTTAACCATAATTAAAATGAAAAATCTCTTTCACAATATATGCAGTCCCTTCTGTCATGTTTACAGGTTCCAGAGATTAGGGTGTGGACATCTTTGGGCAGCCATTCTGCCACTACACATGTAAGACTTCTGAAAATACTGACCTATGGTCACTTTTTCTATTTGTCTTCCATTCTTTTCTCTCCTTAGTCTTCTGTAATTGTCCTTCAGCCGCACAAGTCCAGTGAAGCTGCTCTTACCAAGAACAGATTGATAGCAAAGCCTTCTCTGTCCTCATTGAGCACAGTCTGTCAGTAATTTTCAACATAGGTGATCACTCCCTCCCACTTGAAACACTGTCCTTGGCTTGGCCTCTGGGACATTTCACTTTCTCTGTCTTGAGTTCCTCTCTCCTCTCACTAACTGCACCTTCTCCGTCTCCAGGCTGGCACTCTCTGCTTCTTGGTCTCTAGTTGTTGAAGTGCCTCAGGCTCAGTATTAGGTCCTCTTCTGTCCTGTTCTACACACTCTCTCCCTAAGTGATTTCATATCTTTAGATGCTGTCTATATTCTAGTGACTATTGAAATTATTTTTATTCTTGACCTTTCTGTGAACTCCAGGCTCATTTATTTGACTAGCTGCTCATCATCAGTAGAGACCTAAAAGACATTTAGAAAATACAGCCAAAAGAGATTCTTGATTCCTAACCTTCTGCTGCCCAAACTTACTTCTTAAGTTGTCCCCATGTTGGTAAATAACTAAAAACCTGAAATTCATCCTTAATTTCTCTTTCCCTCCACCTCCTTTGTTTAGTTCAGCAGTACTGCCAGCTTTTCTTTTAAAATGTTCCATTGTATTTATCCACTTCTTTGTACCCTCATGGCTATCACTTTAGGCTCAACCACTATCATTTTTCTACAGACAGCCTTCTAACTGATGTCTGTTTTCATTCTTCCCTTCCTAGAAACCCATTCTTCCCTGAGTGTCCAGGACAATCTTTTCCAAAAGTAGATTAGATCACATCCTCACCATGACTCAGAGGCCCTACATGATCTGACTCTATTTGTTTTTCTGACTCCCTCTGTACCATTATTTCCTTTATATATTCTGATGCAGTCTTTCTTTTTGTTTCCTTAAGGCCTTTGCACCTGTTGTCTCCTCTGCCCTAGATCCTGTGTGCTTTATTCTTGTCCTGTCAATCTCAGTTTAGCAGAAACCTCATTTGCCACCTATACTTCTAGTTCATTCAGTATAACCTGCTACATAATATTTTCTTCATACTGAATGTTTGGTGGATGAATGAGTACACAAATGAGTGAATGAATCTTGAGCTAGTAAGAGGAAAGATATATGGTATGATAGAGCAAAGACTTTGGAGTAAGACATCCTAGACTCAAATTCTAGTCCTACCTCATTACTCAAGTGACTTGGTCATGCTTCACAGTCATGGCTTATAAAGCTCATTGTTTTATCTACCAATATATACTCTCCTTATGCACCCCAGTAAATTTTAGTAACAATGAAGATTTCTCATACTACCATTGCACATAGTAGGTGCTCGATAAAAAAATCAGTTCTTTTTCAAAAAGATGAATTTCATCATTAGAGGATAGCTACATGCAAACTATTTTTTTCCTCCATTCATGCTCTTAACAGTTTATATCAGCCTTTTAGTTACCTTGATTGGCTATTATCATGACCAAGGGAATAAGGATTAGATACAAATATATTTGTAGAGATCAGAAGAAATTTGCCGAGGGGAGACTGGGTCCATCTTTATGTACTCTTATCCTGCCTTAGATGTGCTTCATCTGCCTTTCTACCACATCTGCCTAGAAAGACAATTAACTCCACCATTACCTTTTCCACATGTAGGGCTGTGGCACCAACCTTACATTTCCTGGCAGTCTTAGAGCTAGAAGATTCTTTAAATGCCACATGGACTGTTCTCAAGCTGTCCACAGCATCTGTTTCTAACCATAATTGCTGTTGCTTATGTGCTAAAGCCATACATACTACCCACAGGTCTTCATATAACTACACTCTTACAACTCCATGCCTCTTTCATGCAGTCCCCTCTGTCTAAATCTCTTTTTTTATGATTTTACTAGCATATAATAGTTGTATAGTTGTACAGGGGAATACACTATGATATTTACATATATGCTTGCAATATATCTTAGACTTATGCCCTCCATCATTCTCCCTCTCCTCCCCCCACCCCTTCTTAGAACAATTTAAACAGGTTCCATTCTTCTATTATCATATATGGCACAAAGAAATGAGGAATGAGGGTGTATATGTCTAAAAGCACTCTTACCCCCATCCCCTCAACCCTTCAGTCATGCCCTTTCCCTCATGAAAAGTTATTCATTCTTCGGAGATTGGTTAAAATGCCATTTTCAAATTTTTCCTGACAGCTTCACTTGCTTATATCCCTTGTCCCTTCCCCTTTCCTTAAAGATTTAGTCTTCCTCCTCTGGGTTCTTATAACCCCAATGTATGTATGCATTTTGGTACTACCCACTGAATCTTTAAAATCTTTTATTGTGACATAATTCCAGCTTAACAGAAAAGTTGTAACAGTAATACAAATAGTTCCCCTATTCCTTTTACCAGGATTCACCCACTATTAGCATTGTATGCCATTTGCATTATTAATCTCTCAATGCATGATATATGTTTTTCTGAACCATTTCATAATAACTTGTATACATATTTCCTTAATGCTAAGCAGTATGCATAAAAACAAGGGCATACACTTATGTAGGTATGGCACTATTTTCAAAATCAGAAAAATGGACAGTGAAATAGTACAAAGAATAATCTACAGACCTTATCAGCTATTAAAAGCAAGAAAATTAATATTGATACAGTAACAGTGGCTAAACTATAAACATTATTCATTTGCCAGTGTCCTGATACTGTAATGTCTTTTAGGTTTGTGTGTGTGTTTGTGTGTGTGGTTCTGGGATTTGAACTCTGGGCTTCACACTTGCTAGACAGATGTTCTGCAGCTTGAGCCATTCCTGTAATCGTCTTTTAGGAAAAGAAAATTCTGGATTATGAATTACACTTAATCGTCATGTCTCTTTAGTCTCTTTTAATCTGAAACAGTTCCCTCCTTCTTCCTTATCTTTCATGACTTTGATATATTTTTATAAATATGTGTCCCAGGTATTCTGTAGATTTGCTCTCGATCTAAA
Source organism: Castor canadensis (assembly GCF_047511655.1). Classification (NCBI taxonomy): domain Eukaryota; kingdom Metazoa; phylum Chordata; class Mammalia; order Rodentia; family Castoridae; genus Castor; species Castor canadensis. The sequence goes on from NC_133392.1 coordinate 131,997,188, forward strand.
TTTGTCTTATGTTAGCTTATGATTAGATTCAGGTTATGCCAGCTCTGGTCTTCTTCTCAAAGCATCATATTGGTGGTGCATGATATCTGTCTGTGCCATTACTTCAGATAGTAACTTTATGTCTACCAAATTTCTGCACCATAAAGTTACTGCTTTTTCCTTTATAATTAATTATCTTATGCTTATGGAGAAATGCTTTGAGATGGCTTGCCCTTATCAAACTTTCACTCTAGTTTTTGTCTCTATTGGTGAATCTTGCTTGAATCAATTATTTCCAAATTATTTCCTAGTTTCTCATTTCATGCATCTTTATTAACCTGAATTCTACAATAAAGCAACAGCTTTAGGTGCATATAAATACAATCAAATCTTTAAGGTTGGATAGCATCAAAAAAGGTAATTTTTAGACCTTATACAACCTAGCTTTTCAAGTTATCATACTGTCATTTTAAATCTTTTAATAAAACTGATTTTTCTTTAAAAAAAAATAGCTTTCCTTTGTCCCCTAGTCAGTTAGTTAAGCTGATTAATATAGTGTGGGACTCATGAATTCTTATTGTATTCAATGAGGTATAATTTGTTTTCATTGCTGAAATTGTCTCATATTTGGCCAGTAGAAGCCCCTTAAAGTTGGCCTGTGTATCCTTCTAACATGGCCCGGTCCTCTGACCAACCCATATTTCTGACCAAAGTGTCTAGGCTCATCTTGTTCCTTCCACACCAACTGGATTGTGATTGATTGTGCAAAGTTCTGTCCCTAGCCTCTCAAGATTGTGCTCCTCTAGGGCAAGAATCACATTGTTTTTATCTATTGTAAATGCTTGACATCAAAGGCACTTAGAATTTAATAAATTTTCTATTAAATGTGGCCTAGTTAACTAACATATAAATTACCCCTCCCTGGGCTCCCACCAATCTAAACAGATCTCCTCTTTCTGCCTACACTACATGACAGTGTATGTGCAAGGCTTGCTTTCCTTATTTGTCAAATAAGGTGGTAAATGTCAGACTTCACAAGATTGTCATGAAGGCCAAGTGAAACAACTATACAGTAACTTTCTCAAAGTATTTGTTTACTTTTGACGGTACTGGGGTTTCAACACAGAGCCTTGTACTTGCTAGGCGGGCACTCTATCATTTGAGCCACACTTGTAGCCCTTTCTTCTTTGGGTTATTTCTCTTGCTTTTTCCCTTGCCAGCCTGGGACCATGATCCTCCTACCTATGCCTCCTGTGTAACTGGGATAACAGGTATGTACCACCATGCCCAACACATTGGTCGAAATGGGTCTCACTAACTTTCTGCCAAGAATGCCATTGACCTTCAAGCTTCCCAGTCACTGCCTCCCAAGTAGCTGGGATTATAGTGTGAGCCATCATGTCCAGCCTCAAGGCGATTTTTATTAGAAGTCTAATTCTCTCAGTATTAGCAATATCAGAATGTGTTGGGCAATAATACCTTTTGTCTCTCTCTGAAGTAAGACTATCATTAAATTATTTTACTATTTAAATTTTGAAAAATAAGAAAAGATTATGTTTAAAAATGACAAACTCAAGGTGACATCATTAAGGGAGAGAACCAGAATTAGATCCCTGTCCCCTAATATCACTCCATTTTTTTCAAAAAGGGTAATTAAATTAGAATGTGGAAAGGCAGGTCAGGGCTTCCTGATAGGAAGAACTCCCAGATCTTAGGAGTCCCCCAGGTAGTTTAAGAAAATCCAATTATTAGGAAGCTTTTTAATTAGCATGAGGCCAGTCCTGGTGCTGCTCATGTAAGACCTGCATAACCTGATTTTTCAGAACCGTTCAATGTAATCAGTTGATTTCTTACAGGAGAGGGCAACCCATTTGCCAGTTAGCAATATAAGTTTTTATGTCTAGCCTTAAGGGAAAAAGAGAAGCAAAACTATTCTCCATCTGTTAGAATTTCTGAGTAAAGCTCTGTTCTGTTCTCTTGTTATCTACTTCTGGTTTTTCTCTATAAACATGCACTGGGTACCAACTAAGAACTCAACACCTTTTCATGTGATGGCAGGAACTCCAAAGGAGATCATTTAGCAACCTACCCAGCTTCAATTCCAAGGCTTTTTACTGGAGAAATATGAAGCATTCATTGGGTTTATAATAATCAGCTTAAAGTGAGATCATTTAAAATTTGTTCAGTTATTCAGGCTAAGATATGAAATAGGTTGAAAGTTGAATTTGACAAGGATTGAGTTTTTCTGTGCAAGTGTGTTAGAAGGGGAGAAAGAGAAGGAAGTGATAGAAATTATACAGCAGTGATTCTTCTCAAGCCTTTTGGTCTCAGGGATCTTTTGTATACTTAAAGGCTTCAAAGAGCTTTATATGTGTGAGTTATATCTCTCCACATCATCAAAGTAGAAATTAGAATCTTTTAAAACATGAATATACAACACAATCGATGGGAACAACCCAAATGTCTATGAAGAGATGAATGGGTAAAGAATTGTGGTATATGTATACAATGGAATGCAGCCTTTCAAAAGGTGGGAGAGAAAAATAGAGAGAAGGGAGGGAGAGAAAAAATAAAAGAGGGAGGGAGAGAGAGAACAAATCATATCATTTGTAAACAATATGGATGAACCCAGAGGACACTTCAGTAAATGAAATTAGTTAGTCACAAAAGGACAACACTCCATTATTCTACTTATATGACTTATCTAAAATAGAATACATCGAAGAAGAGACTAGAATGGCAGTTGCCAGGGTGGGAGAGGGGATGGAGCAGGAGAAAATAGAGAATTGTTACCTCAGTTGGTATAAAGTTTCAGCTATACAAGGTTAATAAATTCTAGAAACTTGCTGTATAACATAGTGCCTATAGTTAAAAATATTTATTGTGCTATTATAATTTTGCTAAGAGGACAGATCTCATGTAAAGTGTTCTTAACAAACACACAGGTCCAAACTCAACAAATTATATATACTAAACATGCATATTTATATACAAAAAGGGTATACAGAAAGTTGTTTTGCACACAAAAAAATTTAGTAATGAAGAAATGTATCTCAAGCAAAAAAAGAGACTATACAAATACATTCCATTAATTATCAGAGTAATAAATCATAATCTCTGGAAAGGTCCACTGTGAGAGTATGAGTGTGAAAAGGCAAGGCTTAGCATCACTATGAGTATAGTTTTGACCATATAGACCCCCAAAAGGATTTGAGGACCCCCAGTGGTCCACAGAACACACTCTGAGAACTGCTAACTGCTTATTTTTCAAACCTTCTTTTTTGCGTGTATGTTTGCTGAAAATTGAACACAGGGCCTTATGCATGCTAGGTATGTACTTTGCACTGAACTATCTCCTCTAGCCTGTATCCATTTTATCAACAGTGGACATTTGGATTATTGAAAGTTTTCATTACAAGTAGTAGTGCTCTGAGCACTATTTTACACATATGCTGGTGTACATGTGCAAGAACATCTCTGGGGTTTATACCTAAGATTGGAAGTGCTATATCATATGGAATATACAGCTTCAGATTTATTAGATAATGCATCCAGTGTCCAACGCTGGGAGTCTTTCTGAACTCAACTTGGCATCAAATATTACCTAATAGAAAGTCAGTATGTAAATTTTGTCAATTGTCCTAATATCTTTTTCCAAAAAATTTTTTAAATCCATGTTCCAAAATACATTACAGAGCTGTATGCCACTTTAGCCTTCTGAATCTGGAATAGGTACTCTGTCTTGTTTTTCTCATGACAGATCAGTTGTGTTGTTGAGTTTGCCTCAGTGTTGGTTGTCTGGTTCAGGATTGTTGATTGTAGGCAGAGATAACACATACATGATATGCTGTCCTTAGAGAGTTTCCTCAGGATACACATGATGTCAGTATGTTCCCTTGTGGGTGGTGTTAGCTTTAATCTCTGGATTAGGTGCTGCCTTTTCCCCTTTAAACTCTATTTTTTACCTGGCTTTGGGACTTCACACTCATCATTTTCTTCTAGATTCTTGGGCTATTCTTTAGTCTCCTTTGTTGGATCTTCTACTCTCCAACTGTCTAATATTGGGATGTTTCAGAAGCAATCTTTTTTCCCCTTTCTCGACTATGTACTCATGCCCTACAAGATCTCATCTAGACTGATAGCTTTAAATACCAATTAAAATACTGATGATTCTCTGACTCATCTATACAACTGCCTAATTAACACCTCCATATTGTGACATCCAATACGTATCTCACAAGAAGCATATGTAAAAATTGGATTCTAGGTCTCCTTTACCAGTGTTCTCTATCCCAGTAAATTGCTTCATTCTCCCAGATGTTCAAGCCAATAACTCTGGATCATCTATGATTCCTCTCTTTCATTAAATATGATTTAATTGAATCAATTCAGTATAACTTTATATTATTTTGCTGATTTTTTATTCACTGGCATTCAATCATATCATCATTTCCTTTAAAGTTTATTTTGAACCCAAATGCTTTTCAGCTTCCCCATAATACTACCCCATTCTACAGTTCCAGTTCATCATTATCTTTCATCTTTTGTTTATTGATATAGTTCATTTCCAGAATCCAGAAGAATCACTTAGGCTCTTTTCATGGTTGAAACCCTACCTACCCAGCCCCATCAAAGGTGTCCACTATTCTATCACCATTTTTCTGTTTTTAAACTTCATGTAAAAGGAATTATGTATTTTGCTTTCTTTACTATTTTTTTAATTTGGCATATTTTATTTAACATTATTTCTGTGAGCTTCAGCCATGTTACTGCATATAAAATAGTTCTTTTTTTATTTGTGTAGAATTTTCCTGAATTTTTTTAAATATCATGTTTTTAAAATTCATTTTTCTGTTGGGCATTTAGGTTTTTTCCATCTTTCTTTTTTAGGAAAAATGCTGTGGTGAATATTCTAGTGCATTTCTGTTGGTGGTCAATCACTCATTTCTCTTGGGCATATACCTAGGTGAGGCATTATTGGGTCAAAGAATGCAGCTAAATAATTTTCCAAAGTTATTTAAATTCCCACTGACAATGTTGAATTCTAATTGCTTTACATCCTCAGCCATTATTAGTTATTGTCATTCTTTTAATTTTGACAGTTTTGGTAGGATACAGTAGAGTCTGGTAGTTTCAATTTCATTTCTCTAGTAACTACTAATACTCAACAACTTTTCATATGCTAATCGGCCACTTGTATATTCATTTTAATGAAGTACCTTTTCAAGGCTTACCCATTTTTAAAATTAGGTTTATTAAAAATAATAAAAATCTTTTTATTACTGATTTTTAGTCCTTCTGTATATTTCCTAGATACTGTGTTTTGTATATTTTCACTTTTTTACTGTTGTCTTTTGATGAACAGTTTTTTTGTTTGGTTTGGTTCATGGTTCTGGGGACCAAACCCAGGGTCTCACAAATGCTAAGCAAGTGTTCTGCCACTGAGCCAAAATTGTTCCTTTTAATTAAGTTGTATATGCATATCAATATTATCTATCTATATGTATATTTTTTTTCTTTTATAGTTTGTGCTTTTTATGCCCTATTTAATAAGTCTTTGCTTGCCCCATATTTTAAAGATATTCCCCTCTGTGTTCTTCTAGATGCTTAATGTTTTAGTTTTCATATTCATTTTTGTATCTAGTAACTACTAATACTCAACAACTTTTCATATGCTAATCGGCCACTTGTATATTCATTTTAATGAAGTACCTTCATTAAAGTCTCACTTTTTCCACATGGGTAAGATTTACCATGATTGCTATTGATTTCTATGTAAATTTCACTGTGATAGAAAACATATTCTGCATCTTCTACTTTCTTGCTGTTGTAGTTTATTAACTGGTCTCCCTAATTCTATTCTTGCCCTCTTTGTGGAGCAGAGTGATCCTTTTAATTAATGTTGTCATTCCTCTGCTCAGTGACTTTTTTTGTACTTAGAATTAAGTTCAGTTCATTTTAACAGTCTGCAGAGTATTGTCTCATCTTTCTGCTACCCTTCTCTAACCTAATCTCTCCATTAGCCACCTTGCTCACTCAATTCCAGCTGTGCTGTCCTTCATCTCATGCCTCAGGCACACTAACACATTCTCACTTCAGAATCTTTGTACTGTCTACCTAGAAGGTTCTTCCCTCAGGCCTCATTCGGGAGCTCTGTGTACATGTTGTTTCCTCAAAGAAGACTTCCCCCCACAACTCAGACTTCTTACCCTACACTGTTGTGAAGCACTTATCAACCTGCCAGTATGTTGTGTATTTCTTTATTTTCTGCTTCTCCCACAGAAAGTAAATTCCTTAAGAGTGTCTGCTTTGCTCACTGTTCTAGCCCCAGGGCTCAGAACAGTATGAAAAACAAAATGCTCAGTAACTATTTGTGGAAAAAATTAGATATCCCTTATTTCAAAACATTTTCAGTCTAAGGAGAAGATAGATGATTGAAGTAAAATTAAGGGATACTCTAACACAGATGTCTTTGAAGTTGGGGGAGGGTACTGGCTTAGTGAGGCATGGTCAGGAAAGGTCTCCAAAAGGAGGTAGCCTGGATTAAGTGTTAAAAACTGAATATCGACACGTCTAACCAAGAATAATAGAGAGCTCAATATAAGAAGCACTAGGGCATGAAGATGGGTGACAGGAAATTACATCAGATACAACCAGAGAGCAAGGCAGGGGCAAAAGCACAAAAGCCCATGGATGTCAGAATGAAGAACTTAGACTTTACCTAAAATGGAGCAAAGGTTTTTAAGGTAAGGAGAAATCTGCTAGATTTCTATTTCCATGTGTCTCACTATTCCTTACTGCAATGATCATGCCAAAACCTCAAGTAGATTGATGTAGACTTGGTTATCAGGGCTGAGTTTCAAACCAGAAGTTCATGTCCCATCTTGCTGCATAACCTGGGGGAGGTATCATTTCCTTTTCCAAGCTTCAGATCTTCATTCTCAGAAGAAGGTTGTAGACTCCTGAGAGCAATTCCAACTCTGAGCCTGTGAATCTGTCTATGTGCTTCAACTTGGATTTAGGTTGGACTTAGATCACAATGCCTCTAAGATACCTTGTGGGGAAAATTTTTTTTGTTGATTTAAAATTTTTTAATTCATTTAATTAGTGATTAAATTAAAAATCAGTTAATATTTTTAAAACTAATTCTGGCTGTTCAAGAAATTAAGTACTTTTTTCTCTTGTTGTACAAAATAGTGGGTTTCATTATGACATTTCCACACATGTGTACAATGTAGTTTGATCCTGTTCACCCTCATCCTCCTCTTTTGTCTTCCTCCCTCCTCCCTCTGGTCCTTCCCCACCAAATAGTCCTCCATTTAGGTTCATATCTTTTTGTTTGTTTGTATTTATGGATCGAAATTCCACATATGAGAGAAAACATGAGGAATTTGTCTTTCTGGGCCTGGCTAATTTTAATTAATATGATGGTCTTCATTTCCATCCATTTTCTTGCAAACAATATGATTTCACTTTTCTTTATGGTTCAGTAATACTCCATTGTATATCTTTACCACATTTTTTTTATCCATTCAGCTATCCATCAGCACTGGGCTGATTACAAAACTTGGTTATTGTGAGTAGTGCTGCTATAAATATGGGCATGCTGATTTATATTCCTTGGGGTATATGCCCAGGAGTGGTATAGCAGGATCATATGATACTTCCATTTTTCAATTTTTTGAGAGGCCTCACACTGATTTCCATAGTAGTTGCACTAATTTATGTTCCCACCAACAGTGTATGAGGGTTTCCCCCACATACATCCTCTCCAGCATTTGTTGTTGATTTTCTTAATACTAGGCATTCTGACTGGAGTGAGCTGGAATGTTGTTTTGATTTGCATTTCTTTTAGAACTAAGGATGTTGAACATTTCTTCATGTATTCGTTAGCATTTGTACTTCTTTTGAACATTATTCAATTCATTTGCCTATTTATTTTGGATTATTTCAGTAATTTTTGAGCTTTTTATATATTCTGAATATTAATACCTTGTTAGATGATTAGCTTGTGAAGATTTTCCCTCCTGGAGGAAATGTTAATATTATTTTCTATATCTGCTAAAATAATTTAAAACCTTCAATTGTAGCCAATCTAGGTTCAGTTTTCTTTTGCAATTTTCTAAACATTTAGTTCAAATGCTAGGGAACTAGCACAAGTATAAGTCCTTTTTTCTTTTGTCTGGGATGGGCATGCAGGAGAGGAAGGTGTGATGGAATGAGTCTTTTTCTTGCAGTTGTGATTCCAAAGAATCCTTACCCTGCGTCTGATATGAACTCTGAGAAGCCCAGCATCCTCAGCAGCACCAAAACTGTCTTGGAGCATCAACCAGGGCAGAGGGGGCGTAAACCAGGAAAGAAGAGGGGTCGAACACCCAAGACCCTTATTCCCTCTCCCATCTCTACCCCATCCAAGTCAGCTGAACCTTTGAAATTCCCAAAGAAGAGGGGTCCCAAACCTGGCAGTAAGGTAGGTAAAAATGTGTGTTTCCCAGGAAGGGAATAAGGGTCTATAAAATTATAATTCACAATATCAGTCCATGTTGGAAAGGGGATGTCTAGCCCTATTCTCCATCTACTATATGATTTTAAGAGGAATATACTAGATCATCATCCCTACTTTGCACCTTCCTAGAACATGATAATATTAGAAATAGGACAGTAGGGACAGGAAACAAATTTTGACTTTCGAAGTTAACTCACGTTTGAGAAGATTCTAGTCCAATGTCTTCCATAGATGGAAGGCCCTGCTCCTCTGTAACATTCCCAGAGTAGATGCCCAGCATGTGAACAGAGTAAATTAATTCCGTAAATGTATTTGTTTTGCTTTTCTTATCACTTCTTTTTAAAAAGTTATTGAATACCTACTTAGTGTCAGACTCTGTATTAGATTCTATTACATACATATCATAAGATCTTCTCAAAACTCTGGGAGATAGTGTTAACATTTTATTAAGTAGATTGAGATTTATATATGTGAAATTATTTTCCTAAAGTCATATAGCTAGCAAATAGCAAAGGCTGTACTGATTGGTCTCCAAATCTAGTTCCAACATCTCTTGCTGCCCTGCCACACATTCACTCTATATAACCTAAAACTTCCTGCTCTGCTCCCTCAGGAAGTCTTAAACACAACTAGTACTAGAAAAGACTGATGAGCCAAGCTTCACTGAGCATGGTTACTGAAAGTATTACCTTTTAGTCATGCCAGTGTTTCTTCCCTAGGAAAAGCATTGATGTGAAATGGCAGCTTCTCAACAGCTTCTCTAGGGCCCCTGTAGCATCACCTCCTCCACTCACTTTCTTACTATCAGGAAATACCCTTCTTGAACTAGAATATTGAGTTCCAATGTGCAAATTATGCCCAGTTCTCCCTGGACCGTCCATTGCAGTCTTATGGTCTTCCTTAAGGTTGGTTGGTTGGCTGGTTTGTCTACTGTTTTGTTTTGTTTTGTTTTGTAGCCCTAACTGACTTCAGTCCTTACATAATATAAGCTCCTCAGGGTCAATAACCTAATCTTTTTTCTCCTGCAGTGATTTGTATCTCAATCTCTTGTAAGATGAGCAGTATATGCTAGATGGACAGATGGATGGATGGATGGATGGATGGATGGATGGATGGATGATTTGTTTTAGTGATGATATTCCCAATCTTAGTTGTCTCTTATTCATTAACTTTGAATTCTCAAAGTTAATCTTCCTGTGTACCATATCATACTATTTTTTATCTATTACCACTAACCCCTAACCCAGGTCATGATTCATTTTTTATCTCAATAACACTCCTCTCTTTCTCATGCTGTAGAAGAGAGACTGAATGTGCTAAGGATGCCAAGATCAGTGAAGGCATGGTTTTGATTATGTGAACACATCTTAAGGACAGTCCAAAGAGAAAGAAAACATATCTAAGGGACTCTAAAGACAGAACCAGAACCAATAAAGCAGAAACTTAAACAGCAGGTCTTTGTCTTAACATAGAAGGAACAGTGAGAGCTATCTCAAAATGGAACTAGTGAGCTCTTGCCACTGCTACTCGAGGTATTTTATCAGGGACTAGATGCCTCTATGAGAGGGATGTTTTTGGAGAGAGAAAGAAATATTGAATAGATGGTTGGATTAAATGGCTTTTAAGAGCCTTGTAAACCCAAGAAATATTATGCTAGTATTGTCTTTGCTTTGCTCCCTTAGCAAGTCCTGAACATAGTAGCCAAAGTCCTTTCTATTCTTCTTGAAATTATTCTTATGGGCATTTGTCTCCTAATTCCCCTTCCTACTCAAAAGTAGACATATACTTTTGTTTCTGCCTTCCATTTAGACTGTGATTCTTATGTTCCTTTTGAAGCAAAAAAAAAAAAAAGACTTTGAAACCAGATAGATTTAGGTTCAGATCTCATTTCCATTTGTGGTCACCTGTGTGACCTTAGGAAAGTTTCTTTGGGCTAGGCTCTGAGCCCGTTCTTTCCCCTACTAAATGGAGATGAGGTGATAATATGACTATCATACTTACATATGATATATGTAAGTACATCTGTCTCAAATAATAGATGTAATTATACCTTCCATCCTTCTGTTTTCTTCTACAATAATCAGGCACCTAACTCACCAGACTTGCTCCTTTGGGGATACTGTGAAATCCTGCCACCAACTCACTGAAGTTGAGCTAGTATTTCCTTTTTCCCTGACTTATTACTTATTTGGGTTTTCACTTTTAACAATATCAGAAAATATATGTCCATTTCCAGTGAGGGTTTGCAGGATGGCTGTCCTAAGCAAGGCCATCTTATTTATACCTGCTCCCACCAGTGTGATCTCTTTAGAGTATGTGACCTGAGAAGGCAGACAGATTTAATATATAGCTCCTGGCAGTAGACCCTATATGAGGTATTTGGTGAAAAGGGATTTCTGGATCTCTGTGATGGTTGTATTTTCCTTGTGTTCAGAAAGGCTTTTAGAAAACTATTTTTTGGAACCTTCGAAGAGCTTTCTCCCCAAGACTGCCCTAAACAGCATAGAGATTAAAGATTTATCTCAAATCCTCTTTATTACTCCCCCATTATTGGTAATTTATACTGTATGCTTCATGACAAATATTTATTAATGCTCTTTATATATACCAAGTACCATGTGAGGAATGGTGCTTAGACCCTCTAGCAGCTCCAGGCTAAAAGAGGGCACCAGTATCTAAACATGGAGTGACAGTACATTGACAAATTCAACAATACAAAGTACAGAAATAGTATTAAAGAAGTAACTGTTAGAGAAAAACTGTAAAAGCTTCCTAGCTAAACAGAAATTGGTAAGGCAAATAAAGGAAGAAATGGCATAGGCTAGGGGTATAGCTCAAGTAGGCAAGCACAAAGCCCAGAGTTCAAACCCCAGTACTGCCAAAAGAGAGAGAGAGAGAGAGAGAGAGAGAAGGGGCAGCTTAATATTGTGAGGAGGTGGATTGGGTAAAACTATAGCATTTTTAGAAAAATGGTATACTTAGTGATTATTAGAGTAGGAGATTAAAGGAAGCAATAACTGGTAATGAGCTGAAGAGGTAGGCAGAAGAAAGCAGTTTTTAGAGTTAGAAGGGTCATTTTCATTTAAAGAGAGAGAAACAAAATAAAAATAGAATGTAAATGTAGAATTAAACCATAGCATACTCTTTCTCTCCTTTTTTGCTTTTATTTACCTAATTTATAAAGGATCTGTAACTTCTTATGATAATACTGAATCTTAATGCAGTATAAAAGTGCTTTAGGATCTAGCTGTGCAGAAGACCAAAACTGTGTACATAGAACCAGAAAATTACTATATATGTAATCTACTATGTAGGTACAGCTTTGGGCCAGATGCTAAGTGGAAAACAAAGTTAAAATGCAGTTCCATCCACAAATATATTTTCATTGCATAAGTGATTTAAGTCCTAGGGATAAAGGAATGAGATGGCAAGTTACCTACCACAGGGAGCAAACTTTTCCCCATCCATTTTGACAGAGGAAACCTCGGACTTTGCTGAGCCCACCACCCACCTCACCAACAACCAGCACCCCTGAACCGGATACCAGCACTGTTCCCCAAGATGCTGCCACCATCCCCAGCTCAGCCATGCAGGCCCCCACAGGTAAGAGAAGAGGATGGGACTAGCTGCAACAAGGCCAAGGCCCCAGTTTCTGCACTTCTCTTGTCTTGTGCCAATTAAACTAGCCCCCTGTCCATTTGTAAACTTAGGTAGAATATTTAAGGGTTTCGTCTGTGGCATTTGAAATAGTCTCAGAGAAACTTTCATTCTATCAGAAAAACCACAGCTGTGGAACTGGGGTCAGTTGGGGGAAATAGAGGGAAGCACCCAAAGCTCCCTAAACCAATTTAGAATGAAACTCTTCTGATTTTTTTTAAACAATCATTGATGGTGGCAAACCTTCAATGGGAGTGAACTTAATTTTGGAGGCCAACCAATGACTGGTTGATTCAAATGACTGGTAGCTGAAGAGGGTGGATCATCAACCTGGCACATATTCCTTTTTCATAAACTGAACTATGCATATCTAGCCCCATTTTATAAACTACCTGAGAAGGTAACAGTAAAAGAAGTATACCTTTAGAATAGATACACAACTTCCCAATGGAGTGACCATAAAGAACAATCCTCAGTCATGTATAGCACCTCATATCTGTAATCCTAGCATGCTGAGGAGGCAGAGATCAGAAAAAGGATCACAGTTTGAGGCCAGCCCAGGCAAAAAGTTAGTGAGACCCCTCCCCCCATCTCAACAAGTGGGCATAGTGGTATGCGCCTGTCATCACAGCTACATGTGAAGTATAAATAGGAAGATTACGTTCCAGGCCAGCCTGGGCATAAAACACAAGACCCCACACACAGAAAATAAATAATTTCCTCAAAAAGAAACAAAAAGTTAGTAAGTCCCCCATCTCAATCAATAGGCTGAGTGTGGTGGTAAGCACCTGTCATCCCAGCTATGTAGGAGGTGTAAATAGAAGAATCTTGGCAGGCTGGCCCTGGGCAAAAGGTAAGATCCTACTTGAAAAAAAAAAAGAAAGAAAAGGCTGGGAGCATGATTCAAAAGATAGTATGCCTGCCTTGAGTTCAAACCCCAGTACTGACACACACACACACAAAAAAAAAACCTCATATGTAAATTGAAATGTGTGTGAAACTTGCTCAGCTATTCTACAGACACTTCATCTTTTTCAGGAATGTCTGTAAGCAACTAGAATGATCCCCTTGGACACTAGGGTGGTCTTTCTCTTAGGGGAACCTAAATATGTCTCTGCCCAAATCCTAAAATGTTAGTGCTAGAAGGGAAGGCCTAGGCTGGTGGAGTGGCTCAAGCGATAAGAGCACCTGCCTAAGCAAGAGTGAGGAGTTCAAACCCTAGTGCCACCAACAAATAAATAAAAGGGAAGGTCCAGCCATAGATCCCTTTCCAGATGACCTATAGAAGATGACAGAATCTGCCTGTGACATGTGTCTAGCTCTAATCAAGGTCCTATCCCATGTCTCAAAAGTGCATCATCTGCTTCTAGCTACTGGGTCTGCTTAGTCTAAGAACAGCAGGTTCAGTTACTGAGCAGGGCTTTGTCCCTGAGCTTTGTGCATGGAGAAGATAAGTAGATAAGCACTCTGGTAAAAGCACCCACCACACCTTCCAATTCATGACCTGCCCCTAGATGCCTGTATACCTGCGAAATGCAACCGCCATCATTCTAGATACGACCTAGGTGCCAAGGTGTCTTTCCAGTAGTCTCTAGAAGACTTGCAGGAGCTTCAAGACTATGCCTCACTGTTCTTTGAAATGATGTAAACCTTTTCTGCTTTCAATTACTGGATTTGTGTCCCTCCCTTGGCATTAATCTCATGGCCCAGGAAAAGTGGCAACTTAGTGTATCCCTGTTTCCTGCTCATGTCAAGCTATAGCAGTCATTACTGGTCACTGTGTCACCATCTCTTGATCTTGATTGGCCTTGGCTCACTCTTTGACATCACTTCCCTGTCTAAGCCTCTCTACAAAGGATTAGCCCAGGTTACCTTCATGGTCCCTTCAGTGGTAACAAAGAGCTATGGTAGATTAAATACCATGTATCACACTGTGTTCTTTATTACTTGCCTTTTGTTTTGTTTTTTTTAACCATACAAACTTTTGAAAAAAACTGATCAGCATCATACATGCTCATAGTTTAAAGGAATAAAAGGTTTACAAGACTTAACTACAAAAACCAAACTTATTACAAAACCCATTTTAGGAGATGAAGTTTTAACTCTTCTTAATCTTTTTCCTCCTTACCCACTTACACATACTTCCCAAATACAATTCTACAATACTATAATTTTGATGGATCAAAATTCAGGGTTTGTTATTATAACTGGTTAAATGCTATTCTCAATTGAGCCATGTAGTAGTATATTGTAATTACTTTTGCTTTATTGCACAATATTTTCTTTTCAGGGAAATCTTACTGCTTTGTCATGTGTTTATTTTTCTGTGTATCTTTGTTAATTTAACCTTCTCTCTTCCTACTGGACACAGTTTCTGTTTGAGCATAATATATAGTCCACCCATGCCAAACTCACTCCTAAGACCTTCTAAGTTCCTGTAGATCCTCTTCACCTTTTTAACTGGACCCAGCTCTGGCTGCTTGCCTGATAAGCCAATTAAGTCTGGAGACAAGGTATTGAGGCAAAAAGGTGTCTATACTCAAAAAACCAGCTAGATAAGAAGGTAGGGCACTCTTGTAGCCCATCTTTCCAGGAAGCTGATTCAGGGGTGGCTTATATTGGTGTTCCAGACTGGTGGGCACTATCTCACAGTGGGAAGGCTAGATAAGGCACATCAGATCCTTTATGGCCTAACATGTTTTTCAGTTGTGCAAATCTCAAAAACAAAGATTATTATTTCCTCAGGCTATTCTTGTCACAGAGTAGTTTAACCGCATGCGCTACCTGACACATTACACAATGGACAGGCCAGAACAGATGCTGCCCTGAGCTCTTCTTGCTGATCGCCAAACTCACAGTAATAAATGAAAACATCTTTAATGTTTGGCTTAATCCTCTTCTTTTGGTTAGATTCCCAGTTTGCTTTACCCCATGTCTTTGTTTTCTCATATAAATCTTTCCCAGATTTGTATCCTTGGTTTTGTATGAAATCTGTTTATTTTCCTTGGAGCCTCTCTTTATCCCCAATATTCTGAGATTTTACCTTAGATGTATTTTCAACTACCATATTGGACACTTTCATTTTATGAAAGTTTCTTGAATTCTTTTATCAGTGATTTTCTCCTCTTCCTTTTTCTTTTCATATTTAGTCTGTCATTCCCACTATTCAGATGCTGGACCTTCAGTATTCACATCCATTTGTATTCTTACCCCTATTCTCCTTGTCTTTTTGTTGAACTTTTTTTGAGCTTTCCTCTATATCTTACAAACTTTGTGTTGAGTTTCTCATTTCTGCCATCTTTTAAAATTACAGTTATTCAAACTGAAAAGAATATATGAAAACAATTCCATTTACAATAGCCTCAAAAAAAATCAAATACCTAGGTGTAAACCTAACAAAGGATGCGAACGACCTCTACAAGGGAAACTATAAACTTCTGAAGAAAGAGATTGAGGAAGACTATAGAAAATGGAGAGATCTCCCATGCTCATGGATTGGTAGAGTCAACATAGTAAAAATGTCTGTACTCCCCAAAAGTAATCTACACGTTTAATGTAATTCCCATTAAAATTCCAATGACATTCATTAAAGAGATTGAAAAATCTGCTGTTAAATTTATATGGAAACACAAGAGGCCACGAATAGCCAAGGCAATACTCAGTCGAAAGAACAATGCTGGAGGTATCACGATACCCAACTTCAAACTATATTACAAAGCAATAACAATAAAAACAACATGGTACTGGCACAAAAACAGACATGAAGACCAGTGGAACAGAATACAGGACACAGATATGAAGCCACACAACTATAACCAACTTGTCTTTGACAAAGTCGCTAAAAATACACGAATGGAGAAAAGACAGCCTCTTCAACAAAACTGCTGGGGAAACTGGTTAACAGTCTGCAAAAAACTGAAACTAGATCCATGTATATCACCCTATACCAATATTAACTCAAAATGGATCAAGGATCTTAATATCAGACCACAAACTCTAAAGTTGATACAGGAAAGAGTAGGAAATACTCTGGAAGTAGTAGGTATAGGTAAGAACTTTCTCAATGGAACCCCAGCAGCACAGCAACTAAGAGATAGCATAGATAAATGGGACTTCATAAAACTAAAAAGCTTCTGCTCAACAAAAGAAATGGTCTCTAAACTGAAGAGAACACCCACAGAGTGGGAGAAAATATTTGCCAGCTACACATCAGACAAAGGACTGATAACCAGAATATACAGGGAACTTAAAAAACTAAATTCTCCCAAAACTAATGAGCCAATGAAGAAATGGGCAAGTGAACTAAACAGAACTTTCTCAAAAGAAAAAATTCAAATGGCCAAAAAACAAATGAAAAAATGCTCACCATCTCTAGCAATAAAGGAAATGCAAATTAAAACCACACTAAGATTCCACCTCACCTCTGTTAGAATAGCCATCATTAGCAACACCACCACCAACAGGTGTTGGCGAGGATGCGGGGAAAAAGGAACCCTCTTACACTGTTGCTGGGAATGTAAACTAGTACAACTACTCTGGAAAAAAATTTGGAGGCTACTTAAAAAGCTAAACATTGATCTACCATTTGATCCAGCAATACCACTCTTGGGGATATACCCAAAAGACTGTGACACAGGTTACTCCAGAGGCACCTGCACACCCATGCTTATTGCAGCACTAGTCACAATAGCCAAGTTATGGAAACAACCAAGATGCCCCACCACTGACGAATGGATTAAGAAAATCTGGAATCTATACATAATGGAATTTTTTTTCCTTTTTCTTTTATTATTCATATGTGCATACAAGGCTTGGTTCATTTCTCCCCCCTGCCCCCACCCCCTCCCATACTACCCACTCCGCCCCCTCCCTCCCCCCACAATACCCGGCAGAAACTATTTTGCCCTTATCTCTAATTTTGTTGTAGAGAGAGTATAAGCAATAATAGGAAGGAACAAGGGTTTTTGCTGGTTGAGATAAGGATAGCTATACAGGGCATTGACTCACATTGATTTCCTGTGCGTGGGTGTTACCTTCTAGGTTAATTCTTCTTGAACTAACCTTTTCTCTAGTACCTGTTCCCCTTTTCCTATTGGCCTCAGTTGCTTTTAAGGTATCTGCTTTTAGTTTCTCTGCGTTGAGGGCAACAAATGCTAGCTAATTTTTTAGGTGTCTTACCTATCCTCACCCCTCCGTTGTGTGCTCTCGCTTTTATCATGTGCTCAAAGTTCAGTCCCCTTGTTGTGTTTGCCCTTGATCTAATGTCCACATATGAGGGAGAACATACGATTTTGGTTTTTTGAGCCAGGCTAACCTCACTCAGAATGATGTTCTCCAATTCCATCCATTTACCAGCAAATGATAACATTTCGTAACATTTCGTTCTTCTTCAAGAAGAAGATGGAATTCGTATGTTCTCCCTGAGTTATACCTGAGTGTTTCTCTTTGGGTGCTATTGTAAATGGTATTGTGTTTTTAATTTCAAACATTGATGATAATAGAGGAAAGTAGTTTGACTTTTTATATATTAACCTTATATTATAAAACCTTGTAATTTATTAGTTCCAGGTTTTTTCTTTTGTCATTTCTTTCAGATTCTCTTTATATGTGAACAAAGAAAGTTTTATTTTTTCTTCCCAATATGTACACGTTTTATTGTCTGTTCTTGTTTTAATGCTTTGGCTGGTATTCTAGTTTGATGTTGAAAAACAGTAGTGAGGAGCAATACTTCCATTATTCTTGGTCTTAGTGGGAAACCATCTACTTTCTCACCATTAAATATGACGTTAATTCTAGTTTTATAGATGCTTTTTATCAAGTTGAGGAAGTTCCCCTCTATTTCTAGTTTTATGGAAGTTTTTATTGTGATTGTTGTTGGATATCGTTAAATACTTTTTTCTGAACCTATTGATATGAGCATGTGTTTTTTCTTATTTAGCCTGTTAATATGATGGATTACAATATTAGGTTTTTGAATGTTGAGTCAGCCTTGCATACTTGGAATAAGTTCCACATGGTCATGTTGTAGAATTCTTGTAATGCAGTGTTGGATTAGATTTGTTAATATTTTGTTGAGTATTTTTGAGCCTATGTTCTTGACAGATATTGGTCTATAATTTTCTTTTCTTATTATGTCTTTGTCTGGTTTTGATAGTGAAGTAATGCTGGCCTCATAAAAATGAGTTGGAGAACATTCCTTCTGCTTCTATCTTCTAAAAGAGATTGTGGAGAATTGGCTTCATTTGCTCCTTAAATGTTTGGTAGAATTCACCAGTGAGCCTATCTGGGCCTGGTACTTTCACTGTTTGGGAAGGTTACTAATTATTGATTCAACTTGTTTAATAGATACATCCCTATTCAGAATTTATTTTCCTTCTTGTTTTTTAGGAAACAGGGTCTCAACTATGTTACCCAGCTGATCCTGAACTTCTAAGCTCAAGTGATCTACTGACTTAACCTCCTGAGTAGTTAAGACTATAGACAGGCATGTGACACTGTGCCTAGCTTTGTGTTTTTTTCTTGAGCTTTGTCAGATTGTCTTTCAAGGAATTGGGGGATTTCATCTAGGTTAGCAAATTTGTGAGCATAAAGTTTTTTTCAGGACTGGAGGTATGGCTCAAGCAGTAGAATACCTGCTTTGTAAGCATGAAGTCCTGAATTCAAACTCCAGTCCCACCAAAAAAAAAAAAAAGAGAGAGAGATGTGGCTAGTTGGCGAAGAAACTCAATTTTGAGCTGGTGGAGTGGCTCAGGTGGTAAGAGCACCTTCCTAGCAGTGTGAGGTCCTAGGTTCAAACCCCACTACCACAAAAAAATTATTTAAAAAAGAGACTGGCAGAGTGGCTCAAGTAGTAGAGGGCCTGCTTAGCAAGCATGAGGTTTCTAAGTTCAAACCCCAGTACCACCCAAAAAAAGTTTGTTGTAAGTAGCTAAATTTTTTAAGAGTAAAAAAAAGTTTTGTTCAGAGTATTCCTTTTTATCCTCTTAATGACCATGGGATCCATAATGATGCTCCCGCTATTATTTCTGATGTTAGCCATTTGTCTTGTGCCCTTTTTCTTAGCCTGGCTAGAGTCTTATCAACTTTTGGGTTCATTGTTCATTTCTATTTTTTCCTTTTTAATTTCGGTGATTTCTGCTCTATTTTTTGTTATTTATCTTCTTTAGATTTAACTTGCTCTTCTTTTTTTGCTCTTCTTCTTTTTCCAGTTTCCTAGGATGGAAGCTTGTATTATTGATCTTTCTTCTTTTCTAAATATGGGTTCTACTGCTTCTATTGTATCTAACAAATTTTGATTAAGTTGTATTCTCATTTTATTTAGTTCAAAAAAATTTTTTTTCAGGATATTTCTTTGACCCACGTATTATTTAGAAGTATGTTGTTCAATCATCACATGTTTGGGGACTTTCCACCTATCTTACTGTTATTGATTCCTACTTGAATTCCATTGTGGCTGGAGAGAAGATATTGTATGATTTCTGTTCATTTAAATTTGTTGAGATGTGTTATGGACCAGAATGTGGTCTGTCTCCATGTATGTTCCATGTGAGTTTGAGAAGAATGCGTATTCTGCTGTTATTGGATGAAGTGGTTGTCAGATGTCATGTTGTATCCAGTTGATTGATGGCTCTGTTGAGTTCAGTTATATCTTTACTGATCTTCTGCCTGCTTGATCTGTCTGTTTCTGACAGAGGGTTGCTGAGGTCTCTAATAATGTATTCTTCTAATTTTTGTAGTTCTATGAGCTTTTGCTTCACTTGTTTTGACACTGACGTTAGGTGTATACACAATAAGAATCAATATATCTTTTTAGAGAATTGATATTCTTGTCATTATATAATACCTTTCTCTTTCTCTGAAAATTTTCCTTGCTCAGAAGTCTACTATGTCTAAATTTACTATAGTTAATCCTGTTTTCTTTTGATTAGTGTTAGTATGGTATACTTTTCTCCACCTATTTACTTTTAATCTATATGTGCATATTTAAAGGTTTTTTATAAAGAAATATATTTGGGTCTTGTTTCTAATCTAAGAGTCTCCCTTTAAAATGGTATATTTAGGCTATTAACATTTATAATGATCATTGATATAGTTAGGTTAATACTATCTTTGTTTCTATTTTCTATTTGTTATTCTTTTTTCCTTTTTTGTCTTCTACTTTTTCTGCCTTTAGTGATTTAATTAAGGAATTTATATGACTCATTTTCTCTCATTTCTTAGCATAACACTTATGTTTCTTTTTTACTTGTTTTAGTGGTCACCCTAGAGTTTGCAATATATATTTATAACTAATCCAAGTCTACTTTCAAATAACACTATATTGCTCCACAGGTAGTATGAATACCTTAGAATCCAAATTCCTCTCTTTTGTATCTTAAATTGTTGCTATTTATCATTTCACTTATATATAAGCATGTACATATATGTATACACTCACATATATACATATAATCAAACATATCATTAGTATTATTTTGAACAAACTTTTATCCACTCAATCAAGAATAAGAAAAATAAGAGTTTTTATCATCTTTTTTCCAGTACTCTTCCTATCTTTTTTATTTTATTTACTCCTTCTTTCATTCCTCCATCCTATACCCACCCTCCCCTTTTTCTTTCTTTCTCTCCTCTTTCTCACTTTTTCTTTCCTCTTCTTCTTTCTTTCCCATTTCCTCTCTCTCTTTCTCTCTCCTCTCTATCTCTCTCCCTCCGCCCCCCACCTCCCCTTCCTCCCAATCTCCCTACCTCCCTCTCTCTCTCTCATCTTTCTCTTGCAATTCTAGAAATCAAATCTTGTGCATACTAGACAAACACTGTACCACTGAGCTATACCCCTAAGCCCCTCCTTTCTTTATAAGCAAGGCAGGTCTATTGGCAACAAACTCCCTCAATTTTTCTTTTTCTTTGTTTCTTCCTCATATTTGAAGAGTAATTTCACAGGGCACAGAAGTCTAGGTTGGTGGGATTTTCCTCTCAATATTTTAAATATTTCACCCTACTGACTTCTTGCTTCTTTCATAGTTTCTGAAATGTTGGTTATAATTCTTATTCTATAGGTAAGATGTTTTCTCAGCTTCTTTAAAGATCTTTTCCTTTCTTTCTTTCTTTTTTTATTTTTTTGAGACAAGATTTTGATTCCAATGCCTCAGCCTCTAGAGTGCTGGTATTTCAGGGTATCATACCCCAAAGATCTTAAGATCTTTCTCTTTGAATTTTTACAATTTGAAGTTATATGCCTAGATGTCTTTTTTTTTTTTTTTTGTATTTTTCCTGCCATGTGTGCCTCCTCCAGTTGTCCATCAAGTTCAGTTGTTCTGCTGGTTCCTACAGAGATATTTGCTTATAGGTTGTGATTCTTTGTATCACCTGTTGCTCTAAATTTGAGGGACAGCAGAATGCCCTATGACCTCACTTCTCTGACAAATCTAAAAAGGATTATTGATTTTTCAGTTTATTCAGAATTTTATTTATCATTAGCGTGGTGTGATGAATTCCAAGGCTCTTATTTGCTAGATACTCTCTGAATTTTTTTAACAGCCTCCCATTCTAATTTCATGGATGGATGCAGTAGAAAACCAAAACATGTATGTAAAAAAATATCCTTGTGACCTCAATATTGAGATTTGTAAAACAAGACAATAAGCATAACTATTAAGAGAAAATCAATGTATTCTACTAGATAAAGTTAGGTCAGCTCATCTCTGCTCTACATGGCACCAGTTGAGATGGCTCCGTTGAGGCAGAGGATTCACATTTGCTAGGTAGTTCATTCACATACCTAGCAAAACTAGTACTAACTATTGGTCTTCACACAGATCACTCCAAAGAGTAGCTTGGGCTGCCTCATACCATAGTGCCAGCTTGTTCAAAGAGCAAGTGTCTCAAGATGCAGTGGAGGCTACCATCTTCTTAATACTTGGGCCCCAAAGTTAGCAGAACATCATTTCAACTATACTCTATTGACTAATCATTCACAGAGCCCAGATTCATGAGGAGGGCAATAGACCCTACCTCTCAATAAGAGGAGGATCAAAAAATTATGAGTCATATTTTTAAATCACTTCAGTCTGCTCTCTAAACATAAATTATTTATATTTTTCCTACTTAAAAAGTTCATTCTTCCCCTCATAAGATTCCTCATCAAAAGTCTCATCCCTTTACAGTGTTACACAGAAGGTCCAGGAGCTCATCGTCTAAGTCAGGTGCAGGCACCTCTTAAGTGAAGTTTCTCAGATGCATTTTCTTGAATGTGGATCTTCTTTTTTTTTTTTTTTTATTCATATGTGCATACAAGGCTTGGTTCATTTCTCCCCCCTGCCCCCACCCCCTCCCTTACCACCCACTCCGCCCCCTCCCTCTCCCCCCCCTCAATACCCAGCAGAAACTATTTTGCCCTTATTTCTAATTTTGTTGTAGAGAGAGTATAAGCAATAATAGGAAGGAACAAGGGTTTTTGCTGGTTGAGATAAGGATAGCTATACAGGGCATTGACTCACATTGATTTCCTGTGCGTGGGTGTTACCTTCTAGGTTAATTCTTTTTGATCTAACCTTTTCACTAGTACCTGTTCCCCTTTTCCTATTGGCCTCAGTTGCTTTAAGGTATCTGCTTTAGTTTCTCTGCGTTAAGAGCAACAAATGCTAGCTAGTTTTTTAGGTGTCTTACCTATCCTCACCCCTCCCTTGTGTACTCTCGCTTTTATCATGTGCTCAAGTCCAATCCCCTTGTTGTGTTTGCCCTTGATCTAATGTCCACATATGAGGGAGAACATACGATTTTTGGTTTTTTGAGCCAGGCTAACCTCACTCAGAATGATGTTCTCCAATTCCATCCATTTACCAGCGAATGATAACATTTCATTCTTCTTCATGGCTGCATAAAATTCCATTGTGTATAGATACCAGAATGTGGATCTTCTTTATCTGAAGACCTGTGAATTAAAGAAACAAGTTGGCTGCTTAGTACATACCCAACATACAGTGGTGAACAGGGAGTTAGATAAGTTTTGTAAATACTTTCATCAAAGGGAGGAAAACTGAAGGGATGCAGCAGTCACTGGTCTGCAGAAATTCTGAAATCCAGCTGGGCACATGTTTTGAACTCCTTTTATTTAATTTTAAATAATTATTTTTAATTAAAGAAGACTTAAGGCATCATACTTGAACTCCTTAATTAGATGCAGCATTACTTCCTAGAAATTGTTTTCCATGATTTTGTCCTATGAATCATCCTTCTTTTGCCAATAGAAAACTTAGATGGCCTTCTCTTCTTGCTATAAAAGGTTGGGGGACCAAAGGATTCTTTATATTTTGTGCCATCACTGAACCTTCTAGTCCATACCAGCAGTCATTTTAAGAGACTGGCTCTCAATAAAGGAAATGCAAATTAAAACCACACTAAGATTCCATCTCACCCCTGTTAGAATAGCCATCATTAGCAACACCACCAACAACAGGTGTTGGCGAGGATTCAGGGAAAAAGGAACCCTCTTACACTGTTGGTGGGAATGTAAACTAGTACAACCACCCTGGAAAAAAATTTGGAGGCTATTTAAAAAGCTAGACATAGATCTACCATTTGATCCAGCAATACCACTCTTGGGGATATACCCAAAAGTCTGTGACACAGGTTACTCCAGAGGCACCTGCACACCCATGTTTATTGCAGCAGTATTCACAATAGCCAAGTTATGGAAACAGCCAAGATGCCCCACTACTGACGAATGGATCAAGAAAAAGTGGTATCTATACACAATGGAATTTTATGCAGCCATGAAGAAGAACGAAATGCTATCATTCACTGGTAAATGGATGGAATTGGAGAACATCATTCTGAGTGAGGTTAGCCTGGCCCAAAAAACCAAAACTCGTATGTTCTCCCTCATATGTGGACATTAGATCAAGGGCAAACACAACAAGGGGATTGGACTTTGAGCACATGATAAAAGCGAGAGCACACAAGGGAGGGGTGAGGATAGGTAAGACACCTAAAAAATTAGCTAACATTTGTTGCCCTTAACGCAGAGAAACTAAAGCAGATACTTTAAAGCAACTGAGGCCAATAGGAGAAGGGGACCAGGAACTAGAGAAAAGGTGAGATCAAAAAGAATTGACCTAGAAGGTAACACCCACGCATAGGAAATCAATGTGAGTCAACTCCCTGTATAGCTATCCTTATCTCAACCAGCAAAAACCCTTGTTCCTTCCTATTATTGCTTATACTCTCTCTACAACAAAATTAGAAATAAGGGCAAAATAGTTTCTGCTGGGTATTGAGGGGGTAGGGGTGAGGGGGAGGGGGCAGAGTGGGTGGTAAGGGAGGGGGTGGGGGCAGGGGAGAGAAATGACCCAAGCCTTGTATGCACATATGAATAATAAAATAGAAAAAAAAAAGAGACTGGCTCTCTTAGAAATTTAATGGATATTCTCTGAATAGCATCAGAGTTCATTTCATGAGACAAAGCCACAACCTCAGTTCTCTGAAAATTATTCCTTCTCTACTTTAGGCTTCTTGTGCAGCTACAACTGTTTAACAATACCCTTAAGAATATTTTTGATTGTTTTTTGCTATACTAGGTATCAAACTCAGGGCCTCACACATGCTAAATAAGCCCTCTACCAAAGAACCACACCCCCAGCCCTTTTGTTTGTATTTTGTTTTTGAGACAGGGTCTCATTAACTGCCCAGGCTGGCCTCAAAGTCATGTTCCTCCTGCCTCTAGTTCCTGAGTAGCTTGAATTATTGACACAAGGCACTATGCCCAGCTCTTGCAAGATTCTTAGAAGTTTTGTTGTATAAGGGAAAGAATCCACAAGGCTTGCCTTTAACATTCCTAGAGAGCCTTTTGATCTGAAAGAGTCAATGAAACATATTCTTAGATCTTTTTGGCATCTTAATAAAGGATTTTATTGTCTCATTCTGGAATTTATCTTTGATCCTCTCTTAATTTATAATTGTTTGTCTTCTGGAGAGTCTGGAGATGAGAAGCAGTTTTGTTTGTAAATTCTGCAAGTCCCAGATGTGTGTGTACATTTTTAGCTCATCTTTCATCTTACATTTTATCATAAGCTGTGAGAAAGCAGATGGCACTTCCATTACTTTGTTTGAAAATCTTAGCTGTTTCACCAAGTTCATTTCCTGTTTTTAGGTCCTGTAGTCAACAGTCTTATCAAACTGTAAGTCACTTCCAGCAAATGTCCCCTGTGTATCCCCCTTCCAATAGATTTTTCTCACTTTTCTCACTGACAACCTCCTGGAGAACCTTTAGGCTTCCATTAAAACTCCCTTTAAAGTCAGGTATCCAAAAAAGAAAAAACAAAATGATAAAAAAAAAAGAAAGAAAAAATAAATAAAGTCAGGTATGATGGTTTACACTTATAATCCCAGTTACTTGGGAGGTAGAGATCAGAGAGTCATAGTTTGAGGCCAGCCCAAGCAAAAAGTTGGTGAGACACCTCCCCACCCCCGCAGTCTCAACAGATGGGCATGGTGGTATGTGCCTGTCATCCCAGCTATGAGAGAAGCATAAATGGGAAGATAGTGGTCCAGGGTAGCCTGGGCATAAAACACAGGACCACATACACACACACAAATAAGTAACTTCCTCAAAAAGGACTAGGAGCATAGATCAGTGGTAGAGCACTTGCCTGGCTTGTGTGAGGCCTTAGGTTAAATCCCCAACACTGAAGGGGAACCCCCCACCCAAGACTTTTTCAGTTATGACTAATACTTTGTAGCCCTCCATGCTGCTTTCTGTACCCAGTTCCAAAGCCAATGCCATGTATGTTAGACTTTTGTTACTACAGCATCTTAGATCTCACATGAGAATCTGTTCCAATAGTTTTTTGCTGTGTATCAAACCACTACAAAACAGCATAGCTTAAAACAAGAATGGGTGAAGGCAGTTTATCCGCTGCATGCATTGTTAGCTGGAGTGGCTTAACTAGGACTGGGGATCCACTTTTCCACATGGCTGACATATTGTTACTGGCAGTTGGTTTTTCTCCACATAGACCTTTCCACAGGGTGCTTTGCTTCCTCACACATGGTAGTTGGGATCTAAGAGCAAATATCCCAAGAAACAGAAAGTAGAAGCTGCCAGTTTCTTAATCCCTGGGCTCAAAAACTAGCACAGTGTCATTTCCACCATTGTCTGTTGGTCAAGTGTGACAGAGATCGATAGCAATTTTATCAAACAATTTCAAAGCTGTGTTTTAAAACCAACAGTTTTTTAAAGGTTATATAGTTTTGCTTCTTCTGTTTCACCATTAATCTGTGTAGAATTGATTTTTTTAACCACCGGACTAGTTATACTTTTTCCATTCTGCCTATTTTAATCAAGGTAAAGTTTACATCAATGAAATATAGAGATTTTAAGTGTACAATTTGGTGAGCTTTAATAAATGTTAGCACTTGTATAACTACAACCTCAGTCAAGACATAAGCAGACATTTCAGCCACAACAGAAGTTCCTACAGTCAGTCTCTGCCTCCACCTTGATTCTGATTTTTACCACCAGAGTAGATTTTCCTTTTTTGAACTTAGTATAAATAAATCATGCTATATGTACTCTTGTATCTAGTCTTTTACTCAAAACAATGTTTATGAGAAAAACCCATGTCTTTGTGCCTATGGGTAGTTCTTTTTTTTTTTTTTACTGCCAAGTGGTATTGAATTAAATTAACATGCCACAATTTGTTTATCAATTATCTTTGGGTACACATTTGATCTAGTTCTAATTTGGGGTTACTATGAATAAATTGCTATGAACATTCTTACATCTTTTCATAGTCATTTATTGTTGCTTATTTTTATTATTATTCTTATCTTTCTGAGTTCCTGAGTTTTTAGTGGTTTCAGAAGAGTCACATCACCAGACAGGAAATCCCACTTCTTAACAGACCTCAACAGATCCTTCTTTTAGGTCTATCTTTACACACACCTCCAGAGGCACCTGTTCTGCTAGCCCTTAGACCTCTTATGAACTAGGAGATAAAACTGCTTGATTCTCATCATTCCTCATTCCTGCTTTAAGGAATTCAGCTCTGTGTGGTCTGCTAAGTTAGTTGCTA
The DNA here is from genome assembly GCF_047511655.1 of Castor canadensis. NCBI lineage: Eukaryota > Metazoa > Chordata > Mammalia > Rodentia > Castoridae > Castor > Castor canadensis. The sequence goes on from NC_133392.1 coordinate 132,024,401, forward strand.
CTTTTCTAGTATGATTTCCAGTTTCCAAAATTTTGTTGTCTTCTCCTATCATCTGCTTCATCCTAGAGTTTTAGACAAGAACAGAGTTAAATGTACATATTCATCTCATTTGCAATTTTCATTTTTTCCTTTCTTTTTTCTCCTGTTTCCTTCCCCATTCAGCCTACCTATTTCTATTTCTTATTTTCTTCTCTCCACATTGCTTCTCCTTAGATTAGAACTAGAGTTGGGGATTCCTCAGACAGTATCTAGCTTAAGCCCACATCTTTACAGATGGTGAACCTGACAGCCAAAGAGAATGATAGTTCACCCACCGCCCACACAGACACTACCCTGATTCTTTTCACATTCCCATGTAATAGGAAACATCTGGGGAGAGGAAACAACTCCACTGAGAACAGCCTGGATCTCCTGTGCCCCACACCTTGCCCACCACAGTGTAAGAGCCGGGCAGCAACCAGGAGAGAGCCCTGCTAGCTAGTCAGGAGACCTACAAAACAAATGAACATACAGATGGGACCTGCAGGCCATTTTCAAGTTTTGTTTTCCTTTGTTTCATTTTTTCCTGTTGTTTCTACTTTCTTTGGGCCTGAGTATTGATATAGATGATAACACAGGAACTCTACGGCCCAGAACAGAAAGGAAAGCAAGTGACCAGTGGTGGGATGATTCTGAGTCCGGTGCCAAGCATACACAATGTTGATGTGTTTTAATGGTCCCACAGCTTCTTACATATGTAAGGTAAGAGGTACAAAGAATATGTGAGGCAGCCAAGTACAGAAAATGGAAGTGCATACATCTAGGAAGTTGTTTAGATTTTCTTTTCAGAACTCAGTCTGAGCTGCTCTCCCAGCAGGATATGTTCCCAGAGCCCTTTGCCATGCAACTGTGCACAGCCTTTTCTTTTTCTCCCACAGTGGACTAGCTACTTAGCTGCTGGGAATCCCAGTGGGCACCAAACACCAGGGTGCAATAGATGGAAGAGAGCACCGTTCTCTGACTTTTCTACACCAGACACTCTGTAAGGTTATTGGATTCTTTGTCTTCTGTAGTTTGTATCTACTTGAACAAGAATGGCAGCACAGGCCCCCACTTAGATAAGAAGAAGATCCAGCAGCTCCCTGACCATTTTGGGCCAGCCCGTGCCTCTGTGGTATTGCAGCAGGCTGTCCAGGCTTGCATCGACTGTGCTTATCACCAGAAAACTGTCTTCAGCTTCCTCAAACAGGGCCACGGGGGCGAGGTCATCTCAGGTAAGTACTCTTGGGCTGGTATGGCCTTCCAGCTAAAGGAGCAAACCTTAACTGGCTAGATTTCTGACAAGGCATTCTAGTTCCTACTTCACACCTACAGGCTCGGGAGAAATATGAAAGTGTTCTATCTCCCAGAGTCCTCATTTCTACCTCCCAAGTTCCTTGAGCCTGATACATACCTCTGCCAAGAATACCTAAGCAAACTCTGCCTAACTGAGCCTCTGAACAGGTTCCTCCCCTGTGAATGTGTGGTTTTAAAGCCATTCCAGAGAAGGAATCCAGAGTAGCTGTGTTGTGGCAACAAAGTTTCTCCAGACTGCCACAACCTCAAGTTGGCTTCAGGGAACCTCTGACCCCATACAGGGGAGTTGAATCCCAGGACAGAAGGAAAGCATAATTCATTCTTTCTTTCCTATAGCATGGCATGGGTTTTTTTTTGGGGGGGGCGGTATTTTGTTTGCTTGTTTTATTTTTTGGTCTCACTGAAAATACACTTTTCTGATGTGCTTTGCTTTTGCTTCAATTTTCCTAAGTCTAAGATCCTATTCTTTACCCACCAAACCTATGAAGGCTTAACCTACAGCCTTCCAATCTTGACTGTAATGCTATTGCATAATCCCTTTCCCTTCCTCCCGAACGAGTTTCCTTAAACAGCTTCAGGAAATCCAGCTGAGATGGGAGACCCCATAAATAACCAAACTGTGCTTTTAGCAAGCACTTATGAAGTCCTTACTACATGTCAGAGGTAAATATGCCAGACACTGATGGGAAAAGGAAAAAGATGACAGCCTCAGATCTGCATTAGTGGAAAAGAAAGACTCTAAAGACCGAACTGTGAGAAGTTGTATAATAGTAGAGGAACAGGATAGAGGGGAGGGCAGACAGACCAGGGAGTAACTGGTTGCATGGAAAATGGAGGCAGATAGGGAGAGAAGTATTATAGAAGGGAATTATTATAGGTACTACTGTTAGATTAAGCCTATGTAGATCCAAGCCACTCCCTGTCTTTTCCTTTGCTTCTATGCAGCAGTCTGCAGGGACCTGACTTGCTTGCTTGCTCTTTTTTTTTTTAGCAGTACTGGGGTTTGAACTCAGGGCTTCACCCTTGCTAAGCAGATGCTTAGCCTGTAGAGCCACTCCACCAGCAAGACCAGGCTTTTACCACCTCTATCTGCTCTCATCTCTAGTCCCAGAGTTCCTCCTTTGTCTCAAAACAGACCTTTTGCTTTTCAAAAATTATATTGATATTTTAATAGAAATAGTTGGTAAAATAAAACCAACCATAAAACATATTCAAATGTTGCCAAAATTCTAGTGCCCTTATATAGATGGGAAATTGAGTACCCAGACCATTGCTGGCAATGCCTGTGCTCGCCTCTTCTGCCTAGCTTCTCTGTTCTTGGGCACTTACTGTGAAAACAGCACCCTAAAGGGAGCACAGTTCTTGGAAGAGGCCCAGCCAAGTAATGGAGCAGATAGAATTATGTTCACAGTTGTTTTCACAAGTTGAGTGAAATCATTCCAGAGCCCTGAGGGTGTAACAGACCTGGTCTGGCCACTCCCATTGTTGTATGCCCTTTGGAGTTGGAGGCAAAAAATCAGAGTCTTAAGGGAGGGATTGGGAGGGAAGCAGGCAGCCTGGGCACCGATCCCCTTTTGTAACCAGGTAAGCCTGAGACAAGTAATGGGCTGCACTTCTCTTGCCCTATATTGCACTGTGCTACACTGCCCCACTGACGTGCATGGTTCTGTTTACTTAACTCCACAGCCGTGTTTGATCGGGAACAGCACACCCTCAACCTCCCAGCAGTCAACAGCATCACTTATGTCCTCCGCTTCCTGGAGAAGCTCTGCCACAATCTTCGGAGTGACAATCTGTTTGGCAACCAGCCCTTTACACAGACTCACTTATCACTCACTGCCACAGAATACAGTCACAGCCACGACAGGTACCTACCAGGTAGGAGCGAGCTGGGATGGGGCCTGGGTTTAAGAGGGGGGCAGAACTGGCAACAGCACCTGCAAGGGCCCAGGGCCAGCCCTCAGACCTGCTAACCTGGCACCTACTATCCAGAACTGGGACACATCTGGGACTTTTTGTTCTCCTGTTGTCTTTACTCTCTTTGGGATGTTGTTGTCTATCTCTAGAATTACTTTTCATTCCAGTGGACCCTTATCCCTAGAAGAAGTTGGCTTATGATTCCCTTCTGAGCTCCAAACCACATGTGGATTCCCCCATGAAGTCACAGTGCATCTCCCAGTGTGAATCTGGCAGCAGAGGCCTAGTATAGCTGTCCCTTGCCAGCGAGAGGGTTTAGTCTCAGGCTAGAGATTGAGAAATTTGCTCCCTGGTGATTGGCCATCCGTTCTTTCCTTTGGCACATGGCCCTAATTCTTCCAGCACTGCCAGTCTAGCAAGTCAATTCAAGTTCCTGCTGTTTCCAACTAGGCTGGAAAATAACTTTGTTAGTTAACATACCAGACCCACAATGGGAAAGCGGATGCCACGTGGCTGGGTCAGTGACTAAGCACTTCCGAGAGAGCTTGAAGAGTGAATGGAGTTCGGCATCTCTAATCTGGAATACAGGACGCAGAACAGAGGGAGGGAAGGAAAGCTCGGCCCTAAACATAGCGAGGTAGGTCGCTGTTGAGAGGGAGGACCGGCCCTTTAAAAGAGACCTGTGGACTCTGTCCTGAGCAGAGGAGCAGAGAAGAGGTGCCATCAGCAGCGTGGGGCTACACTGTCTGCGTGGGAGAGCATGAGTCTGAAAGGCACCTCTGAGACCTTATACACAAGTCTTTTTCCCACACTGCCTTCCCTGTTGTTTTTCATCATAGTCTTAATGCAATCACTTCCAAATGAAGTGACACTTCTAGAGAATGTGCTCACATTCTCTAGAATGTGACTGCTTACCCAGTCCCCTTCTCCTCTGCCCCTTCTATACCTCTGCATCCAAATGAGCATTGCTTATGTGACTTGGTAGGGGGTTGGGGGAGATACCTGAATTCCACATACCCTGTGGGGGCCAAGCCATCTTGTCTCTACAGCTGTATCCACACCACTCTAGCTATTTCTTTTCTTCGGAGGAAACTTCTTGCCCAGCCTGCTCTAGATTGTGGTATGGTTTTGTTTTGTTTTGAGCATCAGAACCCTGAGAACAGACCTGCAATTAGAATGTTGCACTGAACATAGTGGAGTTGCTATAGACAGAAGCAAATTGTTAAATATTCCCAGCTATTGAAATTCAGAAACTCTAAGCTAGATTTCAATAATGAAAACCCTACCTGGGATTCTGAAAGCAGGGATAAGTGAGAGGGAATGGAAAGTCCATGAGGGCAGCTGCTAATCTAAAGAAAGATTTCCCAGAGAAACAGAAACTCAAAATTTTTTTTTCTGTACTGGCATTTGAACTCAGTGCCTCATGCTTACTAGGCAGGTGCTCTACCACTTGAGGAACTCAGAATTCTTAAATGGAATACTGTCATTAAGAAGCTGGGAAAAGTATCCTCAGCAGCATTCAGTGACTGGTCTGGATGTGTACATCATGTGCCTACAGTCATGAAAGTGGGTAGGGATTGGGGCATGACCTCTCCTAGGAATTCCTTTCCAGTTTAAATCTCTCTGATTTAGCCACCAGTTAAGAAAAAGCAAGTGTCAGCTAGACTCTTCCTTCCTGTCTTACCACTTAAAAAAATAACAAGGGTGTCACATTACACCATTGACTGCCACCTTTCCCTGCCCCCATTTACAGACAGATAGCACCAATTCTGTGAGCCCTCCTCTGTTCTCCAGGCTCAGTTTCTCATGGCCAGTACTGAGAAGATTCGTCTGCTCGCATTCTGGCTTCTATTTGCTTCCTGAAATGAGCATTTTAACTGTGCCCAGACAAGCCAGGGCTTTGCCTGGACTTCTAATTCCTCTGTGCTTCACAACTTATCTTTCTTGCCTGCCTACTGCCTGCTGCCTGCCTTACCCTTTGCTCTTATCTCTCTGATACTTTGTCAGCTCCTGTGTTTTTCTGATTATTTACCTGCCTTCTGCCAAAGAGCTCAATCTATACAAGAGCTTTGCTTTATGCTTTGGATCTGGCTCCTACCCACATTCCTGGTTATACACTTCTAATAATCCAACACCATAGGTACCACCTCTGGTGTCTGAGTGCTTTCTGGAGCTCTTTCCCCTCCTTCCTGCCTTGTGAGACACTACTCTACCCCTATAGTCTTGGCCCAGCTGATCATGCATCTGCAATATAGCAGACAGCCATCAAAAGTTAAGGTAGATTTCATCTCCTATTTAAGCTTCCTTACCTAAGTTGAAACTATTACTTTTTTCACTTTTTATTTTGAAAACTTTCAAACCTACAGAAGAAGATGTAAAAATAGTACAGTGAGCAACCAAGTAACCTTTACCTAGATTTATAACATTTTGCAATATTTGCTTTTTCTCTTTCTGTGTGTGTATGTGTATTTGTACCTCTATTATTTAATACAACATACTTGTATTTGTTCTATATACAGTCCATATCAGAATTTCCCCCACTGGTCCCCAAATGTAGCTGTTTTGTTTTTTCTTAATCCAGAATCCAATGAAGGATCATATGCTACATTTCATTGTCCTATCTTTTTAGCTTCCTTTATCTAGAACAGTTCTCCAGACTTTTTCTGTCTTCCATAACATGCATTGACATTTTGAAGGATCCAGGCTAGTTGCTTTGGTTTAGCACATCAAGTATTACTCACTCTCTGCTGAACTATATACTAGACTCTGGGGAGACACAGACAAAACAGACTCAAACTGCACTCAAAGAGCTGAGAGAGGGAGAGATATGTGAACATGTGTGTGGAGCAGAGGTGCTCTGACCCAACCACTCATGATGACCAAGAAATAGGGTGAAAAAAGAGGGGAAGTGGTGAGCAGTGTCAAAGTAGAGTCCCTTCCTCAAAACTACATGGGTCAAGATGGAGACTTGTGGAGGCTAAGTGAGAAGTCCCCCTAAGAAAAAACTGGTAATGTTAGGCAGGCAACTGTTTAGTTCAGCTGGGCCCAGTTACTATTAATTTTAGATGTAATGGAAATCCACCCAGCATTAACTTCTGGCTCTAGTGTTTTGAGATTCCCCAGGTCCCTCTGTGCTAAAAGAAATAGCTCACTTGTTCCAAGACAATGAGTTCCTTATGCCTCTCCTTTTTGCTGCCATCCAGGTCTTCAGAATTAGTCATAAAGTAGTTCTCCTGCCAAAATCCCAAGATTCACAGAAATTAAAGCCAAGTAAGAATTCTGAAGTCACTTGTGGTGCCCCTCATTACCATATAGGTTTCCTGAGAGAGTTGTCAGGTATTTCAGGTGACTCATGTGTTCATAGCTAATTTTTTTTCTTTTTTTTTTATTCATATGTGCATACAATGCTTGGGTCATTTCTCCCCTCTTCCCCCTCGATACCTGGCAGAAACTATTTTGCCCTTATCTCTAATTTTGTTGAAGAGAGAGTATAAACAATAATAGGAAAGGAACAAGGGTTTTTGCTAGTTGAGATAAGGATAGCTATATAGGGAGTTGACTCGAATTGATTTCCTGTGCATATGTGTTACCTTCTAGGTTAATTCTTCTTGATCTAACCTTTTCTCTAGTTCCTGGTCCCCTTCTCCTATTGGCCTCAGTTGCTTTAAGGTATCTGCTTTAGTTTCTCTGTGTTGAGGGCAACAAATGCTATCTAGTTTTTTAGGTGTCTTACCTATCCTCATACCTCCCTTGTGTGCTCTCGCTTTTATCATGTGCTCAAAGTCCAATCCCCTTGTTGTGTTTGCCCTTGATCTAATGTCCACATATGAGGGAGAACATATGATTTTTGGTCTTTTGGGCCAAGCTAACCTCACTCAGAATGATGTTCTCCAATTCCATCCATTTACCAGCGAATGATAGCATTTCGTTCTTCTTCATGGCTGCATAAAATTCCATTGTGTATAGATACCACATTTTGTTAATCCATTCGTCAGTGCTGGGGCATCTTGGCTGTTTCCATAACTTGGCTATTGTGAATAGTGCTGCAATAAACATGGGTGTGCAGGTGCCTCTGGAGTAACCTGTGTCACAGACTTTTGGGTATATCCATAGCTAATTGAAGCACATTGTCTGCACACATTCACTTCCCAGGTGGCAGGACTCTTCTACAGACCAACTTAAATTGACAACATCAAGTTGTCAGGGAGACTTTCCAAGGTCTCTGCAACCAAGAGAAGACCTTTGTTATTGTCTGTCTGAATACTCTGTTCCTTTCCTTTGTAATAATTACAACATTTTTAATCATTTTTCCCATTCCCCAAGAGGGGAAGAACAGTCTTTTTTACCGTTCTCACTGTCACCTTGAGTGTCACATGATAAGCATTTAATAGTATTTCCTAAATGAAAGGGAAGCAAAGGATGTGGGACATGTGTTCAGAGAGGGGTATTTTTCAACATGGGTGTACCTTCATAAGGACTATACTAGGATTTCTGGGTCTTGTGCTGATGTCAGAATTTTCTTAGATCTATAGCTCTTGCTCCACGCTCACTGCAGGGGAAAGCTTGGTTGTGAGCATGGACTCCTTGAGCCTCCAAAGGAGAAAGTGCTCTGGTGACAATCCCATGGTCATCTGACCTCTACTGAAAGACACTCAATAACAAGTTGCTTTTGACTTTTAGCAATTGATTTTGTTAGACAGTTCTGATGGCTAAAATGCCATCTTCTTGAGCTGAAATATGTCTTCTCATAACTCCTGCCCACTGTTCAAGTCTCTGTACTCCAAAAGAACAAATCTATCTCTAGCCCTCTTCCCTTCCCATGGTGCCCTTGGGGTATTTGTCTCCCATGGCTTTTCTCTAGACCCTACCTCCCTAGACCCTTTCCCCTTTGCATCTCAAGGCTCCTCACCACCATGCTGGCCACCCTCCACTGGGAACTCTAGTCTCTCAGGTTAGCTTTGCACTGGATACTCTGAGAAGAATTGCTTCTCACTGACAATGAGTGTAGTGCAATAGTGGGGGCATACAGAGTATTCAACAACAATTTGCTGAGCATTAAGTGCCCTTAGGCCTCTAGCTTAGCAACAGTAAATTTAATTCACATTGACCCTAGACGATTAAGGATTTTTCATCTCCATCTTATAGATGGGCAAACTGAATTCCAGAAAAAGGCACTGATCATTGATGAAAGCTCTTTCATGCCAGAAATAGAACTCAAGTTTTCTAGCCCCAACCTCTGACATCTGGATCAATAAAATTTGTTGTTTTAGCAGAGCTCCTTTTTTTTTGCAAAGGTAAAGTTCAAGGGCTGGGGATGCAGCTCAGTGGTAGGGCACTTACCTAGCATGCAGGAGGTCCTGGGTTTGATCCCCAGCACTATATATGTATGCATATGTGTGTGTTTATGTGTATATAAGGGTGTGTGTGTGTATATGTGTACATGTATACATATATACATGTACAGTTACATATGTATGTGTGTATATAGGTATGTATACATCTATATAGGTGTATATAGATAATGTGTAAAACCAGTGATATTTTGACAGAAGCTGGTAAGAGGACCAAAGCCTCCCTGTAGAAGATCCCCAAGGCTTTGAAGAGCACAAGCAGTAAAGCATTGTGGTCTTCTACCCTGGCTCTTTCCTACTAAGGGCAGCCACATCCCATCTGATCAGCCTTATGAGGACTAGGACCTCCTGCAGCTTTGAGCATGATCCTCATTTTTTCTAGTACATCTCATTAGGAACAAGATCTGATGACCTTGCCTAGTCCAGACATCACCAGTCCCAATTTTCAGATACCTCAACTCAGAATCCAGATCTAAGTTAGAATCCTTAGCATTGCTGAGAGGAAAAGGCTCCTACTGGTCTGCATCTACTTCTGATGAGCTCTGGCACCGTCACAATAATTACTTGTCACATCTCTTAGCTCCTGAGAGGCAGGTGGAATTCTCCCTAGCCATAGCTGACTAAAATGAAGGCTGGAAAGGTAAGGTGATTCCACTGCTAAGTGCAGAAACTAGATAATATCTTCCCCTACCCACCCCAAATGAATAGCAGAGAGTTTAGCTTTCCTGCTCTACCACTGAATAAAATAAAGTAACAGTTCTTTGCATTCCATCTTCTCACTCGATGTTGTTGAATGACAAGGGGTACTTTTCCCCATTTTATACATGAGACATTTTATACATAAGACAGGCGACTTACCTGGGATCACACACCTTATTAAAGGCAGGAACAGGGTGTAGAACTAAGTCACCTGCTTTGGGGATTGGGCTTCTGTTTGTGTCTCACAATGCAACCTGCTATATTCCTCTGTCCTGGAAAACAGGAATCAGAAACCTCATCTGTAGAAAGAGACTGGGACATGGTTTAGATGTCCTGGAGCCTCCCTGCAGAGGTGGAATAGCTATTTAATGCTATATTTGACCTTGAGCCCATGATTGCTGAGCAATTTTAGGTATTAGAAAGTAGTCCTAAAATCCCATACCGTCTTGCCACTGAGGTCTTCTAATATGGCAGCTGATGAATTTAGCATTCATCAGTGTCCCTGAATGAATCATAAGCATTATCTAAATACTTGATCTCTAAGAAAGCTATGAAAGACAGTGATATGTTCTGGCACCCAAGACCCCCACAAATACAAGGAATGCTGTGGCCTTGGCTGATGAACTGACTTGGTTTGGACAGAACCATGATGAGAGGAATCAGCTTCATCATGGCGATTGGGTGCTGCTGCCTGGTATCAGCTATGGGCTGGTTTAGAAACAGCAGGGTAAGATTCCCTTTTCAAAGACCTTCATAGCCATTTGCTTCTGATGTTTACAAGCCCCTTGGAAGGCTTCCCATGGTGTAGTGAACAACACACTGAGGTCTTCAGAAAAGTACTCTGCTGAGATAGCAGAGCCAAATCCTAGTCCTGATCTTTTCTGCGTGTCCAAGCTAGTGTACAACTCTAGCTTCTTTGAAATATTTCTGTAGAGCAGGATAAATACAAATGAAGGAGCAGATCCTTTGGAGACAAGCCTTTAGCCACGCATCAAGAAGCATTTCTGAGATGTCTTCCTGGTTGATCAGAAAGTCACCTTCTAAAGGACATCATCTGAGCAAATGTATCCCTTCTCCACTACTCATCTCCCCTGCTCTAGCATCTTATGACTGAGGGAGTCTCTTCCACCCTAGAGTAGCTCCACTTTTTTTAAGTTCTCCTTATCCAGATAAATTCTAGGACAACCAGACCAGGAAAAAAAATTCAGATTATTCAATCTAAGCCAAAGAATCTTTAAAGAAATCACAGTCCAGAATCCAGAGAGGAAACCAAATTCTGATCTTGGCTACGGTCACCTAGTGAGAGCCAGAGCCATAACTGATACACAGGCCTCTGGAATCCCCACAGGGCTTTCTGTCTTGCTGCCTCTTGTTCCACCCAAGTGTGTACCTGGGAACCAGTACTCTGGTAGTCCTTCCAAGTCAATCCCTGCTCTCACCATGGTTTTGTTTTCCAGGTGAAACCTTTATCCTGGGGAATAGTCTGGCCCGGTCATTAGAACCACACTCGGACTCAATGGACTCTGCCTTGAATCCCACCAACCTTGTCAGCACCTCTCCAAATCTTCGAGCTCCTGGGTACCGGCCCTTGCTTCCCTCCTGTGGCCTCCCACCAAGCACTGCCTCAGCTGTGCGCAGGCTGTGCTCCAGGGGTAAGCTGACCAGAGTTCTGGCCCTCTGACTTTTCTTCCTTTTTCTTCTCTTCCTCCAGGAGCCAGGAAATCCCAGCTCTGCTCCCCCCATCCAATGGTTGTGGGACTGGGGCTAGGCTTATTTTTATGCCTAACCAGGTACCTAGGAGGTAATGGGAGCTCTGGGATTGGCTTGAGAATAATAAACTAAGAGCCAAACACCTGGAGCCAAAAGGGACAGGCAAGGATTCATTCTTTCATTCATTAAACACCAGCTGTATTTGGCATGATAATCCTACCTAGTTGGGAAGCTGAGATCAGGAGAATCACACTTCAAGGCCAGCCTAGGCAAATAGTTCAAGAACCCCATCTCCAAAATAACCAGAGCAAAATGGAGTGGAGGTGTGGCTCAAGCAGTAGAGCACCTGCTTTGCAAGCACAAAACCCTGAGTTTAAACCCCAGTCCCACAAAAAAAAAAAGACAATTATAAATCAAGCACAGTGACAGAAATATGCTGTGGATAACATATAATGGCAGGGACACCCTACCGCAGCTTGGTCTTCAAGGGCACTTCCTTGAGGAGGGATACCTTGTCTGAAACCAGATGAACAGTCATGTCAGGTGGGGATGAGGGAAGGCTTTTCAGGAAGAGAGGACAGGGGCAGAGGGGTAGGAACTAGTAACGGTGGTACCAGGACTGTATGCAGTTTGGTATTGCTGAAACGTGAAATGTTTTACTGGGTCTTCATAGGGAAAAGTCTGGAAAGACCAGGACTTCTATCGTTGAAAACCTTAGATGCCATGCTAAAGAGTTAGGAGTTGATCTTGTAGGCAATATGAAAATACTGGAGGCTTTTAATTAGAGGCAGGTCATAAACATGTTCATGCTTTGAGTGACCACTGACTGCTGGGTTGAGTGTGGACTTAAGGACCAGTCTAGAAAGAACAGGTAGGGGCTATGAGAGTGAGCCAGACGAGAAGTGAAAAGGCCTAAATTAGGGCCATGGCAGAAGGTTCGAAGAAGAGTGGATGGGTTGAAAATTACTCACAAGGTAAATTTAGACAGATTTGAGTACTGTGAGGAAGGAAGGAAGGAAAGTAGAGAATGTCTTCTGGGATCAGACGACTAGGTGTTGTAGTTGGCTGGACGGTGATGCCATTTTCTAAGAGCAGCCCAACCATGGAGGAAAAGAAGACAGGGAGCTTGTGGGTTATCTAGGGGATACCCAAGGCAGCAGGATGCAGGTCAGATTCAGGAAGAGTACTGAGCTGAAGTTAAGTGTTTGGAAGACCTCAGCATATAAATAGTAGTTGAAATTGTAAGGTAAATGACTTCCCAAAAATACATGTAGAGTGAAAAGAACAGTTGGTCAAAGATAAGAGTCCTAGGAACGATCAAAGTTCAAGGGATGGGAACTGAAAGAAGAGCCTACAAGGGAATGTTCAGAGTGAGAGGAAATAGAAGAAGCTAAAGCTGGGCATGGTGGCTCACACCTGTAATCCCACCTACTCTAGAGACAGATGGGGAGAATTGTGGTTCAAGGACAGCCAGGCCAAGAAGTTAGCAAGACCCCCATCTCAATCAATAAGCTGGGTGTGGTGGTACATGCCTGTCATCCCAGCTATGTAGTAGGTGAAACTCACAGTCCAGACCAGCCCAGGCAAAAACACAAGACCCTATTTGAAAAATAACTGAAGCAAAAAGAGCCAGGGGTATAGCTCAAGAAGTAGAGCACTTGCCTAGCAAGCTTGAAGCTGAGTTCAAACCCTTAGTACCACCAAAAAAGAAGAAAAAGGAGAAGCAGCAGATGGTAATGTAGTGTCAGGGTTACAGAGTATTCTAAGGAGAGCATAGCTGAATATGTTCCAGTATCACAGGGGCTGAGCAGTACCTGCTGAATTGGTGGGTAATTGGTGATCTTAGCAGATTGCTAAGATTTGTAAGCCAAAGGAAAGCCATTTAGAGTGGGGCACTCAGGCATGTTTATCAGCAGACAACTGGAGCTTTCCAAGAAGAAGTTAAGAATATGGGGAAAAGGAGAAAGCAAAGCCTTATGGGAGGAGCAAGTGGTATCAAGGTCCTAGAGAGATGGATCAGTTTTGAGCTAGTGGAGCTACCCCTTCTCTGACATGAAAAAAGATTGGGCAGAAAGAGGAATGAATAGGGAATGTCTTAGGAGTGCTGAAAGATAGGGCCCATCATAAAGAAGATGGGAGGAAATGGATCCAGAAGGAAAAGTTTACAGTTTATATCAGGGGCCCCTGATATAAAAGTTTGCCCCTTTGTAAGAACTATGGATTTCTTCTGCAGTTCTTAGCCTAGATGTGGGGTGAGAAAAGACAGTTTTAGAAGTAATGTTTTATGCTAACTAATAGCATGGTGGGGTGAGCATCAGGGAAACATGCAAGGAAACCAGTGGAGCTAGAGGAAGAGCAATGGACAGGAAGAGCAGTGGAGATCATTGACCACCAGGTCTGGGCTGTGTGAAAGAATCTTGTGGCTGTAGTAGATACAAGTCTCAAGAGAGTCAGAAGTAATGAGAGGCTGGGGTCAGATAAGGGAATATTTAAAATTCTGAAGCAGATTTATCTAAGTGGTGGCAAGAACCAAACAGTGGCTATGGCAGTTAGGTGCCTAAAGCAGAGTGAAGGTGAAACTTGCTGCAGGTGTGGTAATTAAATATATTGCCTTCACAGAAAATGACAGGTATAGAACAGAAGGTGGTACACGAAGTACCAAAAAGTCTTCATTATTTAATAAGGGGAGGTAATCCAGAGATCCATAGATAACAGGCCAGGAAGAACAAATAATTGGGTACATGTTTGGCCTCTGAAGACATGAGTTTTCATAGGAGGATGGTCTGGAAGCAGCAACAGGGAACCAGGAGACTACCACTCCATACCTCCAGCCTGGCCTCCCCAGCTGAGGGATGTGTGAGGTGTGAAAGAACAATAAGACTATATTAGCAAGGCCTGCCAGGAAAGGTGACTAAGAGAGAGACAGACAGACAGACAGAGTATACACTTTCTTGAAGACTGAGACAGGAGACAGGGGAGGAAGCCTGTGCTGCCCTACCAACCCCAACAAATGGCAAAATGGAGTAGAAAGAACTGTCAACTTGGGTCAAGTAGAGGTTGAGGCTGAGAGCTGATTCCAACCTCAGTGCCCCTTCCTTGAGACTTGGGTAAGTTGTTTCACATCTCCCCATATGCAAAATGTTCCTTATGTGGAAAATGAATATGCTGATACTGATCCTGGTTTTTCCACAGGAGTGTTGAAAGGATCAAATGAAAGAAGGGATATGGAATCATTTTGGAAACTAAATCATTCCCCAGGTATGTGGGGAGTTTCTGTTGTTGACATCTTTCCCAAGGCCTGTTTCTGGTAGGGGTGTTTTGTGATAAAGCACCTCTTGTGCATTAACCTCAGATAGCACGGTGGTCTCCTCGGATCTCTCCTCTTCCTTTGGAACACATCATGTCTGCCACATCATGGTATAAACCCATAAGCATAGAAGATTCTATTTGATTGGCTCTAGAATCATTTGTCTCAAAGAATTCAGAAATTGAGTCTAGCCCCTTTCTTATTTCATTAATATAAGAAATTAGGCATGAGTTTGTTAGTCTTGCTTCTGTGCCTCACCTGCTTTAGTCAATCTCAGACTGAAACAATCAGCCTTCCTTGAAGGGCAGTTGCATGGTAAGGTGGGCAGGGAGCCTGAGATAGGCTGACTACAGAAATGGGACTGGGAAGAGTTTGATACCACCTTATCTCCTTCCTGTCTGTGTAGTCTTGGCAAGACATTTCACCTCTCTGGGCCTCATTTCTTTCCTCTCTAAAAAAACATGGTAATACTTCCTTCAAGGACTGTCTTACAACTGGTCTCTGTCACTTTTCTCCTTGCCCCTAAAGTCTGTTACACAGACTGTGAGAGTGAACCTTTTCATTCTAAGTGGTGCATGGTACTCCTCTGCTCAAAACCTGTCACTGAGAAAAGTCAGTGGTATACAAGATGGCATCAGCATCTATGCCACCCTGTCTCCTCCTCCCCCTCAGTACCTGCCTCTCGGGTATTCATGTGGCTTTCTCCCTCGTTCCTTCCATCACCCTGACTTTCCTGCTAACCTTAAATACGCCAATTGTTCTTCTGCCTCAGGCTTTGCTCAGATGTCATCATTTCAGTGACAGCTTTACTGACCATCACAGAAATTACACCTTCCCTTGTGGAGTTTATATTCTAATGGAAGTAGGCTGATAGAGAAACATACAAATAGATAATAATATTGTATGTATGAATCGGCTTAGCCTATTTGGGCTATTACAACAAAATGTCATAAACTAGATGACTTACAAACAACAGGAATTTCTTTTTCCCAGTTCTAGAGGCTGGGAAGTCCAAGATCAAGGTACCAGCAGATGCAGTGTCTGATGAGGACCCACTCCCTAGTATATAGAGACCTTCTTCTACCTACCTGTAACCTCACATAGCCTAAGGCATGGGAAACCTGTCTTGGACCTCTTTTATAGCAAGAGTACTAATTTCATTCATGAAGTCTCTGTACACAGGTGCCAACTCCTAACACTAGCACCTTGGGGCTTAGGCTTTCAGCATAGGAATTTGGGGAAAACACAGATGTTGGGTTGACAACATGTTTGTGCATATGTGTGTGAAATCCTGTTACATACATGTTATATATAATACTGGTATGTGTGTGTGTGTGGCAAATGGTTCAAGGACACGTTCCGATATATACACTGTCTTCCCCATATCTCTTCTATGCTCTTTAGAGTCTCTACGGATAGTCTCTCTCTTAGCATCACAGTGAACTTTTAGAACAGGGAGAAATGACTATCTCATAAAGTCATCTTTCAACTTCTGGTCTACTAGCACCTCTAAAAAGCACTGGGATGGCTATGTTTCTAATCACCCCCCATTTTCGCTAGCTTGCTTCTTCCCCTGATCTGGTCAGTGCCCAACCACAAGCTTCTGTGGAATCTGTATTTGAGAAAAGACCCAAATGTTGAGTCAGGCATAAAGAAAAGATCTGGACAAAGGGCATTCCAGGCAAGTCAGAGGATAACAGCGTGACCTGTTGAAAAAGCAAAATGAAGGCCTATCTCTGAAGCTGATAAGGAGGGGACAAGGCAGGAGGTGCAGAGTGTGAAGAGAGGTAAAGGGAGAAGGGCAATGATAGAAGGCCTCATAGCCCAAGGTCTGTGCAGTAAGGAGTTCAGTTTCCTCTTTGTAGACAATGAGAGGCATGGCAGTAACTGTTCAGAGGGGACCAATTTGATTCAATTACTGCTTTCTAAAGGCTCCACTAGCTCTTTATAAAGAATAGATTACTAGGGTGGTAGGATGGGGCAAACTACAGAATGAGCAATGACAAAAGATACAGTAAATACTTTGAGAGACTATTTCAGGATTAGAACAGAAAAGCTCCATAAAGGAGCAAGTTGTTGAAGCCAAGACCTGCTTAGCCAAGTTGGAGTTTGCTTGAAGAAAAGGAGAAATTGAAGGAAGAGAAAGGGACATTCCAGGTAGAGGAAATAAACATGCAGGGAATCTGTGGCAAAAGATGACCAAAATACAGAGATCCCAAATCCCACAGGAAAAATGGGAAGAGCTACATTTGAACTAAGACAGATAAAAGCTGTAAGCAGAGCACTAAATTGACATTGAGATTCCAGCACGAAGGCAAAAACTCTTCGCTGCCTTAGTGTAACACATTATAGTGAAGTCACCTATTCTCCAGGCCTTGAAAGAGGACTCAGAATATTACTTACCAAATTATTCTCTCTAGTCCCCAAGGATTTATCTCTAATCTTTCTCAGCTCCAGGGTCTCTCTAGAAATGGCCCTCAAAACCAGGGTAAAGATATCAACCCTTAACTTCCTTCCACTGAACCCAAGTGGTCCTCTTACATCATTAATACCTCTGTCTCTGGTTCTGGCTGCATCACAGCCTTAATGGAAAATTCCAAAACTCATACCTACCATACATAACAAAGATTGGACTTTCCCTTTGTGGAAAAACCCTCACTTCCTAGGCCACCCCGGTTCATCTGCTGGTGCTCAAGTGCTGCTTTGATCATCACCTACAAGGCCCCTGAAGGTGCTGGAGAGTGGTGGGGAGCAACCAGCCAGTCCCCAACTGTGATGCAGCTCCCTCCTGTCCTACAGGCTCTGACCGATACCTGGAAAGCCGGGACACCTCCCGATTGAGTGGCCGAGACCCCTCCTTTTGGACAGTTGAGGACGTCATGCAATTTGTCCGGGAAGCTGACCCTCAGCTTGGACCCCACGCTGAGCTCTTTCGCAAACATGTAGGTACCCCTAACCAGCTTCTCCAGTGTTGACAGGAAGTTTTGCTTCTGCAACTTACAGACTCTTAAAGGGCAAGGACTGTTTTTTTGTTCCAGGTCCCTTAAAGTAGAATACAGGTGGCGCCATAAAACTTAGAAACAATCTCTGGGGTCTCAAAAAAAACCTCACTGAACACTGTGTTTACCTCTTTTAGTGCAAGATCCTGTTCAGCACATTCACCCTGGGAGTGTACCCTATGGCTCAGGCCCAAGCATAGGGCTCTTTCTCTTCCAAGGATTGCTTGCTTTCCCACACACCTGCCGTGGCATGGGAATCAGGGACCTCAGCCCAAGTTAAAGAATTACTTGCAAGTGCCCCCACACTCCCTCCCAACGTCTGCATGCCCCTCTGTGAGCCTTCAGTGTCTCTTCAAGGGACCATTTGACTCCATGGCCAGGCATTGCTTCCAACCTCTGTTCTGGCCATAATCCTGCTTTGGGACCCCAACCCATATCCTCACATCTATTGCTCCTTGGTGCTACTCCTCTATGGGCACTCAACAGGTCTGCTGCCTGTCACCAGTCATGTAAATCTTTCATACCACGTGGATTTGCTGAGACAACAGAGCAGACCTAAAAGGGCTCACATCTGCTCTGTGAGTCCTGCCTTTGGCCCAGCTCACACAGAGGGGTCTCTGCTGTTCAAGAGGGGCAGCAAGTCTCAAAACAGCTAAGGTTGAGGGGCAAGGTCAACACAGGCTATATAGGTACACTAACTGAGAGGCTCCTGGGAGAGATGGTGTTGAGCTACTCTCAGAGACTCAGAAGTTGGAAAACTGGCCCCCAGGCAAGCAGTGAAGGAACATGGTATGAGCCCAACCTGTTGGGTTCAGCGATGTGTATCTGGGAGGAGGGTTGCTTAGAATCAAAGGCAGGACAATCAGGCTCCCTGGTTTCTGCAACCTGACTATACTCCATATGGTTGGCACTTCCATGGATGGCCTTTAGCCAGAACCTGAGGTGATCAGACCAACCAGACCTCTAATGGCACCTCCTCTTTCACTTCTGCCCTTCCTCCCCCACCCACAGGAGATCGATGGCAAGGCCCTGCTCCTGCTGCGCAGTGACATGATGATGAAGTACATGGGCCTGAAACTGGGGCCTGCACTCAAGCTCTCTTTCCACATTGACCGGCTGAAGCAGGGCAAGTTCTGAAGAGAAGTTCAGAAGCCTATACAACTGAGCAATCAGGGGCAGAAGAGGCAATTCTTCTCCCTGGAAGGAGGCCACCAGCCCACTCCCAGGTGCCTCAGCAGGGCTCCAAGCCACCTCAGGACTCCAGGAGACCAGGGAGCCACCACTGCTGCCCCCTCCTGCCATGATACGTCCTTCCATGAAGGACAGAGGAGGGGAGTGTGTGGGACCAGGGCCAGCACTTCTCTTCCCCTCAGCCCTCCGTGGCTCCCAGGTTCCCTCTATTTATTTCTCAAGCCTGACTGGCCTCTCACCAGGAGTTTAAACCGAGCATCTTGCAAGTGATGAAGGAAGAGGCCAACCCTAAGGCCTTGGAAGACCCTCGCACACAGGCCCGCCACCATCTCCTGTGCTTGGTGTGGCATCCCATGGGCCCCAGCTACTACCTTCTCACCAGATCCCCAGACTTCAAACTCATGGTGCAAACCTCTACCTTTAAAAAAAAAATTTATTATTTCTGGCACTTGGGCAAACCCCTCTGGTTAATGCTCATCTTACTCCAGACACTGAGTTTGGGGAGGAGGAAGACCCCTGCCCTGGTCCCAAAGAGGCCCTGTGCAGGCAGGCTTGACCCTTTCAGAGGGTAATGCCCCTAGAGCATGTTCTCTTTGGAATGGACTGACCCGCACTGCTTGCTCCGCATAGGAGGAAAGGATCCCGTCATCCTCCCTCTCTTGCCTCACAGTGCCCTTTATATTCCTGGGCCTCATCTGTGGAATGGCAGCTCTCCTCCCTCGTGTCCTCACCACAGCTCTTTGCCCTGGCCAGAATTGCTGCAGAAGATTGGGCCCAATGCCTTTAGGCCAAGAAGGCCCAAAGCTGGGGAGGGAGGGGCCTCCAGGCTGGAGTGGCTCTGCCCCTCCGCTTGCTTGTGTGCTTCCTTGTAAGCAAGTTAGCAGCACTGCTGCTCCCGCTGCCATCTGGACTATTTTATGTCGATTTGTTTATAAATAAAAAACAATACAGATGCTAGTGTCTCTTTAACCAGTTGACAGCCAAATCACTTTGCACCTAGTGAGCAGATCACTCCACTTCTCTTGGCTTTGATTTTCTCCTATCTAAAATGAGGATCCCCAAATAGAGGATTCTTAAGAGCTCCTCTGATCCCAGAAATCCTAAAGAACAGGCTTCTTCCATGTGCCCCAGAGCCAGCATTACATAGGCTCCTGGGAAGACAGCCCGAATCCAGGCTCTGTTTTCAAAGGGCTTTGATCTGAATAGCTGGACTGTGGTGAGCAGAAGCAGTATGAGGGTTGGCAACCCCGTGAACCTCAGTAGCTGGCTTCCTTCTCATCCTTGTGGGGTAAAGAAAGTGGCGGACCAGGCCTGCACTGTACCCACTGCACTGACCAGGGCAGCCCTTCTAACCCAAGACCACACATCCTGCTCATACTAAGGGTGCAGGGTTTGCAGATGGTGGAGAAGGTATAGGGAGCCACAGCTCAGGGCAGTGTAACCTGAGCATAACCATAACTAACACTTTTGTATCACTTCCCACGTGCCACACAAACTTCTCTACCTGGATTAGAATCATCTCCGTCTTCAAACTCTTATTATAGATGAAACAGGAAGTACCAAGCAGGGTTGGAAGCCAAAGAAATCTGACCACAAGGCTCAATTCTAGCAAGACTAACTATTGCTGTGAGTCTTTGGATGGGTCCTTTTACTCCTTTGGGCCCAACTGGCTGTGAAACATTTGGATAAGGGGACTTCTGCAGGCCCTGCCAGCTCTCAACCAGTGACCAGTTCTGAAACTTGTCAGCCTTTCCACTTAGTCATTTCATGGTTCTAACAGTGATCACACTGAAGCAGTCAGGGTCAAGGTTCCAAACTAGAAGAGCTCCCATTTTCCATAGACTCTTGGCAATGGGGCTCTGGTAGACTGCCATTCATTCTGGGTGCTCCCAAAGAGGGCCTGACTGAACCCTCATGAAAAACTTTTGAATGTGATTCTTATTACCAAAGAGACCCAGGACTGAAGCCAGCACCAGTGCATGCAGGCAGACAGGGGTGCTGGACCTTGTGGAGCAAAAGGACACACTCTCCCTTCCCTCCCGTCACCAAGAGTGCACAACTTACTGCCAAGCGGTTTGGGAGGCTTTTTGTGCCAAGTTGTTTATGTACCTTATTTCATTTAAACTTCACAACACCCTACAGGATAACTACTACATTCCCTTATCATAAAGCTTAAGAAATCAAATTACTTGCCCAAAACTCTATAGCTAAGAAGAGGTATGATACATCACGCTAGCTGCCACTCCAAGCAGGAGCCTCTGCCTTATATCCTACTAACCATTCCCACCCAAAAATCCCAAGGCTGGGTGGCACAGGATTTACTTTGAAGCTGTCAGATAGGAAACAGCCTGCCTGTGGGACAGCATAACAGCCCTCTGGGAGGGGGAAAGAGGTAGCTCTTACAGAGGCCACAGTCATCAGGAACTTCCTTCCTTGGCTACCCAGGTGGCAGCTCAGGTGCGAGAAATGAGACATCAGGGAAACATGGGGTTCGTTTGGCCTAGAAGCATCATTCCTCAAGGGAGCTGACTGAAACAACACGGTAGGCATCACTTTCAGGGTCTGTAAGGGACCTGCTTCCTTGAGCATTGCAGTTGGGAAGCCACAGTTCACCCACAGGATTCCAAGTCCACATATTTACCACTGGGGGAGTCATTTTTAAGGACTTCCTGTGTGCCACACAAACTTCTCTACCTGAATTAGAATTGTCTCGGTCTTCACAACAAACCCATTTATATTATAGATGAGACAGGAAGTGCCAAACAGGGTTTCCTTAAAACAGTTGAAACTCCACTTAAACCTGGTTTCCAGGTGAACAGAACTAGGAAGGTAACCAAAGATCAAGTCTACAAGAAGGGAGGGGATTTGTTAACCTTCTAACTTTTCCAGGGTCAGAATTGAATGTCATTTAAGAAAAACAAAGCCACAAGTTAAACCCTTAACTTGTAAGATTGTTTCACAAAGCCAGGCCTTCCAACAGTTGTCAAAAGCAGTGGGACTGGCCTTGTGCAAGCTCTGTGTCACATGCTGCAGCACTGTAGAGGCCACAAAGCAGTAAGGCATATGGGAAAGCAGGACAGCAAAAGAGGGACAGAGGTCTCATGACACCAGTTTCATGCCCCCACACTCCCCAACATTGTGACATAGGTGCCCAATACGGTGTTGTGGAAGAAAATAGCAAGTACTTCAGGGAACAAAGCATGAGGGGCCGGGCTGCAGCACAGTGGGAGGGCACTTACCTAGTATGTGTGAGGACCTGGGGTTCATCCCTCATACCACAAACAAAAAAAAGTAATGGAAGAGCTAAGGGAAAGACTGAGCATTTCTCTGGAACTTTCCACGCTGCTTCCCCATTTTTGGCTCCTCCTACCTGCTGGCTAGGTGGTCCATGTTTCTCTGAGCTCCATTGTCCAGACCATTAGTCCTGGGCAGCAGTGGACACATTGCTCCAGCTGTCAGTGATGGATGCCACAATCCCTCCTCAAGAAGAGTCTGAAGGTGACTCCTCCTATGACTAAAGCTGAGAATGTGGAAACCTTAAAAAGAGTCCAAGTGCTCCCCTGCCCCTGCTGGCCAGTAAGAGCAGGAAAGCAATGACACCCAAATCAGTGTGGCAAATCTCATGTTGAAAGGCTTCCCACTAGCAGGGCTCAAGATGCAGAGGGAGGATGCCTCTGGTTGTGTTTACCTATGTCATCCACCAGGCTACCTCTCCTGGCCAGCTTTCTTTCTACAGTCCCTGCACGACTTGAGTTAACCATCTCAAAACAGTGGCAGCCCTAGTTGTGCAGTTGCCATGAGAGCAGATCACAGCTGGCAGAGACAAGGAGAACTTGAAGGCAAGCAGGGGAAGTCAGGGAGAGCTCTGGCTGTTGTTCAATGACCCTCAGAGCTGAGGAGACAGCCAAAGCAGACCTGACTGCAGGGGTGGACTAGGACACGGCACCTGCCTGCTCTCCCCAGAGCCTCACGCTGACATCCTTCAAGGCTGGAGCCTCCACACCATCGTTACTTTAAGCTTCTGCCTCCAACCCTAAGGACAACAAAACTTCAGGAACAGCTTCAGAATGACTTCACACAAGGAAGGCCCTTCTCTACATTGTCAAGCAGCTGCTCTATTGACGCATCCCCTGCAGCCCCCCACCCTCATTCCCCATATTCAGGGCTTCCAGAGTAGTGTGGGAAAGTGTGTAATGAAAAGCACTCACCTGCCCCACCAGGAACAAGCTCCTGCATTCACAGAGGCTGTGCATCACCCATGTTGTAGCTCCCATCCAGCAGCAGGTAATGACCCTGTCCCTCAAAAGAGAGGGCTATGCTTCACCAATTTTTTAGGACTCTTCCAGACAGCAACCTCTGTTCCTGGCATAAAGAAGGGCCTGGTTTCAGGGAGAACCCTGGATGCCTCCCTGTGCATTTTGGTCCATCCTGTGAGCAGCTGGGCCCTGTCAGTGCTCAGTGGAGCCCAGGGTTGGTAACTAAGGAGGAAGGTGGAGGCTTTACACAACACAGCTGGAAAGGGTGGTAACTGGTGTTTTGCGTGGTCTCTGGGATCTGGAGAGGCATTACACAGGGAGGAAGCATGTCTTCAGTCCGTGGATTCTGGAAGCTGCCCAGAGGGAGCCCATGGCCGAGCTATGTGGGTAGACAGCTGTATCTGCCCACAGAGTATGGCAAGGCCCACGGGAGTTGAGGAGTGGTGTCCGTTTGATATCCTCAACACTGCCTGCCTGTGGCTGACCCAGAAGGCATTGTTGGCCCTCATGAGATCACAGAGGCAGTTGCACAGGCCCCGCCCACTTCCTAGGACCCTTGTTCTCACTGTCTCCATTGCCAAGGAGCTAGGAGCTGCTGGTTGGGGGTTAGGGGGTTGTGGGAACTCAGGGATGGCACCTCCCATGCCCCACCAGGAGCCAGCAGAACATGAAGGTCATAGGCCTCCTCTTCGCTACTCTTCCTGTTTGCCCTGAATGCCCCACCCCAGCCATGGTGACTCCCAGGCCCTGACTGCCTCAAAGATGCAGGCTGGTGGTGCTGCCACCCAAGCTGGAGGCTGGGGGTGTGGGGATGAGTGGAGGGCTGGGGTGTGCATCTGTGGCACAGCTCGGGAGTGAGGTTCCTGGCCTGGGGGCAGAGCACAAGGGCCCAGCTCTGACCCCGTTCTGAGCCTCCTCAAGTTATATGTATACATGCAAGGCCATTTTTCGGGGAGGGACCATAGCTTTTACCAGTGTGTCAAAAAGTATAAGAACCTAGCTCTGACTACTTTCAGAGTCCCTGCTGGTCTCGCAGGGGTTTTAGTCCAGATGGGGAAAAGCAGCCATGGGTCTTAAGCTAAGGCCTCTTTTCCCAAAGTCCTCTTTAAAGAGTCTCTCTTATGCCTGGAAATAATAAAAAAATTCCAGTTGGCAGAAAATTCCAGGGGCAGTTAGGAGGCCCCTAGCCTGTGGATCAGGGAGGGAAGATAGGATCCCTGGGGCCATCAAGAGAATATGGGGGGACCCTCAGAGTACTGAGTTCTGATCCCTTGCACCTTTGAGCAAATCCCAATTGCCCTAAGCCTCAGGTGGGTGGCAGGCCTCTTCCTGCTGGCGCTCTGTCCTCCCTCTCTCTGGCCCTGCCCAGCTTCTGCTAGTCTGTGAGCCTCCAGGAGTCTTAGCACCCCTAAATCCCTTGGGAGGCACTGGGCCAATCTGAGAGCCCAACCTGAGGAGCAGCCAGCAGTGAGGAATCTGGATCCCTTCTGAGAAAAACCCGCCATGACCCCCAGGAAGAGCCCAGAACAAACACTGATGTGGGAGCCCCTCCTGGAACCCCAGGGCAAGCAGCCTCTGCCAGATCTCCCCCAAGAAGAGTCCCTGCCGGAGGACTTGGGCCTCAAGGCAGTTCCTAGCACACATACTCTCTATGTGGGCCACCTGAACCCCCAGTTCTCAGTACCTGTGCTCGCCTGCCTGCTACGAGACACCCTGGAGCGGCTCGAGCTGCCTGTGGCTCGGGAGCACATCGAGGTGGTGAGACGGCCGAGGAATGCCTATGCACTAGTGCGGGTAACCACCCAGAAGGCCACCATGGCCTCCCTCCCCTGGCGCCTGCAGATGGCCTTGGAGGAGCAGCTGATTCTGAAAGAGCTGACGGCCCGCGGGAAGGAGCTGGTATTGAGTGAGAGCCGAGTGCCCCTAAGCCACAGAGAGGTGAGTGGGACTTCTTCCCCAGTGATCCCCGAAGGCACGCCGTGGGAAGCGGCCAGTATGAGTGGCTGAGGAGCTGAGGCACAGGGATGAGTCTGCAGACTTGGCGCCTGCTAGTCGGATGACTGTCCACCTTCACCCTGAGGGAGGCTGGCCCTTGCACACCTCTAGCCCGAGCTTGTGTGAAGAAAGTTCACAGTATAGGGCTCTTCCCTGGGCACTTTTGCATCCCACCCTCTGGGCCCAGAAGGTACTGGATGTACATGGATCCTGATTTTCTCCTTAGCCCACCTCATTTAAACAATATCCACTCTGTGCCAGGAGTGAGGCAGACTCATGGCCCGAACCTGCCCTCAGGGAGCCCTCCATCCCTAACCAGAGCAGACCAAACAAAGCTAAGGTGGCTGTGCAAAGACACAGCGGGCCCTCACCTCTCACTGGGGTTATATTCACAGGGGACATGAAATCCAGGCTTGGACTTAGGGAATTTGACAGACTCTGGGCGGAGGGAGAGGGGACATTCCAGAAGGAACCAGCGTGCAAAGGGACAGGGTGGATGGAATGTTGTACTTGTAGGGCAAGGCATTTGGTGTCCCTGGAGCTCCGGTTATAGACTGCAGGGGTTGCTGAAGGAGGAGGCTGGGCTAGAAGGTAGGGTCGAGGTCATCATTCTGTAGCCAAGGCAGAACTGGCTTTGTCATAGGTGGGAGGCTACCGTACAGATAATCTTGGTGTAACTTCTCTTTGGAGTGCAAGCCCATGGTGTCTGAACTGTTGTGGAACTAAACACCTTTCAATTCGTGTGGCTACTTTTGTGCTTGTAGGAGACTTCTATTGTGTTTTGGAGACTGTATGTTCATCTCCTATGGGATGCCAGTTGCTGGGATGGCAGAGCTGTGCCCCTCATCTCCATGTGCCAGCCCACACTGAGCACCCAGTCCTGGAGAGGCAAAGGCAACAGGGAGCCAAGGAAAACTTTCTAGGGGAGTGGACATTTGACTTGCAGTAGGGCTGGTAAGGAAGATCCAAAGAGGAAGTGGTGAGGGGTGACTGGCAAGGCCCAACTGGGGAAGTGGCCACGAGGCTACACAATGCCCTGGGACACATGAGAAGCCATTAAGAGCACTCAGGGGGGGACAGAAGAAAGGTAGGACTCAAGACAATGTGTCAGTGGCCCAGGAAGCAGCAAACAAAGGTTCCAGGTAGAACAAGAAGAGGTTTGGGTCCCTCAGTTCAGGGACCTGCAGTTCTACACAGGAAACTCAGGCACTCAGATATCACCTGGAATCATCAGGCCTAGGCCTCAGAGGCCTATCTGCAACAGGTGGGAACAGACCGGCCTGCAAGGTGTGCCAGCTCCCACCCCGGAAAGGAGCAATCTCTTCTTACCCACCCACGCATCCCACAACCCAGTGCCTAGGAAGAGCTCAGCCTAGTGGCTACTTTGGACACTTAATCCAGCAGGTTGGCCTCACCTTGGCTGCAGGAGGGTGGGCAGAATTGGGTCTGTCAGCCTGGAAGGGATGCATATGGGAGCTGGAGCCCAGGTAGGGGTATAATTAAGGTCTGGCAGTCTGTTTCAGGCAGGGGCTCCTGACTTCTGCCTGAGTCCATACACTCTGGCCTTGACTCCTACCCCAGCAGGAGGAAGACAGTGGCCCCAGCCCTGGCCCCAGCCCTGGCCCCAGCCCAGGCTTCAGCCTCCGGCTGCCAGCCTGGCCTGCAAACCGCTCACCTAACCTGCGCTGCACTAGGCGGCGGCAGATTTTCCAGAACCAGCCCAGAGGTGTGCAGTCTGACAGCGCCATTGAGCACCAGGAGATCCTGGGCCAGGAGCGGCTATTCCAGGGCGCCTTTCTGGGCAGCGAGACGCGGAACGTGGAGTTCAAGCGGGGCAGTGGTGAGTACCTGAGCCTGGCCTTTAAGCACCACGTGCGGCGCTATGTGTGCGCCTTCCTCAACAGCGAAGGTGGCAGCCTGTTCGTGGGTGTTGAGGACAGTGGCCTAGTTCAGGGCATCCGCTGCAGCCACCGTGATGAGGACCGTGCCCGCCTACTGGTGGACTCCATCCTGCAAAACTTCAAGCCCCAGGTCTTTCCTGATGCCTACACTCTCACCTTCATCCCAGTCATCAGCACCTCCACTTCCAGTGTGCCTCTCAAGGTGATCCTGTGGGACTGGCAGACCTGGCATCTGTCATCACCCAGCAGGATGATAGCCCATGCTACAGAGTTGAGATGGGGGGAGGAGCGGTGGAGGGGAGGAGCCCTCCAGGCACCTTAGGGAGCCAGGGTACAGAGCAACCTACGCTGGACTGGGGCTGCCACCGTCAGGTGTGACACTGCCTGAACTGCTATTGCCCCTGCCAAGGTGCTCCGCCTGACTGTGCACACCCCCAAGGCCCAGAGTGAGCCACAGCTGTACGAGACAGACCAGGGGGAGGTGTTCCTGCGGCGCGATGGGAGCATCCAGGGCCCACTGTCCGTCAGTGCTATCCAGGATTGGTGCAGGCAGGTGAGGTGGCCCAGGCCCCTCCAGCCATTCACTGAGCAGACTTCGTGCATCCCGGGGTCCCGTGGGAGGGCTTAGGCAAAGGGAACCCCATCTCCTCCCTTACTGCACTGCATGGCTGGGGGTAAATATCCCAACAGACTCCTTTTAAAGGTCTGTGTCCTCTTTTCCACAGCACCTGACACCCCACCTCACCCTGCTTGGGTGGTTAAGGCTCTACCGTCGAGTGGTCAGGGAACAGGGAGACTGGAATATTGAGGAGTGGAAAGGAAATCCCAAGGCCTGTGTACAGTATTGGGGGGCAGGGGGAGGGACCCTGCAGAGAGGAGCAGAGGACAGCTGGACTCGGTTCCAAGGAGAAGTCTTTTCCAGAGGAAAAGGAAAGCAGACAGAGTGAGCAGGACATGGCCGGATGGTCAGCCTGTGCCTATCCTGGTGCCTGGGAGGCTGCCAAGAATAACTCTGTCCCAGGGTTCTACCAGCTGGTAACTTCAAGCAGTCAGGGCTGCTTGGTCAGAGGTGGCAGCATGACCAAAGCCCCTCCCCCAGGGGCTGCGGGTCCACCCCAGGGGAAGGATGGACGGTCCAGGATGTCAGCTTGGCCACCTACTTCCACACTGTCCCCTCAGAAGTGGACGATAGAGCTGGGCAAGCTGGAGGAGAAGGTGAAGGTGCTGACGGCGGAAAAGGAGCAGCTCCAGCAGCAGCTGCAGCACCACTGGCCTGTGTCATGCACCTGCTGTGTCCTGTGAGGCCTACTGCAGGCAGGCAGCGCTGTGCTGGGCTCCAGCCACAGCAATGAAATGCACCTGGATCGCGGTGTGGACGGGAGTTCGGGCCTCCTCTCTCCTTCAGCTCTGCACACACTGGAGCCCACATGACTTCGCCCTGGAGCAGACCCCAGGAGTGTAGTTGAGAAACTGCTCTCCACACATCCCCAAAGAACCCGGCCAGAGTCACACTAGGGCTGAGCTCTACGAGACTGTCCCTCTTCTAAATGCTCCTTTGCTCAAGCTGGGTCTGTGGCTCCAGTCGGCTAGACAATGCCAGGAACACTGCCATCTTGGAAGGCCCTGGGCAGCCAGCAAGAGTATTTAGTAAATACGCCAAGACCTCACCCGACTCGATGGAACTTGTGATTGTCACAGCTCCTAAATAAATAATTGCATGCACCTGGAATAAAAGGTTATTTTTAGGACACTTGGTCACCTGGTCAGATGCTGCTAAATCATGATTCTCATGCCCAGCCCACCTCTGCCCAGAAGGAAGAACCCACTCTGGGCTCCTAACCACACAGCACTATGGAGGATAAGAGCCCAGCCAGCCAGCTCCCAGTACAGCTGTATCTTAAAGACAAGGTGCCTGAGGCAAAGTGATCACCTCTGCTTGTTTCTTCACCTATAAGACAGTGACAGTAGGCAGAGGCATTTTTGTCAACATCAGGCAGTGCCTGATGCTGGCTATGGCACAGAGCAGCACCTGCATAGAAAGGGCCTTGACTCCTATTCCAAGCCTCCTCAGGCCCCTGCAGGGGATTCCTCCTCTGGCCATTCTCCTGCCCTCCACTAGCAAAGCCCCACCCCGACTAAATGCAGAGTTGGATGCCTCCTGTTCCCTGGGGCTCCCCTGCCTGGGACCCTCTCCTTCAGAAGGCTGCATGACTCAGATTTCCTCTCTGCCTTCAGGTCCATGTTCCACCTTCCTCCCCAACTCCCATTCCTCCCTAGTGTCTCCCCACTAAAACGCATGCTCCAAGGGATGGGGATTTGGTCTACGTTCAGAACCTGACACATGGCAGGCATGTGGTGGGTGACCAATAAATATTTCCTAGTGAAACAATCAAGGATACGCCTACTAAAGTTGCGGCCTGAGCTACCAGAAAATCATGGAATCTTGTCAAACAGCATTTTGCAGGCCCGGGGTTCCTGGGAGCAATTCAGTTGTTCAGCTCTCACTTCTTGGTCAAGAAGCCCTTGGCCACATGCATGAATCAGGCACAGAAGGGCTTTGGAAACCCAGCACCCACCTCCATTCACCCTTCCTAAACCAATCACAAATGCTGGTTACCCCACATACCACACAGGACACACCTTGGCTACCACTCACACTGGTTACAGGGGCCAAACGTGACCATGGATGCTCATTATCTTGACAGGTCATCAAACTAGTGTCACTCATCCACTGTGCTGCTTTGGTGTTGCAAAGCTGCTCGAGAACTACACAGAGGATGCATTATTTGACCTGGACGTGTGACTCAGCTCAGTGGCAGAGGGCTTGCCTGGCATTGGAAAGCTGTGTTCCATCCCCAGCACTGCCCATGTGCCAAGCACCACGCTAGATACTGTCATCCCCGTCTTCAGAAATGCTTTTGTTGGAAAAGCAGCATTTCTACAAAGGCAGGTGAAGTCAGGGTGAGCACAACGCTCCAGCCTGCTCAGAACCAGCTACACAACCTCCCAGATTTAAGGGACGTCTCTGCTAGAGACCCAGGAGGGGTGCTGCCAGGTTTCCCCCACCAGGGCGCTGGGCATTTAAGGCTACCCTCTGATGCCATCTAGCTTTGGCCCTCAGCCCCCTACTCCTGTCTGCCTAGCCAGTGTGGCAAGCACTGTAGTGTCTCTTTTCTTAGGAAGACTATTCAGGTGACTAGACTGTGGCCACTGGTCAGCTGAAGCAGTCTTTACCAGTAGCATGAACATGTCTACAGGAGCCTCTCCCAAACACCATCCCATACCCCACTATTGTAGAGGCACACTGTGCCCAAGGGGCATGTCCCCTTAGATACACATTCCCTTAGTATGGGCAATGAAGGGACCACCACGTGGGAAGAGAGAGTGTACCTGCCAGTACCCTCACTCAGCCAAACTCAAAGCTGCAAGACAAAAGCATGAAGATCTCTGGGAAGATGTTTAGCTCAGTCTGCGCTAAATGAGGCAGACAGGGCTGTCTTCTGGGCCTCGAGGGTGATGGTGGCGTTGGACTAGTGAGTAAAAACACAAAGGAGCCAAGTTCTTCTCTGGGTCTGAAGTAGGAGCTTGGCCAACTGGTAAGAGACACATTTTCCTCTCAACCTGTGTCTCAAGCTCTAGTAAGTCAAGGCTGCTACCACTGACATGGCCGGACCTGAGGCCCGAGCCCCAACCTCAACAGATAGCAGAGAAACTGGCTTATCCTTGCAAGCTGTGCTTGGCAGCCAGCCAGTAGGTGGGTTCCATTGTCACCGAATGCCCCACAATTTCACTCTGAAGGAGGAAACCCCCTGGGACAGTGACCTTGAGCTGCTGGGCCTATATTCCAGAGGCTGACAGTGGAGGCAGAGCAGGGGAGAAAGCAGTCCTGCTGGCAGTCAGTGGGTGGCTGCTCCAGATCCATCAGTGAGGTTGCCTGCAGCCATGTCCGATAAGGAACCAGCACAGGTGGTCCATGGCTCCTCTTCCCCTTTCTCCCTGCTAAAAAGCTCACCCAGCTCCAGGCCACTTTTAATCTCTTGATGTGACAAAAATGAGATATGAAGCCTTGTTGGAAAGTTCTGGTTTCTACTAACCAGAAAGGTTCACTTTTTTTTTTCTTTTTTTATTATATTCATATGTGCATACAATGTTTGGGTCATTTCTCCCCCCCCGCCCCGCTCCCTCCCTTACTCCCCCCTTACCCCTCGCTACCAGGCAGAAACTATTTTGCCCTTATCTCTAGTTTTGTTGAAGAGAGAGTATAAGCAATAATAGGAAGGAACAAGGGTTTTTGCTGGTTGAGATAAGGATAGCTATATAGGGAGTTGACTCGCATTGATTTCCTGTGCATGTGTGTTACCTTCTAGGTTAATTCTTCTCGAACTAACCTTTTCTCTAGTTCCTGGTCCCCTTTTCCTATTGGCCTCAGTTGCTTTTAAGGTATCTGCTTTAGTTTCTCTGCGTTGAGGGCAACAAATGCTATCTAGCTTTTTGGGTGTCTTACCCATCCTCACACCTCCCTTGTGTGCTCTCGCTTTTATCATGTGCTCAAAGTCCAATCCCCTTGTTGTGTTTGCCCTTGATCTAATGTCCACATATGAGGGAGAACATACGAGTTTTGGTCTTTTGGGCCAGGCTAACCTCACTCAGAATGATGTTCTCCAATTCCATCCATTTACCAGCAAATGATAAACATTTCGTTCTTTTTCATGGCTGCATAAAATTCCATTGTGTATAGATACCACATTTTCTTAATCCATTCGTCAGTGGTGGGGCATCTTGGCTGTTTCCATAACTTGGCTATTGTGAATAGTGCCGCAATAAACATGGGTGTGCAGGTGCCTCTGGAGTAACCTGTGTCACAGTCTTTTGGGTATATCCCCAAGAGTGGTATTGCTGGATCAAATGGTAGATCAATGGTTAGCTTTTTAAGTAGCCTCCAAATTTTTTTCCAGAGTGGTTGTACTAGTTTACTTTCCCACCAACAGTGTAAAGAGGGTTCCTTTTTCCCCGCATCCTCACCAACACCTGTTGTTGGTGGTGTTGCTAATGATGGCTATTTTAACAGGGGTGAGGTGGAATCTTAGCGTGGTTTTAATTTGCATTTCCTTAATTGCTAGGGATGGTGAGCATTTTTTCATGTGTTTTTTGGCCATTTGAATTTCTTCTTTTGAGAAAGTTCTGTTTAGTTCCCTTGCCCATTTCTTTATTGGTTCATTAGTTTTGGGAGAATTTAGTATTTTAAGTTCCCTATATATTCTGGTTATCAGTCCTTTGTCTGATGTGTAGCTGGCAAATATTTTCTCCCACTCTGTGGGTGGTCTCTTCAATTTAGATACCATTTCTTTTGTTGAGCAGAAGCTTTTTAGTTTTATGAGGTCCCATTTATCTATGCTCTTAGTTGCTGTGCTGCTGGGGTTCCATTGAGAAAATTCTTAAGGCTCACTTCTTTTAAACAAACATCAGATCACTCACCACCCCAGCAGCATACTCTGACCTCCAGTTTCCCATCCTGGCCGCAACACAATGAGAAACAAGGCATGCTCTGGTTCTGTGTTTTATTTCTTAAGCGCATACATCGAGTCAATCAGAACAGAGTGGGCACATGGCTATGCCCATGGTGGCTTGCATCACATTATGAAAATAACTTTTCATATTGCATTGCAACGGCAGAAACACTATTCTGGAAGAAAAAAGTACCCTCAAGTAAAAGCTGTCTACATATGAGAGGGTTTTAGAGGTGGTTTCCCCAAAAAGATTCTCTGTTTTTTTTTTAACCTGACCCCTTGATGCAAGGAGTGTTCCCAGCCCCAGGCACAGGAAGCTCAGCAGAGGCACAGGGTTTAAATCACGAGACAGCAGCTTGCTGTTTCACGAGACACCAAACCGAATGTCCCTTTAGATGACAAGGACTAGCTCTGGTCTCACTGCTCTGAATGGCAATGACCACATTTCTGGCACCAAGTGTTAGAAACACTGGCTAAAATGATCAAGCAACTGGTGGGTTCATGTGGCACACTGTGTAAGGCGGACACCCAAGGGGAAGCAACAGGCGATGCACTCAACTCCACAGTGATGCGAGGTAGTTAGAGAAACAAGGCGATCGATGGGCCCTCTGCCAGCCCCCATCTGTCATCAGTTTCCATCCAGATCTAGCTTTGTATCTCAGAAACTCACAAACTGCAAAGGAGAGCGTCGCACAACAAACAGTGCACCTTGCCAAAGGAGACAGTATACATGAATACATGATGGGACATGCAAGTGACAAAGTTTTCCAAATACCTTTCCCCATAATAAAATAATTTTAATAAAAACATAATTTAAGGGAAGTGTCAAAAGACAAGTGTCGAGTCATAGCTATAAACTCTACCAAAGTCGCAGGCTCTCTTGAAGAATCATCCTGTTTAAAAAAAAAAAAAAATTAGCATTTATATGAGGTCTATTTAAATAGAAAAGTTAGAATTTATAGCCAGCTGCCATGGGAAACAGTGCGTGTTCGTCACAGAACAGCAGTGAGAGCCTAATATGAATAATCAGAAGCTACATTTTTTTTTTCATTTATTCATATGTGCATACAATGTTTGGGTCATTTCTCCCCCCTACCCCCCACCCCTCCCTCTCCTTCTCCCCCCCACCCCCTCCCTCTCCTTCTCCCCTCCACCCCCTCACTATCAGGCAGAAACTATTTTGCCCTTATCTCTAATTTTGTTGAAGAAAGAGTATAAACAGTAATAAGAAGGGCAAAGCATTTTTGCTAGGTGAGATAAGGATAGCTGTACAGGGAGATTCCTAGCTTTGCAGAAGCTACATTTTTAATTCCTACAGTATCACACATTTGAGATCTCTGCCTTGGCTGGATCCAGCACCAACCTCTTACCAGGACCACTGGCAGGCAAGCTGCCACGGGACTAACTGAATGCCTTTACCATTCCTGCCCTTCTCTCTCTACAAGTAGCCAACAGTGAACTCCCCGGCTGGGTATTAGTGAAGGCATCTCTGTCACACGCTCACCTGGCAGAGCAAGGACCCAAGCCCCCTCTCCCCGCAGTGCTAACTCTCATGCTCGCCCACCTGTCTGCAGTCCATCACCGGGCAGGTCGATCAGCAAGGCAGAAGGCAACTGGTCAGGGCCACAAAATGAGACCACTACTACACTAGCACCAAACCAGCACCAGAGTCCTCTGGAGGTGAATGCAGAGCACACAGGATCCAGGGAGAGCTGCCCACCCCACCTCAGGGCAGGAACTTGTCTAACCCAGATCCCTCAGATTCCTGACTTCCCCTCCTGCCTCTGATACCCTCCACCAGCAGAACTGTATTTCTGCCAGAATGGTCCACTCTGTAAAGGACTTTTACAATTCATGGCATCACCCACAGTTATTCCAACTTCATACTCACAAACTGTTACTATAAAGTCTGCTCAATAACTGAGTTTTGCAGGATTTCTATAATAAGCAACAATCAATGCTGAGATGTTTGCAAGCAATGTCAGTTCTGAAACACTGTATGAGAGCTTGAGTCACCATGAAATGACATGCCACACTCTTAGGCCTGTCACCTCCTTCATGGCCTCCAAATTTATAGCTCCATGAAACAAGAGGGCGAAAGCAGCAGCTCCCCTAGGTACCACATCAGCACCTGCATGCAACAGTCAGCAAGAAGACTAGTATCCTGACACGAGTGTCCCCAAGACTTGTGTCCCCAGAGCAGACAAGAGACCTGGAGAATAGCCCAGTGATGCCCACCCTGACCTTACCATTTCCATTCTCTGGCAGATAAAATTTTCAGCACTAAACCTGCATGGTATTCTTATAATCCTAGCGTGTTATCTTTTGAACTCAGGGCTTCCCACTGACAAAGAAGACACTCTACAACCAGAGCCACACCTCCAGTCCATTTTGCTCTGGTAATTTGGAGATGGGGGAACTATTTGATCAGGCTGGCCTCAAACCTCAATCCTCCTGATCTCAGCCTCCCAAGTAGCTAGGATTATGGGTGTAAGCCACCAGCACCAGCCTATTATCACCATTTTTCTCTTAAACTAAAACAAAAATATCACTTCCATTACCAGATCAGTCGTGATTTATTGATGGAAACTTCAGCTCGGTGATCTCAGAGTCGGGGGAGCTGCTCCCACTTCTGTCACTATAGGTGTCCCTGTTAAAGTCAGAAGATTTATTCCTCATCTCCCATCAAAATCACTTTATCTGTTTTTGTAGCCACCATTACTAAAGTACGTGTCCACACACAGCAGAAATCTCTTTACCACAGTCAGATATTTAGCAGAAGCCTTCAGAGGGATTTCCTTTCTCTGGGTACAAGAGATACACCCACTTTTACTTCTGTATTGATACACTAATCACTCAGAGCAACTGGTTTTGGATAAAGGTAGCAACGATGCATGTGCCCATCTGGTTGTGGCCCACTTCCCATGGAAACCCAGTTCCCTTAACATGGACCAGGGGGTCCTCTGCCAAATATGATCCACCCAGCAACATCACCAGAATCCTGATGCTACAGAGAGGGGGCCTGGCCAACATGCCAGGGAAAGCTGCTTGAGAAAATCCTAGGGAAGAAGTGGGAACTTCCATGTAAATGTGAGGAGCACACGGACCCCATCCAAGGACCCCAGCCCCAGCTTTTTCTTAGGACTGATTGTGTGATGCCTCCCTGATGCATCAGTGACCCCCTAAAGGATGAGAAGAGACCAGGAGTTGATTTCTGAAGCAATGTCCCCACCTGGGAGAGAGTCTGCAGCCTTTCTGGAGGTAATGCGGGAGCCGCCCTACAGAGGCCAGGAGGAGGCCAAAGTAGGGTGGAGAGGGCTTGATAGGCCTAGACAGGAACTCAGGGTGGTACTGAACCCCAACAAAGAAAGGATGATCTGAAACAAATTGAAAGGATCCATTATGTACATTGTGCATAAAGTGTAAAAGATTAGGATAAAATTTTATTAAATACGCCCTCCTTCGAATCTAGATAGAGGGAACCCCAGAGCATAAGCAATGTGACACCCTCTTCCCAGGCTCCTGAGTTACTGGCTCCTGTGATTTGCACAGTTTGAGCCAAGCAGATCATGTGAAAGCTGAAGGGTTTAGTACCAAGTCCAGCTCTTCATTTCAGAGAAGGAACTGAGAGGCTAAATGGCTGCAGAAGGCCACAGGTGGGGATGAACTTCCCACTTTTTTTTTTTAAAGACAGAGTGTGGCTATGTAGCCCAGGCTGGCCTTGAACTGGCAATCCTCCTGCCTCAGCCTCCTAAGTGCTAGAAATTCAAACATGCATCACCACACCTGGCTACAACACACATTTTTATAGTTGCCTACATACCAAGGAAGCCTCACTTTAAATACCACTGCCAGGTACTGTACTCACCTTCTAACTCCACGATCTCCATCCTCTCTCCTTCAATATCTTGGCCAACAAACTTCAAGCCCTGCTCTTCTAAGCACTTTTTCAAGACTGGATTTACCTGGTGAAGCAGGAAAAATCATTGTACTGGCCTCTCTGTGCCTGTTTTTCCAGAGCAGCAGAAAGAAGTGGGCTTATATCCTCACCTCAAACCGGTGGCGGTGCCTCTCTTCCAAATAGTCCACATCTCCGTACAGCTTCCCTGAAAAACCAGGCTAAATGTGAGACTTCTCATTTCACAGAGAACCCACTCACAACTGCAACCTAGTTCCTGCTTCATTATTTCTGTCTACATAGCCAGGCCATCGTAACTCTGCCAGCCACACTCATCTGCTCTTGGCACAAGTTAAACTAATTCTTGGGCTTTTAGCTACCATGACCACACTAAGAGCCAGGCTGAAACAAAGTTTCCTCACCTCCCTCAAACATATGACCAATGAATTGCAAAACACTCTATTGCTGGAAGCAGCCTATCAAATGGCCAGGGCCGAGAAGGAAATAGTTTGGAGCCACGGAGATCTCTGAGGACGTGTAGTTCAAGTCACAGTCACAAAGGCCTTTAGCAGCCAGTAGTGTGCATGAACAGGTACCATGTGTGCACATGGGCTGCTTTTCTGACTCACTCCCAGTTGCTAGTGAGACCCATATCCACAAAGCATCAGAGCTGGAAGGGTTTGAGGATCCGTACTCAAGGGAATCCCAAACTAGACCACCAAATGCCCAAGACAGACACAGGGTGCCTCTGCTGATGGACTGAGGTAGAATGTTCCCCATGGGCCAGGAAAAAGAGCCTGTCTAATAGAGTAATTTTCTTAAATATTTTTCTTCTCCAATTCCCCTAAATGTTTAGTATCTATTAATATTTGGTTAGAATAAAATTTAAGTTGAAGCATATGAAACTGCCATTTTGTGGGAAAGTAATAGGGCAATGGATTTGCCCTAACTCCTCGATGCACTGGAAGGGCCTACTGCTCTGCCAGTACAGGGCACCCTAAAAGGCCATGAACAGGAGGGGAAGAGAAATGCAAAAGCAAGAACAAAACCAAAGGGCTAGCAGAATGGTTTATGTGGTAGAGCACATGCCTACCCAGTATGAGGCCCTGAGTTCAAACCCCAGTGCCACCAAAAAAAAAAAAAAAAAAAAACCAAGAAAAAAGCTGGCGTGGGGCCTGGCTCTTTAGAGCCACAGAACCACCCTAAGAAACACATCCTATATGGGAAAAGCCAAAGGCTGGGCCAGCTCAAGGCAACTCTTACTCATGACCGAGTTCTTGGTCTGGAACAGGGTTCTCCTCTTGCCCAGCCTCATGGTTCCGCCCATCTGCCCAGGGTTGTGTTCTGGCATGTCTATGACCTAGAAATGTTCAGAAAACAGATATGGACAACAAACTGCTTCCATCAGGAGCCAGCCCTCCCTTTCCCAAATGGAGCCCACCCAAAAGGAGGCTCTGCATCTCCAGCCTTTCCTGGTAAGATGCTGTTACTGGAAACTGCCTCTCGGTAGTCATTTTTACCCTCCGGGACAGAGGGTCAATTCTTTAGTCTGTCGTGATGCTGTCCCTGCCCCAGTACTTGGGATCACCAAGGCCACTGGACTGTCACATGACAGTCTAAGAATTATTAGTACAGTAGCATGGATACAAGTCCTGCTGTCAGGCCGGAGGAGCTGCTCACAGGCAGGGGTGTATATAGAACCAGCAGCCAGTAGTGGCTTAGCAAGCATCAGTGAACAGGTGGCACCATCTGACTTCCAGGGCTTTCCATGTGCTCCACTCCCCCACTCCAAAATCTTTGCTCTTCCCTTCCTGAGGCCTTCATATTTGCAGGGCTCAATTTCAGATCAACAACATATACAGATGCTATATAATCCAAGAGACCAGGAACCTTGTCCATCTCATTCATCACAGTCCCCTCTGTGACAAGAACAGACCCTAGCACATAGCAGGTACTCAGTATTTGTTGAGTACTGAAAACAAATGAAAGCCTGTAAACATGCCCATCGTTCCTGGGCTGGAGAGTCAATGAATAAAGGCCTGTCCTCCCCAGTGAGCCTTAATAATGTGGCAGGCTATCTGTGCCCGTGCCGCCAGGATGAACTCCAATGGCACATGTGCTGGCCTGGCAAAGCTCTGCTCACTATGAAACAAACCAGTCAGATGCCTGCCTCTCCCCCAGGACTGTCACTGGTGTTACAGGAACAATCAAGTGGGGAAAGCACTGGCTGGCCGTGCGAGGGCCTGCCTAAGTGCTTCCTGCCAGCGGTATTTCTAAGAGCTCTATGAGCGAAGGAGAGCAGGGAGGATCAGGGGTTTTCATCAGGATCCCCTCTAGATGGCTGGCTGTTACCTGTCTTAAAGACTTTCCATGGGAAACTGGAAAGACAAGTAAGGAAAGGCATTGTGAAAAACAGAAGTTCTTCTGATCTGTTAGTCTGAGAGCACAAGACATCAGGGTTCTCGGCCTCACTGCCTATCTACCATCAACTGCATCATGAACCCCCTTCCATCCCCTTCTGACCTCTGGGGAAGTTCAAACACTAGACTCACCACGGGATGGCTGGTTTTAGGGTCGAACTCTGTAGAATTGGCATCTGAAAAGTTAAAATACTTGAGTTATAAAAAGTTATAAATAAAACTGATGACTTAATAGTTTCATAGCTAAGCTCTGAATCACGATCTTTCCCAGTTTAAAGTCAATGATCAGAACAAAAGCCAGGCAACGCACTTTTCATGCATCCAATACTCAACACACCAATGCACACAGATTCATTTGTTTGAGTTTCATTTCCAGGAGATTCCACTGCACAAAATGATGAGAGCAAAACCAACCTTATGACACAGTTCTTCTTCTGTAGTCTTAATTTTTCACATTTTGCAGACTATCTCTCTAAGACAAGCAAGAACCATATCTTGTAATTTTGGGGGAATGAAGCAGTACTCGAGTTTGAACTCAGGACCTCAAGTGCTCTACCACTCGAACCACACCCCCAGCACTTTTTGCTTTAGTGATTTTTCAGACAGGGTCTCATACTTTTGCTTGGGGCTGGCATGGACCACACCAAACTAAAAAAAAAAAAAATCTCTTCTGTAATCTGGGATTACAGAAATGTACCACGACACCCAAATTGTTCTTTGAAACAGTCTCTCGCTAACTTTTACCCCAACCTGACCTCAAAACACAATCGTGACTCTGCCTCCCAAGTCGCTGGGATTACAGATGTGAGCACTGCACCTGCCTTCTGCTTTTCTTTCATCCTCAGCATCTAACATGTTTCCCTGTGCAACTGCTAAATCAGAAAGTAACTGATTTCAGTGCAAATACCCTTCCCATCCTTTTACTGAAATTAATGTCTAACTAAGAAAGCCATTAACAACAAAAAGGAGAAGGACCAAGGTCCTGTGAATGACAGGAACTCCCCTCAAAGACAAGAACATCACCGGGTCACCTGCCCATCTGATGCCGTTGGGAAGCAGGTACTGGGCTCTGAAAGGCCCAGGAGCCCCAAAATCAGCTTTGGGTAGTGGGTGGACAGACAGTCCCTCCCAGGACTCAAGAGCCAGCACAAGGGGCAAGCTGCCTGTCATGTGCAGCCATGGTCTCTAGGGTTACTGTGAAGTGAAACTCAGCCCTAACTCAAGCTGGCTTCTGGGAGAATCACTCACATCGTGTAAGCCACACTGCTTTTACAGACCTTCATGTTGCTTTGCTTC
Source organism: Castor canadensis (assembly GCF_047511655.1). Classification (NCBI taxonomy): domain Eukaryota; kingdom Metazoa; phylum Chordata; class Mammalia; order Rodentia; family Castoridae; genus Castor; species Castor canadensis. Next base: position 132,064,183 of record NC_133392.1, read on the forward strand.
ACAGAAATTACAGATCTCTCTAAAATCTAGTATAGTCAGCTGGGCTACAGGGAATTAACTGTGGCTGTGGCAGATGATTCCTTCATCGTCCCGTTCACTGCACTCCCAGAATCCATGCTGTGTGGTCCCCTTGGACCCTAGGCTTGGCCACATGGCTTGCTTCAGACAGTGGGACATTGGCAAGGTTGACCAGTGCTTGTTCAGTGGGCCTGTCACATTGGAGGCCATCATGTATGGGGACATTTGGCTGAATTAATGAATGGTAAGCCACCACACAGACACTTTCTTAATGTCCCTGCTGAGCCAAACACACCACTGGACAGCAGGCAGGAGTGAGTGATCCTAGACACACAAGCATAGAAAATCAGCTGCTGAGTCATTCAGAGAACACAGGCGATAGCCTGTGTGACACCAGTGAGTCCTGAGATGGTCTGTCACAGTAATCAGCCAGCAGGCAGATCTGATATCGTCTGAGCATTTCCTATCTGCCAGGCACTGCTAGCAACCATGCATTATTTCACCTAATTTTTAAAACTACGTGAAGCAGTTACCATTTTGACTTCCATTCTGCTAAAGAAACATGAGCCCAGAAAGGCTAAGTAAATTGCCAAAAATCCCCCATCAGAACTGGAACCAGGGTCTGACAGCCCCAGAGCCCAAGTTTGTAACAACTGCACAGGACTCACTCAGGCCAGGGCCAGATCTTGATGGTGGCTGTGGTGGTCAAAGTGGGAAAATCTCAAGAACAGGAGAAGCAGGAGCTGGAGGGCTCAGCCACCCCTGCACCCTGCATGGAGGTCTGTGTGGCACCTGGGTGAGCCAGGCAGCCCAACTTCACGGTACAGCGTGAGGTACTGAGAAAGCAGGCGTCTTGCTCATACCTCCTGACCACCAACACATGTTGCCATCCCACCCTCCAGGGAACACTTACACAGGAATCTGAGTTTCCCAATGTACACTTACCTTGCCATCCCAGCACATTTCTTGAAAATTCCACCACTGCCAACTGCATTCCTAAGCACACACCTTCCAGAGGGAGGAAAAAGTAAACGGAGCTCCACTGAAAAGGCAGCACCCACGCTTCCCCCCAGCCTGCCAAGGACTCTGTGTCCTGCAAGGTCACAGAGTTAAAATCACACTCTTAATTTCCTGCTCTAAGCAAACATTTTCCTGCTCTTAAGCATTGACAATTCCAGCTTCTGTAAAGTTAGCCAATTTTAGACATAAGCAATACTCCATTTGTTATTTTAAAATTCAAGTTTTCTTGCCTTCTGTCATTAAGTTCTCACTTACAATGGATCAAGGTTATAGCTATTAAATTCGGCTCCAGGAAGCATCCAAAATCACTTTGCCAGATTACAGTTGGCTTGCGTGAAGGAACAGGTGAGGAGGACATAAACTCAAGCTATATACAGTATGGAAGCTCCTAATCCATAGTGCATTTTCCCTGATTCCATGGCCTCTATAGGCAGCTCTTTAAACCTTCCACAAGGTGTCTGGATTTCACCCAAAGAAAAGCAAAAAAATCTTCCACTTGTGTTCCTCTCTGGACAGAGAGCCATGTTTTGCTAGCTCCCTGCCTTAATTCCTTCCCCTGCCTCCAGGCACCCTACCTTCCTCTTTCCCACTCAGAGTGAAGAGGCAGCAACATAGCTCCTTACCCAAAAAAGGCTTTTTCTGTTTCCGAGCCCAAGCAATTGCTTGGATTTTTCCTTCAGTTCCTCGAACACCAAATCCCCCTGGAACCAGCACTCCACTGTGAAGAGAACAAACCACAGGTTCCTCCTTTTTTCCACTAACCCAGTGGGCAGAAGCACCAAAGAAGCCACTGCCAAGGCACTGGTGCCACGAGGTTACTCCACATAGTTTCCTACTGGGACTAAGACCGTGTTATTGAAGACTGTCAATGATCTGTATATGGAAACACCATGTTCTTAGAAACTGCAAACAAAACCGTAAGCCTCGCCATATGAGAAGTGATAGGGTACACAGCTGTGGTGCTGCTCCTGCACTTGTCCCAAGCTCCCTGCTCTTCATTTTTGTTTGATGTGTCTTTTGAGACAGGGTCTCACTAGGTAACCCAGGTTGGCCTCAAACTCCTGAACCTTGTGCTTCAGCCTTCCCAGAGCACGCCCATGCCCAGCATGTTGCTCGTAATTATAAGAGATAGTAACATAAGCAGTTCACCTTTCCTTCTCAGTGCTGAGTGGGAGGAGCCTCCAGCCTCTTGACATTCAACTGCTCTGCAGCACTCAAACTTCCTGCTAACTGTTTACCGTTCTAAATAAGAAGTGCCAGGGCTGGGGTGTGGCACAGCACTTGCCTCGCATGCTCGAGGACCTGGGTCTGATCCTCAGCATGGCAAAACAAAACAATAGTGGCTCCAAAACCAATTTATGAGACTAGTGATGGCTACTCATCAAACATTCCAGATGAAAAATCCTTAAATAAGCCTGAGGAGATGAACGCAGCAAGCAGATTTCCTTCAGTTCCAACTGTACTGGTAAGCTGTATTTCTGGAAAGTTTAAACCATACAGTAGGTGGTCTCTTTAATAACTAAGACATTTTAACAAGTAGATGACCTAGTGTTAGCACTGGAAGCACAGGACCGCGCTGACACCACACCCCGCAGGGAGCTCTACTTACTGAGCACTGCAGAGCTTCTGCCAGGCTTCATGGTAGCGCACAGGCTCCTCCTGCAGGGTGCTTGGCTCCAGGTCGGTGGAATCTATGTACTGTGGGCACCAGCAAGGCAAGCACAAGCAGCTCATGACTGGCCACTCTCTTTCATGACTTTTAAGTAACATTACCAATATTCCATCTCACTTAATTTTGGCTTTAAAGGGATAACAGTTAAACTTCATAATTTAAAACTTTAAATATTTTAAAACAGTTTCCTTCAAAATCGCTTAACTCCCACATCTGGTTCTATCTGGATCTTGTGTCAGTTAACCCACAAGAGGAAATTCTACACACATGTTCTCCGTCCACACGACTCTCTCCCCAGGCCATCTCCCACCCAGTTTTGTTTTGTTTTGTTTTTCCATTTTTCATCTGTATTGATGTATAATTTGCATACAATAAAATATAAGGTGCACACTTTGAAGAATTTGGCCCAGTGTATATACAAAGGTGTGACCACCACCCCAATTAAGACAGAGAAACTACCATTATCCCAAAACATCCCTTCTGCAGCTCTGCAGACAGTTCCGTCTCTACCTCCCATGGTAGACAACCCTGGAGTTGACTTCTATCACTGCAGACTAGTTTTGCTTCTCATAGAACTTCCTACAAATGGAGCTAAAGAATGTGCAATCTTTGTGTCTGGCTTCTTTTGCTCAGTATGTTTTTGAGATTCGCCCATATTGCCGCATATATATCACAAGTTTGCTCCTTTTTATTGCTGAGTAGTTTTCCATTGTATAAATACATCACAGTGCATCTATCCACTGACCTGCTATGGACATACTTGGGTTATTTCCAGATGTGGGTTATTACTATGAATAAGGTATCCATTTGCATAATTTTTTTTTTTTTTTGGCAGTACTGGGGTTTGAACTCAGGATATCAAGCTTGCTGGGCAGATGCTCTACCACTTGAGCCATACCTCCAGCCACTTTTGCCCATTCTTTTTTTACTAAAAGTTGTTGTCCATCTTTTTTTTGTTGGGTTTTTTTTCCTATTCTCCTCTACCTGGTATCTTGCAGTTACTTTTAGAAACCCTAAGACCTAGGCTGGTCCATTTCTTGGGAATCCTGATCACCTTGCCACTGACTCCAAACCACTTCCAATTCACACTGACTTCCTACCTGCCCCACATCCCAGGCCCTTGGACATACTCCTTTCCAAAGGGAAGGAGCGGCACTCCCTTTGTCTTCTCCACCTTTCCCTACCTCCCAGGGTCCTTCTTGAGGAAGTCGGCCCTCCTCACATGTCTACCCAGGGAGGTTCATCTCTCTCCTATGTGCTCCCTCTGTCCCTGAGAACTGATATTCTTGAAAAGACTGGTGGCTTTTTGGTCATCTCTCAGCCTCTACCATGAAGCTCATGGTAGCCATGGGCTAACCCCAAGTGGATAAAAGAAGTGATGGAAAGAGCAAACAGAAGGTAAACTATGGCAGTGTAATGGGGTCCTCCAATTCCTAAGCACATCCAGCTGGCCATTCTGCAGGAAGCCGCCACCAGCACGCAGCAAACTAAACTGTCATGCCAAGAGACACATGGGGAAGAGCAGGCAAACTGCATTTCAGTGGTGGAGAAGGCTGCAGGGCCCTCAGCACCAAGCTCGCACTTCACTTCTCACTTTCATCTCCTCCTGCAAAGCTCCAGTGGGAAGAATTTCCAAGGGCAGCACTTACTACACGTCAGGCATAGATGAGCATGTCACATTAGCTTATTTAGTCCTTACAACTCCAGCAGGAAGGGACTATCACTACCCCCTTTCAAGGGAAATTGATGCATCAGAGTGTGAAGTGGTCCAGGATCATATACCTCCTAAGCAACAGAGGCAGCATATGAGCCCTGGTCATCTGCTCTGGAGTCTGTGCTGTTAACCTTGACGTTCTACTGCCACCTGGCTCAAGGCCACATACCAATATCCCACCAGCAGGCTTCTGCCTGCCACGGCCCAGCGCAGAACACTGGGAAGGGTTTCTAGACAGTGCCATCAACTGTGCGATGTGCCTCTGTCCACCAGGCCATCAGGGTCCTGACAGTTTTAGGTCCAGGCACTCATCTCTACCTCTACTCTGCCCACCTCTCCCCTTCACTATTTCCAGAAAATACTATATTGTATTCTCAGAGTCAGAAGCCAACCACAAATCTTTCTTATCCCTAACAAGCAATTCAGAGCTCAAAAAAACAAAGCAGATATGCATGCAGCATCTGTGAGAGTACAGACTGCATTCTTATTTACTGCTTGGCTGTACCTGAACCATCCCTTCTCACCTTGATCTCCAACTTGTGGTTGATGGCCAATGCAGAATGTTCCAGAGCTTTAATGACGGAGGCATATGAGTCTGAGAACTTGGTGTATTTGCCCACGAGGGCAATAGAGCAGGTCTCCAGCAAGCGATCATACCTAGCAAATGAAAGTCAAGAAATACCCAATCAGGCTGGCGGAGTGGCTGGAGGCAGAGCACCTGCCTAGCAAGCACAAGGCCCTTAGTCCAACTCCCAGTACCACAAAAAAAAGGAAGAAAGAAAGATCCAACCACTTGGAATGTGCATACCCACACCATCCTGAGACTAAAATTGCTTTTCTGCAAGATAAGAAAAACATGCCTTAAGAATATGATGGAAGCATATATCACCCGAGTGCTGTGTACACACCAGTCAAAAGAAGCAATTTTTAGATGATACAGCAGGCTTTGTACAGAAAGTAGGATTTTAGAAGTTCCTGCAAAAGATAGTTTCAAAAATCTCACACTAATTTGTTTTCTAAAAAATTTCAATCCCAAAGGCTGGGGTAGTGGCTCAAGTGGCAGAGCACCTGCCTAGCAAGCATGAGGTCCTAAGTTCAAACCCCAGTGAGAAAGAAAATTCAATCCCAAAGAGCAAAAAACCTGAGAAGACACAAAAAAGACAATTCATAAGAGTTAATGTGATAAAGGGAATAATCAAATAAATTATGGGAAATTCACACAATAGAAATGTCCACACATTAAACATTTTCATTATACCATATAATTAGTAACAGAGCAAAATGCTTATAATGTTTTATGAAAAAAGGATCATAAAACTGTAGGCCACTTTGGTAGCTTCATGTAACTGGACATGTAAGAGATCCATATAAATGGACAAAGACTAAGAGAAAATGTCAAAATGAAAATAACGATCACAGAGCAAGGGAGTGAGTGCTTCTACCGTCACCACCGTGATGTTGCAGCTACAGCAGGGACACCCTGCTTTAGCCAGGATGGACTGAAGACCTGGGAAGTGATGAGAGCACATCAGAGCTTTAGCAGGGGATAGCAGCCGTACATCCCTGCTGAGCCCTTGACAGTATGGGGTGAATGGCATGTTCCCAAATACAGTTCAGATATCAGCAATGCTACTCAACAGTACTTCAGCCAAGGCGAGCTGTTCACCTGGGCTCTGGGACTGCGAGGTTGACACCCCGAGGCGCCTGTATGCTGCTGACTGTCTGATAAAAGGTAACTGTGATAGCATACTGCAATCAGAACTCACTGCCTGGAAGACTGGCCCTACCATGCCAGGACCTGCTCATCTGTGCTATAACCACGTGATGACTGCAAAATCCTTTTCTAGCACTCTCAACATCTCCCACCATGAAGACCTTTTCTAAACATGAGTTGACAGAAAAAGTGTTAACATGCTACAGCACGTTATTAAAAAAAACCCTATTAAAAAAAAAAAAAAAAGAAAGAAGGCTGGCACTCCCGGCTCCTTATGGGGACACAAACCTGTCTGCCATCTCTTTCCACTTCATTAGCATTTTTCGTGGCTGCCTCTCAATAGGAAGGTCAAGTCTCCGAAGAAAATAATCTACAACCCCTTGCTCCTCTAACAACAAGGGTACCCGGTATATGGATGAAACATCGTGGACACAGATCACCTGTTTAAAAAAAGAAATGAGTCATTAGTAATTTAATAAGAACAAACTGTGCTTATAGCTGCCTTCTAGCTATATGACCTTGGGGAAAAAAAATTCTCAATCTGAGGAAAAAAAAGCAATTTTCTAGAAAAAGATAAATTGCCAAAACTGACCCAAAATTAATGGCTATTGTACGCAAGGGTATAAAAATTCTTAAAATAAATAATTTTTTAAAAGCTAGACATGGAGATGCAAACCTGTAATTCCAGCCTTGAGGCAGGAGGATACTAAGCTGGAAGGCAGCCTAGGCTACACAGTATGACCTTGTCTCAAAAAACCCAAAAACCACAAACCAAACATCCCAGGAATCCATAAACAACTTAATTCAGGGCTGTCAGAGTGGCTCAAATGGTAGAGCCTCACAAGTATGAGGCCCTCAGTTCAAACCCCAGAGCCACCCAAAGAAACAAACAACCAACCAAAAAAACAAAACATCTTACCTCAGAACAGTGGTTCTCAAACTCAGCTGCAAATGGAATCATTAAGGGAGTATATAAAACCCATAAACCTGGGCTGCTACCCAGACCTCTTAAATGAGAATGTCTGGGGTGGGAGGCAGGCATCAGTATTTGTTAGCGCTCCGAGTGATTCCAGAATGCTGCCCAGTTTGCAAACGATTGCACTGGGCACTTTAAAAATGGAATGGCCATGTGAACAGATGAAAGGAGAAAAGTAAAACCACCTCTGTGGATGCAGACTGACAAAAATTGAAGAATACTAGGGGAAAATTGAAAATATAACAAACTCATCACGTGGTTTACCACGTGATATTAATATTTACTATTTAAAGTCCAGAATAAGGCAAGAATGGTCACCTATCGCTATTCAGTAAATACTGGAGACATTCTCCATTATAATTAGACAAGAAACAAAACCTAGGGGGACAGGCAAGGTGGCACATGCCTATAACCCCAGCTACTCAGGAGACGGAGTTCAGGAGAATTACAGTTCAAGGCCAGCACAGCAAAAAAGTTATCGAACCCCCTCTCCCCCAGCTCATCAAAAGAAAAAAGAGCTGGGCTTGGGACATAGTTCCAGTGGTAGAGCACTTGCCTGGCAAGAGTGAGGTCCTGAGGCCTCAAGTCCCAATTCATATATATATAAAACTTGAAAAACACACAACTACCACTAAAAGTTTCTATCACTATTACTCATCCTAAAAACCAAGAGAATTTACGGGCAAACTAACTGAGTTTTACTACAGTTGCTAGTAAAGTCGTAGACCAAAGGACAAAAGTCTCTAGGGAGTCCTGCATGTAGGCCATTTTTATTGAGGAAATACAATTTTTAAAAATACCCTTACTATAGTAACAAAAATTATGCATAACTATAAATCTATATAAGTTTGTGAAGACAAACTTAAAAAGCACCTTTATAGAGAACATCATAGGGGTAGGGAGGCAGCTTCATGGTAGACTACTTGCCAAACATGCACAAGGCCCTGGGTTTGATCCCCAGCACCACACAAAAATGCATGCAATATTATGTAATATACTATATTTAAAATATTATCATAATAGTCCTTTCAACAAACAGGGCTGGATATCCATATGCAAAAATATGAATTTCCACTCTTACCTCAAACCATAAACAAAAATTAACTCAAAATAGATCACATAAGATCTAAAACTACAAAACTTAAAGAAGAAATCATAGAAGAAAATGTTCATGACCTTGATTAACCAAAGAGTTCTTGGACATGACAGCAAACACATAATCCATAAAAGAAAAAAACTGATAATTTGGAGATCTAAAAGCCTTCATGCTCCAAAAGTCACTATTAAGAAAAGGAAAAGTCAAGCCACAGACCGAGAAAACACTGAGAACACACGTGATAAAAGACTTGTACTGACTGTACTAAAAACTCTTTATGACTCTAGCAACCCCTCGACCTCAGCTCCCCTTCTAGGCTCCTTCAGCCAAAGCTGATTGCTGTGGTTTGGAAATTGTTTAATGTCCCCCAAGGTCCATGTGATTGCAGGCTTGGTCCCAGGTGGCAGTACTGGGAGGTGCTGTGTAAGGTTGGGCCTAGTGTGGGGTCCTTGGGTCACTGACCCTGCCTTCAAAAGGAATTAAGATATTTTTCCTGACCCTAGAGTTCTCACAATCAACCTGGCCCCTCCCTTTCCCTGCTTCCTGGCTGGAGATTCAATCCTTCCTCCATACACAATCTGCCAACTCCCATGGGGCCTTCCCAGAGCCTGCTCTTTGCGGGACTTTTAGCCTCCAAAACTAAATATGCCTCTTTTCTTTATTAAGTTAGCTGCCTCAGGAATTTTGTTGTAGTGACAAAAAGCTGACTAGTACAATGACTAATGCCATAATCTCAAATTATCACTAGAATTTCCATAATAAGCACCACACTTAAGATTCTACAGGTTCCACCAGGTACCAGTGGTTCACACGTGCAATCCTAGCCACTCCAGAGGCAGAGATCAGGAGGATCACAGTTCAAAGGCAGCCCCAGGCAAATAGTTCACAAGACCCTATCTCAAAAATACCCAACACAAAAAGGGCTGATAGAGTGGCTCAAATGGTAGAATGCCTGCCTGCCTACCAAGAATGAAGCCCTGAGTTTGAACCCCAGTACCAAAAAAAAAAAAAAAAATTTCTACAGATTCCAAAGTTTTGGATTGCCTTCGCCATGAGCTCCTCCATGAATGTAGTAACAAAAACTGCACGTGAGAACCCACAACACCCCAGAAACAAAGTCAAATAATGTGATTCTTGCCCTCCAGAAGCTCACAGTCTATGAGGGGTATGTGTGCACATACATACACATACACATCTACGGGGATAGGACAGGCTCCCCGCCAGCATGTGTGAGGCACACAGTAGCCCAGACTAGGAAGTGATTAACCCTGAGGGTTGAGGATACTGCAGGTAAAGTGCCTCAGGTAGCACTAGGTCCTAGGTAGACCCTGAATGACAAAAATGAATACAAGTTTGCTAAAGCCAACAAGGAAAGGGGAAAAATTCCTGAAATTATTAGCGAGTGGAAAGGCAAAGGCAAGAGGATCATGAGTTCAAGGCCAGCCTAGGATACATAGTGAGACCCTATCTCAAAAAACCAAGGGCCAGGGATGTAGCTTGGTGGTAAAAGCACTTGTATAGCATGCACAAGGCCCTGGGTTTGATCTTCAGCACCTGAAAGGGCCAGGGGGGTGGGAGTAGGGGTGGGGGGGTTGCAGAACAGCAGAACAACAGAACTAGAGTGGAGGGTTGGGGGAACAGAAAGACATTCAGCCTAGATGGAGCATGAAGAATAAGGAACAGGGAGGAGAGGCAGGGGAGGCACAGTATGTTTGAGGAACCACTAGCAGAAGGTGACAGTGAATCACAGAGCCAACCAGGGTCAGTTCTTCTAGGAGACAGTCTACCATCTCTCATTACAAGATAACAACAAGCCTTGTGAAACTGATCCTCAAGAGGTTTCAGGCAATTAGAAGCAAAAAGCCATTTCCACAGAGATGGAATTTCTACTTACTTGTTCTGGTTCCACATGACAGAACATGGATATTTTTTCTTTCACAGACGTGTCAAGAGGATTTGAGCACCGACACACAACCTGGCAGTGAAAAAAACAAGATGGCTTACATAGAAGGAAGGGTTACAAAGCTGGGGGTTTCCCTGACAATTAAAACAGGCATAACACTGTGAAGATGGATGAAAATGTTAGCTCTTGGCACAATGTACTCAATTCATAAAAAAATATCATCACCTATTTTCAAAACTGAAACTCCTGAATCCCCAGTGGAGAATCCTATGAGGACAGCAGCACAAGTGACCAGGCAAAGGAGGAAGCAACAAGCAGGAGATAATGGGGCTTTCCTCCTCAGTGCGTGTTCTTGGGCAGGAATGAAGGGGAATAATGAAGGACTGAGAGGAGAAACCAGGCACAGCCCCATTCAGAGCACTCAACCTATTTCCTCCACCATCTATTACCATTAGCAGCCTGACAACAAGACAAAAGTCCTTCCTGTCATGGAGGTGTGACTTTAATTGGATGTAAGAGATCACTCAGGAAATCTTACCAGGTCTGGGGAAAGCCCAAGCCCTCTAAGTTCTCGAACACTGTTTTGGGTGGGTTTTGTCTTCTGTTCTCCCGTTGAACTTGGCTATTTTACAAAAGAAAAAAAGGGGTTAGTTTCTCCATGATAAAGAATTTCCAGGTCAGGTGTGGTGGTACACACCTGTAATCCCAGCACCCAGGATGCTAAGGCAGGATTGAGAGTTCAAGGCCTAGGTTATGTAGCAAGACCCTGTCTCAAAAGAACAAACAAAAAGGATTTACAAGTATGGCTTTTCCTTAAACCCCTTTTTAATAGAGAATTTGATCATTTGTTCTAAATTGGCTTTTATATTTTGTTGAAGTTACACATGCATATCTTTTAGAGTCAAACAGTTCTACGGGGTTTGTCCTAAAGACTAGTGGTACCGGCCTCATCTACTCTCTTCCACTCTCCAAGCCCACACACAATAGCTTGATTTATTTGTGGTGCAGGGGTTTGAACCCAGAGCCTGGCACATGTAAAGCACAAGCTTTAGCTTCTCTAAACTGATTCTTCTGATACATTTCATCGCTACTTCTTGACATCACGCCCCTCTCATTCCCCTGCCACCACTACACAGCACCCACCTGTGTCTGTGCCCTCTTTAGGATTACATATTGGATTATTTCAAGACTGTTCAGGTAGACAATGTGCCACAGTTTTCCTTTCTGTACTAAATTATCTTCATTTGCCTCTCACAGGTAAGAGAGATTTGCTGGGTTTAGAATTCTAAATTGGAAGAAACTTTCCCTTAGAATATTTAATACAACAGCTTCACTATCTTTGGGGTTCTAGTCCTGCCACACTAACTTGACTTTTCTCTTTAGAGCCTTTTAGGACTTCTGCCTGGTATTCTGAATCTTCACAACAACGTTGTATGAAAAATGACCAACACCAAGCAAGACACAGCCCTTTTAATCCACAAACTCATGTCTCTTAAGTTTCCTTGTCTAGATTAGGAGTTAGAAAAATTTTTCTGTAAAAGTCCAGGTAATAAATATTTCAGGCTTTGTGTACCATATGGTCTTGATCACAGCTACCTGACATATCAACAAATAAATCAACAATAAAAAAATCAAAAAATGTATCAACAAATGGATGTGGCTCTATTTCCATACAACTGATTTTTAAAACAAATGGTGGGCTGCCTCAGTAGTCTGCTGACCCCTGGGATTCAGATTACATGTTCCTCTCCATTCCTGTTCTTATTTTCTGGAAATCCTACTATTTGGATATTCTCTTAACTTTCTTATCTTTCTATTTTCCATTTCTTGGTCTCTGCCCTACTCTCTAGGTTATTTCATCAACTTTCTTCCTCTAAATCCTTTTATCTCTGCTCTTCAATTCTTAACTTCCAAGAATTCTTTCCTGTCTCGACATGTTTCCTTCTTATGGCACCCAGTTCTTGTTTAATGTAAGCAGTTTATTGCCTTTTAATCACTGGCTCTTACTTTAAGTAAGAGTGCTTTTAAGGCAAACTGGAAGCTCTATGTGAGGGCAGACTGGACCCTGTGCGCACCTGGCTGGCCTGCTTTACTGGGGAGCCCTGGGGTAGTGTCTTTTCTCCTGGGCTAATCATACACCAGAGAAGACTCTTATCTCTCACGTGGAAGGGCCAATCTTGGCTCTGATGATCCTGGGAACTAAGAGGTGGCAGAAGTCAAGGTGTCTCAACAGTATAACATTTGTGGTTCAACTTCACTGCCTTCAACTGTCCCTAGTGTCTGCTTATCCAAAAACCCTCCCAGGGCCTACAGTCTTCTGCAAGGTGGAGAGAAGCAGATACCCAGCTGTGCACATTAGGGCCAGGTGTGAGGTCTACCTCTTCTGAAACAGCAGTTACAGTAAGCCCCACCCTCACTCCACTCCCAGAGGGCCCCAATGCTTCTCACACAGAGCCTTTACAGTTCTGCAGGACAAACAGAGCTGCCTCTCAACTTCCCCTGCTGCAGGGTCAGGGTTCAGAGCTCTCAGGTCAGTTTCTACATGTCCACGTGCTTCATAGAGTCCTCATTTTTATTATTATTTTTGCCATGTAGTAAAGACAAGCACACATGGTCAATCCACATCCACATCCTCACCAATAACTACCCTCATTCATTTTTCACGTTTTCCATTCGATCTTTTCAAAACATAAGATCATAATAAATTTACAGAAGTTTTGATTTATTCATTTATTTGCAGTATTGGAAATTAAACTCAGGGCTCCGCACTTGCTAGCAGGTACTCTACCACTTGAGCCACACAACCAGCCCTTTTTTGCTTTGGGCTTTTTTTTTGTTTTTTTGCAATACTGGGGTTTGAACTCAGGGCCTATATCTCCAGCCACTCCATCAGCCCTTTTTTTGTGAAGGGTTTTCTTCAAGATAGAGTCTCGTGAGATACTTGCCCAGGCTGGCTTCAAGCCTCAATCCTCCTGATCTCTGCCTCCTGAGTAGCTAGGATTACAGGCGTGAGCCACCGGTACCCAGTTGCTTTGGGTACTGAGATAGTGTCTTACTATATACCCAGGCAGGCCTGAACCACAATCCTCCTATTTGTGCTTCCCTGCCTAGCTAGAATAACAGGCACGCACTACTGCACCCAGCCATTGGTTCAGGTGGGGTTTTGAGGATCACCTGGAACTGAGATCCTTCTAATCTCTGACTCCTGAGTAGCCCAGGATTACAGGCTTGGCCACAATGCCCAGCTGCACAGAAATTCTTTATTCCATTTCCTGAACCCCAAGTACTGAAAACTCAGATGACAAGTAAAAATCAACCTTTCCTTCCCCAAAATTAAACTGAGTATGTCTTACCTGAGGAACTAGACTGACGTGTATATTACAGAAGTTCTCCCTCTTGACCTTGAACTGGAACTGACGGAAAGCCTCGATGAAGGGCATGCTCTCAATATCTCCCACCGTCCCACCAAGCTGGAACAACAGCACTGTTTTCAAGGTTAAGCACTCAAATTTTCTCTACTGCTTTCCTTCTCTAACATCTGCTCTGTCACCTCGGCTCAGTGACCAGGAACAGTGTGACACAGATGCCCCAGCCCTGCAGAATGTAGAGCCAGGAGACCTTTCTCTAAGCTAATTCTTGGGTAGGCTCACGATTCCCCAAAGTTATTACTCATCTGTCCTAGCCTTCCAAGTAAAAGATCAGGTGAGAAAGTTACCAGGAATTTTATTCACATGATAGCCACAAAGAAAAAACCTGAACCTGTCTCCTTGGGTAACTAAAAATTACTTTTCTATTAAAAAGTGTCATAAACAAACTAATGCAACTCCTGATTCTCTAACTTTAAAGGAGAGGAATACAGAAACTAAAAAAAAAAAGGAAGCTCAGTATACACCTGTAGTATACTATAGTATACTATATATATTATAGTATACACCTATAATCCCAGCACTCAGAAGGCTGAGGCAGAATCTTGAGTTTAAGGTCAGCCTGGACTGCACAGCAAGACCCTCTGTCTCAAAAAAAAAAAAAAAAAAAAAAAAAAAGAAAGCAAGCAAAAGTCCTTAAGAAATGGATGAACATGTGTTCTGCCACTCTTTCTGGCAGTTGTCACTAAGTGACCCCATACATGCTGAAAAAGGAGCATCATGTCCTCCCCTGCTGGCCTTCCTACATGACTTACTGTGCCCTCACCTGCCATGCTGAAGCAGACTTCACGGTCAGAGATGAGAGGTCAAGGGCTTCACTGGGAATGGTCCTACCAGGTGTTAATGGCTGACTAAGGAGAGGAATGAGTGCCTGTGTTCACATAAGCAGGAATCATACAAACCTCAATCACACACACTTGAGGTTCTAGGCCATCTTCATCTACAGGTATTAACGCCTGTCTCATCACCCACTCCTGGATTGCATCTGTGATATGAGGGACAACTGGGAGAGAGAAAAGAAACCTGTAACTTCCACGGGTCCATCATCATTGACTCAGGCAAGTATGTTTATTGTTAAGCTGCTGAGTTCTTTGCCTGGACAGAGTAGCAAATGGGTCACGAAAATACTTTTCAGGCATCTATAAATGGCCTCAACATATCTTTGGGCTCACGTTTCCCATGGTCTCCTTCCCAGATTTCCAAGTTGTTGCTGGAAGCAGTGAAAAAAGAATGAAGCTGAGAGTGGAGCACCTGTCCTGCACAGAGCCCTTCTAGTCACACACAACCCAATGGACAACCACATAGCCACCCCTCTTGCTCACAGCCAAGGCTGCAAGTAGGTACATCACACATGTGTGCTTTTCACAAGTAAAAGACCACAGGACACTGTCCTATTCTGTTTCCAGTTCACCAAAGGGTACGCAGTTCACTGCAGAGACAGTACAGCAGAGATTGGGGCACAGCATTTGGAGCCTGGATTCAAATCTCAGTTCTCCACTCTAGCTGTGGATCACTGAGTTAATTACTTATCTATTCTTAAGCCAGGTTTAAGTACCTGTTAAGTGGAGGTAATAGCTCCTGTTTCATAAAGTGGTAGAATAACCCAGCATGCCAGTGCTCAATAAATGTGAGCTACTGCTGGACACATTTTTACAATCATAGTTGTTGGGCTCACGCTGCAAGTTCCTAAGAAGAAAGCCTGACTCTTGACTCCAGTAATCTGGGGTTATACAACACTGCCTGGTGCACATGGTTATCCATTATCTAGCGCACACAGCAGCCAAAGGGAGCTCTTAAAAATGCAAATCAGAATTCATCACTCCTGTGTGCAACTCCTTCAGCACTTCCCACTGCTATGAGCCAAATCCAGACTCCTTGCCATGGCCCACCTGGCTGACTTCTCTGAGCATCCCACTGGGCCACTGGGCCTCAGCCACACCAGCCTCCCCTCTGTTCCTTGACCAGCCAAACCCTCTGTGCCCCCTCTTCCCATGACCCGCTCCTCTCCTGCAGGCCTCTCCAGACCAACTGTCCAAAGTGGTCATGCCCACCTCATGCTTTCTTCCTCATTCCATTTATCTCTTCACAGCTCCTGCTATACATCTTGTTTTAAGTTTGTTGTTTTGTCTCACTCGTAGCCAACTACCATGAGGACAGTGACCTCGGTCTCATTCACATGTATTCTTAGCACCAGTGAAGGTGTGACTGTAGTGAGCAATCAGTAGGTACTTGATAAACAATGAATAGATGGATGAGTACACTGGAAGCCTAGAACAAACTGTATGACCGATGCAATTTTAATTCCCAATTGAGCCTTTCTATTTGTCAGGAACTTGGGGCAACACCTTACTGATGTAGCTCCTTAGACCTCTTAGCAGCCCAGGAGGCAGTTGGTGTGCTTGTCTCCACTTTAGAGAAAAGGACTTCATATCTCAGAGAAGTTCCACAATCCACCTGTGTTCATAAGGATGGTAAGTTTCAGTGCTAAGACTCAAATATGGCCCATTTAGCCCAGAATCTGGCCAGGGCAGCCCCACGCCAGAGCTAGCTGTTGGTGTGACCCTCAGCTTTCAGCACAATAAACTCTTAAGTCAAAAGGAGATCTGTTCTCAGAACTCAGAGGAAAGCACTTTTCAGTGACCCCAAGATCAGGTTACCAGTCTGCTGCTGCCATTCCATCAGACCAGTGGTTTTTCCAGTGCCACCTTAAAAGCATCAGAATACTTCTCCCAAATGAATCCTTGTACAAAACCCCAAAATAGCAAATAGGTATAAGTGAAGCTGTGCTGGTGAAAGCTTGGGAAGACCCAAGAACTCCCCATCTCAGACTCCCCCTGACCCAGAATGCATGGACAAAAAGCTTGAAAACCAATGTACACAATGGAAGCCTGTTTCTTATCACTGTCCACACATGTCACCTTCCCTAATGCCCGAAGCTAGTCTTCACCACTTCACACTTGTCACTGTAAAAACAATATATCATGTCACTGTAGCAGAAAGAAAAGCTTCAAAGCCATTTGTGGAGCAGTGGTGGCTTCTCTGAATTATTTTTTTAGTAAACAGGCATACTATTAGGAATTTTGAACTGAAGGCCTATTTTAGGAATAACACATAATGAATGCTGAAATCATGGGAAAAAATTATACTTAAGAGAAACTGAACTGTTCAAGATTTTAAACTTTAAAGGTATTACCTTGGACAGTTTTCCCCAAGTAATCTCCTTTCCGTTCCTTGTTAATGACGTACTGATAAATCTTTCCTGTGGTCAGATTATTGTCCTTGGTAAGGCGGATGTCAAGGAACCGCTCATAGTTCCCCAGGTCAAGGTCAACTTCCCCACCATCATCCAGCACAAAAACTTCACCTGGAGTGAACAGTGAGCATATTTAGGCATTTACCACAGCAAAACTTGAATCCTGAAATATAAACACTCAGACAAAACAAAGTCTGCATTTACTTGATATGAAGCAGAGAAATCTATTTCTAGAAAACTAAATATGACATGAAAAAGAAAAATGACCAACCATTCTCCAAAAAGCAATCTCATACTTCCAGCCTGAACTCACTCTTTAGCAGGAAGAGTTATAAAATAGTATGGAATGGAGGGAACTTCCCTAAAGGCTGTGGACAGAGGGTACTTTACAGGAATATGGTTATCTGCTCTGAAGAAAAAAAAAAAAAGCCTTCAGAAAAGTGTCCTACCTGAGCAGAGCAAGGTTTAAAGTACAAGAGAAATATGATTCTATTCAAAATTGCTATGACATACATACAGGAAGATTGTGTGGATTATAAACACTAGCTTCTGAGAGATACTTTAGTTCTAAATGGAGTCATGAAACTGCCCAAGTTTCCCCATTCCTTTGTTTCACACACATTCCTTGGAATCTCATTCCAGAAATGATTCATTCCTACCATCACAACAGGGGCAAGCTCAAAAGCAGCAAAGAAAAAAAATGACTTATTTTCCCTCTCAGGCAGATAACTCATCCTCAGCTCAAGAGCTTCATATTCAGTATCCCTCTAAGAGCTGAGAATGTGCTGCTTGCCCAGCACACACAATGCAGGAAGTCCTGGCTTTTTTCCCCAGCAACAACAAATCCCTCCAGTTTACGGATCTTTTTCTGATGTTATTTGTTACTTGAGGATATCTGCACTACAGACACATATCCTTACAGAGTCTTACCTCAACGTGAGCGGAATGAGAAAGACTACAGAACTTTTAAACATAAAGGTATAGGTGTATTTCTCTTTCTCTCTCTCTGGTTGGGTTTCTTTAGATAGGGTCTCACTTTGTTGCCCAGGCTGCCTTGAACTCGAGATCCTTCTGCCTCAGCCTCTTGACTGCTGGGATTATAGATATATACCACCACACCCAGCTTAGAGGTATGTTTTAATTGCACCTTCCCCAGTTTTAAGCAATGAATCTGAGGTAAGTCAGGCACAGTCACTTGTCACACCATTGACAGAGAAGTAACATGCTATTTCCCTACCCTTTCTAACAGGTTCAACTCTTCAATCACCTCAAAAGATCCTCATTTATATTATCCAAAGTCTGGTAGCCAAACAGAATCTCAAGCTTACAGATCATCCAAATTCAGATTCATTGCTTGAATCTCTACAAAATGGTCCTTCGCCTCTGGATACTTCCACCAAAGGCAATTTACAGATTCTTGAAGTTGGTCACCCTACTCTTGGAGGGTGCTTGCAATAACCAGGCCAAAATCTACTTTCTTACAACTTAAGTCCACCCATGCTTCTTCTAAAGATTGGGGTCACAAGAGACAAGCATATCCCCTTCTCAAGTATTTGGTATCTTTTTCAAGAGAAAGGACAAATTTTCTTTCAGTCACTACCAAAAAGATCATTTTTGTAACAGAAACTTCTAGGCTCTAATCACTAAACTCCTGACTTGAATCACTAAACTCCCATCCAGGTAAGAAAAGGCATCATTCTGCCACACTAAGGACTGTTTCAGAAGGCAAGAAATGGGAATTATGCAAAAGGTACACCCAATCCCCAAGAGCCAGTATGTTCTTCCACATACACAATTGTTATTCAAGAAAATGAAGAGGCCAGGTATGATAGCACACCTGTGATCCCACACTCAGAAGGCTGAGGCAAAAAGGTTGCAAGTTCCAGTTCAGCCTAGGCTACATAGCAAGACCCTATCTAAAACAAAAAGAAAAAATAGAAAGAGATACAGAGAAATGCATTTTGCTTACCATGCTCATAAGGAGAGAATGTTCCTGCATCAATGTTAATGTAGGGATCAATTTTAATTGAAGTTACGTGTAGGCCACATGACTTCAGTATTGTGCCCACACTGCTAGCAATAACTCCTTTTCCAATTCCTGATATAACACCGCCAGTAACTAGAATGTATTTCATTTTCCTTTTTGACCTAGAAGAAAGAAAAATTGCAGATAAAATAGATCTCAACAAATCAAACTTAACTGAGCTCAAATATGGCTCTGGCCAATTACTATCTATGAAGCCTCTTGAGCAAGTCCTATGACTTTGGAGGGTTTTGTCAAGTTTAAATAGGATCATAACAGACATTTCTTGGCTCCCAGAATGGCCTTAATCAAATATGAGTAGAAAAACTACTGCTACACAATAAAGCAGATTTTGTGTAAGCTTTGACAACAGCCTTGAGATCAATCAAATGACAGCTCAAGAATGGTTAATAGAGCAATCATCACTGCCAGACACTGGAATACCAGAGACCTCATTATTTTCCCTAAACAGGAAAAAAATCTGTAATCTTGGATAAGAACTCCAATTCTCCAAGAAAGAAACAATGTCTATGGCTGAACTACAATGTATCCATGGAGAAAACACTGCTCCTCTTAGTTATGGAAGACTGACCAAAAGCGAAAAGCTTCTACATGCAAAAGGAGTTACAGCTAGACCTAAATTCTTTCAATTACATGGAGTTCTCTTCTGTTACTTAATAATAACTTGCTTCTTGGCAGCAATCTCTCTCCCATGAAGACATACCCTACATACTGGGAAAAAAGAGACCTTAGGTAATAAGCTAGTCTGAACCACACAATGGGCAGAGTTAAAAGATTAAATCCAAAGAGTAGTATAACCATGCAGGGAGCCAAAGAAATAAACTTGAGAGATACGTAAGATGGACACAAGGACAGCAGAGTCAGGAGGCAGGTGAAGGCCAAGCATCAGCAATCCTTCTACTGGAGAGGCTGAGAGCAGGAGAATCGCAGTTCTCGGGCAGCCTGGGCAAATAGTTTGCGAGACCCCATCTCCAAAATAACCAGAGCAAAATGAACTGGAGGCTTGGCTCAAGCAATAGAGCACCTGTTTTGCAAGTGTAAAGTCCTGAGTTCAAACCCCAGTGCCATAAAAAAAAGAGGTAGATGAAAACAGCAGAGTGGTAAGGAGACAGTGGACGCACCAGGGAGGCCTTTGGAGGCCCAGAAACACCAAGTGGCAGAGAATGCCTGCTTTAGAACGGGGAGGACATTTCCCTTCTCCAGGAACATTCCATGTGAAGCCAAACCACAACAAAAATAAATAAGAAAGGAACGAGGAAAACGGAGTTCTGCCTAAAGCATTTCCTGACCCTGCTCCTCCCTAGAGCCAGAAGGAACACATTTGGCAAGAAAGTAAGAATGCTCAAAATGCCTTCCCCTTCAACAGCAGTCAACACTGTCTTGCTCTGACTATCTTCTGCTGCAAGTGTCAGGTGTGTGCTTTAGTTTCTACAAAAGGCAGATACGTTCCTCAAAAAGTTTTATGGACAGTTAAATCACAGAAATGCTGACTAAACAAAGTCACTTGGATTCTTTAATACAAAACCTCTGGAGTGTTTAGGAAGTTCATGTGGACTGTGACTTCCCAAAAGAGGTACACAATATGCAGTTTCTTCAAACTTACTGATCCTAAGTATTTAGGGGAAACACAACTGTCACCTCACCCCCGAATGGGTCCTTTTTGACACATACGTTTTAGATATGTACAATCGTATTTCCTTTACTGAGACTATAGCCAGCTCTACTTTAGTCTCACTGACTAAATTTTGGATGTTCCTTCAGATTTCTCAGTTACCCTGAGTGGGTTCAGAATGGGTAATTTCTATAAAAGACTCACCTCAGCTGTTTGCACCTGACTTGCAACAATTTTACTCTAAGGAGGGAAACTCTTTGGGGAACAATTTTACTCTTTTGAGGGAAACTCTTCTGGCAGACTTCCACAAGGGATGGCAATAATATTCCAAAAGCCACAGAGATCCAGTGGGAGAGGGCTCATCCCCTGACATTTATGGACTACCTACTCTGTGAGAGCTACTCACACACTGTGAAGGCCACAAAAATTAACCAGATTTGGGCCCATAATTCAAGTTGCTGGCAGTCCAGTTAGACACAAAACATTTACAAATAAGAGAGTAATCCAGTGATGGTGGGAAGCAGAGAGACAATGTATGAAGCCTATAAAAGGGAAAGAAGAAAGAACAATGAACAAGCAGGGTGCCTGTGTGTCACACCAGTAATCCTAGCTACTCAGGAGGCAGAGATCAGGAAGAGCTCAGTTTTAAACAAGCCGGAGCAAATATTTCAAGACCATACCTCAAAAATACCCAACACAAAACAGGGCTGGCAGAGTGACTTAAGTGATAGAGTGCCTGCCTAGCAAGCATGAGGCCCGGAGTTCAAATCCCAGTAACACCAAAAAAAACAGAACACTTTCAGTGCCAAGACCAAGGTAAAATAATAGGGCCCATCACAGGGCAGGGATGTCCTGGGGTGACTTGTGGCAGCTTTGAAGAGTAATCTGACTGCATGACCTAAACCACAGGAACAAAAACAAAGTGAACAGAGGTAGAGTGAGGACAGAGGTAGAGCCAAGAAAAGATTAGGGAGGAAGGGATAGGGTGAGCAAGGATCCAACTCATATGCAAACTTGAATGACAACCTGAACTTTATTCTGGTAAGTTCAGTGATGACTGTCATAGGAAGGTTTTTAAGCCCAGAAGCAACGTAAATCAAGATGCATAGAGAAATTCACCAAGGATGAAAAATTCTGCAAGTTTTTTTTTTAAGTTATGAAATCAAGTTCCAGTTCCACCACCCGTGTGTCCTCTCTCAAAATTCCCCGAGCTGCCTGAAACCGGGTTGTAAAATGGAGCGAGAACCTCCACACCGCCCTCGTCACACCGCTGCAGAGGATTGAAAATTATGATTGTGGACGTCAGAGCGCCACGCAGACGTAGTGAGCTAGAGAACGCCAGCATCCTCACCCCCGCCACCAGGCAGGAGGGGACAGGACCGCCGCAGGGCCAGTCCAAGCCGCCGTGCCTGGCAAGCTCACAGGCCCCTTCTCTCCCCCACGGGATCGATGCTGGAGGGGACCACCGGGCCACCTGCCCATCAGCACCGCGGCGAGAGGGGTGGGAGCTGGAAGTCCCCTCCCAGACAGGCAGAGCCCATCCCGAGGGCCGGGACCTCAATGGAGCGGCGGCCGCCGGGTTTTCCCCGGACAGCTACGCGTCTCTAAGGCCCTGTAAGCCTCCATCCCACGACCAGGCTGGGCCGACCGGCGCAGGGAAGCGGCCCCCACGGCCTCCACCGCCCCACTCGACCCCTCTCTCTGC
Source organism: Castor canadensis (assembly GCF_047511655.1). Classification (NCBI taxonomy): domain Eukaryota; kingdom Metazoa; phylum Chordata; class Mammalia; order Rodentia; family Castoridae; genus Castor; species Castor canadensis. Next base: position 132,086,335 of record NC_133392.1, read on the forward strand.
GGTGCCCAGCCACGCGGCCCGCGCGCGGGAGCCGGCACCTAGCTGGCCTGGACCGCCCGCCCCACTCCCGTTAGGCACGCAGCCCATTGGGCAGAACGCCGGATCACCTCGCCCCTGATTGGTGGGGACAGGCGTCTGTCACCCCGGCGGCGGGGCCGTCCGCGCCGGCCTCGGCTCGTGCCCCCGAGTCCTGCACGCCTGCAGGGTTCCTCCGGGATCCCTGAAGTCAACCTACCTGAGGCCGGCTTTAGATCCTCGCGTCAGCCCCAGAGCTAGGCCCGCACGCTCGCCGTGAGCACCCGGCAGCCACTGCTCGGCCCGGCCGCATGCGCCGGCAGTCTTTCTGGGAGGCGGGCTGTAGGCGGTGCGCACGCAGAGGGCGGAGCGGGGCGGGGCCCGAGTGCGCAGGCGTGGGACGCCGCCCCTGCTAGGTCGGTTGTGGTGCTCGTGGGTCTGGGCCTTGGGCCTCACTGGTGGTCCAGGCTTCCCCTTCTGAAATGTGGAGGCCTTGCTGTGACTCCCGCCTGGCCAAACCTCGCCTCCTTCTGCAATAGCCTTCGAGCCTTCTCGTTGTCCGCTTTCCCTCGAGGCTGTCAGCCAGACCATGTCATGCAGCCTCCTGAGCTGTTGGGGCGCCGCCCCAGCTTCTCTCTCTCCCCTGTCTGCAAGAGGGAATCCAAGAGGGCTACTATGCACCAGCTCCTCATCTGCCTCCCTTTCCCTACATGTGCCCTCGTGGCGCCTGCTTTAGAGGGATCAGGGTCATCCACCTGACATGACATTATTCCCTCAACACCTACTCTGCTGCGCACTGCGCTGGACTCTAAGGAATGCTGTCCTCGGACTAAGGATGTAGTGAGGCAAACTGACCCTTCCGTTACACTTAGCCAGGGGAGTGAGTGCCCAGAAGTAAGAGGTCCGACCAGCTCTGCAGGGGTCACTGATTCAGGCAAGGAAGATCCTGAAAAGTAATGGAAGCAGAGACGGAAGTTTACTGGCAAAGATGGGGAGGGAGAGGCAGAAGGAAAAGCCTGTGTAGGAGGATCCTGGTGGAGTGGAGAGAGAGAGCAGACTGAGAGGATAGCAGGGCCACCCTATGCAGAGCGTTAAGGACCAAGTCAAGAGTTTCCTTTCTCCTGAAGATAGTGGAAAGCCGTAGAAACTTCTAAGAAAGTTTTGTCTCTTGAATAATAAATCCATTCACGTGGTTAATTTTTTTCTCCATACACTACACGAGTCTATCCATGAAGTCAGTCTCATCCCTGAACCCCAGTGTTCTGTTTTCCTCCCTAGAAACAATTTCTCACTTCTATCTTCATTGAAGGAGTTAAAGAAAAGATGTGACGTGATCAGATTTGTGTTTAAGAAAATGACTCAAATAGGGGGCTCCTGCAGGAGCCTCTCTGGAGGTTTCTGGCCTCTTCCAAATCTGGGTCACCACTGCTGCAACCCTGCTGGCCTGCCCAAGCTGCACTGGCTCCAAGTCTAAAAATTGGGGTGTATTTGAAGGTGATCTATAGCCGCATTCTTTCCAGAAGCTTTTGATGTTTATTAAAGAGCCTAGACACCAAGAACATACTTGCTGTTACAATGAAGATGCTATAGGAGTAAATAAATGAGCCATTTCCTGGCTACTCTGCTGGGGGCTACTTCACACTTCACCTTTCTCAGACCTCTCCCCTCTCTTCCCCATATTGTCATTAAGCTAGTGATCTTACCCCTCCCCCCTGCCATTTCACCCAGAAAACAGAAGCACAAGAACTTCCATATCCATCAACCTACTTTCATCTGTGCACACATGCTGGCTTTCCTCCTGTTCCTTGGACAAACCGCTCACACTCCCAGAGGAGAGGCTCTCCTCATGCTTCAAGCGCCATACCCCTCTTCAACTCAAGAATGTCTGGTGGTTCTCGCCTCCATCAGTTTTCCCCTCTCTACTAAATCGCTCCCACTAGCATAGTATAAACATTGCAATTTCTCCCATGTTAACCTAAAGCCTCTCTTTTGACTACATGGCTTCTGGTCACCCCTCCATTTCTCTAGGTCACTTTTTAGCACAACTAAAAAATGTTGGTGTTTGCTATCTCCAGTTTCTTCCCTGTCTCTTGAACTCATTCCAGTTAGGCTACTGTTCACATTCTATAATTCTGCCGAAACTGTTCTTGTCAAAAATTATCCTCCATTTTCTCAAACTTCTTTATCCATCAACATGGACTCGGTCTCATACTTGTTCTCATGTCCCACATGAAGACAACGGTGCGACTGTATTTGCATGGTGTGTGTGTGTGCGTGTGCGTGTGTGTGTGTGTTTACACATTTGTGCTAATCATCTCCCTGTCCTGGAGCTCAGTCTTTCTGTGCCCCCAAACTGACCTCTTCCCTAATAGCATTTGTCGCAGCTGGTCACTACTCCCTGATTAAAATGTGTTCTTTACTTGGCTTCTAAGAAACCAGGTTCAAGCGAGGCAACAGTGGCTCATGCCTGTAATCCTAGCTACTCAGGAGACAGAGTTCAGGAGGATCCATGGATGTTCAAAACCAGCCCCAGGCAAATAGTTCACAAAATCCTATCTCAAAAAAACAATCACAAAAAAAGGCTTGTGCACTAAACCCCAGAACTGCAAAAAAAAAAAAAGAAAGAAAGAAAGAAAAAGAAACCAGATTCAATGTTCTCTTGAGCTTTCTCCTCCTACCCCCCCAATTTCACAGGTCTCTCCTTCTGGGTCTCTCTAGAGCCTCTTCCTGACATGTGAACATTGGTTTGCCCCACGGCTCAGTCCTAAGGTCTCCATCTATAATCATCCTCTAGGCTCTAGGCATCTCATCAAATTTTTAATTACTAGTCTCCAAGTGCCACATGTATTGTGACAGCACACAGATTTATCTTTCCAGCCTAGATTTCTGAACTTCAAGTGCAGTTCCCTAAAGTCAGCCAGGCACATTGCCCTCAGGTGGGGCAATCAGTGATGCCCCTTGTGCTCAAGAGCTCCACATGCAATCAGGATGAGGCAAACATTTTGTGAAGAACCAGACTTTGTGGGCCATATAACTCTGCACAAAAATAGCTGCAGATAACACATAAATAAGTGTGACTTATCCTAATAAAACTGGCTGTGATCCAATAAACTTCTTCTTTATAGAAGTACAGAGATGATCCACAGGCCAAAGTTTGACAGCTTCTGAGTGAAACATCTTTTGTAGCTTCTTCCCTGCCCTGAGTATGCTCCCCTCCTCCCTCACAGGCTTCCCCATTTCAGGCCTTGTTCCCCAGGGGCCCCAACACAGCACTCCTCCTACATGGCTCTAATTGCACTGGATACCAACCCTGAAGGGTTTATCACACCATGCTGGCCTTACCTGTGTACTTGTCTGTCTCCTCCACATCTGATTGGAATCTCTTTGAACTTACTTCCCCTCGCTGTGCCTTAGTTTCTTTATCAGGTATAATCTTGTACATCTTTTAATAACCAGGATCTAGCATATTTAATTCCTACTAATAACCCAACAATGCAAATGCCACCATTATTACTATATTACAGGTAGAGCCAAGAGATACCAAATGCAAACGCCCTCCTAAGGCCAGCGTGAAGGAGCACATCGAATGCTCTTTCTTTTTTGCCGCCTTCATTCTTCCCATCACCAAATCTTGTTATTGTTTCCTCACCAAGGCTTTCTGTGCTTCCTTTCTTTCACTTGCACATCAACATATTGTCATGCTTGTCTGACATTTTCATCCTTATCTAGATGAGAAATGGAGCAGGAAGGAGGCTGGAATTGTTAACAAATTTGTTGTATTTTTTCATAGATGGGGTTATTCTAAAATTAATTTAGTTTTTGATAACTATGTAAATGATAAAAAATTTGAAAGGTAAGAAGGAATGCATAGTAAAAGCCTTCTTCTGAGGCTTCCAAATGATTGTTCCACCCCTGTTCCCAGCACCCGGTTTTCCTCCCCAAAGCAGTCACTGTTCACCATTTCTTGTTTATCTGTCAAGAGATACTGTGTGCATTCATGGATTTTTTAAATTGACTATACATTGTTTTAATATGGTTGTGTTACATTGAGTTTTCCTCACTTGAACTTTTGTAATGATGTTATTTAGTGAATTATTTGGTTATACTCTCACTTTGTTCAAGAAAGGATTTAAAGTTCTGTGTGTGTGTGTGTGTATATGTGTGTGTGTGTAAAATGTGAGAGAAAAATGAGGCAAAGAAAATAAGGGTAGGAACTTTTTTCTTGAATGACACTACATTGCCTTCAGGATAAAGTAAAAACCATTTATGAGGCCATGCACAAACTGGCCTCAGTTTACCTCTCTAGACATATCACCGAATCCATGCTGTAACCAAGCTGAGCTCTTTCAGTTCCCCAAACGTGCCCTTCGTTCTCTTTCTCTTGTCTGGAACTATTCATAGACCTCTGCAGGCTTAGCCTCCCTCCCCTTTGTCTTACTAACATCTGCTCTCAGTTTGGTGCTGACCTCCGAAAAGTCATTGCTCCCTCTCCTTCATTGGTGTTAGCACTTATCTCCTAGTCCTCTATTGCTGCCTAGACTTCCCAGAGCACAGCACTCACCAAATTGTCTTTTAGGAATACATTTCCTTACCCAAATCTCCCACTGTCTATATCAGCTCTGTGAAGTCAGAGACCTGTTTACCTTATTTTTGTTTGCCAGTGTCCAACTGGACCACCACACAATAGGCTTTTATTAAATATTTGTTCCATAGTGAATGAGTCCAGAAATTAAATTAGATCAAAAGCCCTTTCTAGAAGTAAATCACAAATTTAACTTTTAACTTCCTAGCAGCCAAAGTGGAGAGGATCAATATGATTAAGTAGAAAAACATACAATAATTTTTCAGGGGGAGACATCAAATCCTTAAATAACCTCTCATTTACTCTTAGGTTCTTTCACTGACATCCCTAAGTCTCTCCTATTTTTCCTAGTAACATTTATCAAAATTGTAATAATCGATAGGTAATCAGTTAGTCAAGGTCTGCCTTTCCCACCAGACTGCTTTACCTGTAGGTCTATCCCAGCATCTCTCGCATTGTTTGCATGGAGTAGATACTCAGTAAATGATTACTGAATAAATTTCAAAGAGCATTATTCCCGCCATTGGGCTCAGAAATCCTGTGAGTCTTCATAGGAGGGCACAGGATTTGGTTTTCTTTTCTTTTTTTTTTTTTGTTTTTGCAGTACAGGGGCTTGAACTCAGGGCCTACACCTCGAGCCACTCCACCAACCCTTTTTTGTGATTTTTTTCGAGATAGAGTCTCATGAGCTATTTGCCCAAGGCTAGCTTTGAACTGCAATCTTCCTGATCTCTGCCTTCTGAGTAGCTAGGATTACAAGCATAAGCCACTGGCGCCAGGCTCAGGATTTGTAATGTAAGGATGAATGGTCTCAGTAACATCCACACAGCCGACATGCAAGGAAAGGTCACAGGCCCTTTCCTCATAATGACTTGTAATAACAGTCATGTTGAGGTCTGGGGCTGTAGCTCAGTGGTTGAGTGCTTGCCTAGCATGCATGAATCCCTGGGTTTGATTCCCAGTACTGTCAAAAAATAAAATAAAATAAAGTCCATGTTGCTAGCAACGCCACCAAATCCAGTTCAGAAAAGCAACTCCACAGAGAACCAACAGGATGCTATGCGGGGAAGCCCCTTCCCGGTAAATTGTAAAGCATCAGCTGCTCCCTCTATTAAGCTTCTTTTCTACCCTGGGTGCTGATAGATTTTGAGGGACAGTGAATTCAATGTTAACACTAAGAAATGCATGGGAGGAAGCTATTCTGAACATTAAGTTAAATTCAAAGGCTGTCAATAAGCAGCTGACCAAGGGGGTAAAGGTCACATCAACCTTAGAAATGATTGATGTCCTTCACAGAGAGCATAATATGATGTAAGAGGAATCTGGGAGAGACATCTGTCTTCTGTAGCAATCTCTGAGGCCCATCTCAGGCTTTGTTCCCCAGGGACCCAACTAAGATGGCACCCCTCCTATATGTCCCATAGGGCACTGGATGCAATCATGAGGGGTTTATCACACTGTACTGACATTGCCTATTTACTTGTTTGTCTCCTCCACATTAGATCAGAATCTCTCTGAGGTTACTTCCCCTTTCTGTGCCTCAGTTTCCTTATCAGGCTCAGTTTTGTTCACCTTTTAATAACCCGGATCTGGCATAAATAGCCATACATTCCAGATCTGGGGGGACAGTTCTGATTTCCTGATATTTTATTATTTTTAATAAAAGTAATGTGTTTATATGTATAACTATGAGACAAAATGGGCACATGAGAAAATGAATACTTTTCAGATCATATGTTGACTTTTGGGTTCAAAAAAACATGGCAAACAGGACTTATTTCTCACTGTCTGTGAGAACCCCCAAGTCTCTCAGACTAGTAGGTACCCCTCATTTGCAAGTCTATCTCCATCATCTCTCACATTGTCTGCATGTCGTAGACTCAGGGGACACCCCTACTCTGATCTACAGAGCCTTTCTTGATTCTTGTATCCCAATGTTTACAACATCCTACTAAGATTGTCTAGATTTACTACTTTCTAGACTAAGGAAAAGAATTACCTCCTTTCAACTCCAGTACCTTCAAGAAGGGGTTGTAAAGCCTCCCCCAAACTTCCATAAGCCCTCCAGAATCATCTCAAATACATGATATATGTAAAACTGTTCATTATGCAACATAACTTCAAGACAAGTTTCCACCACTGGCTCCTAACCAAACTTTGTCCCCAACATCCTTCCAATATGGCAGCTCAACACCAAGACAAATGAGCATTTTCTCAATAAAACCAATGATTATATTTTGGTTGGTGACCATGAAAGCCATTCTTACATCAGCCCAGTTTAATAATCCAAGGGTTTCAAATGTTTCCAGACAATGTTTCCCAAGGGTGATTTATAGATGGAGGCTAGCTGGGGGTGGTGGGGGTGTCAATGTGTCAATATTCTCTGGGCACCCACCCTGTACCCAGCATTCTCCCAGCTGCCACAGAGTCAAGTGACCTAAACTAATGATGCAAAGTACATGGCCTGTCAGGAGAGTTCTCATCCAGCTCATTTCAAATTCTGGGCCAGGCTCCAGACATCTGTATCCCAGATTTATCTAAGAGATATAGTTCTGTCTCCAAGAGCAATGGCTCACACTCCTGTCATTAGTACAGTGCTCACTTGAAAGGCACATTTTAAACCTGGGGCAAAACGGGGTGCCCAACCACCCCCAAGTTTACATAATGAATACTTGGATTCCTATTGTACATGATGAGAGGGTTTTTTTAAATGATTCAACCTTTTTAAATAACTGCATTCAGCATATATTTAATTAATCTGAGCTCAAAGGGATATAGAAAAATTCCCATCTGTTTATGGATTAAAATAACTGGAAAAATTGAAGAAAATGATACAGTGAGGGGTCTGATGTTCTCCAGGTACATGTTTAGGGATGGTTCTTCATTGTTTTACAGTTTTAAAAAATTACTAACATTTTGTAAACTTTTTTTGAAGTATAACAAACACACAAAAAGTGTAAAAATCATGTGTACAACTTGATGAATTTTTACACAACCATGTGACTAGCAACAGCCCAAGAAACGGAAGCCCCCAAGAAACGGAAGCCCCCAAGCTCCACTTCCAGTAGCCACTCAAGCAAAACCTCAACCTTGACCTCTAACACCATAGAATAGCTTTCTTCAGCTCTTTTTAAAGCTGGGCTTAGAATAATGTAAACATGTATACGTGCTCTCAAAATCATTTTCTAAGATGGTAAGATTCACAATGCTATTTGGCTCCTGTAAGTGGTACCTGTCTCCTCTCTCTGCTATGTCATATCCTCTTCCTTCTTGGTAAACAAATTATCTTCCTTGATTCTCCTTACGCAAACAAAGCAGAGGAGTTGGTACAATGGGCATCTATTTCATCCACTCATTCATTCATCTACCAAGCATTTGTTGGTATCGCCCCATGTGCCAGGCACTGCGTCAGACACCAGAGTTACAAAGACATCAGGCAGTATATCCTGAGGTCAGGATAGTAAAGGGGGAAGGTGGTGGGGTGCTTTGGAACCCACAGGAGGGACATCTCACCACATGGCCAAAAAGCTTCTCAGAGTAGAGTTTCTAAGAGGTCAACACAGAGGAAGGCCAGGCTGGCTGGGTGGGAGAGGAGGGGCGCAATGGAGGAAGGAGGACCATGTGCCTAGGTAGAGGCAGAGGCAGTCCATTCAGCAACTGCAGCAAGACTGTTGAGAAGACTTCTGAGTTAAAATGGAGGACTGAATAAACATTGAATTTCCCTCTTGTGATAGTCAACCTTTTCACCAGACATAAAAGGAGGAAAGATTTATTTTGGCTCATGGTGTCAGAGGTTTCAGTTGCCATTTGGCTCCATGTTTCTGAAGGGTGTGGTGGAAGAAAACTGTTCACCTCACAATCTGCCTCCCCAAGCGAGCCGTGGGAAGACCCATTTAATTTGCATGGATGGAATGAGGGACTGATGAGATTTAGATTTTGCATTCCTAAAGGAAGATGAAGAAGTAGGGGGAGCGAGTCACAGGAGTCACAGTCCTCCTGAAGAATTGTCATGGTGGACGGCTGGAGCTGCCTGGGAAATCTGAGATGCTGGTCATATCCACCCTTCTCAGAAGGGGGCTTGGGGAGAGAGAGGTCTGTGTGGCTGCAGCTTCCACTCACCTCATCAGCCTCCAGGGGCAGGCCTAGAGTTCCTGTGATCAGCAGGGCCAGAATTTGGGAAAAGGAGCTGCCCATGGAGCGGAGAAAGAACAAGTTGGAGCCACCAAACATCTATGCACCTGTTGGTCATATCTCCCACTTAGAGAGTAATGATTGCAACTTCACTTTACTTCCTGGTCCTCATTCTAGTTTCTCTTTGGGTCATATCTCACTGTATAGAGAAGTGCTTCTGGGAAATACAGTTCCAGCTTAACCATGTGGATAATATAGCTTGAACAAACACATGGCAGTGGAGCAGGGGAGCAACAAGACAGAAGGAACCTGGGCCTTGCTGCCAAGTAGTGACCACACCAGGCCTGAACTGCTTATGCTCAGACAATGGAGTAAGAGAAAAATTCTACCTTCCTAAGCTCCTGCAACCTGGCCCTATTCATTCAGCTGAATGCACACACCAATAAAACACCCTCCTTGTGATTGTCGCTTTAATTTTCCATTTGCTCCAAGTTGTAGATCTGTTGCTTACCATTCATTCTGTAGATCTGTTGCTTACCATTCATCCTGTGTCAGATTCAGGACTTCCCTTCCTGGTTAACAGCCCCAAAACCCATAGCCACCCACCTGTGGCCCAAGCTAGGCCTGATGGGGCAGTAACAATCTCCTACCTAGGACTTCCTTCCAGGCAGGAGAAAAACTCTGCTGCCAACCCTAGGACTCATGTTTTCTTCTTGGGGAGCCCTGCCTTCCTTGCCTCCTTCTCTCTGAACTGGCCATAGGTCTGCACTTTGCCATACAGCTTCCCTACCCTGGCATGACTCCCTCCTCCAGTGAGGACCCCTGCATCTCTTCAGAGGTCTTTTTCACTCCAGCTGTGAAGTCTGTTGGATCCCATGGGCTAGATTGTGTTCCTTGTCTTATTTGAAGGCTATCTGACCCTTGGCCATACAGGCTAAGGCTCCACAAAGACCAAAACCTTACAGTGTGGAGGTTTAACTAAGATGTACACTCATCTCATTTATGCAGCAACCTTAGAGTGTTGAACCATCCAGGGACCCAGTTTCCTTCTATCTTCTCCCTCTGCCTCCTCACATGGCATTGATGTCATCAACCTGGTCCAGGCTGGGTTCTTGCCACATCTGTGTCACATCCTTGTAGGAATAGGGAAAGAAAGGAAGTAAAAGAAGAATATTTTCTTTTTAAGAAACTGAGGTAGATGCTTCCCTCAGCCTTCTGTCACATCCACTGGTCAGAAGCTAGTCAGAAGGTCACATCTCAGCTGCAGGAGAAGCTAGGCAGTGGAGTTCTTTGCAGGGCCATCATATCCCAAGGTAAACTCTATTACTGGAGAGGAAGTCAAGAACAGATATGGGGGGCAACCAGAAGTCCACAGCGGCCTGGCACCCACCTCAGGCCTATGGGACAAGCACTCCCCATGCCTGCCACAGCCCATTTCTGCCTATATTTCTTCCCATCCATGCTCCATGTAGGGTCTGCCCAGAGATTTTTCTCTAAAAATGTATAGCTGGTGTTGTACAACAGGTGTTGCCATTTCTCTGCCCACATCTTTATTCCTTGGTGGGCCAAGTCAGTCCCTGAAATCTTCACCCAGGCTTTCTATGGCTTCCAGAGCCTGCGGTGCCCACAAGGTCAGGTCTGTCAGGCTAGGGACTAACACCCAGTTTAGTTCAGTCCATCTCAACCAATGCTAATTCAGGCCCCTGTTCCAGAGACTGTGCTAGACCCTGGGATGAAAAAGCCCGAGTTTCCTTCAGCTCATTCAGTGCTAAATGTGGTATATGCTTTACCTGCAATCTTCATTCCTTCTCACCTCAGTCCTTTGGAGCAGGTTCTCTCCATTTGACAGATAAGAAAACTGAGTCTTAGGAAGAATAAGCATCAGCTGGGCCCTGGTGGCTCACACCTGTAATTCTAGCTACTTAGGAGGCTGAGATCAGGAGGATTGCAGTTTGAGGTCAGAGTTCAAGAGACCCTCTCCAAAATGGACCCCAGAGCAAAATGGACTGGAGGTGTGGCTCAAGTGGGAGAGCACCTGCTTTCTTTGCAAGTGTGAAGCCCTGAGTTCAAACCCTAGTCCCACCCAAAAACAAAAAATTAGAATAAAAAACAAATAAGCACCATCCCAAATCCCCAACTTGTAATTAGCAGAGATTGAGCAGGGGAGGGAGGGAACAGGGGTCAAACCCATGTCTGTCCAGCTCTGAGACCAGAGCTTTCCTTTGCTGTCCAATGAGAAATGCTCCCTGCTCTGAGAGCCTTCAGTCAATTCATGGCTTGGACAGCTAATGAAATAATTACCAATACATGTCCAATGCAATGATAAATGTATGTAGAAGTGGGTAGATGGTGGTTTCTTTTGCCTTCCTGTTGGCTGGAATGTATTTGTGTATTGAGCTAAGCTTAGAGTCCCCTCATCACCCCCAGAGGGTTTATGTTTGGACTGTTACCTGAGAGGGAAGTAAAATTCTATATTTTAAGCCATCATTATTTGGAATCTTTTTTACAGCAATAAAACAATTTTAACAGTGCTTCACACTGTAGGAGGGACATATGGAAAATTTCAGTGTTTATATAGCACATTAGGGTCAGCTCAACATTAGCAGGGTCTGTGTAGGACTTTCTACTGTCACATTTTCTTTATAGCACATATGAAAAGAAATAAGTAGAGAGCATTTAGGAAGGCAGTAAATATTTAGTTAGAATAAAACTTCCACATAACATCCTTTCAAACTTTTCATGAGAAATCCTCATTCTTCCATGAACATGCTTTTATATTAAGTTTTCTCTAATTAAGCTTTCTTCAAATTCATGATCATCTCCATTGACAAGAAACATTGCACAAGAAACTGCCTTGAATTGCAACAATGGCTGTCATTTTCCTTCAATTGTCACAAAGGCCTTTCTTGTCCTTAACAGAATTAGGGTCCTTGGAATTTTCCCTTAACAATTCAATTGTTCTCTAAATCTTAACAGTTCTGCCTTTTATTTCATTGACAGCATTTCTTGTAATAACACAAAGGGCATCAAAACTCAATGGTATTTGTCATGTCAAATATGTTAAAATTATGAAGTTTTCTTTAAGCATAACAGATATTTCTCTTAATGTTTTAATAATTTTCCTTTAGGTTTCAAATAATAACTCTTAACTTGCTTCACAGGCAAACCATTTTTATTTTCACTTTTACAAAGGTAAATTCTTTCTTTGAGGCCATAAAGATTCTTAGCACATATTAATACCGTGTTAGGGGTTCCTGAGACCACCCTTAGGCTCGATGATTTGCCAGGACTCACAGAACTCACAGAACTCAGAACAGATGCTATGGTCATGGTTTCAGTTTATTGCAGTGATTGGGCACAGATTAAAGTCAGAAAAGAAAGAGGCCGAGGAGAAACCAGGCTCCAGCCTCATTGTCCACCCATGTCTCCCAGCAACGATGTGTTGAAAGCATGGGTGACATGTTGCCAACCTCAGGACACTCATTCTAGCTTCCAGGGTCTTTGACTAGGAGTGAACCACATAAGGGTGCACAGCCTGCCTGGGTGACCGGGGCTACTCAGTCTCCAGCCTGTCCCTGAGAGGTCAGATTGACCCAGCATTTTCCAAAACTTCAGACCTAGGAAAACATTCCTAACAAGGCTCAGAATTGTTCTGCAGGAGCTGGTCAGGGGCCAATCCATTTGGTAGGGTGAGTTGGGGAAGACAAATCTTCTGAATGAATCCTTTACTGCACACATATACTTTCACACAGTTCTTAGAATTTTTGATCAAGTTCACCCGGAGACAAAAATGTCAATTAAGTCACATTCTGACACTTAAAAAAAAAAATAGCTGCAAAGTGAGAGTGACTCCAGACTTCTCAATTGTATTCTTATTTTAGTATTTATTTATTTGGCAGTACTGGGACTTGAACTCAGGGCCTCACACTTTCTAGGCTTGCTAGGCAGGCACTCTACCCCTTGAGCCACCCTGCCAGCCTTGTATTTTTATTTTTCAAGCTCATAAACTCTTGCAAAAAACATTCTCTTCTCCTGTTTCTACACGCACACAACACCAAGAACAGCCCAGTCTGAGAGGCGTGGGTATTTTGGCCACATCATTTATGGTGGCGTTCAGATCCTCAAGGAAACCTTTACACACAGCAGCTGGCCTGTCACTTGAATGACCTTGTAATGGCTTGACACCTGCTGTGGCTGCAACCACGCCAGGAGAAGTCTCCCTCAATATGATCTCTGCTCTTAATGGCCTCCACTGCTCCCTGGCCTCTGGCTACTTCCTCCTCTCTGGCTCTGAGCACCTGCTGGCGTCTCTGGGTGACCATCAAAACTGCAGATGCCTGAAGGTGTAGCATTCTGCCATTGGCACTCTCCTGGGCATCTGGGCTTGCTTTGGTCCTAGGTCATCTGAAATGTTCTCCGTGCATCCGCAAGATGGTTTGGAAGAGGCAATTCTTCTATTTGCTTCTTCAGCCCCAGACTTACTGTGGATCATGTTTATTTGAGTTGGTAAAATGAGCAATTCTGCCATTTGCATGAGCTATCTTGGCTTTGGTTATTAAAAGCAGAACCTTGCAACCGGTTTCTTGAGCTCTGCCTGAAAATGATACAACAGTTCAAAATGAACTTTGTTTCTTGGGCTGGGGGTGCAGCAGGAGGCCCTGAGGGGGAGGGACTTTGTTTCTCATTTTGCAGTAAAGATGTTTACCAAAGATGGAGTATTTTCCTGCAGTAGCAAGAAAGGTTTGCAGTTAGGTGCTGGAAGAGACGACCTGGTCACTGTGCTTCCTATGATGTTTTCCCAGGGGTACTAGGATTTGAACTTGGGGCCTCACACTTGCCACTTGAACCGTACCCCTCCCCCCCCAGTTCTTTTGCTTTTAGTTATTTTTCAGGTAAGGTATTTGTTTTCTGCCTGATCTGGCCTCGGGCCTCCATCCTCCTACCTATGCCTCCGGTGTTGCTTAGATTAAATGTGGCACCATGCCCAACTTGTTTCTTGAGATGGGGTCTCAGTAACTTTTAGCCCAAGCTGGCCATGAATAAAAACTTCCCAATCTCTGCCTCCCAAGTAGGTGTGTGTGTCAGTATGCCTGGCCTGTTTTATACATATTGTACTGTCTTTATTTATTGCTTTTCTAAAAGTTAATTCAGTAAACAAAATAGGAAGTATTGAAATACTGATTTTCATTTAACTTAGTAGTTAAAATTCTGAAAATTCACTATATACATCTTTTACTCATACTAAAGCATAATAAAAATATCTTAATTTGGATTTGTTTGTTTGTTTGAGACAGAATTTCACTATGTAGCCCAGGCTTGCCTTGAACTCTTTTTTTTTTTGTACTGGGTCTTGAACTCAGGGCCTTCACCTTAAGCCACTCCACCAGCCCTATTTTTGTGAAGGATTTTTAAGATAGGGTCTCGTGAACTGTTTGCCCAGGCTGGCTTGGAGCCCTGATAACTCCTGATCTCTGCCTCCTGAGTAGCTGGGATTACAGGCATGTACCACCATGCCCAACTTGATAAAAATACCTTAAAAGCCGATTTTCTGGAGCTGCAAAGTCTCATGGTCTCATATATTGATTTACTTAATTTATTTTCAATTGCTCTTGTTTTTAGACATAATCTTTTAAATTTGTTTTCAAAACAACCCTACATGAAAAAACACATGTAGCCATCACAAAGTCTTTCTGGCAGCAAATGCTTTGAGTAAAATCTTATCCTGCAAAATAATTATTTACTGACTTCAGGAAGTTTGTAGCAGGAACCATGAAATAGCGTTTAAATACGTTTTCAACAGTTGTAAATTTTTGAGTGACCAAACAGTGGTCTGCCCATAGCGTTCATTCATGGCGTGCTCCGTGGATAGCTAAGCCCTAACTAACAGAGATACAGAGCCCAAGACAAAACATGTTCTGCAGTCAAACAGTTTTGGAGAATTGTCTGCTGAAATGAAACTACAGGTTTAACACTGTAGGTTGAACACTGCAGGAATTCTCAGAGCCTTTGAGATGCCAACACCCATTGTGGATTCTTTTGGGCTTCCCCATGGAAATGGAGACAGTATAGAAATATGTGGTTCACATAAGCGCAAATGTTCAAAAACATAGAAAAATGCTCAATCAGCCGGCTGCGGTGTGGTACACTCCTATTGTGCCAGCAGTTGAGGCAGGAGGATTGAAAGTTTGAAGCCAGCAAGTTCAAGTTCAGCCTGGTCAACACAGAGAGACTCTGTCTTAAAAATACATATTTAAAAATATTTTAAAATGTTCAATCGCACCTACAACTAAATAAGCGCACAATAAAACAAGATAGACCTTGTCACACAGCAGATTGGCAAACCTGAAAGGGCTTTGTAAGAACCAGTACCCTCCAGCAGGAGCGACACTCTTGTATAAGGTCTTGGGAAGGAGTATCAGTCGGGGTGATACCCAGCTAAAAGACACCAAAAACCAATGACTTTGTCAAATAGGGATTTATTATTTTCCCAAAAAAGGAAATCTGGAGATGGCATCCCACTAGTGCCACTGCTCCCCAAGATCACCAGGGGCTCGGGTCCCTTCTGTCTTTCTGCTTCTCATGAGGCTTTTATCTTCACATTTGCATGTGACCTCATGGTTACAAGATGGCTGCATTACCTCCAGCCTCAGATTCCTATTCTGAGCAAGAAGAAGGGAGCAGCGAGGAGGAAGAAGTGATGTCTCTATCGGAAAACCGATGCTTTCTCAGAAGTCTAGCGTCTAGAACTGACCACCCCTTGATGTGGGGAAGGCTGAAAATTGCAGGCATTTTAGTTCTGAGTGAAATCAGACATCATTTTCCCAATCTACCTCAGCTGACTCCCCGGCTGCCTCTCCTGTGATTCTGCCCTTGACTTCTGCTCTTCACGTCATTGGCCAGAACAGGTCATGGTAGTGCTCCACACAGACCCCTGCACGCCTTCATGCCCCCCTGCTCCGGTCTGGTTTTTTTTCCCCCAATACCGAGTGCTCACAGCACTCGAGGTCAAACTGCCACTTCATGAGTTATCGCCTGTTCCTGGGCCCACCTGCAGATACAGGGCTGGGAGGGGTGGCCCCACACAAAGGACAGGCAGGAGGGCAGCATGAGAGTCTTTTGACCCTGCCTTGGCTTGGGACAAACTGACATGGAACCTTCACGCCAGTGCTGCCCTGTGGACCAGGCTGAGACGCTCCTCAGCGGGGGCATGCCTGAAATCACACCTTTGCTTGGCTTCCTCCTCTTCCCTACCCTGCTTCCCCCATACCCCCTACCTCACCCTAAGGGAACACTGACAAATCACTTGGAAAGGAGGCCTCGCTTCAGTATCTGCCTCTGGATGCCCTGACCTTAGGACAGCTTCCCTGCTGTTCCCCAAGTATGCTAAGCAAGCTCCTTCCACAGGGCCTTTGAATGCCATCAGGAATGACTTCCCCAGACATATATGCAAGTCTCAGGTCTTATTCAAATGTCACTTCGTTGGAGAGAATCTTCTCAATCCCACTACCTAGAATTGACCCCTCCCCCACTGATTTCTGTTATTACCCTGCTTAATTTTCTGTGGGTCACTTACCACTCTTATTTTATAAAGTTTATTTATTTATTATCACACACACACACACGTAAAGCATAAGCTCAGAGACCAAGAATTTGCCTTGTTTTAGTCTCCTCTGGATTCCCTGCCCTGGGATTAATACCTGCCTGTAGGGAGGCCTGCAGTACTTTTGCCAATTGAATAAATGATTGAATGGAACCTGAGGAGCTCTGCAGCCCTAGGTATCCACAGTGGTTTCCAGCTTTGAAAAAGGCCCAGGCAGCGTGTTAGAGGTTTTTGGGTTCTTTTGAGGGAACAACTTTTAGATTGCAAGCATTTATGAGACACCCAAGTTGAGTGGGGATCTCCAAGATGGTATGACCTCAGGGAGAACCCAGGCCCCACAAACAGGTACTTACCTGCCCTTTGTGGTCTCTGGGATATATAGACGCAGAGGGAGAAACCATCACCGCTGCCTGGGGAGTCCAGGATTGCTTCCTGGAAAGGGCCACGTTTGACATTGAAGAAAGTTTCTCCAAAGGAGGTGGCCTTGTAGTCCTGTCAAGAGTGATAGTACATGGGAAAGCATATAGTCCATGACCCAACCGTGTGGATAAAACAGAAAGTGTCCTAGGAGAGCAGCAGGACACCGAGGACCAGGAGTCAGATGGTAGAGCTACAGGGAGATGCAAGGACCTTGACCCCTGGGTTTTGTCCAGGAGGCTATGGAGAGCTTTGGGTGGGGCTTAGGCTGGGGGGAGCAGAGGGCACGGTGGTCAGAGTTGGGGTTTGGTACGTTATCCCTGGGGTGACAAGGGTGAGGTCAGAGGGGAAAGCCAGAGTCTGGGTGGTCAGTGGAAAGCTGTCTTGCTACTCTGCCTGCTTGCACTCCAGGCGCAGAGCTGAGCTATTGGCACCAGAGGGCGCTGTGGTTCCGGACACTTCCCCAGGCCTTTCAGGTGAGGCTCTAAGACCAGAGCTTCCTTCAAGCCTGTACCTTAGGCGTCCTGCATCTTGTTATTTGACTTTCTTTCTCCGTGTACTAATGGCTTCCAATTGTAGTAGGAGCCAGTCACATAGAGAGACTCAGAGAGGCCTTCCCAGCAGAGACACGGCTTGTGCCAAGACCTGGCAAGCAAGAGTTTGGGGTCCTATGAAACCCCAGTTCTGAGAGCCCTGACAGAGAGGGGTCACCCTTGTCCCATGAAGCACGCTCTCCCAGCTTCTCTCTAGGTGGAAAGAGGCTGTCTTCCAAACAAGTTCTCTACCTACTTAATAATTCATTCATTTCTTACTACTTATTAATCAATACATATATAGCTCCAACCAGAGTTTCTGATCAGCACAAGATGTCCGACTTCCTATTCTGAATTAATAATGACAGCAACTGCTATCCTATCTACCAAGCGCTTTCTGTGACTGGCTCCTCCAAGGGCTGCCACAAGCCTCTGAATGGGGTACTCTTTCACCCCCATTTTGCTGAAGAAACGGACTCCAAGGGAAGTTAAGTCTCTTGCACAAAGAGCACACACCTGGATATGACCTAACCCAGGCCTGTCCTCCTGTGGAGCAAACAATATACAAATGCTTCCCTGGGTCTTGGGAGTGACAGAGTTGCCCCCAGAGTTCACCTGGCCTGTCTGCACAAACTGTCTTACCCTGAGCAAATGCTTAATTCCTGCTACACATTTAGCAGGACTCAAATAGCTACTGTTACCCATTTCTATCTTGGGAGTTCCCTGGAGTTCTGGGGCTCCAGGTCAGACTCGCTGAACTAGTGCATCCCTCTCTCTCCTCCCCCATGCCTTCTCCAGACCCGCTCTACAGACAAGGGTGTAGGAGCCCATCAAGGGGTGGGGACAGTGCAGTGGAGGAGCCCCCTCAAAGCATCCCCTAAGACAGTGGAAGTAGAAAAGAGCCCCCTGGTCCTTGGGTCATTGTCCCCATCTCCTCCCCTCTCTCCCTTGCTTCCTTCCTTTTCAAGCACCTACTGAGCCCCTGCTCTGTGCCTGGCCCCTGGTACTAAGGACAGAAGGACAAATCAGTACCTTGTGCCATTCCTTCTGTTTCTCACAGCCCAAAACACTCCACTGCTACGTGCTGTTACTAAGTCACTGCTACCTCCAGGTAGTTTCCAGCAGAGGTCAGCACAGTGACACCAACCATAGGCTCACGCACTGACTTTGCAGGAGAGACCCTGGTAAAGCCTGCACCTGCACCCCTCCATCCCCACCCACGTCTCTGCCCTCTGTTCCTAAGACGGGCAGACTTGTCTGTGGTCATACCACCCTGATCATGCCCAATATCGTATAAGATGGGCAGACTCCGTGCCTGGCTGCCCTTTATGGGATGTCTGTTCCTTCCCCTATTCAAAGGGCCCTCTGCAAACTGGCTTGCTAAATCTGCCCCTGCTCCCTCCTGTTGGTCCTCACTCAGGTTTGCTGGTCAATTTTCTCTCTTCCCTGAGCCAGTTTTACAGCCAGGCTTCTCACCATCTGCCCAGTGGCAGGTTCACTCAGTCTGTGTCTGTCTGCATAAATTGGCTTTACATAATAAGTTCTGGGCTGGCTCCTAGGAACACAGACAACAGTTAGACCTGAGGTTGGCCATGGGAACTCAGTCTGGGATTACACCCCAGCTAAGAATTACTGAGGGAGGTGGCTTGGCTGTTCAGAGTGGGCCTGACTGCTCTTTGGGCATTTCCTTTTTTTTTTTTTAATGTCTTAATAGGTACTGAGTAGACACAGGCAGCTTCTCTGGCTCTCAGCTCTGAAAGGAAGCCAGAAAGCTAGGCATGGTTGTTCACGCCTGTAATCCTAGCTACTTGGGAGGCTAAGATTGGGAGGATTGTGGCTTGAGCCCAGCCCAGGGAAATAGTTTGTGACAACCTGTCTCCAAAATAACCACAGCAAAGTGGACCAGAGGTGTGGCTCATGCGTGGTAGAACGCCTGCTTTGCAATCGCAAAACCCTGAGTTCAAACCCCAGTCTCACCAAAATAAACAAATAAATATAAATAAACAAAAGGCAGGCATCTTTTTTTTTTTCATTTTTCTTTTCTTATTCTTATGTGCATACAAGGATTGGTTCATTTCTCCCCACTGCCCCCACCCCCTCCCTTACCACCCACTCTGCCCCCTCCCTCTCCCCCCCTCAATACCCAGCAGAAACTATTTTGCCCTTATTTCTAATTTTGTTGTAGAGAGAGTATCAGCAATAATAGGAAGGAACAAGAGTTTTTGCTGGTTGAGATAAGGATAGCTATACAGGGCATTGACTCACATTGATTTCCTGTGCGTGGGTATTACCTTCTAGGTTAATTCTTTTTGATCTAACCTTTTCTCTAGTACCTGTTCCCCTTTTCCTATTGGCCTCAGTTGCTTTAAGGTATCTGCTTTAGTTTCTCTGCGTTAAGGGCAACAAATGCTAGCTAGTTTTTTAGGTGTCTTACCTATCCTCACCCCTCCCTTGTGTACTCTCGCTTTTATCATGTGCTCAAGTCCAATCCCCTTGTTGTGTTTGCCCTTGATCTAATGTCCACATATGAGGGAGAACATACGATTTTTGGTTTTTTGAGCCAGGCTAACCTCACTCAGAATGATGTTCTCCAATTCCATCCATTTACCAGCGAATGATAACATTTCGTTCTTCTTCATGGCTGCATAAAATTCCATTGTGTATAGATACCACATTTTCTTAATCCATTCGTCAGTGGTGGGACATCTTGGCTGTTTCCATAACTTGGCTATTGTGAATAGAAAAGGCAGGCATCTTGATGAGAGTTTCTAGTGGCCAGAGGAAGGGACTGTGATCCAGCAGAAAATCCTATTTGTTTGCAGTAACCAACTGATACATAAACAAAAACATCAGGTAAAAGGTGTTTAATAAAAATGATTCTTAACACTGCTACAAAAGTACATATGCTCATTGAAAAAACATTCAAGGAAGAGAGAAATAAAATGTGAATTTCATCCTTTACCTTCAATCTAAATCACCATAAACGTTTTGGTATATAAATTTCCAGATATATAACAACGTACAATCAGATGTTGTATGTTACATATATGTGTGGTTTATACATGAATATATATGGAGAGAGAGAAAAAATTAATTTTCAAAACACAAATTAAAATATAATAAAATATTAAAATCGGAATATATGTTACACCTCACAGCATATGTGATATCTGCAAATGCACACATATTTAATATGTTATTCAACTTGCTTTCATTTCAAATTGGAGCACTAAGTTGGGGCATCTATGAATAGATCTCTTTTGGTGGTGATACAGGTGTTTGAACTCAGGGTTGTGTACTTGTTCAGCAGGTGCTCTACCACTCCAACCATGCCCCAAGCCCTTTTTACTTTACTTGTCTTTGGGATAGGGTCTTGAGCTTTTGCTCAGGGTCAGCCTGAGCCCCAATCCTCCTATTTATACTTCCCAGGTAGCAGGGATGATAGACATATGCCACCATGCCCCAGCTATTGGTTGAGATGGGGTCTTGCTAACTTTTTGTCTAGGCTGATCTCAAACCTCAATCCTCCTGATTTCCAATCCATCCCCAAAGTATCTGGGATTACAGGTGTGAGCCACCTCACCTGGACTTTCTCTTCCTTTTTGTCAACTCTATAATATGGACATGTTGTACCATGAATTGCTTAATCCTTTGCTAATACACATGTGTTTTCAGGCTTTTTTTTTTATTACCAAGGATGTGATAAAGAACTTCCTTTATATTTATCTTTGCTCACTTTTGCCAGGATTTCCATAAAATGAATTCTCAAAGGTAGAATTTATTCAATCAAAGGGCATATAAGAACTGGGTGTATGGTACATACCTGTAATCCCAGCCCTACGGAAACTGAGGCAGGAGGAGCTCCAGTTTAAGGTCAGCCTGAGCTACATAGTGAGACCTTGTCTCAAAAATAAAAAAATAAAGCACATATATCTGAAGTTTTTATAGAAATTGATTCTTTTCTCTCAAAAAAAAATGTACCAATATATACCTGTGCCAGCAGTGAGGTAACGGTTGTCAATATTCTACCCAACACTTGAATTTTTGCAGATCTGATACCTGGAAAATACTATTACATTGTGGCTTAAAATTTGGAATTGTTTTCTGTGATGTTATTGGCCAGTCAAATGTCATCTTGGGTAAAATGTGTTTTCCAATGTTATTTGTTTTTTTTTTTGTCCATTTTGCTTTGGTTATTTTCGAGATGGGGTCTCTTGAACTATTTTCCTGGGTTTTCCTCAAACCTCGGTCCTCCCAATCTCAGCCTCTCAAGTAGCTAAGATTACAGGCGTGAGCCACCAGTCAGTGCCTGACAAAATTCTTCTTTTGGCACCGCTATCACTGGCTGGCTCAAGGGCTTCCAAAAGCTGCAGGTCTGGGTATGGCTTCCAGGAGAGTCACTGGGGGGTGACAGTGAAGAGTTCCTGAGACTTGGGTATCTCAGAAATCACAGAGTTCTTGAGAGTTAATTGCTAAAATCAGCATGAGAGGCAGGATGGATATCTGTGTTGTCAGGTCTGTTTCTTGATCCCACATAGACCTTGGCAGAGTACATGCTCAGAAAGCATTTATTGAATGAATAAATGCCATGGTCAGAAAGATACAGTCACCTTGAGGAGGCAGCTTGATTTTACTCTGAAGGCATTGACTTAGTCAGAGAAAGAGAAAGGGTGTACAACTCACCAGGAGGTGTGGTGGTCTTAGAGGAGGAGGGTTTGGGAAATCAGTGGAGCATATTGGAAGTTACAATAATTAAAGTGCATAACTGACTCAGAGACTGCCAAGGGAGAGAGAAATGGAGTGGAGTAGAATCCAAAAGTAGCCCCAAACATAAAGGTGTATTTTAAGGGTGACATCTCCTGTAAGTAAGGGGGAAAATACAGGTTAGGATATTTGATGAGCCATATCGGAAAAAAATCCAACTGGATCCCTAACCCTCTGCCATAACTAAAATAAACTCCATGTGGATTAAGTATGTACAGATAAAAAAATATAAAACTACCAGGGAAAAATTTCA
Organism: Castor canadensis; assembly: GCF_047511655.1. Classification (NCBI taxonomy): domain Eukaryota; kingdom Metazoa; phylum Chordata; class Mammalia; order Rodentia; family Castoridae; genus Castor; species Castor canadensis. Next base: position 132,108,630 of record NC_133392.1, read on the forward strand.
GCAAGGCTTTCATAATCATGGAGAGGAGAAAATTTCTCTAACATATAATACAAATCCCAGAAGTTCTCAAGAGAAAGATGGACAGATCTGATTACACAAATATTTTTAAAATTCTGTAGGGAAAAAACATACACAAAACAAATGAGAAACTGGAGAAAACATTGATTTGCTTTGCGTATGACAGAAGGGGGCAGAGAACCCTTACAAATCAACCTTAGGAAAAACTACAGCTGGCCATCTGTGATCCTAGCTACTCAGGAGGCTGAGATGGGGAGGATCATGGTTCGACTGGAGGTATGACTCAGCTGTAGAGCGCCTGCTTTGCACACACCTACTTTGCAAGAATGAAGCCCTGAGTTCAAACCCCAGGTCCACCATAAAAACACAAAAAGTTGAATTTTAAATAAATCTGACTTGCTTTCCAACATTGTTAGAGACCCTTATGCAGTTTGCTCCATTCCCATTGATAAGAAAAGGCCAAGGATGAAGATGTAGCTCAAGCATAGAGCACCTACTTTGCAAAATGAGTATCCCCTCACACAAAGAGACACGAAAGACAGAGAGAGAGAAGGGAAGGAAGGGAGGAAGGAAAGAGAGAGGAAGGGAAGGGAAGAAAAGAAGGAGGGGAGGGAGGGAGGAAAGAAGGAAGGACAAAAGGTATCAGGAGGTCAAGAAGTACGAAGAGTTTTAAGGTTGTCAGCCATCCAAAATGAAAAAAATGTTAATGAAGTCCTCAGAGAAACATTTAATACCCTTTCAGTCTGCAGTGAAGTCTGATAATACCAAGTGCAGAAATGATGTCACCCTCAGATCTTTGCACGATGTCCGTAAGAATGTAAGCTGGTGACACCATTACGGAAAATTCAGGCAGCATCTTCTAAAGCTTATGACCCAGCAGCCTTGCTTGTAACAGCACTTGTTCATGAAGTAAAACCCAGAAACCATCTGGAACTGACTGCATTATTTGTTTATAATTATTCATTCCCTCTTCACCCTTGCCAGGCTCTGTTCACAAAGACCCTGCCCTGGCACAGCTGCAGCTGGCTCTCAGCCTCAGAAAGAGAACTAGAAATAAATGTTTGCTGCTGTGATGCCATTGAAACATTGAGGTTATTTGTCCCTGTAGGAAAGAATGAAAATTATCCATCCGTAATAGGAGAGTGGTGAATAGTGTGGTACGCTCACACAATAGACAGCAATCGGGAAGAGTGAACAGCAAGGACGTGCCTCAGAGAGGAATTTATCTTGCCAATCTCGCAGTAATCGAGAAAAATAGATTGCCAAAGATTACAAACAACACCATGGTCTTTTGTAAAGTCAAAAATGATTAACATTAGAAATATGTTTTCAAGGAATACACGAGTTGTAATAAATTATGATCCATAAAGGAAAACAAGGAATGACAAACACAGCATCCAGGATGAAGATTCCTCGTGTGATTCATGGGGGAGCGGTTCATCCACTAGGCACCCTGCCTAGGGCCCACCATGCTTTTAGGGGCCCAAGAAAATATTTTAATTTCTTTAAAACCAGAAGAAAAGAATGAACTTTAGATCAAAGAAAATGTTTTATATATAAATCTTTTTTATACAGTACCAATGCAAGCATAAAATAAACATATGTGTATACACATATATATCTGTGTGCAAGAAGAACCCCACAAATGCAAAAATGTCCAGGAAATCAAAATTCTACCCAGACGTGGTAGTGTACACCTGTAATTCCAGCACTTGGGAAATGGAGGCAGGAGGATATCAGTTGAAGTAGAACCTGGCGTATGTAACAAGTTCAAGACCAGCCTGAGATACAATGCAAGACCCTGTCTCAACATTCCCCTCCTCCAAATCAAAATGAGGTATTGAGGGGGGACAGCATAGGATGGGGGAACTTACAGTTACTTGTAGGTCATGGCCAAGTTACTAGCTTTGGCTTTAGGGGACATGCTACATTATTGTGAGTAACTAAACCACATGCATGGGCAAAGGAGAGAGTGTGTCACAAACCAAAGATTATGTTCATCTGTTTTGATGTGATAATCAGGGGGACTGGGATCCCCTAAGAAACGGTTAGCAAAAACACTAAATGCTGAGTTTACAAGTACTGCCAAATAAAATCTCTAAAATTTTTTGTTAGACACTTGAGTTTGCTTCTGAGAACATAAGTTTTTAGATTCCATTTTGTGTTTGAAATGGCTACTCAAAATTCCTTATCAAAAACTTATAATAATTACCAATAGAAGCTACCATCACCGTATTTCTGTAGCCATTGAAACACAACAATTGAAATTTTATTCAAAGAACCTAAAGCACTTCCTTTTCTGTCATAAATGAATGAAATTGATTAAAATGATGTAAGTGGACTTTGATTTCAATAGAATTTTGTTGTATGAAGTGTTTCAAAATACTAATGAAGCTCTTATTTCCAGAAAGTTCATTGTTAGAGCAGTCAGTTTGCAGCTACCATGGGTCCCATTAAAAGAACATAGCTGCCAGGGACAATTCCAAGCTTTGTGGAAACTTGGGGTTTATACAATTTGGGGGGGAGTGAGGAGCCCTTTAAGAAAAAAATTATAAAATTACGAGTAGAAAATCAGTGCCACAGGTGATGACATTAGACCCATTCTTCACCCCTCCTGTGTCTCCAGCTTTGCTCCATGATGGCAATTCTGGCCACTAAAGAGGAAAGTATAAGTCTACCTTTTTGTGTCTGGGTTCAGCCACGTGACTTGCTGTAGCCAATGGTGGAAGTGGCAGCTTGAGTCTGGGTCTTGTCCCCTTTGTGCCTTGTGTCACCAAGGAATGAGAAGGACATTCCCTGGTGAGTGCACTAGTCCCAGCAAGAAGTGAGGGACACCTGGGGCACAACCGTCCTGTTGGCCTGGCCCAGACAACCTGGCTCCCAGCTGTAGCAGCCTCGCCTCGCGCTGTACACATCTGCAGGTCTGTCGCTCCAGGCCGCTGAATTTCGGGGCAGTATGTCACACAGCAGTATTGTATAATAGCTAACAAATGCAGGCATAAATGTGAAAGAATATTTGTAATGAGAGAATAGTCTCAACGCAATATAAAATTTTAGCAACTGACAAGTAGCTTCAAAGTCACAGAATCCAGAAAAACATGTCACATTCTTATCAACCTCCTGTCTGACACGCCTCCATGATTTCCTACACTTTGGGCTCCACTTTCTTCTGTTGCCTGTCCAAAAATGACAACTTTGTGATTTTTGTGTTTCTAGAGAGAGATGATTCCGCCTTCCTTCGGCACAGTTTATTGGAAAAATTTTTTTTTCTTGGTAATCTAGAAGTTTCTTCACAACATGATACTGGTTATGTGCGAAATTTTAAGATTGTTGTCAAACTTGTGAAAACCTCTGTCGAGTTTCTTTCAGGACATTGTGCGTTTTCTTGTGCAATGACTAATCCTAAATCCTCTTTTAATTAATACTTATTATCCAGTTTGCCAGCACTGTCCTTTTGAAGTGGTGCATTATGCTTTCTTAGTCAGCTCAGTCGTTAACACCAGATCAGCAAAAACATTTAAACATCATTCACAGTGGGATCTGCTTTGTGTGTGGGGGACTGGGGGTTGAACTCAGGATTTCACACTTGCAAAGCAGGAACTCTATTGCTTGAGCCACACCTCCAATCCATTTTGCTCCGGGTATTTGTGAGGTAGGGTCTTGCCAACTACTTGGCCTGGGATGGCCTCAAAGTACAATCCTCCAGATCTCAACCACCCAAGCAGCTAGGATTACAAGTATGAGCCACTGTGCCCGGTTAAATGTATCCATTCAATGAGTTACCTGAGTAACCTTCAAGAATGGTCAGAAATCTTTTCCATACCATTTTCTGCTATTGATTCACCTTGATCCCTACTGGTTTCATTGCTCATTTTTATTTCATATTCTATTAACTTTTAAATATTTTATGTCAGTCAGTTAACACATAAAGAAAAAGATGAAGGTAACCTGATACACATTTCCAAATCAGAAATGGTAATTTCTCTGTTGTTTTGTTGAAAGCCAAACGTCTCCAGAGAGGCCTTGAGCTGTCAAAGCCAGAGCTCTGTCCTCATCACCTTCTATGCTTGATTCTTCTCACGTTTCCTTTATGACAGCTGATCTGATGGCAAATGACATCCTGACATGCTTGCTGTCGGTGACTTCTCATATAAACTAAGGAATTTATAGCTTTCTGGTATGTCTTCAAGCCTTAGAACATTTAGAATGAATGAATGAGAGGCTGAATCTCCTTAGAGACATTAGGATGTCTATACAGTGACTTCTTCAAGATGTTTCACCCACTGCCACAACCAGTAGAAGCCAGTAACTGCTGCTACCAATCTAGGGTGGCCTCCACCCTCTCCAAACTCCGTACCCACATTTCCTTTGTACTAAAACTGGACTCCATTTGTAACCTCTTTTCCATAAAGAAAGGGACCAGCCCACTGTTTTTAAAATTCTTTTCCTCCAGTCTTTTTTGATCTAAAACAAGATCTCTCCCCCAACCCAAAGTCTCTGTTCAACCTATAATTACCTCGCCTACTTTCACCTTCTTAATACAGCATGGTTTGACTTCATGTGTTATTTTTAGTCCCTTTAAGCCCCATCTGCAACCTCAAATTTGGTGTGTCCCAAACTGGACACGTTGCATGCCCTGCATGTGAGCAGGTGCGTTTTGGGGTGCATCTTGAGTTGCTTAGGCCGAATCCTGACATCCCCAGCACCTGCCCTTCCCATCATCACCCATTCCTTCTTGTCATTCCTTGACCTTCTAATATGTCTCTCCTTCCCCACAGCAGTACCTAGGCTAAGCCATGTCTTCTGGGGTCGTCTACCAGTCTCTGAAATGGTCTGTTAAGATGCATTATGTGATGGGGTCACTGCCTTGATGGAAACTTTCAAGGGCCTCCTAGTGCTCTTGAGGTGAAGCCCCAAGTCCTCACTGTGTCCTACTAGGCCCCCCAAAAAGATCCTTTACCTTGAAAACTCACCTCCTGCCTCTGACCCCTGCTCTGCACTTTCACCACGCTGGCCTCCTCTGAGAGCAGTATCTTTGCACATGCTGTTCCCACTACACAGAATGCCCATCAGTCCCCCCCATGGCCTGACAGTGGTTGTTCATCCTTGATCTTACCTTCAATGGGGCATCCTCTGAGAAGCCTTCCTTGACCCCCTAGACAAGCCTGGTTCATCTCCTTTGTACTCCCATGGTACACTGTCCTTCTCCTTTGTGTGTGTGTATGTGTGTTTGTGTGTGTGTATTTTAAGACAGGGTCTCCCAAACTCTTAAGTTGATACAAGAAAGAGTAGGAAATACTCTGGAGTTAGTAGGTATAGGTAAGAACTTTCTCAACGAAACCCCAGCAGCACAGCAACTATGAGATAGCATAGATAAATGGGACCTCATAAAACTAAAAAGCTTCTGTTCATCAAAAGAAATGGTCTCTAAACTGAAGAGAACACCCACAGAGTGGGAGAAAATATTTGCCAACTATACATCAGACAAAGGACTGATAACCAGAATATACAGGGAACTTAAAAAACTAAATTCTCCCAAAACTAATGAACCAATAAAGAAATGGGCACGTGAACTAAACAGAACTTTCTCAAAAGAAGAAATTCAATTGGCCAGAAAACACATGAAAAAATGCTCACCATCTCTAGCAATAAAGGAAATGCAAATTAAAACCATGCTAAGATTCCACCTCACCCCTGTTAGAATAGCCATCATCAGCAACACCACCAACAACAGGTGTTGGTGAGGATGCGGGGGAAAAGGAACCCTCTTACACTGTTGGTGGGAATGTAGACTAGTACAACCACTCTGGAAAAAAATTTGGAGGCTACTTAAAAAGTTGGACATCGATCTACCATTTGATCCAGCAATACCACTCTTGGGGATATACCCAAAAGACTGTTACTCCAGAGGCACCTGCACATCCATGTTTATTGCGGCACTATTCACAATAGCCAAGTTATGGAAACAGCCAAGATGTCCCAGCACTGACGAATGGATTAAGAAAATGTGGTATCTATACACAATGGAATTTTATGCAGCCATGAAGAAGAACGAAATGTTATCATTCGCTGGTAAATGGATGGAATTGGAGAACATCATTCTGAGTGAGGTTAGCCTGGCTCAAAAAACCAAAAATTGTATGTTCTCCCTCATATGTGGACATTAGATCAAGGGCAAACACAGCAAGGGGATTGGACTATGAGCACATGATAAAAGCGAGAGCACACAAGGGAGGGGTGAGGATAGGTAAGACACCTAAAAAACTAGCTAGCATTTGTTGCCCTTAACACAGAGAAACTAAAGCAGATACCTTAAAGCAACTGAGGTCAATAGGAAAAGGGGAACAGGTACTAGAGAAAAGGTTAGATCAAAAAGAATTAACCTAGAAGGTAACACCCATGCACAGGAAATCAATGTGAGTCAATGCCCTGTATAGCTATCCTTATCTCAACCAGCAAAAACCCTTGTTCCTTCCTATTATTGCTTATAATCTCTCTACAACAAAATTAGAAATAAGGGCAAAATAGTTTCTGCTGGGTATTGAGGGGGGGGAGAGGGAGAGGGTGGAGTGGGTGGTAAGGGAGGGGGTGGGGGCAGGGGGAAGAAATGAACCAAGCCTTGTATGCACATATGAATAATAAAAGAAAAATGAAAAAAATAAAAAATAAAAAATAAAATAAAATGTATTAAACCAGCAAAAAAAAAAAAAAAAAAAAAAAGACAGGGTCTCTATAAGCCCCAGCTGTCCTTGAACTTGCCATCCTCCTGCCTCTGCCTCCAGAGTGCTGGGATTACAGGTGTGCACCACACTGGCCCTGCACTTTTCCTTTTTGACACTTACCAAAATATAGTGATATAATTATTTGTATAATTGGTTATTCAATGCCACCTTCCCCATCATACTGTAAACTCTGTGAGGCAAAACCCGTCTGTTACAACAACAGCCAATCCATCTATAGCACGTACTGTGGACAGGGTACTGCTCTAAGAATTTTTCATATATAACCTGAGTGATTCCTCACTGGAAAATAAATGTTTCATCTCCCCTATTTTATGAAGGAGGAGACAGGGAGAACAAGTAACTTGCCTAGGGAGACGCAGCTAGCCAGTGGTGGAACCTGGATTTGAAGTGTCGGTCCTTGCTTTTCCCCACCACACTTGCTGCCTTCCATGTCTGTCTTGTCTCTGGTTCTACTCCCAGGACTCAGCACAGGACATGATAGGGGCTCAGTAAACAAGTCTGTGCTGAGTACCTACTAAGAGAGAGCACTGTGCAGAGACCAAAAACATGGTTCCTGCCCTTAGCAAGCCTCCTCTCTAAAATCATGAGGGAAAGAGATGTTTTTCCACTTGACAGAAACAGAAAAGGTTCTTAGAGGAGGTACTTCTTGATTCACCTTGGGAACAGACAAGAGTAAAAAGTGGGCAGGGAAAGAGAATACAGGGGAGGCCAGAGCTGGGGAGGCCAAGGTGAGAGCTGGCAGCCTACAGAGTGCCCACAATGCTGATACTAGGTGGGGGCAAGGACCCAGCTGAGGCCAGTCTGGGATTTTGGGAAGGAAAATGCACAGGCTGGGGAGGAAGGGCCTTGCACTCAGAAGGAAATGGCAAAGGTGTCCAGGAACAAGGACATGTTCTGTGGACTATGACTACCACTCCACAGCTCACTTGGGAAACTGTGGGTAGAAGGTTAGCCAGCTTCTTCCTGAAGGCTTTCTCAGCACCCTCAGCATGTTAAAGTGCCTTGGGGTGGCAAGACAGAGATTTACGACTCTCAAATGGTTTATTGACTTGATAGCACATTCTCAAGAGACAGCAGGAAAGCAGGTGGGTGAAATGGCCTGGAGCAGAGGCTGAAGGTCCCAGTTGCCCAGTTGAGGAATTCAGTTATGGTGATGGTGACACAGGACTGAGGACTGGGAGGCTGCCTGCCATGCCAGTGGGGAACAGACCTGAGGAGGGAAGGACAGAGACTAATGTCTATGGCAGTGCCCACAATCCACGCTGGGCCAGCACTATACACACACATACGTGAATCGAACCTTTACAGCTTTACGACAGTCCAGGGTCCAGAGGCTCAGAGAGTCTGCCAGGCCACCAGCTCCCATCCCCCTAGTGATGGGATCAGTTCTGAATTCAGCCAGAGAGCCCAGAGTGGCCTGGCTGGGGCAGCGGCTCTGAGGTGGAGAAGAAGGCCTGGGCCTGAGACCCTCTGAGTCCCATGCCCTCTCCAACGAGCCACACACTCAGCTAGCTGGTGCCTAGGGGAACCTGGCTTGCAGAACTTCACCAGAGAGATGCTAGTGAAGTCACCAGTGAGCCCCATGAGCCTCCTCACACCAGCATCCCCAGGAGAACAGAAATGGAAGTCCAAAGGGGTGGCAGAAGGGGACTTGGACTTAGAGCTCTCTTTCTCTGGTTCTTTCCTTCCCACTCTGTCCACCATATGAGAATAGGCAGTCATAGTTCCAGCCAGCTCTGCCACCATCATGCTGGGTGACCCTAGCAGGTCACTCCTCCTCTTGGTACCTCATGTGTAAAAATGGTCACTATCATTCCTCTAGTTCCCAATGCCCTTCTCAGAATCCCTATCCATACCAGTGCTGAGCTGCAGAATCCCAGCTTCGGCCTTCCTTAAGGAATGTTGGGAACTTCCTGTGCTATATCAGACAGACCAGCCTCATCCCCTCTCATCTCACATGGTCGCCATGCATCAGTCACTGAGTACAGACGATGGCCCACCTTCTGTAGGCACTGTCCTGAAGTGGGAATTCTGTTATCTGAGGTCCACCCTGGGAGACAGGCATTGTGATGACAGGGAGCCCAAGTTCTCACCCCAAGTGACATTTAAAGTCAGGTCCATCTACACCAACATCCCAGCTCCTGCTCACACTGATTTACTGCCACCTGCCTAAGTCCCTGGGCCCAGCGCTGGTACCCACGACTGCCAGAGCAGGGCTGGTGAGAAGGTGGTACAGTACAACCTCAGGCCAAGCTGGGCATGAGTCTTCCTTTGGCCACCTACCACCTGTGTGACACAGTGTAAATCATTTCATCTCCCCAAATCTCAGCTCTCTCAAATGGTCACCCTAATAGTTCTGACCCCACAGAGCTGTGGGGTGAAGTGGCCTCGTGTGTATCGGCCTCTTAGCACAGTCAATATTAGTCTTTTCTTGTTGTAAATTGAATTTTCCTTCAATTTCCTGTGTCTTATGCTCATTTCAGCAATGAGACTCCAGGCGCAAATGAATAAATACAGGGATTTCCGAGATTCCGTAAACTCTGGTGTGAGAGGTGCACTGCTCTGAGGATCTGTACGTGGCCTGCATGACAATAACAATAATGATGGGCAATTATTGAGCATATAATAGACTTTAGGAAGCTTCCTGGGTGTTTTGCATTTGAAACTGTTAGGAACCGAGACAGGATTTGAACCAAGGCAGTCTGATTCCATGCCTTTAACCACATCATTATTCTTTTTGTTTGTTTGTTTGTTTTGAGACAGGGTCTTGCTATGTAATCCAGGACGGCCTTGAATGTAGGATCCTCCTGCCTTGGCCTCCCTTGTGATTACAAGTGTGCACCCTCCACTATTCTATTCACCACGTTCAGTATAAACCTGTGTACAATCCCAGGAATCACGAGCCATGCCTTACCCAGGATCCAGCGTTGGCCTGGCTCTGAGTGAGTTTCAGTAAATTCATTTATTTGTTGCCTCCCTTGCTCATTCACTTATTCATTCAATAAGTATCTACTCAGCACCTTTGAAATGTCAGTCACTGTTCTAGGAGCTAGAGATGAGCAAAGAAGGTAGAGAAGACCCCTGTTCCCATGGCAACTACATTCTAGCAGGGATCAAGGCACCCCACAAGGAAGCAAATGTACAAGCAAGAAAAATATCAGCCAATGATTCATGCATAGAGTTAAAATAGGATTGTATGTAATAAGTGACTGGGTGGTTGTTTTTGATAAGTGGTCAAAGGTGGCCTCCCTGAGGAAGTGTCATTGTCCTAAGACTTACATGATAAGAGGGATGTAACCAACCATCTGAAAATCAGGGGAAAGAAGGTCCCCAGAGATAAAATAGCAAGTGCAAAAATCCTGAGTTGGCATGTCTGGGGAAGAGAAGGAAGCCCGGTGTGGTGGGGGTCCCAGCTGGTGGAGGCAGGCAACAAGGCCGAGGCCACATCACAGGGGCTTTGTGAGACAGGGGAGGAGTTTCTTTCTTTCTTTCTTTCTTTCTTTTAAGGAGAAGCATGGGAGGGTTTGAAAGAGAAATGACATGATCTGATTTTTTCAAAAATTAATAGACCTTATTTTTAGAGTAGTTTGAGATCTATAGAAAAATTTAGTGGAAAGTACAGAGTTTCCTCTCACCTCTACCACCCACACTCCATACTCACACCCAATTTCCCCTAACAGAAACCTCCTGCATTAGTGTTCACATCAGTTATTATATTAATAAGTACTTAGTTCACATCAGAGCTCAGTCTTCATGTGGTGCTCAGGATCTGACGAGTGTCGGACATGGACCCCCAGTTACAGCATCAGCTGGGAGACTTCACTGCCCCACAGGCGCCCTGTGTTCCACCTATTCTTCCCTCCCCAGGCAACTGCAGGTCTTTTTATTATCTACATAGTTTTTGCCTTTTCCAAAACATCTTATACATGGAATCATAAAGTAGGTAGCCTCTTGAGACTGTCTTCTGTCACTTGATCTGATTTTTTTAAAAGATCGTGTTGGCTGTTTTGTAAAGAACATGTTGGAAGGAGACAAAAATAAAAGCAGAAAAGCCACTGAGGTGAAACAGCCATCCAGGGGCTGTATGTAGTGGCTGGCCAGGCTGGTGAGGCAAGTCCATGAATACAGGATGCACCTCAGAGCCCAGCTCCTGGGCGCTGCTGCTAGTCTGACTGTGGGGAGTTCAAGGGCAGAGAAATGACCAGCACATCACAGGGCTTAAACCAGGCCTAGACAGAGCCATGTCTTCAAGCTTATAGATATTTCTGTGGTTTTTAATTCACTTAAATATTCTTGATTTTCTCATAGAATTGAAGGCACAGGTCCAGAGAGGTCTGCTGGTCTGCCCAGCGCTGCACAGCCGAGCTCCCCGCTCTGTCTCGGATGGCAGACTTCCGCCCTTCCAGCACCAACCTCCTGCTCCCTGTCCCTCTTGTTCCTTGTTAAGTGTTTTCTCCTCTTGGTGGTCGTTTTGTTGCATAATCAATAAACCACTAACAGAAATAAAAGGCTTCCAGATTTATACACTGCTGACTCCCTGCCTGGAAACCCCTCCCTTTTGCCCTCCTTAAAATGCTCCTGGCTTCTCATTGCATCTAGGGGGAAATTGCTTGGACTTGAATCTCAGCAGCACAGCTTGCTAAGTTATCCGAACCCCTGAATTAGTTCAACTTATTTTGGTCTCAAGTAGCTACCATAAGCAAAAAAAAGAAAAAAGGCAGAGGAAGTAGTGGCGATGGATTTTGGGAAGGCATCAGGTGAGAGGGACCATGGAGTTGAATAACCCTTCAGTAGGTCAGGATGTCTCTGGGGACTGCAGCAGAAGACTCCTGCCACAGAAGCCCCAGCAGTGCTCTGGAAGGTTGCCTAGCTCCTCTCCAGTCAGCAAACAGAAGCCTTGGATGGTCGCAGCTTGTGTCAGGAAGATCCTTCGCCCCTACTGAGATTGGGCAGGCCTTGGAGGAAGCTTAGTGCCACAGGGACAAGCAGGGTGAGAGAGACTTGTTCCTGGTAGCTTCCAGGGAAGGCAAAATCTTCCCAGGAGATAGAGCAACCAACACCTTCAGGGCAGTGTTGACCATCCCGTCCCTAGGATTCCCACAACTCCATCACAACACTTCTCAGACACATGGGTCTTCTTCCTGGATTTAGGGTTCTTCAAAGGCATGGCCTCAACTTACCTGTTTGACATGCCACAGCAGTGGATCTCCATTGTTGTCCTCTTTTCTTCTGTTTTTAGCTAGGTTCATGGTCTCCCAAAGTAGTAACTTGTCCTAATATAACTTGCAGCGAGGTGAGCAAGTTCTGACCAATGCATAAGAATAGAGGTGATGTGACCAACTTCAGTGGAACCCTTCCCCTGCTGGGATATGGCAGATGGCAGTGTGCCCCCTTTGGACCATGTGAGAAAGCATAACTCCCCAGGAATGGCAGAGATACCAAAGAGAAAGTCACGGTCCCTATTCCCTGAATATGCCACCTCAGCTGCGAACTGCTTTGGGAAGTAATGAAACCTCTTTCTCTCTTTAAGTCTTCCTTCAACCTAATCTAATCCACACTAATAGTCACACCTAATTTAGTGACTGACACTTAGTAAGTGCTCAATAAATTACAGCTGAATTATTAAATCAATTATTAAAAAGAGAAACCCTCAATTCCAGCATTTAACACATCGACTGTTTGCATATTCCCTCTCAGCTCTTCTTGACATGCAGATGACATTTTTAATAGAGGTATAATTAGAACAGAAATTGAATTTTTATATCCGGCATTTTCCCTATAATAGTAATTACATAATAAATATTTTCCGTGTTAAGTCGTATTATCATTGTTTTAAATGGATGTGCAATTTTCCACCAAAGAGATTCACCATAATTTACATAACAACTCCCTTATTGTTTGAGATATACATTTCTCCAGGCTTCATAATTACAGAGAATGCTGTAAGAACTTCCTTATGACTCTCGTTTTTATCCTCCTCCTTTTGACAACTCACTTGAGAACCAGGTCGTTGTGTTTTCTAATACCGTAGAACACCCTCTCCCTTCACCAGCCACTCTGAACCTTTATAATTTCCCATTAAATTCTGAGCAATTTCCATGATGAGAATAATAATTACTGATCACTATGTGACATGCTATGCTGGACATTCTGTATCTGAATATCTATACATATCAAACATGCTTCCACACAGTCACTGCAAGCCACGCATAGAAAGTAGGAGTTAAAAGCACAAATCCTAGGCTCAGACTGGCTTTAAATCTCATAAAATTGCTTCATGACTGTGAAACCTTGGGTAAATTACTTGATCTCTCTGTGCCTCTACTTCCCCATCTCTAAAACGGGATCGTAACATTTTCCTTTTCTGGTTGCTGTAAGGAGGAAATGAGATGATACTAACAGCTGGCATTTCTTGCACACTTACTAGATAACAAAGCTGGATAAAGCTTTGTTAATTGACTTGCTTACGCCTTGCCTGAGTGTAGGAAGTAAACATTTCCATCTCCACCTGTGGATGAGTTACCTGAGGCCAGGAGCACAGAGACTAACCTGCCCATCCTACTTGCAGCTAAGCGATTCTCACACGGACACACGCGCTCAGAGCTGCAGACTCCTCAGGGGAGGAGTCTTCTCTTTACTGCTCTCAGCAAGCTGGAGCCACAGCTCAAAGTCCAGCTTCCCCAGACCATTCTCTCCTGCACCCCACCATCCTATGACACGCAGCCTTCTTTGCAGGCCAGTCACCATTCCAGCCCCTGAGGAGGAACAATCACCATTTAGCAAGCAGGTCCTCTGGGTCACACCTGAGCATGTTGCTTTATGTCATTATCTCATTGAATCCTGGGACATAAGCACGGTAGCATGCTTGCGTGCGCACACACACATTTTACAGGCAAGGAAACCTAGTAAAGGGAATGGCCACCAGCCAGGTGGAAAATGCAAGTCTAGCACATTGTCCTCATCCATGACCACCTGGGTTGGTGGTCCCCAGAGGGTGGAAGGCCATGCTGGGAGGGTCCTAGGTCACCAACCCTAACCTAGGGCAGCCATGCAGAGGGCACCAGCACGGTACTCACTATGGCCTCCTGTCCTCTCCTTCCCATGCCACAAAGGCAGGATCAGGATCTGAGAGAAAGCTGCCAGAAAGCTTTCTATGCCACCCTGAAATAACCCAGCTCCTGTGCCGCACCGGCAGGCGGATCCCGGAATAGCTCTTTCCTACCGCAAGGTGACCTAGTTAGTAGGTTTCTCTTGTCATATGAGGTTGGCTGAACAAGACATTCACTTGCCTCTTTCTACCTGGAGCAAGCCCAATTCAGCCTTTTCCTCCCCCCACCCATGCGGTTCCTGATTCTCCTGCAGTTCTGGGAATGGGTAATAATACATTGTAGCTTCTGGCATGTCTGCAAGCATCAGCAAGCTTCCTTTACCTAGCAGCTGGAGAGGAAGGACTTACTATCATCCCATTTCCCAGCTGGGGAAGTGAAGGCACAAAGGTAACGACATGAGCAAAGATGCAGAGCCAGCATCTAGACCCTGGCTCCTGAAGCCGAGACCGGTGTCTTTGCAGTGGCCTGAGATTCCTGGTTGCAAGACTCCTCTCTGAGGAGCCCCAGTAACCAAGCCTCCCTCACGTCCCCCCACCTGGGATGCATCTTCCCCACCTCTCATTGCAAAGGTTGAAATCAAGGCCTCGGCCACTCACCAGTCTCAGTTTGGAGCTGGGGCTTGAGTTGTAGCAATTATGAATTCTGTAACCTTGGGTAAGCTGCTTCATTTGTCTGAGACTCAGTTCTTTCTCTTTTCTCCTTTCTTTTTTTCTTTCCGTCCTTCCTTCCCCTTTCCTTCCTCCCTTCCTCCTTTCCTTCCTTCCTTCCTTTCTTTTTTTTGTTTTTTTCAGTACTGGGGTTTGGGCCTCACACTTTCTAAGCAGGCACTTTACCACTTGAGCCACGCTCCCAGCCCCTGAGACTCAGTCTCTGCATCCATAAAATAGATCATACCTGCATCCCAGGATGGTGACGAGGATGAGATGAGATAGTGAATGTATTCCTTCATTTTAAGTTGGTCATAAAATAGCTATTGCTGCTGTTTATTATTATCATTGACATCCTGAATTTAACCAAAAAAGAAAAGGCTAAAATTAGCTGGTGGCAACAAACAGTCACTGTAGCAAAGGCCTTTGTGACTTCCTGTGCCATGATATCATGCACCTGGGGACAACACTTGAACTTACAATGACATGACTCTGAGATGGGGCAACTTTTTTCAAAGCATTGGGCTGTAGTTCTTCTGGATGGCTGGTAGCTCCCTGTAGTTAGTGTAACCATCAGGGTCTTCCCCTGACGCTCATGACAGGAGCTCACTGCAGAAGAGGACAGGGAAGGTAGTGTTCCTGTCCCAAGCTGTCATCTGTGGGTGAGCTCACTTACTCTGCTAGTGGCACATCACAGGACAGGGAACAGGAGGGCAGGTTTATACCCTCTTGGCCCCTGGGAGCAGAAGGTCATGTGCAGGAGAAGGGGAAGGAGACTAAGGGCAGACTGGGGGCATCTGGAGACCATAACCAAGTGGCTACAGGCCAGTAAAAATGGAGCTGGACTCCAAATCCTATCTCCACCCCTCCTTACACATGAGGTCATAGATAAGTTGCTTAGCTACTCTGAGCCTCAGTTTATCCATCTGTAAAAAGTGGACACAATCCAAACCTCACAGGTGGTAAGGATCAAGTGATTCACCTCTGTGTAGCATCAGCTCGGGTATAGTCACACAGTCGTCCCATACTGTGAGCAGTGTAGGCAACTGAGCCCTGACACCAGAGACATCACCTTAAGAATTTGGAAAGAGATGACAGTGACCTGAAGTCAACAATGAAGGCTGCACAATGATAGCACAGCCAGCACTGGGTCTTGAAATCCAGGTAGGACAGTGATGGATGTAGAGGCTTTTGGGCTGGAGGTGTGGCTCAAGTGGTAGAGTGCCTGCCTAGCAAGCATGAGGTCCTGAGTTCAAGCCCCAGTACTGTCAAAGAAAAGAAAAGAACCTCAAAAGGTTGAGGAAGGATTCAACCAGCAGGCCCAGCAGCACGGAGCCTAGAGTGGGAATGAGCTCCTCATTCCTGACTGGGTTCACAGCCCTTCCTGTCACTGCATTCACCCCTCCTCAGAGGCCCTTCATGGTTCCCACACACATTCTCCACATCTGCTCGTATTAGGGAACTTTCTTCACAGCCCTTGTTATGCTCTTTGGTACTGCACTACTTAGTTGTCAGTGTACATGGCTCTTGTCTGTCCACCCCAAAGAGCCCATGAGAGCCTTGATGGAGGGAACTCTGCCTAATTTCTGGAGGAGCTCCAATGGTGGCACACAGCATATGATCGGGAAATAGCAGTCAAATAAATGGATAAGTAAACCTTGGAGTGTCCAGGCCAGCAAGAGAGTTAAGCCAGAGGCGGTTGAGTAATTTAATGTTAAATTGCGGACAGCTGTGAAGTCCATGCTAAGGAATTTGGATGCCTTCTACGAACTGAAAGAACTGTGACAAGTCAAGCATGGTGGTGATGCCTCTATCTAATTCCAGTCACTCAGGAAACTGAGACAAGAGGATGGCTTGAGCCCAAGAGTTCTAGACCAGCGAGGGCAACACAGCCCTAACTCAAAAAACAAAACAACAACAACAAAAAACCTGCTACCAACCAGGTACTTAGTTGGTCAGTTTTCCAGACCTATGTGACTGGGTGATTCACATAAATCAGTCACTTCGTTCCTAGAGACTGAACATCTCTGGGTTGGGTGCAGGTTGGACAGAGGGTACAGACAGGAGTAAGCCATGTTTCCTCACAACCATCCCCAAGCTCCCCTCCCAGTCAGGATTTGTGGAGCAGCAGGCATCCAAATAAGACCTTAAAATGTAGGAAGGGTTTTAAGACTGAGGGACCTGGAACTAGATCACCCATGAGCAATGACAGGGTAACCAGGGCAATGGGCAAGGGCGTCATGCTTGGGAAGTGACAGGCAGGAGAGAGAAGAAAACAGGACATGAAGACCTTTCTGGAAGCAGGAGCAATGTTCTGCCTCTGTTTCCCTCCTGGGTCCCTAGAAAAGGACCATGGCCTGGCTGCTTCCTACCTGAACACCTGTCCTTTCCACAAGGACATGGGGAGGAGGAAGTGAGCAGATCGTTCTTCCAGTCATAACAGGAATCAATAGAGGCTGTTTGCTCTGCTCTCTGGGGAGCAGCCAAGCATGCTGGAAGGCTGGGGGAGGATAGGTGGGAACACTGAGTCCTGGGCTGGGCCAGACTGGAGCATTGTTTTGGCCTCTAGGGAACCACATCTTTGCCACAGAACTCCCAAAGGCTACCAGGGGAAGATAGTCTCCCTCCTGATCTCTGCTCCAAGGGCCTTCCCTGCTAGCCCTGTCCATGATCAGAGAAGACTGTCTCTCTCAGTATGTCCTGGCCTGAGGAATGGAATGCCACAGAGTGCCACCCCAACATCTTTTTTTTTTTTTTTTGTACTGGGGTTTGAACTCAGGGCCTCACACTTCCTAGGCAAGCATTCTACCACTTAAGCCATGCCTCCAGCCATTTTTGCTTTTAGTTATTTTTTTAGAAAGGGTCTAGAATTTTTTTCCTCAGTCTGGTCTGGACTGAACTCTTCCTACTTAAGCTTCCAAAATATCCAAGATGAGAGGCACCACTGACATCTCATTGACTGAGATGGGTTCCTGCCCTTCACTGAGAGAAGCAGGGTCTTCACTGTCTCTTTCGGCACTCACTCCATTCTTGAAACAGCACTTTTCTGGTTCTCATGACCTCCATGTGGCCAAGTGCTTTGGTCAGTTCCAAGAGCTCACCATCATTTTGGATGCACTTTCTTTCATCTCCCTTGCTTCTCTCCCTGTCATGTCCTGTTGGCTTCTCCTCCCTCCACATTGTGGGGATATGACCGCCACCTCCCTCATCCCAGTGCCCCACCACAGGGAACTGCCCTTTTCTTTGTGCAGAGCTCTGAATGGTCTATCAGGTGAGGGGTCCACTCTGCACCAATCATTACGTCAGGGACAGGGCCATGCGACTCTAGATGTTGACAAATGGAGTCACATGTCAGCCATGTTGCCCAGAGAGGGGACTCCTTTGGTGCCCACTATATCTGTGCAATGGGCCCAGGAGAACGGAACCAACTGCTGGACCAGGATTTGAGTGGTAGCAACAGAGATAGGGAGTTGGGGGTGGGTTTCAGAAATATTAAAGAAGCAGACATTATAAGATTCAATAAGGACTAGAGGAAAGGGATGAGGTCCAAGGAGGACCCCACACACATCCTACCACCTGCTTGACCAGACCAAGATGGCTGAAGTGGGGAGGACCTAGGAGGAAACACCAGACAGGTTGGGCCCCACAGGCAGCAAAGCAGCGTACAGACTGGGATAGCCCCTTGGCTGTCCTCTGCTATGATCACTCAGGGTGACTTGAGGACAATCACTTGGCCTCTAGAGGCATCACCTCTCTCCCCCACCTGCCCTACCAGGGCTCAAGGAGAGATGCCTGGCAAAGATTAGGCTTTCTCAATGGCAGCCAACAATCGCTCTTCTGGACAAAGTGACAGCTTTTTCTGATGCCCACTGAAGATCTGGCCTGGGAAGATGGGGGCTAGGCATTGGTGCGAGTTCAATGGGAACCCCTGCTCACCCCCTATGCACCTCGCATTTCTTCCTAAAGCCCCTAACTAGAAATCGGTGTTCTTTCATGTTCTACGAGCACAGCAACCACCTGGCTTGCTCAGATGAAAGGCAGGTTTCTAGGTTTAACCCAACCTACAAAATCTCAGAGCATAGCCTAGGAACTTGTCATCAAGGGCCCCTGAAATGTGGAGACCCTGACCATTAAGCCTTTCCCACCAGTCACAGACAAGGTTGACAGCCTGAGGCTCCACAGAGGGGAAGTGGGTTGAAATTCATACTTAGGTGTAAATGACTGCTAGGTGGTCCTTTACCAAGACAAGATCTTGTGGAGGGCAGACGAAAAGGAGACAGAAGTGAGAAAACTAAGAAAAATTAACTCAGGATCTAGGCATGGTGGCACACACCTGTAATCCAAGAATTCTGGAGGCTAAGGCAAGAGGAGCCTCAGTTCAAACTAGCCTGGACTGCATAGTGAATTTGAAGCCAGCCTGGACTACATATCAAGACCCTATCTCAACAAAACAAGACTCCAGAAAGGGAGGGGGGACAATAATACCCAAAAGTTAGTTTACCCTCTTCACTTT
This sequence comes from Castor canadensis, assembly GCF_047511655.1. Classification (NCBI taxonomy): domain Eukaryota; kingdom Metazoa; phylum Chordata; class Mammalia; order Rodentia; family Castoridae; genus Castor; species Castor canadensis. The sequence goes on from NC_133392.1 coordinate 132,127,660, forward strand.
GCCAAAGACTAGTAGTCCTGACACTCAGATAAAGATTTTGTTTCTTCACACTTCCATACAATCTGATCCTTACTGCAACCTGGAGAAGTAGAGAGGAAAGAAAGTATTGCCGCCATTCTACAAGTGAGGAAACTGAGGCCAAGAAACAAGCAAGGTGGCCTTCCCAAGAGTTCCTCCATCAATCATTTGTTGACACCTAACTGGGCACTAGTCATGGGACTCAGAGCTGAGGGAGGCCCAGCCCAAGACATAACCCAAGGCACCAAACTAGAAACAAGGGTCCACTCCCCAGGAGCACCGTGCTACACGCCAGCCAGAGTCCTGTCTGTCCCTGCCTGATCCCACCGGAGGCTAGTTGATTCTTCACCCTTGTCTCTTTTTTCATTCATTTTCTCTGCCTTCAAATTCTAGACTCTAGGTTTACGATGATTTCAGGGGTAGGGTTGGGGGAGGGGATAAGGGAGGTGGAAGGTGGTAAAATGTGACAGAGTTTCAGATGTCCAACAAAAGTAATAGAAAAATTCTTCGTAAGGGAAAGGTTTTGTTCCATCTCCCACAGACTAAACCAAGGAGAGTGGGTACAAAGGCTCCTGGAGAGGATTTGTGGAATGGAGGGAGGGGCAGCGAGAGAGCCTGAGGTGGGAGCAGCTGGGAGGGGGCCCCCTTCTCTACCTTGCTTTGCCCGGAGAGGGGCAACAGGAGGATTCTGATGGAAGCTTGGTGAAGGCAGGCTGAGGGGCAAGAGGAGAAATCACAAGACGCTAGTGAGCATTTTTATCAAGTTTTACTCTGCAGGTGCAATGAAACCTTGACTTCCACCTGGAAGATCTTCAGTGAAATTGACTTCACTTGCTGATGCCTCCGGTCTCAGATGGGTTCCTGGGGTCTGGGATTAAGTGCTAGGCCCTCTTTAGGGTGGATGCTGGTTGCCGACAGAGGCTGTTCCTTGAGGCTCTCAACAGTGGTTTCCATTCCAGGTAATTTAAAATGGCTCAGCACAAAGCAGAAACAGAAAGACCTTTTGTCTCAAAGCACAATGAATAATGGAAGCCCGTTGTGTCCCATGAGAGATCGTCAACTGCGATACTGCTTTTCCACAAGACTGGAGCTTTTTGATAGCAGGTTATTTTTCCTCTTGGTTCTGTTTTTCCTGGCTCTTGCCTCATCAATAGAAGTAGCTCTCTCTGTGCCCTCCAGGACCACGCCAGCCTGGGTCCTTCCAACTGCCCAGCCGCTCCAACCCAGCACACACAAAGGCGCTTTGTGGGTTCTGGTGAATTAAGCATGGATGGGTGACAGAGAAAACTTTGGTGATCTGAGGTGTTGAGTCTTCTTGCCAAGTCTCCACTCCAGTAGTCACTGTCCCCTGAAGAGGTGACATGGCAAGAAGCCACTGTTACCTTTCTGTAGAAGGAAAGAACTCTTGGGGTGTTTTAAAGAGTATTTTTCACATTGAACTTAAAGTGTCTTGAGTAATGACAGATTTGTACCAAGCCCAGCATCACCCTTTGTGGGCAATCCCTCCCACCCCAAACTCTCTGACTATAGGTCATTCAAGAATGGCTAGGGTTTCTAAACTCCAGGAGAAGGGAACCTGCTTGACTTGCATGCCCAGCGTGGAATAAACGTCTTTAAAAAAGCCCATCAGGCAGTAGTCAATACCACCTTCACTGCCATGTGTCACTGGTCTCCAACATGGCTCTCCTCACTTTAGGCATCACCCCAGCACCACGCCAGGCCTTCTAGCGTCCCAGGTCACCCACTGGAAGAGAGAGCCACTTTCGTTCTCAACCCCAGACCCCAAAGCTTCAAGCAGCTGCTGTCATCCAATAAATCTTGAGTTGTCTCCAAGCAGGACTGATGGGATGGAGAGGAAGGTGGGCATGGAGGAGACACCTTCTGTCCCCCTCACACTCTGGAGGAGAGAGAAAGGGAAACTTTCATCATCGTTTATTGTAAAGCACTTGCATTTTTATTAACAAGACACCCTGGTTTTTTCTTGTACATAGTTTATTATCTGCAGGCTTTTAGGACACTTTAAGCTGGGCATGGTACATACCTGCAATCCCAGCACTCAGGAAATGAAGGCGGGAGGATCACAAGTTCAAGGCCAGCAGAGTTATACATTGAGTCCCTGTCTCAAAAAAACAAAAGCAAAGCAAAACAAGCAAACCAAGAAGAAGAAATACTTCTAGTATGTTTTGTGGCATCTGGGAAAGTGGATGCCTGGGCAGTCACTCTCAAATGGGAACCCTGAGCCATTGTGTCAGGGGAAGGGTTGTCCAGTAACTGTTTCTGAGCAGTCACTCCCTGTTCACACCAAGGACCTTAAGACATGCTACTTGTTTATTTCTGGGTAACTGCAGAATCTGGTTCTTTTGACATATGTCCTCCTAGTAAAAAGTTATAAAACTAACTCCTCACCACACTGATGTCAGAAATGTTTCATTAAGTAAAGGAAGACCTCTGGCAGCAGCTCTGGGCCTTCCAGAAATCTTTAGAGTTGTGGTAAGACAGTGTGGTACTGTGTATTTATCACCAAGGTATTGATGTCAAGCTGCCTACGTCTGAGTCTCAGCCCCACCTCCGTTTTACCTGTGTGAGCGTGAACTAGCAACGTGTCACCTTCATTGTCCGTAGAGTGACTGTGATACCAAAGCACTCAGCTCACAGAATTCATGTAAAGATTAAAATAATTAACGCATGTAAAGTGTTTAGTTCTGGGTCTGACTTAGTAACAGTTGAATAAATGTTCTTATTGTTACTGTGACTAGCATAACCATTTATCAAATACCTACTGGGGAGGGGTTCAAACCAGGGTTTGAACTCAGAGCTTCACACTTGCTAGGCAGGTGCTCTACTACTTGAGCTACAACTCCAGTCCTTCAAATACCTGTTATTATTTTCCAGGTACTCTTTCAAAAACATCACATCCACTGTCCTAGATCCTCACAACATCTCTATATAAAATGAGCTTAAGGGACTTGCCCAAATCTAAACTGTTCCAGAACTTGTATTCAGCACCAATTTTCAAAAACAGCTCTTTCTTCCTCTAAAGCCTGCTTCTCTGAGCCAAATCCAACTGTACCTGAACCCAGCTGTAGATTATTTTAATGTATTGTGTGTATTCACAAAGTTTGGACACTATTGAAAATTCTTAACAACCACCCAGCACTGTCTTCTCCCCAGCTGGGAGAGGTAAGGAAGGTCCAGTACTGATTTCACAATCGCTTACTGGCTTGCTGTTTCTGCTTTAGGCATTGGACAGTGAGGAATACACAGGATTGTCCCAAAGCTCTCATGTTACTGATAACCAGACAATAGCCTCTTTTTCCTGCTACCCTCATCATTTTTCTAGTCATTCTCTTTTTTCCATAAAATATCCCTTCCAGGAACAAATCTTTGAACTGGCCTGCTAGAGACCTTTTCCCTTATGACAATATTGGAATAAGACTTTGGATGTGCAGTCATGAGTGAAATGTCTGAACGAGTTTTGTTTTGTTTTGTTTTAGCTGTGGAGAGGTGGGAAGAGGTTTGCAAAGCCTTGGAGGAGGGCAGGCACAGGAACTATTTGCCAATGAGGGCAGAAGGATTTCAATAATTCAGAGTCAATAGGACCACAGTGGTGGGTCCCAGCTCTGAATGAGCCCCAAATACGTTTTAAATTCATCTAGGCCATGTAGATTGTATTGTGGTTAATACAATACAAAAGCTGATTTCACAATAGCTTATTGGCATTACATGTTTTCTCAAACAATGGATGATGTGGGATTTTTATGTTAAAACTTGTCCTATTGCTTGTTAATAACTGCTACAGGCAAGGTCCACTGATTAATGTTCAAAACATGGATGAAATGTTAGAGACAGAGAATATCTGTGTAGCCTCAAAGTATCTTCTTCAAATTGTTAATTACCACAGTGGTTTTTAACATGCCCACCAGTTCTTTGATGTTCTTCCTCTGGGAAGTGGAGCTTAACTTCTCTTGCCCTTGAATGTGGACTGGACTTAGTGACTTACTTCAAGAGTAAAGAAAGGGGAAAAATAACTTTCCAGTGGAGAAAGCTGGCAGACATGACCTGGGAACCAAATGACTGAGGTTAGCATGACCAGCAAAGTCATGTTGATACCATATGTCCCCAGAAGTGACTCAAGGAGAGGGCCTGCCACCTCTGACGTCTTCTTTCCCCAAGCCCCTAACCCCATTTCTGATCGTGAGAAATGTCAGACAAAACCTCAGGAACAGTCTACAAAATGACCCGTCTTCTTCCAAAGTGCCCGGGCCCTGTGAAAACAACACTGAGAGATCGTCATAGATTGGAAAACAGTAAGTAGACATGATGACAAATTACAACATGTGTCCTAGATGGAATCTTGGAACAGAAAAGAGACATTAAGCTGGGCACTGGGGGTCAGGGGCAGAAGGAAAGGTGGAAAAAATAATAAAATCAGTAAAAAAAAGCTAGAAAAAAAAAACTATACCCTGGTTTTTTATATAGTGATAACATTCAAAATTCTTTCTTCTAACCTTTGGAAAAATATACTACATTACTGTTATCTGTAACCACCTAATAAATTCATCATCTCAAAAAAACAAAACAAAACAAAAAAAAAGCTGGGCACCAGTGGCTCACACCTATAAGGTAAGGCTACTTGTGAGGCTGAGATTGAGAAGATCAAAGTTCAAGGCCAGTCTGAGAAAATAGTTCACCAGACCCCATCTCCAAAAATAACTGGAGCAGCTGGACACCAGTTGCTTATGCCTATAATCTTAGCTATTCAGGAGGCAAAGATCAGGAGGATCTCAGTTCAAAGCCATCCCAGGAAAACAGTTCTCAAGATCCTATCTTGAAAACCAACCCATCACAAAAAAAAGGGCTGATGGAATGGCTCAAGGTGTAGGCCCTGAGTTCAAGCCCCAGTACCACAAAAAATAAATAAATAACCAGAGCAAAATAGACTGGAGGTGTGGCTCAAGTGGTAGAATGCCTGCTTTGCAAGCTGGCTAATTTCTCAATTAAACGATGTTATTACAAAAGTAGAAAACTGCAGTTTATGCAACAGCCAGGTAGCTGGATGGGAGAAGCCAGTAACGATACTAACCAAAAGCAACAGGCTACATAGATGTTTGTACGTCCCAACAAATGCACAGTCCAGAGCTGTGACCTGGCGTTGAGTGCAGTGTGGACCAGACCAACACTGTGAGAGTCCCAGCAGGACTGAATGGAAACCAAGACAGCAGGACTGTGTGTTCCAGCATGAATGGAGAGAGACTGTAGAGATTAAAATAACCAACACGTGCCAAAAAATCTCTTAACCCTGGACCTGACAAGGTAACTGACCAATGCTAACAATGCTAATTATTAGAAGTAACATCAAGGGCCTACTATTTTCTAGGTCCAAAAACATCGCACCTCAAATCCTCACAATATCCCTATTTGTACAACAATACTAGATGGTTCTAGAACTTGCACTCAATACCGCTTTGCATTGCCTCCGCTTAGGCTTCAATTCACCAAAAGTTTAAAAAAAAGGGCCACAGTGGTCACAGAGATGTGGCATAGCAGTGTGGAGAAAGCTCAAGTGTTAAATCGGACACTTTCATGCCCGCCTCACGGGTGACCTAAGGACAGACGTGATAGTACCACAGCATTTAGCAAGTGCCAAGTACTCATCACAGTAGTCCAGGGTAAGAATTGAGGGGTGATTTTTTTGGGTGCTGGGGGTCAAACTCAGGACCTTGTACGTGCTAAGGAAAGCACTCTTCCACTGCACTATACAATTAGCCCTCAATTTTTAATTTTTGAAAAAATTGATATATAAAAATGTACATATTACTGAGGTAGATTTACTATTTCTTTGTGGTGGAAGCATCCAAAACCCTTTCTCCTAGCTTTTTTTCCTGTGCTGGTGATGGGAGCACAGCGCCATGTATGTACCTTCCAATTTTTTGAACTATAAGTACATTATTGTGATCTACACTCACCGTACTGCAATAGAACGCCAGAAATTATTTCTCTTATCTCACTACACTAGAGTACCAACCACCAACCTGTCCCCACTCCTCCTGTCCCCTTGTTTTTTTTTTTTTTTTTGTAACTCACCATAATGTTTTTGCTGTTTCATGGTCCTTGGTCCACTGTCTGAGGGCACAGTGGAGTACAACTTAAAAGAGTCATTGTTCAGAACTGGCTATCAGATTGAACTCTTGTTTTTCTTACCTTTTTTCCTTTGTTAAATTTTATTTTTAATCAACAAATATATTTATATTCATGGGGAGCAATGTAGGATTTTGCTTTATGTTTACAATGTGGAACGATTAAGTCAGGCTAATTAACAATCCATAATCTTACATACTTATCGTGTGTGTGTGTGTGTGTGTGTGTGTGTGTGTGTGTGTGTGGTGTGTTGGTTAAATTGGACTCTTAAAAGAGTTCAGAGAGTGTGGTGGAAGGGAGGAGAAATGACCCAAACATTGTATGCACATATGAATAAAATAAAAATTTTTAAAAAAAGAGTTCAGAGAAAAATTGTTTTGAAGAGCTAGGCATTCAGTTATAAGGGTCAATGCATGGAGGCAAAAACAAAGTTTGCCACATGAAAAAATGCTCACCATCTCTAGCAATAAAGGAAACGCAAATTAAAACCACATAAGATTCCACCTCACCCCTGTTAGAATAGCCATCATTAGCAACACCACCAACAACAGGTGTTGGCGAGGATTCGGGGAAAAAGGAACCCTCATACACTGTTGGTGGGAATGTAAACTATTACAACCACTCTGGAAAAAAATTTGGAGGCTACTTAAAAATCTAAACATTGATCTACCATTTGATCCAGCAATACCACTCTTGGGGATATACCCAAAACAATGTGACACAGGTAATTCCAGAGGCACCTGCACACCCATGTTTATTGCAGCACTATTCACAATGGCCAAGTTATGGAAACAGCCAAGATGCCCCACTACTGATGAATGGATTAAGAAAATGTGGTATCCATACACAGTGGAATTTTATGCAGCCATGAAGAAGAACGAAATGTTATCATTCGCTGGTAAATGGATGGAATTGGAGAACATCATTCTGAGTGAGGTTAGCCTGGCCCAAAAGACCAAAAATCGTATGTTCTCCCTCATATGTGGACATTAGATCAAGGGCAAACACAACAAGGGGATTGGGCTTTGAGCACATGATAAAGCGAGAGCACACAAGGGAGGGGTGAGGATAGGTAAGACACCTAAAAACCTAGATAGCATTTGTTGCCCTCAACACAGAGAAACTAAAGCAGATACTTTAAAGCAACTGAGGCCAATAGGAGAAGGGGACCAGGAACTAGAGAAAAGGTTAGATCAAAAAGAATTAACCTAGAAGGTAACACACATGCACAGGAAATCAATGTGAGTCAACTCCCTATATAGCTGTCCTTATCTCAACCAGCAAAAACCCTGGGTCCTTCCTATTATTGCTTATACTCTCTCTTCAACAAAATTAGAGATTAGGGCAGAATAGTTTCTGCCGGGTATCGAGGGGTAAGGAGGGGTAAGGAAGGGAGTGGGGGGGAAGGGAGGGGGTGGGAGGAAGGGGGGAGAAATGACCCAAACAATGTATGCACATATGAATAAATGAATAAAAAAAAGAAGAAGAAGAAGAAGAAGTTCTCCAGGGTTGAGGCACCAAGAGAAAGAGAACAGAACTTGGAGCTTGCAGCCAGGGGACTGTTCTGACACACACTTTCTCTCTCTCTCTCTCTCTCTCTCTCTCTCTCTCTCTCTCTCTCTCTCTCTCTCTCCCTCTCCCCTCCTAACCCCTTTGCCCAGGAGAATACCAGGGGAAGCAGACAGAGCACCCCTCCCCCTTCCCTCTTCCCCCCTTCTAGAGCCTGCTGTCCCCTGGTACTGGAAAGGATACCGCCTCACAGAGTTCTTGGCTCACAAGAGGAGCAATGGAGGTGGAATGGCAGTGAGGCCTATCTAGGGAGTAAGAAGCTGGGACTGGGTCCCAGTGCTCTCCACTCCCCACCCCTCTGCCTGTGCCAGTTGTTAACTACTAGTACTCAGTCCCAAACCAGCCCTCAACACTGTGCAGTGACAATGGAGCAGGCACTCAGCCAAACCAAGTCTGCATTTTGCTAGCTGTTTCTATTATAGGCTCTGCCAATAGGGGGCACTAAAGAAGGCAAGGCAGGCTGAGGAGGGAAGGACTTGATCCTGTCAGCTTGCTCTTCCTTCCTGTCAGCATCACCACAGCAACAACCCATCATCCTGGCAGTGGCAATTGGTTCTAGTAGAAATTGGTTCCAGGTGCCAGTTTTCTCCCACAGAACCAGCTTTGCAGAGGCCTTTGGGACACACCAGCACTAGCCGAAAGCACCAGCCACACCCTCTTCAGAGGTCTGGGTCCCAGCTGCTAGGCTCTAGTCACCTCGAGTTCTTCTTTAGTCTCCCATCACTACGGGTGACACGTCTCCTGCAGTTACTACCTCTGCTATGTCACTCTTTGCTTCTCCAGTTGTCGAGTACTGTTTAACCAATTCCATATACTAAATTCTCTCTTAAAACACCCAGTGTGATTGTTGATTTTTTTTGATGTCATACAAGTGCCTGGTTCTCCAAAGCCTTTCTTGGTCATGGTTAAGCATCAGAAGTTTGTAGTGGGGCATATCTACTCCCTGATGACTGTGACAGGCTTGGTGTCAGGGCTCACATGGTGCCTTGAAAGCAGACACCATGACCGTAGGCCTCAGGAGTAACATACACTCAGACCCAACACCAGTCTGGAGTAGTTACACCAGCACAGGAGTAGGGAGAGGAGTTGACAACAAAGACCAAAGAGGACGTGACAACCAGCCAGGACTTCAAGCCCAGAAGCCTAGGTCCCCAACCATTGATGGTCTGTAAGTGTCTCCTACTACCACATGTCACACTGGGAGTGCTAAGGAGATGAGCAACCCTAATAGAGAGCTTGGATCCTGAATTGACTATTTTTCCTAAAGTAAATTTAGTTTTTTGTTTTGTTTTTACATAATATAAGATTTATTTAAAAGTTGCAAGAATAATGCAAAGAATTCCAAGATACCCTTCCTCCAAATTCTCCCCATGTTCTCATTTTTCTGTTTGCTTCATCCCTGTGCATGTGAGTATGCGTGTACATGTGTATTTTTTTCTGAAATGTTTAAAAGTTATTGATATGATACTCCTTTGCCCCTAAATACTTCCATGTGTATTTCCTAAAAACAAGGATATTCTCCTAGAAACCACACTAGAGTTATCAAAATTGGAGAATTAACATTATATAATATTATTAATCTATAGATTTACTTCAGATATTACCAGTTGTCCTTTATAGGAAATGTTCTTTATAGCCAAAGAAAATGCAACTGCATTCAGTTGTCATAAAGAATAAATTTTACCCCAGAAGTAAATCAGGTGAAGGGGAGCTGTGATCAACTTGACAGCTGTAAAAGAGAAGTCTCACTTCTGCAAATCTGAATCCTGCAGTATAAACGCTGACCCTGATGTTAGCCACCACTATGAGTATTAATGATAATAACAAGGATAGTTCATGGCCCTTTCTCTGTCTCTTTATCAACTTGAGACCTATTTGTAGTCACATCATGAAAAAGGTTTTATGGAGACACAGTGGAAGGGCAGGGGGTTCAGAGTTAGGCAAATCTAGCTTGAAAACAAGTCCTGGTAGTGCTGATGGTGTAGGCTCGGGCAGGGTTTGACCCTTTCTGAGTCTCCTCTTCCTCTTCCTTGCCCTTACCATGAACCAGAGGTTAGTGCTGCTGGGGCCCAACAGATCTAGGCTCACACCTTGGCTCTGTACTGACTGATTCTAGGTGCTGGGTAAGTGTTTTCAGTGGTTTGCATTCTGATCTACTCAGCTTGTGGGGACTATTGAGAAGAGGCATGATGGAATGGGCAGGCTCTCAGAGCAAGGTTAAGTCCTTGCAATCAGCCTTTCTGGATACGTGATCCTTCCCCTCTGAGTCTCCAGTCTCCATCTGTAAAATAGAGCCAGTGGTGCCCACCTCTGGATGTTGGGAAGGATAAGTGCAAGTGGAAGGCCTTGGTGCTGAGAAGACTTTGGTTCGCAGAGGACTTGATAGAGTATGTGATTAGCAGAACGTTGACAAAAACAGAAAGTGCTCTGGAATCCCGGGGCTGCCAAGAATGTGGGTAAACCTGTTCGTTCCCACTGCTGCCCCAGGCTCCACACCTTCCCATCCTCTCACCCCAGCCAGGTTCTTTCCTTCCCTCCTCCCCCGGGTGCATCTCATGCTGGGCTTTGCCTGCATGCTTTCTTGGAAGCCACTCACACTGTCTCCAAGAAAGGAGGAAGAATGTCACCTGGTCCTGGGCAAGTCGCTGAGCAGGAGAGGGCAGCTCCAGTCTGGAGCTTCCCCACTGCTGGGAAGACAGGAAGAATCCACAGCCCCAACAGACTTTTCGCAGTCCTACCTGTAACTCCAGCCTCTTCCCTGTCTCAGCAGGTACAGAATTCAAGGTCAGATCAGGAGATCAGAGATACCCATGACAAGGACTCTGGCCTGGAGAAGGAAAGTCCACTACAGCATTTACAGGATCTAGAAGGGCCTGGGGTAAGACCTCTGAGCAAGAAGCCCACAGCAACAAAACCTGCCCCTGGCCAGCCAAGGGAGGTGAGCAGTATTGCTGTGTTCCCAGAGGAGTTTGGTGACATTGTACACATCTTACAGACCCCTCATAAGGATTGGGAGCCTGGAGCATGATCCTTCTTTACTAAAGGAAGAAACTGAGGTCCCGAGGTTGAAGCGTGGGGCTGGAGTTGGTATCTGCTCAGAGACCAAAGTGTGGCTCTGCCTGACTCCAAAGCCTATGTTCAAGGGTTTGCCCTAGAGCTGGGCCAGGACAGCTCTTACCCTCAAGGGCAGCACCTTTCTGGGTATAGCCCTGTGATCTTGCCACATCATCCACATATTCTTTTCCCAGGACTGACGCATTCTGGGGATCCAGATCTGGCGGGACTGTCCATGTCATTTAGTGCTTATTAAGCACATCTATAATTACATGTTGCTCTGTCCCTTTTCTCCACCTCCTCTGACTGTAGGTTATTCCAGGCTTGGAGTCTAATTCCTCTGTTTATCTGCTCGCACACCAAGCAAATGCTGGAAACATAGGAACTCAAAGATGTTTATGCAACGAATGAACTAGTGAGGTGGAATCAAACCCTCCTGGGTATCAGAGGAATCCCCTAAACCCCAGAGAAGGAGAGAAGGGACTTGCCAAAGATCACTTAGTCCTGCCCAACTTCCACCAGGGACTTTCCCCTGTGTCACTTAGTCCTGACCAGGATCCAAGCCTTTGCCAAGAAGAAGGGCTGCATTTGAGGTCTGTCACGGAAAGAGAAAGACCCCATCTTACTCCTTAAGCCCCTCCTCTCTGTAGGATCAGGGACAAGGTTGGAGCAGCCCAAAGGAGGCAGGGCAAGCAGACCCCAAAATGCCCACTTAAGAGATAGACTCCATTACCTCCAAGGCTAGAATTGGCTAAGCAGGAAAAGAGAGACCAAGGCAGTAAAGAATTTTTGTTTCACCAAGTACCCATGGAGGCTAGGATGGTGTTTCATGGTGTCATTAACGATTCTCTGACTTGGAATGCAAAGTCTTAGAAATAGTTCTGAGTCTATAGGAAAAGGAAACCCAAAGATTCCATGGCTGTCCACCATCTAATCACTTATTCATACACTTATTCATCAATGTAGAGTTTCCCAAACTCATTCCCATCTCCTTTCATCATTCTGCCTTATCCATTACAACCTATAGGATTTTTTTACTTCATGTTCTTTTATATTTGACTATTTTACTGAAATGAATTTAGCCTCAACCTAAGCAAGAGTTGAGTTTGTTTAACTTAGCTATCTATAACATGTTTGCCCACGGACCACGTGAAGTCCTCCCTTGGACTTTATATTTACGTTCACTCATCTTTGCTCTCTGCATCTGTTTCTTCATCCAAAGAGTGATGGGTGTTTGGACACAATGACTTTCCCTTCCTGACATTGTAGAGATTTATGGTTCAGAGACACCCATAAATGCTAGCACAGAGGCTGAATGGAAGCAGTGGAGAGGTAGCCAGTCCAAAGCAAATCTATCTGTCCTGTTTCCAAGACTGAGTAGTGACTCAGGAAGGTGAGACAGGAAATCCCTCAAGTCTGGTCTGTAAATCACCCTTCTGGGACTAAGAAAGTCCCAAGGAGCCTTAAACAGCCCCCAATGCATGAGCTAAACACACTTCCCTAGATTCTCAGAATCTCCCAGAGTTTCTAAAGCACTAGGATTCCAGATAAAAGCATTTTACCTCCAAAGAAACTCAGCACCTAAAGTCACTGGGAAGAAAAAAAAAAATCCAACCTGCTTCCTCCTGGTGCCCAAGTCTGCCAACTGCGGAAGCCATTCCTTCCTGAGTCCTGCTCAATCCATAAGCTCCTTTTCTGACCCTGACCCAGGGGTCCATTTTGCCCTGGTTATTTTGGAGATGGGGGGGGTCTTGCGAACTATTTGCCCATTCTGGCCCTGAGTGTGATCTTCCTGATCTCAGCCTCTCCAGTAGCTAGGATTACAAGTGTGAACCACTAGAGCCAACCTTCCTGTCTTTAAGATGTATGTCCCAGGTGAATCTCCTGGGTGACTCTACAGGTCCTTACCTAACCTGGACCTGCAGCTCACTGTCTGGGCTCCCTTTGTCCTAATTTCAAAGTTCAGAAATTTGCCTGCTTGACCTGGCCTCTGGAGTGGTTCTCTGAGCCAAGTACCCACCTCTAGCCTATTCAGCTGGACAAGGAGGGGCTGAGCTGCAGTGAACAAACAGTGGCTCAAGCCTTCTTTGTAAGCACAAAGCTCTGAATTCAAACCCCAGGGGAAGGGGGCATTCTCAGAGAGTCATGCATTCTGCAGTGCCCACAGTGAGGTCCTGGTGTGACCTGCCTGCCCTTGAGATCTGTGAGATAGTCCTGACTCCTTGTATTGAATTACACCTTGCTTTAACTAGCTGGAGTGCACTTCTGTTTCATGTAAGCAAATCAATCACACAGCGAAGCTCGTCCTTCAAAGTCTCCCAAATTAGACTCGGCAAGCCAGGGTGACGGTGATGATAGCAGTGCTTCCTCCTCACATGATTGGTGTTTTATGATTTTGTGTGTGTGTGTGCATGTGTGTGTGTGTGTGTGTGTGTGTGTGTGTGTGTGTGAGTGTGTGTGAAGGACTGGGGTTTGAACTCACAGCGTCACACTTGCAGAGCAATTGCTCTACCGCTTGAGTCATACCTCTAGTCCATTTTGCTCTGGTTATTTTGGAGATGGGAGTCTCAAGGACTATTTGCCTGAACTGGCCTTGAACCATGATCCTCCTGATGTCAGCATCCCAAGTAGGTAGGATTATAGGCATTAGCCACTGGCGCCTGGCCTGGTGCATTATAACATAGGCATTGTCACTCCAGCCTGGGGTGAGTTGCCCCAGTGCTATGCATGCTCAAACCCCCTTGCAAAGGGTCCCTTCTCCCAAGAGTGTAGGGGAAAAGCCCAGTTTGGGGCCCCCGAAGACCTGGGTCTGTGTCACTGTTTATCCATCCTTAACTGCCTGTCTGACCTCAGGCAAGTTATTTAATCTCTATGAGCCTTGCTCCTTTTCTGCAAACTAAAAAGCAGTACTGTGGACCCTGAAGCCATCTCCTGGCTCTGCCACCTACTGGCTGATGAACTTAGGGAATGATGTCACTCCTAAAAGCTTCTGTGTCTTCAACAATCAAGTAGGGCTAATAAAGGTTGTTTTAAGTGGTTGAGTTCGTAGTGCTTAGCACTCTATCTGGCACAAAGTAAAAGTGCTCAGTATGTAGTAGCCATAACAATTTATTATGTAAAGTACCTAGCATGAGGCTAGACACATAATTACTAATAAAAGTTCTGTATTATAAATTGGTGAACACTAGTTAGTGCAGAGGGTTTGACTGGACTTGGGTCTACCTTAGAAGGATCATTTGTATAACAGACAAAGGAGTCTTAGTTTACTGCAAGCTTTAAGTGAGTCCACAGTAATCACCACAAAGCTAATGTGATCTCAGGTAATATTAAGAGAAGTATTGTTTCTAGAAGATGGGAGGTGTTAATCCTGTCCCCCTCAGCCCTGATAAGACAACACTTAGAGGGTAGGAGGGGATGAGACCTGGTAAGAGGACATGTATCCTCTCAACTGTACAAAGAAAATAAAATCTCTTTCTTGGCAAGCATATATATATATAATAGACAATAATTTCTCTTTTCTCTTTTCTCCCTTATTGGTTATACTTTTATCTTAGTGTAGAATAAGTCACAGTAACCAAGATAGGGTGGTACGGATGTAAAGAGAGACATGAGTGGAACTGAGAGTCCAGAGATACGTGCATACTGCTACAAGTGATTTTTGACAAAGACGTAAAGGTGCATCGTACAGCAAGAGTCATTTCAATACATGGGGCCAGAAATTGCTTATCCATGTGTTAAAAACGAACAGCAAAAGATCTTCTTAATTTAAAATTGTTGATCTGGAGGCTGAGGGTACAGGTCAATGGTAAAGCATTTGCTTAGCATGTGTGAGGCCCTCCCTGAGTCTCTGCCTGAGCCAGCAGGTCCTGAGCACTCTGGGGACACTCTCTCCTCATCCCCCACAGGCGCCCTGAGAAGAACAGTAGTCACTCCCACATTTCATGAAAAGGAACCTGAGGCTCAGGGAGTGGAGGAGACTTTGCCTTGGTCCCACAGCCAGGTACAGTCTGGTTTCCTGAATTACAGCTGAGCACTCCTGGCTGCACCCTGCTCCCCACTCTCATGCACGCCCTCCCTCCCCCCAGCAGAATAGGAATGAGACCTAAGGCAAGGCTGTGGTTCAAAGGTATGGGCTGTAGTGTGGGGAGGGAACACCAGGACTGGACACCATGGGAAACCTTCTCCCTGGAGAAGCTCCCCCCATCCATTGGAGGAAATTCCCCACAGCATACACCGCCTATCTTAGAGTTGCCACATTACTGAGCTCTTGAAGAGACCTGGTGACTTGAGTCGTGGTTCCACAAGCAGTAGGAGCCTGGGAGCAAAGTGAGCAAAGCAGAGGCTGCAGTTCTCCCCTAGCCTAGCCCTTGAATTTCCAAAGTATCCATTCCACTATAGCTGCTGGGGCCCAGCAGGGACTCTCACTGGGAGCACATCTCCTTTCTCTGAGCTGACACCGAGTGAGCACCCACTAGGCACCAAGCACTCCCTTGAACTCTCCAGGCCTCACTCCGCGATGGTTCCCAACGGTCCTGGGATGCCCAGCAAGCAGGAACATTCTCGGGCCCCAAGCAGTTCAGTACTTCCTCAGGATGAACAGCCCTTCATTCCTCTCCTAACCCAGGGATCCTCCTTTCCAGATCCAGGGACAGGAAAGGCACATCTGAGAGCTTCTGGATGACTGTGTGATTGCAGCGAAAACAAGGACCATCCTGAGGGAACATCCCCCACTCCTCATAAGGCAGATCCATAGCCTTGGCAGCTCCTTCCCTTCTGGGCCACTGGTGTCCTCCCTACTCCAGTGGACTCCCCTCTCCATAGTCACTCAGTCCAGATGTCAACTTATTACATGAAGTATTACAGTTTGCAATGGTATGAAAGTGATATGCTTGGAAACCGTACTTGGAATTTTGAATTTGGATCTCTTTACTGGCTAGGACGATGTGGCATGACCTTGATGCTGGGAACTGCAGTTCCCTGGACAGCCATGCACCCCAGGGAGACAAGCGACACTCTGCACTTTGCTGCATTGCTGAGCTAGGATGAATGGTAGCTGAGATGTATTAAATGCATTTGCAGCTTAAGATGGGCTGCATACCTACATTATAAATAGGGCTGCCAGACTGGCTCAAATGATAGTGTCTGCCTGGCAAGCATGAGGGTCCCCGTACCACCAAAACTAACTAACTAACTAAATAAATAAATAAAAATAAAAATTGAGAGCTCAAGCTCCTCCATACTCCCACACCTCTCCCCGAGCCCAGCCTCCTCTGTGCCAATCGTGTTCTTTGGGCCCTGGGGCCATCTGTCCCGCCAGAAGAAACCATTATTCTGAATTGTGTGGCCACATTCCCTTATTTTAAACATTATTTTCTCATACATATTTATATTGCTACAAGATACCATTCATTTTGCATATCTGTGTAGTTTCCACAGGAATCATACTGAATGTATTCTGCTATGATTCCCTTTATTTTTTCAATACCACAGTCCTGCGACTCCTGGATGTCCTGCTCCACAGTCCTTCATTGTCACGGCTACGTAACATACACAGAAATCCCTTGCGTGGTCTGCAGATGATGTGTGTTTGGGATATTCTGATGTGAGACTACCGCAAACAGTGCTGCTCTGAACGTTTCTGCATGCTCGTCCCAGTGAAAGAGGTTCTCCAAAGTAGTGAGCAGGGGGTCGGGGGCGGGGAGGGAATGACTGAGTCATAAGGCAGGTGCTTTACTAATAATGCCAGATTCTTTACCAAAGTGGATACACCAAGGAGACCCTGCTCTCCAGGACCCCCAGTGATCCAGAGCACCCAGGGAGACAGAAAGGGACACCTCTGCTTTGGACATAGGAGGAGAAGAAATGGTCCTGATTCACTTTCCAATTTGGACTTGGGCTCAGTGAGCAAATAAAGATATGCTGGGGTCTTCACATATCTGCCTTCTTTAATTCTTACCTCAAGCCATGTATCAAGTAGCTAACTTTTGCCTCACTTTATAGATAAGGAAAATGGGTTCAGAGAGGTCAAGAAACTAGTGTGAGTTTACAGAGCTTGTTAGATCTCAGAGCCTGGATTCTAACTCAGTCTATCAGATTGTAAAGTCTACCATGCCCTTCTGCCTCCCATTACATTTATGTTTCTGAACCTTGACAAAGGGAGAGATTTTCTAATGTTCACTTTCTCCTTCCCAAGAGTTATTATTCTTATAAAAGACCTTCTTTGACTGTGTGGTTGGCATCTACAAAGTCAGTTAAATAAGTACTCTCACCCTTGTCCTCCAGAAAGCCCCCGTGGCCCCAGTCCCCAGGGCTCACCCCAACATCGCATGTACCCCCACTCCACAATTGCCCTCCGCCTTGAGGATGTGAGTTCCCAGGGCAGCATCTAGGTTGAGGAATGGTATGTGCCAGTGTTTGAGAAAGGAGGAGAGAAGGAAAAGTCAAAGGAGGGAAAGCTGTTACAGTTCCTAATAACAATAAATACCATGTATGGGAATGGTGGCTTTGTGCTCTGTTGTATGCATGGCCTCCTGTAGCCTTTCAGTTCTAGGATGCATGACATTTGCATCCTCTGTTGGCATTAGAGAAGACTGGGGTCCAGAGAGGGTGTCTCCTGCTCAGGGATGCACAGTGGGGAAGTGACTCCACAGCCTGAGTTCTTAACCACATTGTGACTGCAAGGTCACTTCCTCACATCTTAAGAGGAGAAGGAGGAAGAAGTATTGGCAAAAAAATGCTAAATTGTGCCATTCTGGGGCCACTTGGGTTCTTTGGGATAAAATGCTCAATCTTTGAGGGTTTCTCACCCTTGGGATAGAGTCAAGGGCTCGGTTATCTCATGTCTAAGGAGGGGGTCTTTGGTCCCCATGATGCCCCCAGCCTTGTCTCCTCTCTTGGTGTCTACTGTCTGCATCTGTGCAGATGCCCATGACAGCCATGCTCTATTCTGGCCCCTGCTCTCTTCTTGCCCACAGTCTTCCTGAGCACCTCTCCCCCATCTCTCCAGCTCCCTGAAACACTTTGAGGCTTTCCCCTCTCCACACCTCCATCCCATCAGGGGTAGGCTCTGTGAGCTGCCCCGTGAGACTGAATGTCACCTACACAGGACTATTCAAAGCATAGTCAGCATCACCAGGGATCTTGCTAGAAGTAGACTCTTAGGCTCAACCCTGGAAGGAGCCCAGCCTCCATCCTGTCTGATAGAGCCTTCCAGGGTCTTCTGAGGCATGCTCATACCTGAGAATCACTGCCTCACCTCATACCCTGCCTCCCTCCAAGACTCACTGTGAAAAGTCCATGCCCAAAGTAGGCAGACTCCACGTCTTGACATTTAAAAGGAAGTTTGAGGGGGGTGAATGTTCAGAAATGTCCTTTTATCCCTCACAAGTGTGCAGATCTTTCCCTTGAAATTCTGGATTCTGACAATGCATGGATTCAAAACATCTATTTGGGAAGTGGAAGCTGAAGGAGAGGGAGGGATTTGTCCACTGCTAGATCTGCCTCCCCAGAAGCAATGGTGGCTCCACATTGTGGATGGGGAGGGGCAGGAAAATTGCTGGGCATTAAACATTCATGGGACAGTTTTTCCAAGATCATTTTTCACTACAGTCAGCGTGTTTTCACTTCTCAGCTCATTTAATCTTCGTACACTCCGAGAGGCCCCACAATTTCAAGTTCACCCACTTGTGCAATGGTCAGCCCATGGACTCTGGGCCCAATCACCACCACCCATCTGGAGGGTCCTCATTCTCATCCACTCCCTCCCTCACTACTGTCACTGCCTTCATTCTGTCTTCATCATCCTAGCCCAGTCACTTTCTGGTTTGTACCTAAGTTTACTCCACCTCGCTGTGCCCAGTTTCCTCCTCTATAAACTAAGGATTCTGTGTTCAACATTCAAAAAAATTTATTGGGCTCCCACAATATTCTATGCACATAGGATTTGGCAACAAAGCAAAGAACAACATCCCTGTCCTCCTAGAGCTGACATTCTAGTGTGGTTGAGGAGGAGAGGGTAGAAAGACAATACACCAAAAAGTAAAATAGAACATATAAAATGTCTCAGATGCTACATGCTGCAAACAAACAGGGAAGGGGATAGAGAGCACCTGGGTGGGGACAAGGGGGTTGTTATCTTGAGTGGTGGTTAAGGGGTGGGTCCCACTAGCAAGGTAACATTTGAGCTGAAATTTGGAGAAAATGAGATGGATTTCTGGGGACATGGCATTCCAAGAAGGAACAGAAAGTGCAAGAATTCAGAGGCTAATGGCTACTAGGAGTATTGGAGGACTGGCAAAGAAATCTGTGTGGCCAGAGCAGAGTGAGGAAGAAACGGTCTGATGAGTGTCTGGAGGAGAGAGATGAGATTATGTAGGGATGTATCTGCCATTGCCAGGACTTTGACTTTGATTCCAGGGAGATGAGGGCAGATTTGAAGAGAGGAGGGACCTGACCTGACTTTGTATTTGAAGTGACAGAAGCAGGGAGCCCAGTTAGAACCAGGTCACTGTAGTAGTCCAGGCAAGAACCAGCAGGGACCTGGTCCAATCATGGCAGAAGGGAGGGAAGTGGTCAGACCAAGGACTGTGGTGACATTAGAATGGACAAGCTCTGCAGACAGTCTGAGTGTGGGGAGTGAGAGGTACAGGAGCAGGGGGTGGTCAGGAATGACTTGAAAGACTTCAACCCTAGCAACTGGATGAGTGAAGTTGCCAAGGTCTGACATGGGGAAGACTGAGGGAGCAAAGTCTGGGGAGATCATGGAGAGACCCGTGAAGGTTAAGGTGCTATTAGCCATCCAGTGGAGAAGCCAGTAGACTGCTGGACACACTGGCTGAGAAGGGAGGTCCAGGCTGGAGACTGAAACATGGGCAACTTGTGTATACATGAGGTGGTTTTTCTAGAAGGTCATCAGAGGATCTACTTTATGTGGGGGTTGTGAGAATTAATTTAATTGCAACATTTAAACAGTGCCTGGCAGATAACAGGCACTCAGTAAAGGTTAGCTATCATCAATGTCACTTGTGCACCCCCCGCTACCTTCCTGCATGGTCACCCCCCACTGTCCACCCTGCTGCTGAGAGTGATTGTTTAAAGCACAGTTCTGACCTTCCCTCCCTGCTCAAAACTGCCCTGGCTCCCTATTGCCTCCAGGATGGAGTGCTCACTTCACAGACTGCCCCAAAGGACTTTCCCAATGCAGTCACTGCCACCCTCACCAGTCCCTACTTCTGCTACCACCACCCCCCAACACACACACACACACCTCCCACTTATCCTCCAGCAATAATAGAAAACCCTTTGTTCACAGCTTGGTGTCTTTGAACATGTGGCGGCCTCTGCCTTGACTTGTCCAGCAGCGTATCCGGAATTCTCCCATGCTCTGTGAAGCCTCCCTCCCTACCCAGGGGCTGCCCCTTCTCTGAAAGGGAGGATTGCCTTCCTGCCACCCCAGTCCCCACAGCACCCAACACTGAGCCTACCACATGGCTGATTCCTCATGATAGATTTAGTTATTGCTACCGTGTTTCAGTTTCTGGAGGACCAGAGGGATGAAGACACTTATCCAGGTCACTCAGCTGGTAAACATCGTGGCCAGGAGTGGACTCCAGGTTTACCCGATTCAAAGTTCTGAGCTCAGATGCTATGCACACATGCACGCACACATGCACACACATGTGCACACACAGAGAGAACTAACAAGGTCAGGGGTAGAGGAGTCCCTTGGTCTTGCAAAAGGGATCCAGGTTGGGAGTTTAAAATTTAGATTCAGAATAGGTATGCATTGGCTTATTCATGAATTCATTCACTCATTTATTCTTTCCTTCATTCATTCCCTCATTCTCTCACTCACTCGTTCATTCACCCACTCATCCACAATCTACTTTCTACTTCTAAAATCTAATTTCTACTTTCAACTTCTACTACCAGACTCCACCCTTACTCTCTAGAAGCTCAGATCCTGAAGACAGCCTGACTAGGTGATAGGGTGACATGGCTGGGAGTGGAGCACAAAGGGCTTGTGGTGGAACTGGAAAAGGGGTATTGGAATTTGAATCTATGCATGTGCAAAGACCAGGCTCTTGAAACAGCTTTGAAAGGTGACCTGGGGAAGAGGGAGGAGTGGCAAAGGATCCTTGCCAGAAGGATGGAGCCATGAGCATCCACCAAGGTCAAGATTAATTTGGGAGTTAGGTATGGTGCAGGGTTAAGGTTTGGGTTGGGTTTAGGTTTAGAGATTTAGATATTAAATCTTGAAGCTGGATTATTTCTTTTTAACCTGCCCCTCCCCCCCCCTTTATTTTGGTACTGGGATTTGAACTCAGGGCCTACACCTTGAGCCACTCCACCAGTCCTTTTTTGAGATGGTTTTTTTCAATATAGGGTCTTGAGAACTATTTGCCTGGGCTGAGTTCAAATCCCTATCCTTCAGAGTAGCTAGGATTACAGGCGTGAGCCACTGGCACCCAGCTTTAACCTTTGCAGAGAGATTTCAGGTGGCCTGTACCAGTGGTAAGGACTTGGATTTAGGATTAGGCCTGCCAAGAATCTAAAGGATCAGAAATGGGCTTTAGTGCAGGGTTTCAAGGTGCAGTGGATCCGGGATACTCCAGGAATGAAGCCCAACATTTGCTGGACATAAAGTCTTCATTTTCTTCTCTCTTGAAGCACACATGCTTTGGCTGTGTGAATTTGGGCATGTCACTCAACCCTTTTGGGCCTTCTGATGGCCAACTGTTAAACTACTGCGGCATTACGACGCTAGTCTGTGTTCTGAGCACGTCTCTGGCTGGGCGCTTAGGAGGAGTACCGATGTCTTGGGCTACTTCTGACACCCTAGGCTGAGCAAGAGGAACTGCGTATTCCACCATGGGACATACAGGAGGCACTCCATAGAGACTGGTTTCCTGCCCTGCCCTCATATTCCCACAGGGCGTACTCCAGGAGCCGCCTAGCTATGGGGCCGCCCAGGTGTGCTGACCTACCTCTCTGGGGGAATGGGCTACTGTACCCCCGACCCCGACTGTATCCTGCCCCTCCCGGGCTTTCGCGGCGCAGCTGGGGTCCTGCGCTGGCCGCAGGCGGGGAGCAGCGCAATTACCCTAATTACAGCCCGGCCTCGGCGGCGGTGGCGAGCGCGGCCACGCCGTCCCGAGAACGCCCCCGGCCCAGGCCGGAGCGTGGGAACCGCCGAGCCCTCGGCCCCGGGCGGTGGCGGCGGCCGCGTCGCCCGCGATGCGCGATAAGCCCGCCCCGCCGCTCCCGCCCGCGGCTAATGACTGGACTGCACTGGGCGCGCGCGGCCCCTTTCATCTGCCGGTCCCCAACGCCCCGCGCCCATTAACTCCCCAGTCCTCACACCTGGGTGGGGAGCACGGCAGGCCCGCAGCTCCGATTGCCAGGGGAAGCCGAGTGGCCAAGCAGGCGAGGAGGTTCCCAGCGCGCCTGGGGTGCAGAGGGGAGACCGGGACGCCGTGCGCTCCAGGATGCACTCACATCCGCTCCGCCATTCAGCCATCCGTTCATTCATTTCCACGCCCACTCACTCATTCATTTCTTCACTAAACAAACGTCTTCTGAACGCCTTCTAAGGACAGTTTCCTTTTCTGCCAATGAGTCGTTTTCAGGGTTTGGATCAGCATGGGAGGGAAAGGAATGGTTTGTTTTTCTGTAGTCAACCCATCGCAAACACTCTAGCACACTTCTCACCAGAGCTCTGAATGGGGTAGAACCCACTTTACAGATGAGGACACTGAGTCATTGAGAAGTGATGGGATTCACCAAGGTCACCCAGTGACGGGAGTGTCAAACTTCTGACCTCCAAAGCAGCTTCCACCCCTCCCGAGACGCACACACAGGGAGTGTGCAATCAATGCCTAAAATGACAACCGCTGGCATTTCTGGAGCGTTTATGCAGTGCCAGGCGCTGTGCTAAGTGCTTTCTGTGCATTGTTCCATTTACTTCTTGTCACAGCTTCTGGAGCTGGGCATTCTGATTGCACAGATTGCATCTTATAGATGAAGACACCAAAGCAGAGAAAATAAGTCATTTGCTCAAGGCCACACTGCCCACGTGGCTGAAGTGAGGTTTGAACCCACCAAGTATACAGGGCCTCTGATGCTCTTCACTGAATAGTTGAAGTGGAATCCCCTTCCCAGGGTCTCTTGGTCTCCTTTCTAGCCTCAACCTTCAGATAGGCAAAGATCTGCCCAGTGCATCCCCTGTGCCCCAGGGTTTCTCACGGCAACGACCAGCTCAAAAATACTCTCAAAATACTCAGGGAATGGTTTCCGGGAGATTTGGTGCTGAGGAAAGGTAGAGGAGAGAGAAGAGCAACCTGAATGTTTAAATTCTCTGGACCCCAGTTCCTCATCTATAAAACAGGGACGGCAGTCTTCCTCCTTCACAGCACTTGTTTAGAACACTGATTCCATTCACTCACTGAAACTATTTCTTGAGTGCCAACTATGAACTTGGTGCCAGGGCATGGGACACCAACCATCAATTTGCCCAGGACTGAGGGGTTTCCAGGATATAAGCCTTGGCATGCTGGCTCTGATAGTCCTGAGCAAATCAGGACCACTGATCATCCTGCCTGTGCTGAGTGCTGGGGATTTGAGTGGCATTCCAGCTTAACCTGGTCCCTCTGGGAACTGCCAAGGTTCCCCACAGGGAGGAACGCCTTGTGCCAGCTATTGGCACTGGGAACAGGGAGAAGGCGAGGTGCTTAGTAATATGCTGTGCTCAGCTTTTTCCCAGTGCCCTGGCTCCAGGCCCAGGCAGATATGCGACCCATTGCATGGCTGGGAAAACTGAGACTGAAGGACTGGCAATGGCTTTCCCAATAGCAACTGCTATGAGCCAGCGCCCAGTGGCAAGGGGGTCAAGCCCACCTGGAGACTCACTCACCATATGACCTCAACAAGACACTTTGCCCCTAAGAGCTGCCTCCCATCCTTACCTGGGGGTGGGGATGTGACTGGGTGAGCTTCAAGCTCTGTGGGGTAGTAGTTTTCGGCATTAGGAGGTCTTTCCAGGAACTCCGGGGAATTGGGCCTCCTTCCCCAAGGGCAGGACTGCCTGCCAAGAACTTGGTCACTGTTGGGTTCTTGGCAGTAGCCAAGTGAGAACATGCCAAGAAGCACCTAGAAAGGTCAGCCTTTGAAAACAGCCAAAATGGGCCCTAACCCCAGATGGCCACTGAGCCTCTCCAAAGTCTCATTTTCCTGAGCTGTAAAAAGGGGGCAATACCCCTCCCTCCTGCTATTGGGGGAGTAATGAGATTCTGAAGATGAGGGAGCCAGCCAGGTGCTCAGGACACACCTGTCTTTTTGTCTTTTTACTTATCCCTGCTCTCTGTGCCCCAGCTGGCCTGGCCTCAGCAATGTCCTCTTCATCTACTTTTCTCCTTCTCTGTTCATCTAACAAACTTTCATCAGGTGCACACAGTGCTGGTCTTCTTAGCCCGAGTTTCCTCAACAGGGCAGACTGTTCCTTTCCCCCAAGAAGTCTGAGCATAGCCAGTCTTCCCCAGGGCCTTCAGCTTCTGTTTGTAATCAGCCACACCAAGCCAGAGTCCAGCTCACTGTAGACAGCAATAAGCATGGAAAGAGGAGAATCAGAAGGAAGAGGGCCAGACTGAGTCTACACTCAGGTTTGGGGAGTCACAAAAAGAATTCCTGCCCAGCTGGGTGCTGGCGGCTCGCGCCTATAATCCTAGCTACTCCAAAGGTAGAGATCAGGAGGATCTAGCTCAAAGCCAGCCCAGGCAAATAGTTCTTAAGACCCTATCTCAAAAAAATCCATCACAAAAAAGGGCTGGTGGAGTGGCTCAAGATGTAGGCCCTGAGTTCCCCGCCCCCCTACCAAAAAAAAATTCCTGCTCACTCTGTGCCCAGGCTGAAACACTCCTTCCAGTAAGGGAGAAGGTGACAGAGGAGAGGATGTCTGCCAGGGTGGGATCCATTCTACCTCCTTCTACTGTCTTTCTGTCTTCCCTCTTGCCAGTGTTTTACATTTTGAAGGAGGCTATCAACAATCCACCTCCACTTGAGGAGACTGTTGGGATAGGGGAGTTTCTGAGACTGGAACACACAAGTACAGACATCTGCTTTGCTAGGAGCAGTGGGTCTCCTTGAGAACAGTCATTTCCTTATGTGTAAGAGGCTTGATCTGATGACCTTAAATTTCTTCCAAAGGCATTCCCAGGAGGAAGAAATTCTGAGACTTCTGAATCTTCTTCTCCAGAATCCATGATCCAAAATTGCTGTCCAGGACTGGTGGAGTAGCTCAAGTGGTGGAATACCTGCCTACCAAGCGTGAGGCCCCGAGTTCAAACTCTAGTACTGCCAAAAAACCCTAAAATTGCTCTGTCCAATATGGCAGCCCCAAGCCACAGGTGGTGATTGAGCGCTGGACATGGAAGTAATCAAAACTATAGTTTAGTTATCAAACACCAGATGTCAAGATTTAGCACAAAATATGTCATTAACAATTTTATATTGATTACCTGGTACAATGTTGTTCTTTTGGATGTAGTGGGTAATTGAATTTGTTGTTAAAATTAATTTCACTTGTTTCTCTTTACCTTTTAAAATGTGACTACTAGAACACTTCCAATTACTTTGTGACTCATTTATATTTCCATTACAAAGCACTAACTAAAGAGCGGGGAGTGGCCCAGCTAAGCAGGTCAGCTCTGGAGGTGTGGAGGGCTTAATCTCTTGCCAAGAGGGAAGACCCTGACACTTCACGAGAAAGTGCTGCTTCCTTCCCCCCAAATAAAGGCACCCGTTCTCCTCTTCCCCCTTGAGTGGCTAGTTGCTGGGGACATGAAGATTTGGAGGCCATCTTTCAGTACCACTCTCCCTCTACAGAAAGACAGAATCCAGTTGTGCCTGGAAAATTCCTCTCCCTCTGTTGTCCCACCCAGAGGGACCCTTCCTGCCTAACAACCCTATCCCTCTCAGTAGTCTAAGAGCCAGGCTGGGTGGGGGGCGGTACTCAATGAACCGCAAGGAGCTCCCCAGCCCACATCCTATAGGTCCAGCCAGGACAGCGGTAGGGTGGACGTTCAAGGGAGCACCTGACTTTCCCTCCAGGGAATTTACACACCAGCCAAAGAAGCAGGTCACACCCACAGCATCACACAGCAGTCCCCATCTGCCAGAAAACAGCAGGTCTTTAAGGAGATCTGGGTGGAGAGATAGGGGCCCCACCTCCCACCAATATTTCCTTCTACATTTTGAGAAAGAAATGAAGTGACGCCACTGTGGTAAGTAGCAAAGCCTGGGCACTCACTCCTTCTGAGAAAAATTGAGCCCCGTGTCAGCCAGTTGCTTGCTATGTGACCTTGAGTATTCACCTCCCTGAGTCTGAAGAAATTCCTTCCATTGAATTGAAACCCACTTCCTGGTAACATCCACCCACTGTTCCTAGATTCGTTATCAGCAGTCACCCAGACCTTCCACTGTCATTGCCTGTGACAGGCATTTAGAGACCTGAAGGCCATGTAATTAAGGGCTCCTAGAGGCTTCCCGCCTCTGGGCCAACATTCCAATTCCTTTGACCAAGTCCCTGCATCCTGCTCACCCCTCAAGCCACTGGATCCCCCCAGGATCCAGGGGAGAAAAGCAGAGTAGTGTGTGAGTTCTGGAATCAGGCAGCCTTGGTGCAAATCCTGGCTGCACCTCTTTTTAGCTGTTCAGCTCTCTGCCTCAATTTTCAGTTTCCTCACTTTTTTGTTTGTTTGGTTTTGGTTTTTTTTGGCATATCTGGGTTTTAACTCAGGGCCTCACGCTTGCTAGGCAGATACTCTTGCCATTTGAGCCACTCTGCCAACCCTTTTTTTGTGATAGGTTTTTTTTTTTCAAGATAGGGTCTCTCGAACTATTTGCTGGGATTGGCTTTGAGCCTTAATCCTCCTGATCTCTGCCTCCCAAGTCGCTACAATTACAGGTGTGAGCCGGCTAGTTTCCTCACTTCTCAGAAGCCATAAAAAAAGCTCTGATAGGATTGTTGTCTTATGAGGATGAAGTCAGTTGAGACATGTTAAGCCTTAGAGCAGTGCCTGGCACATGGTAGTGCTCAGTGTGTGTCACCTAGTGTGTGTCTTGTGATCCTGCCTTCCTCATCCCATCCACCACCAGTTGATTTTCCCAGAGGGTGCTTGACGCAGGTTGAGCCAATGAGTCTCTTCCCAGGAATGTTTAGACCTGGGGTGCAGAGAAAGGAGTTGGGTTTTCTCCATTAGCTGAAGTTGCAAGGTATAAAAACCGGCCATGTTTTCTGTACCATGAAGACCGTGTTCTGTTAAAGAAAATGAAGCTAGTGTGCAGAATAAAAGCAAAAACAAGAGACAGAACAAGAGAGTTCCGGTTCCAGTTGTTCCTAAAAGCCAGTTCCATCCCAGCCCTTCCTATAACTTCTTTGTTTGTATCAGTTAGTTTTTGCTGGGTAACAAAAATCTCAGAACTTAGGACTTAAAGTGGGAATCACTTACTAGCTCAGGAGTGTATGTGCTGCAGTTTAGCTGGGCTTAGCATGGCGATCCTTCTGGACTCATTCATGCAGCTGCAGACAGCAAAGAGCTTCACCAAGGTTCAATTGGTCCAGGGTGCCTGCAGCTAACCTAGAATTTTCTGAGTGTCTGCCATGTGCCAAGTGCTGTGGGAAATCCCAGAGTGGAGAAAATTTAAATTTATTGAGCTCCTATTTTTTATTAAGCCAGAGATGAAAATTTT
This sequence comes from Castor canadensis, assembly GCF_047511655.1. Lineage (NCBI taxonomy): Eukaryota > Metazoa > Chordata > Mammalia > Rodentia > Castoridae > Castor > Castor canadensis. Next base: position 132,155,182 of record NC_133392.1, read on the forward strand.
AAGTATAGTATCTCATGCAATGTGGTTGTTATTCTCACTCCCATTGTATAGACGAGGAAACTGAGATTCAAAGAGAAGGAATAACTTGCTTAAGATTTCAAGACCCGGGGGTAGAATTCAAGCCCAGGATGCCCGAATGTCCCCAGAGCCCACACTCTTGCACTGCATCATCCTAACCCTTCCCTCATAACAGAGCAAAAGAGTAATTCTACTACCCACATGCTGCTCAAAGTGTTTCCATGAGGACTTGAATGGACATAACACCCAACAGTGCAAGATTCTAAGGCATTCATTCAGTAAATGCCCCCCAAGCCTCTGCTGTGCTGGGCATTGAAGCAGATACTAAGTACACAGAATTGACTCAGACCCGAAATGCAGCGTGGAGGAAGAAATGATGAATCGGTCTGGTTGGGGCTCAGTAACGACATGTTTATCAGCCTGATTCTTCAGGGATGGTTCATGCTGGTAAGCAAATGCAGTCTGGAGCAAATGCCCCCTCCCACAGGTGTACGAGATCTGAGAGTTCTGATTCTACAGCAGTCAGAAGTAAATCTTCATCAGAGAGACAGTCAAAGTCTCCTGAGCCATTCTTTGAGCTTGGCTGCAAAGCTGGGATCTGCTCACAGGAGATCTGTGGATACCAGGCTGGAAGTGACATACTTGCCATCTTCTGGGTCCAAACTTCTCATCCCAACTTCATACCATATGTTTTCTTTGGTATGGACCAGGCTCTGTGCTGGCCAATCATACTTGAGCGCAGAGAGGGCCCTTTCTACCTTCCAAAGGATCCCCAACTACTGGGACCCAGGAGAACAGAGAGCACTCGGTAACTGGTTTGCATGGGAGAAGAGCAGAGTGGTTAAGACGGTGTCCATGAACTCAGACATGCCTGGCTCTCGATCTCAGGATACACGGAATAGAAGCCTAACTATAGAGACTTAACAAAGTTGGGAGGTTTTCTCTCTCTCTCTCTCGCTCTCTCTCGCTCTCTCTCTCTCAAATAGTTAAGAAGGCCAAGGGTGGAAAGCTTTAGAGGTTCCTTGGTGCATGGAAGATGCAGGCTTCGACTAAATTCCTCTCTGCCATCCTTAACATGGGCCTTTGTCTTCTTTCTACCAGTTTTCTCATCTGCAAAGTGGGAATAATAGTACCTTCCTCATAGGACTGTTGTAAATATCAAAAGGGATGATATTTGTGAAGGGCTTAGAGCTGCATCTGGCACAAAGTAAGTGATCTATAACCCATTATGTTATTATTATCGCCACTGCTATTAGTGGTCGTGGTATTCAGTCCCCATGCTTAAAATATGGCTGCCACTCCTCTAGGCATCACATCCTCATATCTGGCAGGAAAAGGGGAAAAACAAAACATAAAGAAAGAGTAAATGCTGGTTGGTGCAGTGGCTCAAGTGGTAGAATGCGTGCCTAGCAAGTACTGCCAAAAAAAAAAAAAAAAGTAAATGTTGGCCGAATCCATCTTTCTTTTTTCAGTTGAAATTTATGTAACATTACACTTAACTATTTTAAAGTGAATGATTCAATGGCATTTAATACATTTACTGTGTTGTTCAACCACCAACTCCATCTAGTGCCAAAACACTTTTTATCGCCTCAGAAAGAAACCTTGTACCCACTAATCAGTTGTTTCCCTTTCCCCACCCCCACAACCCGCACCTACAACCCCTGGCAGCCATCAATGTGTTTTCTCCCTCTGTGGATTTACCTGTTCTGTATAATTTCATCTATTGTTTGTTTTTTTTTTGGGGGGGGGTGTGTGGTACTGGGGTTTGAACTCAGGGCCTCATGTTTGCTGGGCAGGTGCTCTACCACTTGAGTCACTCCACCAGCCCCCTTTTTTTTGTGATGGGTTTTTTCGAGATAGGGTCTGGCTTCAAACCTCATTCCTCCTGATCTCTGCCTCCTGAGTAGCGAGGATTACAGGCGTGAGCCATCACCCCCAGCTATTCCATTTGTTTATAAAGTCACTTCTGCTCACATCTCATTGCCCAGGAATGTTTTTGGTGTTTGACTGGACACACCGCTGCCCTAAACAAGACGAACATCTGTCATTCTATGTTTTATTACTTAGAGCATCTACAACCATATTTTATTGATTGGAAGCCACACAAATTCCTTCCCGCATGTTAACTTTTTCAGAATACAAATCTTAAATCAATAACATCTCTTATTTAATGAAAAACAGTAGGTGTAGACTCTGCTCTAGGTGCCTAAATAAAAAAGCAAAATCCTCTGCCCTTATGGAGCATTCCAATGACGGGGAGATGAGCAATTAAATGCAGTAAGTGAGTGGACAGGTGTGGGGCACACACCTGTAATACCAGCACTCAGAAGGAAGAAACTGGTTGATCAAGAATTCGAGGCTAAGGGCTAGGAGCATGACTTAAGTGATAGCATTAATTAATTAATTAATTAGTTAATTAATTCAAGGACAGCCTGGGCTTACATGGTGAGATCCTATTTCATAAAATCAAAAGAATAAAAAATAAAAATAAATAAGTGGTTTGCTTAATGTGTTAGGAGATGATATTTTAGTAAAAATAAAGAGTACAATAAGGTAAGTCATATTCCAGGGATGGAATAGGGACAGCGTCTATAGTAATATATTACTTATCTATTGGGTAACAAATGACCCCAACATTTCATAGCTTCAGACACACACATTTATGATATCAGTTTCTGAGGGCCAGAGGAATCCAGGAGTCACTTAGCTAGGCCATTCTGGCTCAGGGTCTTTCAGAAGGCTGCAGACAAGAGGTGGACTGGGGCTGTAGCCGACTGAAAACTTGACTGGGACTGGAGGATTCATTTCCAAGATGACTCACAAATATAGTTGTTGGCTGTAGTGTCTCACTGGCTATTGGCAAGAAACCTAGATCTCTTGCCACATAAGTGTACATGGCCACTTGAGTGTCCTTACAACGTGTCAGCTTGTTTTCCCCAGGGCAAGTGATTCAAGAGAGAGCAAGGAAGAAGCCACGGTATCTTTCATGCCCTACTCCCTCTGCTGTATTCCATTTGTTAGTAGTGAGTCATGATGTCCAGCCCACATTCAGGGAGAGGGGAATTCAAAGGAGGATGACCAAAGAACTCATGAACACATTTGAAAACTACTACAATTAAATAGGGTGGTCAGGATAACAGAAAGGTAATATTTGGATGCACAGCTAAAGGAGGTGAGGGCATTGGCCACACAGACCTGGGCAAGGGGGAGGGCATTCCTGCAAAGGAAGCAGCTGGAGTTGTGGACCAGAAACTTACCCTCATGCTGCTAACAAAGAGAAGGAGACTGGCCCCTTGGAGGCAGCTAGTGGCTGCCACACTCCCTCTTCCATCAAGAGCTGTGCGACCTGAGGCAGCCACTTCCCTTTCTGAGCCTCAGGTCCTCCTCTGAGAATGACAGCACAGCATGAGTATCCCTTATCTAAAATGCTTGGGACCGGAAGCTTCCAACTTTGAAGGATTTTAGATTTGGGGATATGTGCATAGACTTTACTGGTTTACTTTCTTTAATTCAAAATCAGACATCTGACATGCTCTAAAACCCAAAACTCTTTTTGGGGGGTTAGAGAAGACAGGGTCTCATCATGTAGTCCAGGCTGACCTAGAACTCAAAATCCTCCTGCCTCAGACTCCTGAGCGCTGGGATTATAAGCAAGTGCCACAAGCCCAGCTTCTGAAACTTGTTGAGTGTCCTGTCAGTCACGGTTGACAGGTCCTGCCCCAGACACCACAAAGCTAACACCCTCTCTTCTTTCAGTCTCTGCTCAGACCTTACAATGTCAGTAAGGCTTCCCTGGCCACTCTGTGCCTCTCCCTACCACACCCCATTCTCCTCCCTATTTCATTTTTCCTTTATTGTAGCTATCACTTTCTAACATGTGGACCATTTTCTGTTTAGTTTGTTGTTTACTATATGCCCCAAGTACCTAACGAAAGCTCTTAACCCCAGACTCTATGACCCACCCCAACCCCTGCATTGGTTAAACCTCTGAACACATGTACAATAGTTTGTGGCCAGGGTATCTGTAGCTTTCATTAGATTCTTAAAAAATTACCACGTGATCTCGAAAGCTTAAAAATCCTAAGTAGATCAATGCCTGGCATAGAGTAGGTGCTCAATAAATATTTGTTGACCAATCAAAGAGCATTTCAAACATGATTTGCACACACTTTTTAAGAGGAAAACTGTCTTATGTAGCAACAACTCCCAAATGTTGATATCCTTAGATCAATTAGCAGAATAATTTTAAAACAGACTCTCAGGATTCAAAAAAATACCTTCCAATAGTCAGGGAATCTAGTCAAGAGGTTAGGGTGCGTCTGGAGATTTATTTGCAAATTCCCCTCCTCATGAATCTCCCCATGAATTCCTAAACAGCCAGGTTTAGGAATTTCTGGGTGAAACCTTAATTAGAGAGACAAAGAAGAACCCATTCTTATGTGTAGCGTTTACACTTTCCAAAAATGTGATCACAGCTGTGATCATCTGTTGCCCTCCCACTGTTCTCAGAGGTGCCCAGTCACCCCTCTCACTGAGCAGAAAACTGAGGCCTTGGGGAATCAAGTGAACCTCCCCCAGCTCCCAACCCCAGCCAACAGCCAAGAGTCACATGCCTGCCTGTAGATGGCATAACTATGATTAGAACTTGGGTCTCAGAACTCCCTCTCTAGGCTTCTCTCCTCTACACCAACTAGATAAACTCATGTTCCAGGAAGTCCCAAGGCTGCTGCTGGGGGAGGGGAAGCCAGAGGAGAGAAGGACAGAGTGATAAACACATGGAGGTCAAGGTTCAGGGAAGCTGTCTACTGGCTGCAGGAAAGTCTCTATCTGCTTGGAGAGCACAGGGCATTGGCATGACAGCTACTTTCTCTTTGTGTGCCTTAGTTTCCTTCTCTGCAAAATGGGGTTGGTAATGCATGGCCTACCCTCCAAAAGATGCTTGCAGTCTAGAAATCCAAGTTATTGTTATCCAGGAAAGGTGTGAAATCCCATACTGGAAGGTCCTTAGCGTCAGAACAAGATCCAGCCTTTCATTCATTCAAGGAACACTATTGAACATCTCTGTGCCTGCCACTGTGGTGGGCACTGTACACACACATCGTTTCTTTTAACCTTCACCATAACCTAGTGCGACCCGTGGTACTATCGTCAGTGTCTTACAGATGAGAAGCTGGAGCTGAGTTGCAATCCAGTGCATCGTTTGCTCATTCACTCGACTTTTACCAAATGCCAGCTCTGGTGCTAGGCAATGGGCCAAGTGCTGAGGATAGGAAGATGAACAAGTCCTTCAGGAGACATGCCCATAAATTACTTTAATAACAACTCAGTACATGCTTCAACAGACAGTCAGTGGGAGCCAGAGGAGCAACAGGCTCCCTGGGGGTTTTGGGGACAGAGAGCTGACTTCCCACGGAGAGCCTGCACTGCTAAGGTTTCTGTGACCTGTGTAAATGTGGCAATGACAAGACCTGGATTTGAGTTTCACTTCGATCAAGGCTTTACTGTGTATTTCCAGGAACTCTCTTCTGCCCCTGCCCCTCCGTCTCCACTGGGAAAATGAAGAGGTTATTTGGACTTAGGATCGGACAGCTCCAGAGGACTTAAACCTCTGGCCCTCTCACCTCACCTTCTGGTAAATTCAAGCTTGACCCTAGCCTTGAGCCCCTGAAGGCCACACCGAGCCCCTGTGAAAGTGACAAACACTACAGCCCCAAGGCAGCGCTCAAAGCCTGGGACAGGGTCTGGAATCCAAAGGGCGGGGCTCTGGCAGGGGGCGTGGCTGAGGCCTAGATGGAGGCTCGAGTTCTGCCCAGAAGCGTTTCATCGGGCCAATGAGTGCCCGGGGGCGGGGCGTCCCGCCCCCTGATATGAGAATGCCGCCAGGCCCCACCGCTCCCGGGCGCTGCTCGCCGCTCTTGGATCCTCCACCCGGTAGGTGTTTGGTTCGCTGGGGTTCGGAGCTGACACCGCAGGGTGCGCTGGAAAGCGGAGCTCGGCGCGCCTGGACTGGACAGGGGAACAAGTCGGGTTCAGTTTTCCCGGCTCAGTTGCAGGGACCGCACTGTGTCCGGGCCCCCTGCCTCAAAGGAGCATCTGGCTCGGGCCCGGGGGTCGCCCGCGCTGACCATCCGCCCGTCGTCTCTATCGGGAGCCAGCCTGCTGCCATGGCTGAACACCTGATGCTCGCCGAAGGCTACCGCCTGGTACAGATGCCACCGCCAGCCGCTCCCGCACACAGCCCTCACGTGCTCCGGACTCTACAGCCTTACACGGGCCCGGGCCTGGACAGCGGGCTGCGGCCGCGGGGGGCTCCGTTGGGACCTCCGCAGCCCCCACCCGGGACCCTGGCGTACGGGGCCTTCGGGCCACCATCCCCCTTCCAGCCCTTTTCGGCGGTGCAGCCACCGGCCGCCGGCAGCGCGCACCTGCAGCCTTTGGCGACGCTGTACCCGGGCCGCGCAACCGCGGTCCCTGGAGTCCCCGGAGGTCCGGCAGGCTTGCAGCCGCCACCCGCAGCCGTCGCCCCGCCGCCGCCCGCGCACGCCCTGGGCAGCATGGATGCCGAACTCATAGACGAGGAGGCGCTGACGTCGCTGGAGTTCGAGCTCGGGCTGCACCGCGTGCGCGAGCTGCCCGAGCTCTTCCTCGGCCAGAGCGAGTTCGATTGCTTCTCGGACTTGGGATCGGTGCCACCCGCCGGCTCGGTGAGCTGCTGAGCGCATCTGCGTGCAGAAGCCGGGCTGGCTGCTCGCGGGACTCTGCTCCCAGACACCGGGCCCGCACGCGCCCTCCGTGAGGGTGGAGGCAGCGGGTTTGCGCGCGGAGCCAGGCACCCGGCGGGGACGCCTGGCATGCGTCCAGGCCCTGCCTCTTGCCTCTTGACATTTGGCATCACTTCTCCCACCAGCGCCTCAGCGGCAAAGTGAAGGAGACCCGACCAGTTTTTGGACTCCGCGCATTCTGTGTCCTGTCTCTTTCCTCGCCTCTCCCCGTCCCCTAATCTGAGCCATTGCAGACCTCTGCTTGATTTCCCCTCTCCTCGTGCAGCCCACTACCGGGACTGGGTCCTTGGAGCCACCATCCTCTGAGCCCCTACCTTCGCTGGGCCTCTCACCTGGAGGGACATTGTACAGTCCCAACCCCTGCCAAGTGAAGCAGCGCCTCATCTGGCCACCAAAACAACAATAAACTTGGGTAACTTTACAGTCTTGAGTTTTCATTTCTTTAGCATCTCAACTATATTTACCTTGCAAAGTCCTGAGGCTGTTGAAGATCCTGGGTGGGATGGTGGCCAGGCTCCCAGCAGTGCTCAGGACAGGAATTCGACGGTTTCTTTGGAAAATATCTTGTGAGTTGTGCAATTGTGATGTTATAGCCTGGAAGTCTGAGGCTACCACCGGGTGGCAGCATAACCCAATGGACTTCCCACCTCCGGGGGTGGGGTGGGGATCCTGGGAGGTATTTAAGGATTCTGATAGCTTTGGACGATAAGTCTCCCTTATCCAAGACACCATCCTTTCAGGCTTTGAGGCTATTTCTTCATCGGTAGATGGTAGCAGTCTCCTCCAGTGTTTGTGATGTCTTTAACACTGTGTCAGACTCCTAAGCCATCCTCAATAAATGATAACAGATGATTATTCTACAAACTGGTGCTAGCTTTATTCCAGGCCCTGGGCCAACCTGGCATGTGCTCTCATGGAATCAGGGCAGATTGGAGAAGGTGAATGACAGACCTGGAAATACTCTTGGTACAAACAGAAAAGTGAGAAGGTCCAGAAAACAGGTTGAATAGCCCAGCCAGCAAGCCCAAAGGAGAGAGAAGTTTCAGCTGATTGGGGTAGGGGGTCAGTTCAGGCTTCAGAGAGGTGTTGACATTTGAAGTGATGAACAGTGTGGAATGATGAATATGTTTTAGGAGTTGGAGAAGGGCTTATTTAAAGTCAGGGAAGTATACCTTACAGAAAGTCTATGGGGTGTCTAGAAGAGACAGAAAAGTTCTGAGGGCTTTAGGACAACTTTGTGAGGCTAGCACAGTCTTCATTCCATAGGTGAGGGACATGGAGCTGGCCCAGGCCTGTCGGGATTTGGGCTCAAAGTCCTGATCACCATTGTGAGTACCTGACCACTTTCTGCTGTTGACTATGGAAAGACCCTCAGGGGTGTGGGAAAAAAAAGGCTGGAAGAGAGGCTGAAGGTCAGGAGGAGGCTGGGTCAGATACTGCTGGCACTACTAGGACCAGGCAATGTGGCATTCTTAGGAGACAATGGATTTCAGAGCCTGAGGCTGACACCTACCCTGGGTGTTGGGCTCTGCTCTAGTGCCAAGTTGTTCATTGACATGACTCCCTAGCAGCCTTTGAGTTTTCCCAGGGCACACTGTATGAGCACCAGCTCTGAAGCTACCAGGATGGGCAAGGAGAGAGTGATAAGAAGTATTGGGCAAGTGAATAAGACTCCCCTAAGCCAGGCTCTGGTGGCTCACACCTGTATTCCTAGCTACACAGGAGGCAGAGATCATGGTTCAAAGCCAGGCTGGGCAAATAGTCCACAAGATCCTATGTCAAAAAAACTCATTACAAAATAGAGCTGGTGAAGTGGCTCAAGGTGTAGGCCCTGAGTTCAAACACCAGTACCACAAAACCAAAAAAAGAAAAGAAAAAGACTCCCTTAGGATTGGAGAGCAAGGAAGAGATAATTCTGGGAAGGACAGGCCTGATCGCTGGGCTCAGAGAAGCCAGTGTTTGCTCTAGCTTTGCCCAGGTCCCCAGGCCACAGACAGAAACCAAGGGCTGAATGGGGACAAGAAGGCTTGGCCCTGAGCTGTACATCATTTTGATTCCCATCTCTCTTGGCCTCAGTTTCCCCACCAGTAAAGTGAGGCTAATATCCCTGCCCTGCTATTTTACAAGGTAATATGCCTCATCATGAGTGAGAAACAGGCTCAGGGGTGGCTTGAGAAGCAGCTGATAAACTCAAATGCTCCCCGCATGGAAGGGATTGCAATAAAACCCAACAACTGCCATTGCCAGAGTTAAAGTGGGGGTGAAGGAGAGAGTCAGATGCTGAGCTATTCTGCTTACTATTCTTCCAAGAGGGACTGCTGACAAGTTGGTCAGTAGACAGATGGACCAAGAACCTAAGGCTGGGACAGCCCACCACCTAGGGAAGCTGACCACCTGGATCCCCAAATTCCTGACACTGGAGGATTCTGACCCTACTAGCTGCAGGGGATGAGAGGGAACAAGGGAAAGAGCAATGGGCTTATAGCCTCATGGTCTCAGGGTCCAGTTCCAGAAGTGACCTTATGAGCTGACTGACCTCAACCAATCCCTGTCACTCGTTGAGTCTTGGTTCTTCGGTAAGCACACCAGTTTCTGGGTTCCAGCAAGTGCTTCTTACCTCTTCCCATGCTTACCCTCCTAAAGCAACCTTTGTCCTATGGATCTCATGCTTCTGCCTGGGTCTTTGGAGTCAGGAGTTGAGCTCTCAAAATGCCAGAAACTAAGTCATGGCACAGACAAGACATGTTTCATCTTTTTTTTTATTCCCATTCATGAGAGTGCCCCAGGCTGATATCATTTTGAATTATCTTTTGGTCGACTGTTTGGTTCGTTCCTTTGGAACTTATCTGTAAAATAGGGGTGCTAATAGTACCACCACTATAATGCTGCTGTGGAGAGTAAATAAATTAATGCAGGTAAGGTGTGTAGAGTAATGGGGTTTATAGCTAGTGCTATTATCTCTGAGCCCTGGCTTTTGGGGAACATCTTGTCTTAGAGTCTTTAGGAAGGCTGTTTTAACAAGCTAGTAAGGGAGAACCCCAGCAATGACACTCTTTCATGTTGGGTTCCCCAGGATGCAAACTCTTGAGATTGGGTTCAGCTTGCAGAGGTTTATTCGGGAGTGCCAGCAGGATTGTACTACTGAGGGAGGGGAAGAAGCTGAAGGAAGCCAGAGAAGTCACAAAGTAGACCCAACAAGAGCCCCTGCCAGCCCCATGGGGATCTCAGGAACTAGAAGGGCCTTTCAGAGTCATCATGAGCTAGGTCATCATGCTCCTTTATGCTCCTGTCCCCATCAATCATCAGATACTGGCTGCCCAGAGAACTGGCATGAGGAAGGGCCACCTTCCCAGCTGAGCCCTGTCCCAGGAGTCACTGCCAAGGGAAGGCTGTCTGCCAATAGCACTTCCAGCAGCAGCTAGGGAAATGAGTCCATCAAGGGGGGCTCTGGGTGGCACATCACAGTGCCTCTGCATAAGCACTAGGGTGGCAAACAATGTCATCAGAGTTATAACAAGTGTCTGCTCAAATTTACACTCAAATTTCTAACTTGCCTCACCTTAGTCCCAAACTGCCACCTTCCCTGTTACAGAGAAAAAAAAAATTAAGTACTTCAACATTGTAGGGCTGGTGGGTACTTGGTAGAGATTCTTGATAACTGAGCGCTGCCATCATAGTTGTCATCCTTCCAGCTCACCAAAGTGTGCACCACCATTTGTTGAATAAATTAATGAGCATTCTATTCTGATGGTAGTCTTTTCCCAGGCAGCTTACGTGGTTAGCTGATTACTGAGTAATCCTCTTGAACTCCTTCATCCATCCTTGCCTAACTCTTTACGCCACTCTGATGTTAGAAGTGCTGGGTCAGGCTTAGTGCTGATTGCAAGGCCAAGTTGGCACTTGTTGAGTGCCTACTGTGTGCAAGCACGATGAGAACTGATAGGGAGGGCCCAGTCAGGGTGCTCCTTGTCTTCCAGCCTTTCCTTCAACCACCATGTATCCTATAAATAGCACTGCTAGGTAGATTGTCCCCATTCCAGAGGTCAGGAAACTGGGGCACAGACAGTGAATTGTTCCAACACACATCCTATCTATCCAGATTCTTTCCCCTCCCCAGGCTGAGTCTGGCTAAGGACCTGAGTCTGAGCAGAACAAGAGCAGAGTCCCAGTCCTGGTCTACTGCTTTGTGGATGTAAGAGGTAGAGGAAGTCACTGAGCCTTCTGAGGTCTCGGTTTCAGTTTCTTTTTCCAGTCACTGGGGAAAATAATCCCAACATGTGTGTGTGAGGATTCCAGTGAGATTGCGTTCTCAGAACACATTGCAAATAGTTCAGTGCCGCCTGGTCAGGTTGGGTTTGGGGATCAGAAGCCACAGCCTCCAGCCTGCATCTGGTCTGGGGAAGAGAGGTCTGCATATACTTTGGGACTGGAGGACTGGCCAGCCTGGAGCATCAACAGAGTCACAAGTCAAGAGCTCCCAGCAGGCACTGCTGAGCAGCTCAGGGTATGGCAGGTTGAAAATTCATGGTAACTGAAGGATGAGGTGGGGTCGGTCTGGGGATGTCATGAAAGTGAGGGAATGAGGCCAAGGCCCAAAGTTTGCCCTGACAGATGGAAGAAATAAAGGAGCTATCCTGAGTCCAATGGAGACACCACAGGCTTCTTATGAGGATGAACTAAGGGAAGTTAAGTGCCTGTCGCCAGGACCACAGGGATGAGGAAGAGGGAGCCTCATCCCAGCCAGGCTCTAGCACCTGCCACCCTCAACTCCAGCCACCAGGCTCCTGACACACCAGGCACCTTGTGCCTCCTGGCCTCTGCACCTAGGCCTAAAATACCCTCATGAGGGCCCTTTCCACCCAAGAAAGATCCGTTTCATGTCAGAGTTGTCAATGGGTCTTTTCCCACCAACCAGAAAGTTCTGGGGACAGAACTTGCTTGACTCATCTTCATCTCCTCCTCACCCCAAGTGTGATTCAGAGTGGCCATTAAGAAGTGCTGGAGTGGGGCTGGGGTAGTGTCTTAAGTGGTGGAGCCACTGCCTAGCAAGTGCAAGATTCTGCATTCAATCCCCAATACCACCAAAAAATAATAAATAAATAAAAGGAAGTGCTGGGGTGAGTGTCTGCTTCCTTAGCAGCAAGCTGCAGCTTGGGCTGAAAGAGAGCCTGGGGCTGAAGTTAGGAGCTCTACATTTCTAGTCCCTGCTCAACCACAAACGCTTGGCTCACTAAACTCTGCAGGATAAGGACCACGTTCCCTTTCCCTCCTACCTCCCAGGCACTGGGAGGCAGTGAAGCCAGACTGAAGGAGGGGTGACGGAACACAGTGCTCCTCCTCCATGATAGGGGGCCAGCACTGGGAGAGGGAGGGGTCTTGATATGCACCTTCTCCTCTAGTCCTTACAACTCCAGGAGTTCTTTTCCTCCTTTTAGGCAGACAGGGCTCAGAGGAGTTAAGCAACCTATTCAACAATACACAGCTAGCAGAAAGGATGGACCGATACATAGGAAACCATACAGGGTTCTTAGGAATAGGCTGTTCCTATTTGTAGAGTGGGAGAGAAAGGTAGACAGCCATAAGCATCAATTTCAGATACCCACTTGCAGCAGAGGTGTAGGCAGGGAGGGAGCTGGGAGTCCAAAAAAGAACATTAGAGAGCAGCCTTCAGAGGGGCTTACTCCCATGCCTCTCCTGATAAGTGTCCAGGCTTGGGACTTTACCATAAAATGGGCACCTCTTGACAGTAGGCCCTGCCCCCTGGCTACCCAGCCACCCAGCCCAACAAAGGAGATGAGATAAACATTGTTTCATTCATTTTGTTTCTTAATAAACACATTGTTTGTAGGCAAAACAATATATGCTTGAAGCAAAATAATCTCCAAACAGTTTAGGAAGTATAACAGAAGTCAGAAACCTCATTTTCTTCCTTCACATGAATACAATGTATACATGTTGCATACAAATACATACTATAGATTTTTCCATAAATGAAATTATAGTATCTTCTTTAATTAGATTTTTCCCACAAATGTGTTTTGGAAGTTTTCTTATATCAATAAATAAAGCTGGACCTTTTCTTTTCTTTTCCTTTTTTTTTTTGCTGTACTGGGGCTCAAACTCAGCCTCCTGCATGCTAGGCAAACACTCAACGACTGAGCTACATCCTCTGCCCTCATTCTTTTTAATATCTGCATTGTGCATAATCTACTTACCCATCTCCTACTGATGGAAACTTAGCTTGTTTCAAAATTTCGCCATTACAAATAGTGCTAAAGGACATCCTTGCATATTTACTCTTGAATGCTCGTGGGAATCTCTCTGTAGAATGACTTCCTAGAATTCATTCATCAGAATTCTCTGGTGATTTGAACAAATAAAATTGTGATAGCGACTGCTGAATAGTTCCAAAGTGACTGATCCCATCCACCTTCTTGCCAGCTTTATGTAAGGATGCTATGTGACTCACGCCCTTGACTACACTGGACATTAACAATATTAAAATTTTTACCTCTCCAAATAGATTTTTTGAAGTCACTTAATTTCCATTTGTTTGATTATCAATAAAGATAGTGTCTATTTGTATTATTTTTCTATGAATTACTTGTTCATATCTTTGCCTGAGTTTCTACTCAGTTGTTTGATCTTTTCCTTAATAGTTTATGAGAGCTCTTCATATGTTATGAATAGTAAACCTTTATCATTTGTAACTGTTCTCCTATTCCCTCCCCATCTATTCCTGGTCACTTAATTTTTATTTTTTTTGCAATATTGGGATTTGAACTCAGGACTTTGCACTTGTTAAGCAGGCATTCTACTGCTTGAGCCATGCCTCCAGACCTTTTCGCTCTGGTTATTTTTGAGGTAGGGTCTCCCTTTTTGTCAGACCAGTCTGGACTGTGACCCTCCTATTTTATGGTTGACAATAGCTGGAATGACAGTTGCTCAACCCATGCCCAAGTTTTTTCTTCATGGGGTCTCGTGAACTTTTTTTGCCTGGGATGGTCTAGAATTGTAATCCTAACCTATCTCAACCTCCCATGTATTTAGGATGACAGACACAAGCCACCACACCCAGTACATTTAACTTTATTTATGGTATCTTTTGCTTCTTGGAAGTTACTATTTTTTTGTGTCATTAAATCTATTTTTCCCTCAAGAGTTTTTTTTTTTTGTTTTTTTTTTTGATTAAGGACAAGGATGGGAGGCCTAGCTTACCTCATAGGTCATTGCAGACACCTGTGGGTTTGTGAGTCGGCCTAGATTTTGTGCTCAGAGTACAACATGAATGTTTTAAGCAGCTGGTACCAAGAGAGAAGACCAGATCTTGGTGTGATACAGACCTGGGTTTAAAATACATACGATATTGTATATATTTCAGGCAAAGCCACTTTACCTGAACCTGTTTTTGTTTTTCTTTTGAATCTAAAACACATTTAAACTTACATACACTCCGCTGATGGGATTGTGTGCTATGTGCCGATGGGCCCAGCATGGGCTAAGTTCCCCACAGGTGAAAGTAGTTTCCACTTTAGTACAATAGGTGCTGAGTAAGCAGTAGTTGTTTACGCAGAGAAGCGGTCCAGGGAGGGGAGGGGCAAGTTCAAACTGTGTCCCATGCAAATGATCCTTCAGCCCACAGAGGAAGACCAAGAGTTAGATGTGGATATCTCCTGGCTATGCCTTCCAGGACTCAGTCCCCTTCTCCTAGAAAAAAGATTTCCTCAAATTTCATTTGGAGAACCACCTCTTCCTCATTTACGACCCATGTAGTGTGGGTAGGTGTGTCTGGACTCCTCTATGTAACTTGAAATAAAATAACACTAAACTATAACGTTAGTGGAAGGAATATCTCCAAATTCTTCATTTTTCCATGACTATTTGAAACAGTAATCAGGAAATTAAACATGTATGCCAGAATAGTTTTGAGGTAGCAGAGAGGTGGGAGTCAGGCTGCTATACCTGAGCAGGGAAAGGAAAAATAATAGGATTTGCAGGGTAGCTGTCTTTTTTAGGAAATCTTTTTGGGCCTCAATGCTTTCATGAGTCAAGCGACCCATGTGTGAGGCTTTGTTTGTTTGTTTGTTTGTTTGTTTCTGGTGGTGCTGGAGATTGAACCTTGGCTTTGCACATGCTAAACACACATTCTGTCACTGAGCTGCACCCCCAGTCTCTTCACTAAGAGCTTGACTAAAAGCATTTGAAAAGTTCTAGCCCTGGGTTTGACCCAATGACTTGATGTGCAGTGTGACACCCCACATATGACACATGCATAGATTATCAGGGAAATGAAGCTTAATTCCCCAAACAGCAAAGCTTTGGCGTTTTCTGCCATCTTGGATGGGAGATTTGAGTAGAGGAAATTGAATGGAACTTTCTGTTCAGATCCTGTCTCTGTCACTTACTGGTTGTTTGACGTTGAGCATGTCACCTCACACTTGGAGCTTGCTTCCAGGTTGGCAAACGGAATGATAACACACACAAACCTACATTACATTGTCATTGTGAATCCCTAAACAATCGCTGTTATATCTGATGTTCTTGTGGACAGACTCAGGGCTAGGGTGGGAAGGAGAGAGTGGGCTCAGGAGCAGGAGAAAGCATTCAGCCCAGAGCCCAGCCATGGAAGGGGCTTTGGGCCTCTAGAGGGACCACAGAGCAGTTGGATTCAGATTTTGCAGTTGAGGAAACTGTGACTTACAGAGAAGGGGAGATGACTTTCTCAGGGACACACACTCAAATAGGTAAAGCAGAACTAAAATTTGCAAAAGAATTTGATGTGTAATTTTTTTTTGCAGGGGGGAGTTGTATCATGAGAAAAATAACTTTGTGGGACTTCTTTACCAATACTGTGTGGTTTTGTGCAGTTTTTTGTGCCGAGGACAACTGACGGTTTTATGCACACACACACAGGGTCTCTTCATACCCACATTCTCAGAGCACCCCCTCAGGTGCTCTTTCTCCATAAGATGACAGAGGCAGATGTGTGAGTCAAGAGACCTGGGCTCAGCTCTGGGCTCTGACTTGGCTTTCTGTGCCTCAGTTTCCCCATCTGCCAAATGAAGTTGTTGGACCAGCAAGCCCTTGGAGGCCTTGGCATTCTGATCTTTTATGAAGCCTTTCCTTTTATGAGGGCTTTCCCCTTGAGCTTTCCTGATCACTCACCCTCACTGCAGGGCCATCCTATTGTCACTATCTCATTTCCATCTTACTTTCTTCACAGCCCTTGCCATCCTCTGAAATTATTTTTGTTGCTGCTGTTGTTGTTTATTTTCTATCTAGACAGTAGTCTCTTGTCCATTCCATGAGAGAGGGACTTGGGAGTTTGGGAGCACCACTATGACCTTGGCACCTAAAACAGTGTTTGGCACATGGTAGGATGAACAAACAACTGAATGATATAAGGGCAGAGAGCACGCCCTGAGCCGTCAGAGGCATGTCCTAGAGTCCTCATTTCTCATCTCCGTCCGCCACTTCTCTCCCAGACATACTAGGCCTTACCAAAGGACCTTCATGGTGGGGTGCCCCAGCCCCAAAGGGCCGGCCTGTTTCCTGGCTCCAGACTGGTGCTGTAATACCAAACCAAGGTCTTTACTGACGCCTTGTGGCTATAGGTACACATAACAGGGACTAGGCGGATTAGGTAGCTGGTTAACAGTCCAGGTGGACTTGTTTTCTTCCCTTCCATCCAGCATTTATTAATCACCTGTGTGCCCAGTCTTGTGTTGAAAATGGTCATTACCACAAATGAGAAGAGGCACTCTTTGTTCTCCAGGAGCTCAAGTCCCACCTGCGGAAGGGGAGAAGTAATAGTGTCCCAGAAGAGACTAAGGGAACCCTAGCAGGATGAGGGGGAGATAAGGGCAGACCTACCCTAGTTCTGAGCAGGCAGGGCAGCCTGGGTCTGCAACCTCAGGATCCTACTCCCAGGATATCTGTTTCCCACAAACTTTGCACCTCTCCCAGGGAATCTTCCCTAATCTCCCATCCATTTTAGAGGCTATTTGGGGGAAACAAGAGAAAGAAAGTAGGGGGGATATCTACTGCCCACAGAAGTCATTTGGGACAAAAATAAAGAGGATTTAAGAAAATCTCTGTGATGTGCAATGTAGATCTTCTACCTCATCACGTCCAGTAAAATCCACCTTATAAGCAGTACTAGTCAGGTCTTGTGATAATGCTGTGAAACAAACCAACCCAGAAATCTCAGTGACCTACAAAACTAGCCGTCATTTCACATTCCTTAGTCTCCAGGTCAGCCACAGCTCATTTGGTGCTGACTGGGCCAAGCTGGACTGCCAAATCTGAGTCTGGTTCAGAACTGCTCCATGGGCCTACATGCTGAGCCCAGGTGAAGGAGCAACACTATCTCAGCTGGGGAAGGACGTACCATGAGGTCTGCAGAACTCGCCATGGCCTCAGCTTAGCACAAGCACACTTTTTCCTTCCGTGGGAAAAATCCCATAGCCAAGCCCAAAGTGAGGGTGGTGGTAGACTGGATGCTGGGGTGTGCCATACAAATCCCCTCCCCCCCTTCAAGGCCTATATACTCATTCCCCAGTGGCTGAGATTCACTGTGGCTGCTCACAGCTGTGTCACTCACTGGACTTGTCCTGAGCAATGAGGAACTGTCTCACCCTAAGTCCTTCTTGACCAATGATTGACTGAGGCCTGGAGACAAAGGCCTACATCCTTCTCTCAATTTGGCACATCTGTGTAGGGCTGTCTGAGCTCCAGAGCCCTCAGAATCAGCAAATGCCTCCCATGGAGTCCCATGGGAGATAGACTCCTTGTTCTGCCTCACCCTGTGTCCTCCCTGCCTCCCACACAGCAAATCTTCTGAGCGCACTCCCCAATAAATACTGTCTCAGAATCTGTTCCCAGGAAACCGACAATAGGACTGGCAAGTGTGTGCCATGTAAGGGTAGTCATGGCATGGGTGGTGAAGGAAGAAAGACTTTCAAACACAACTTTCAGATTTTTCAGTATACAAATTACTGCAATAGTTAAATAAGAATGCATCATGGAGACAGGCCTCATTTATTTTGGCTGCAACAAAATACTGGGTACGTGTTCAATGTGTATGCAGGATGAGAGTTAAATCCATCTCGAGGGGTCCCCACTTTGTGGTTGCACTGATGATATTATCAAATACATCAATATTGGGGTTCCAAATAGGTTACATTATAGCAAAAGTTCTGGAACTAAACAAATCAGGTTTTCAAACCTCTGGTTCCATGATGTCTACACATGACACCTGTGCCCAGCTGGGATGGAACAAGCCCCAGAGAATCCTCAGTCTCTTTACATTTATAGAAAGGGGACCCAGTTGGTAGGTTCAATGCCATTCCAGATGTTATGAACTGAATCATGCCCCATCTAAAATTCATATGTTGAAGTTCTAACCCCCAGTGCCTCAAAGTGTGACTGTATTTGGAGTCGGGGCCTTCAAAGAGGTAATTAATTTAAAATGGTATTGTTAAGGTGGGCTCTAATCCAAAATGACTGATGAAATTATAAGAAGTGAAAATGAGAGACGCCAGACTTGTACATGCACAGAGACGATCATGGAAAGACCCTGAAAAAAGACAGTCACCCACAAGCCAAAGGAAAAAGTCTCAGAGCGACACCAACTCTGCTGACACCTTGATCTTGGATGTCCAGCATCTAGAACTGTGGAGAAATAAATGTCTTCTGTTCAACCGCCCAGTCTGCAGTGTTCATTACGGCAGTGCACAGTGACAAATGCACCAGTGTGGTAGTTGTCCCAACCTCATTGTCCACAAAAGGTTAAGTGGCAGGGGAAGATGTGCCTTTCAGCTTTTCAAAGGGAAAACAAAAACATTGTTTCAACAACTGGACCTGTCAAAAGCACATGAAATAAGTTATCTAGCTTGAGGAACATGCAACCCGGGTCTTTTTGACCTGTAAGAGTATAAAAATAGCAATATATCAGAGCAGTCAAGCCAAGACCCTGCAAAACTGTAGTCCCAAACCACTTGGTACAGCTGCCAGCCTAGGCCGGAACAGCCTTCTGCCTTTACGCTCCTGCCTTGGGGGAAGCCGAGTTTAATCTACTGGAGAAAGAGAAGCCAAAGGAAGATGAGGAGCAGAGATAAGCCATCCTGCCTGTGGACCAACTAGGGTGCACCAAACACCAGGCATGGGAAACCTACTTAGACCATTGTCTTAGTCCATTCTGTGTTGTTATAACAAAATACCTGGGTGCTGGTACATTATAAAGTAAAGAGGTTTATTTAGCTCACAGTTCTGGAGGTTCAGGAGCATGGTGCCAGCTGGTGAGAGCCGCACTGTAGATGGCATCACAATGGTGGAAGTGTGTACGACAGTGACAAACCATGCATGTGAAAGAGGCATTCAGGGAAGATGTCAGGTTCCTTTATAACAACTTAATTAATTATAATCAGATTTTGAGGGAACTAATCCAATCCATGAGACCTTCATTAATCCCTTTTGAGGATAGTAACCTATGACCTAATTACCTTCTGTGATTTCCACCTCTTGAAAGTCCTGCCATCTCATCCTTGCTATGCTAGGGAGCAAGCTTCCAGCACATGAACCTTTGGGAGACATGCTCAAACCACACACCCATCCTGCCTTAGTCAAGATGTCAGATGATTACAGCCTCGTTTCTGATCCCAGGTGAGACTAGCAGCCCTGCTCAGCTGAGTCCAGCCCAAACCGCTGACCCACAAAATCAAGAGTAAATAAAGTGGTTATTGTTTTTAAGCCATTAAATTTTAAGGTGAGTTGTTACCTAGCAATGGATAAAAGACATACCAAGCTAAAACCGTGTCTGCTCTCAAGGCCACATCTGATGATAGTTTGGAGAATCCCATAGCCACCTGCACACTCTCCTTGCTGAGCCAGACAAACTTAGAAGAGAAACAGTGACTTGTGTATTAGTTAACGTGCATCTGTTTCTCCCAGGGGCTGGACAACCTCAGGGCTATAACTCATTCTCCCGCACCTATTCATCCTGTGTATTGTGCTGAGCCAGGGTCTGGCAAACAGCAGGTGCTCAATAGAAATTTACCCAATTAGTGAAATGCCATGGGACTTGTTCAGGTTGTTCACATCTGCTGCTCAGATGACTGTAGCAGTCTCCCAACCAGTCTCCCCACACCCAGGCTTGCTCCCTCAAACCCATCTGCCATCCTAGGAAGAAGACTTTCTAAAATGCAAATCTATCCCAATGTAACCCCAAATTAAAAGATTTCATTGGCTTCCTAATGTGCTCACTGTTAAGTCTTATTTCTTTGTAATAATTTATGAACTCCTGCATTTGTTTTGCTTTGTTTTGTTTTTTAACTATGTTTGATCAAATCCAGGCCCTTGTGCATGCTAGGCAAGTGCTCTACCACTGAGTTGCATCACCAGACTTTAGTTTTTTTTGAGACGTGGTCTTGCTATGTAGCCCAGGCTGGCCTTGAATTTGGTGATCCTCCTGGCTCCACCCTGTGCTGGGATTATAGGTGTGTGCCACCACCTTGCCTGGTGAACTCCTACAAATTCTTGACCCCTATAGAAAGTCCCATCTATCCACTCTCTCTCTCCTGTTGCTCTCTGAGCCTAATCACAGAGATTTCTTTCTGTTCCTTTCAGTACCACACTCTCTGGTGCCTCTGGACTTTTACACATGTTATGCCTTCTAGCTGGAACACTCACCACCAATACCAACACCCTAGTTCCCATGCCTAGCTCTATCCAACTCACCCTTCAGGGCATTCAATTATCCATTTCTTCAGGAATGAGACACAAGGAAATGTGGATCAACACTGATTTCCCAGCAGTGGCCAATGATTTGGCTGAATGCTCCAGGAATCAGGAAGCATAGAATTGGAGGTTTGGTCATAAGGAAAATGGGAAGGTCTTTCGATGGACTTTTAGAAATGGTACAAAATGTGAAGACATTTGTTTTCCAAGTAAAATCTCACCGAAAGGCATTCATAGTAGAAAAGGCTCTCAGTATTCAGATGGACAAGATGGCACATTCTGTAGATGTCAGTCAACCTTTCTTCAGTCTCTCCAGTGCTATCTCAGTGTGCTCAGGTACACTGAGGACATGGTGGCCAGAATGCAGACTATGGGTTCAATAACATGGACCCACATGGTCAAGGTCAATGTGGTCAGTGCCACTGCTGAAGAGCCTACCTATTATCCACAGAGACAGATGCTAAATGCCTAATACAGCATCCCTCCACAGGGGCCCACCTAGCCACTTAATGACAGGTCGATTCTCTTGGACACTTCCCATCCTGGTGGGGACATGGTTTATCCTCATTGACAGAACCAGAATATAAGGTTCTGAAAGTAGTGAGGGTGGGAAGTAGTGAGAGGGCTTCTCTCACTGAGATATATTAGTTTCCTGTGGCTACTGAAATAAATTACCATATGTGTGTGTATATATACATATGTTTCATTGGTAGTGAACATGTGCAGACTTTTTTCTTGTCATTAGTCCCTAAACAATATAGTATAACAGCAATTTACAAAGCATCTACATTGTATTAGATTTATAAGGAAGGTAGAGATTATTTAAAATATATAGGAGGATGTGCATAGTTCATACATAAATATTACACCCTTTTATATAAGGGTTTGAACATCCACAGATTTGAGTATCTGCAGATGGATCCTGGAACCAATCTCCCAAAGATACCAAGGGACAACTGTACTTCCATGGAAATAAATGAAAAGCTATGGCACCAAAGCCATGCGGGACCACTAAGGATTCAGACCCTTCTGGAGTGGATCCACACCGGGCCACTTCACCATGTAAAGAACGCTGACTAGTTGAGGTATTGGCTGAATGCAAAGGGCACTGGAAGAAAGAAATTACACACCAGCCATGGCATGTGACCAACTACCAGATAGAAGTCTATTGTGGCAACACATCTTTTCTTCTTTGCTTGTATGTGACTTGTATGTATTAATTAATTTTTCTTCCCTCCTTCCTTTCCTTTACTATTTCATATAAGGGTATTGTAAATGATTACTAACTTGACTTTAGTGTTTAGTTGCAAGTAAGATTGTGAGTGAATTAGAGGAATAATTAACATCATCCAAATATGGATTCAGCAACTCCAGGAGATGGACACATTTGTTGGATTATGGGATTTTGTGTTATTCACATTGGGGTGGAGGAATAACACAAAGTGTCCTCATTTGTTTGAGGATAGTTTCTTCTTATTAGAGGGAAGCTACTGTTATTATATGGAGGCTTGACTCTGTGTGGGTTGATGTCTTTAGATACTGAGTGTCCAAGGCCTGGCCTGTGGCCTTTATTAAGTTCCAAGTGCAATACTGTGTAATACTGCGGCTTTGATAAGAAGAAGTGGTAGGGGGAGTCTGGGAATGAAGGCTTTCTTCTTCCTTTGCTTCCCATCCTTATCATCCACAGCCAGGTGGCAGTGGTTGATCCCAGACATCAGCTTTTTTCTGCACTTCCAGGTGACCCACACTGTACCCCCTAAAAGCACCAGTCTGAGAGTCCCTCCTCTTCAGATCTCCCAGTGCTAGCACTACTGGGATCCCCCTCAGCAAGCTTGTAGGTTCTTTTTTGTTGTAGTGTTTGGGATCAAACCCAGAGCCTTGCACATGCCAGGCAGGCACTGGCCTATATCCCCAACCCCAAGCTTGGGGGTTCTGATAACCCTAACTTGTTCCTATATTCTTGCAACTCAAGGAGAGATCACTGTATCCTACTACTTTCTCTCCACTATCTCTGTGTTCTATTTGTTCTTCTGGCCCTCCTACAGCAGTACAACCCACTCCCCACAGTAAATTCTCTTTGTTGGAAAACCTACCTTTGTTTCTATTTTCCTGACTAGACAAACTTTGAGAAAAGTGGTACCCACTTTTTTCGTCATCATGAGAGATCAACCTGCCTGAGAGGAAGGCAGAGGCAGGAGAGTTTGCATGTTTAAGCACCTAGATTTATCTGTGCATGAAACCAAATCTATCCCCTAGAATTTTTTATTCTCTGAGCTGATGTTTCATTTTTTGCTTAAGACATACGGGTTGTGTTTTTATTGTTTACAGCAGAGTACAACTGTTCCCACCCCAAAACCAAGAGCTTCACCCACAGCAACTGAACAAAACCAAAACCAACCACCTCCTACTGAAAACTTTAATGAAACCAATAAGTTAATAAGTTAACAAAGTGAGGTACTTGCATATCCGAGAACGGGGTTGGTGGGGGAACCTCGATCGTGGAAGGAGGGAGGGCCTTTTCCCATGTCTCTTTTGGTCACAGGGCGATCCTCTTCTCCTGGCCCTCTCCATAGTTCTGTCTCTAAGTGGGTGGATAGTGTGGCTCTCTGGGGACAGTGCAGTGCAGGTGAGGCTCCATCCAGGGCATGATGGTACATGCAAAGGGCATGGTAGGGCAGAGGCTGGGCACCATGAGGCTGAGCAAGATCCAGCCCAAGCCCTGGCGCTGGTGCATGCAGGTCTCTAGTATGAGATGCAGGCAGCCTGGCCTTAGTCCCTTGTTCCCTAGCACCCACAGAGTGTTACCCTTGGTCCACTACCCCTCACTCTCCTGCCACCTGCATTGGTTTTGCAGAAGAGGAACAAAGGGACCGGAATTGGGAAGTGGTACTGGGGGCCTGAAGTTGGATGGGCACTTATGCCAGTATGCAGGGCTGCTAACTGAAGTGAAGAAGTGGGGCAGAGGATGGTGCATGTGACAGCCAGGTGCACAGTTGGTATAGCCGCTAGATGCATTATTGTTCTCTCTGAGAGTTAGAGTAACTAGGAAGGGTGGTGGGCCTGGGGTTTCTCCACAGAATCCTGGGTCTGAGTTATGCTATAGGGACACTAAGGAGGTCCTTGGGGCAGGCAGAGACTGTAGCTAGAGCTCCTGGAGAAGAAATCTATCTTCTTGAGGAAGGGGAGTTGTTAGGTTCTGGGTAGGGCCTGGAGGGACCTGGGATCACTGTAAAGCTTCCTATCCTTCCCAGAGGGAGCGAGAAGCATCCTCTTAGTGAGCATCTCCCTGCAAGGCCAGCTCACTGGCATCTGTGGCAGAGGCCTGGGAAAGACCTGAGTGGCTCTGTGCTCATGTCTCAGGTGTGTGATTGTGTGCATCAGAGTGAGTGTGAGGCTTTCCCTATAGAGAAACTACAGGGCCATATTTGTGTGACTGTCCATGAAGCACTGTCTGGGAAGTTTGGGGAGAGTACAGAAATTTATGCTGTCAAAGGTGTCTGGAGTGCCAACAATGGGAATGGGCATCCAGCAGGAAGAGGGAGTTCCTGGGAGGTGACAACTGAAAATGGGATGAAAGGCCCCTGGGAGAGGGAAAGGGAGAACCAGATCCCATGCTGAGTGGGGATGGAGTGATAAGCCAAAGAATAGGGTTGGAGGCATGGCCAAGCAGCCTGAGACCAGCTACTGCTGGGGCCCATCTCCCAATGGGGGAGGGGCAGAGGGACCCCATGGGGGTCCCCAAGTTGCATATTTAACATAGTTTGCATATATGGTGCCCACCTGCCTGTGGCAGGGTCCTGTGCTTTGTGGGTACCTGTGGGGGCACCTTGGGCCCATCCCCAAGTGGGGTGGGGACTTGGCGGGAGGGCTTCCCTGCTCTGTCCGAAGGGTGGGCCAGAGACCTCACCTTGCATAGCTGGAAGCTGGGTCAGGGCCCAGGGCCCCACTCCCACTCCTGGGACAGTGCCCCTGCCGGGTGGGCCATGTCGGGCCTTGATGGAGCAGGCAGGGTACTGGGGAGCCCAGAGGCCACCGAGCAGCCGATGCTGCTGCCCTCCTCCACGCGGCCTGGCATCTCACGCTCCTGGGGTGTGGGCGGGGCGGTTGTCACCCACTGCAGGTTATCTGGCCCACCCAGACAGCTCAATACTGCAAGTGGCCTCTCTCTCCGCAAGGGAGCGAGTTCAAGTAAGAGAGGCTCAGTGGGCGGGTCCAATCGCCGGGCCGATTGCTGCCCTGTTCCTAAGAAGCCCCTCAATCCATGTTGGTGCTGACGGAACGAGAGATGCTGAGCGTCTGTGCGGAGACGGAGATGTCCTCGTGGTCCACAGGGCTGTGGTAGTCGGAGGTGATGTCGGGGTCGAAGAGCGGCAATTGCACGGTACCCAGGCTGGCTGACGTGCCAGAGCGTAGGCAGCGCGAATAGAAACCCAACAGCAGGTCCAGCTTGTGCTCGATGGACTGCACCTGGGGGCGGGGTGCGGCTGGGAGGCGGGCTTGGGGCGAGGTTCGACTCAGGGGCGGGACCCACTGGGGGCGGGGATTGGTCAGAAGGGCCGCGGCCGGAGGCGGGTAGGGGCGGAACAGGAGGCGGGGCTTGGTCCAGCGGGGCGCGGTAGGGGCGGGGCGAAGTGTGTAGGGGGCGGGGCGTATCTGGGAGAGGCGAGCCGAGAGCTGTGGCAGGAAAGGCGGAGTTTGAACTGAGGACAGTACGAAGCTGGGAAGTTGGGGCAAGTTCTTGGGAAAATTTAGCTGTAATTGTTTGAGACAGAGCAGAAGACAGACAACTGAGAGAAGAGGTTAAGTGGAGTAGATGGGATTTAGGTGGGCCTCTCTGAGATCACAGCATCCTAGGTCCGGGCTTAGCAGGAGGGCAGGCATACGCGGACCCTGCAGCGGGAGCGGGCGGGCTCTCTGGGAGGCGGGGCTTATATGTGGGGCGGGGCTTTGCCTGACAGGGCAAGCTTGGGCCCTGCTAAGGTGTCCCAGGCGGGTGCTCTAGGCTCTCGGCTGCAGATCTGAGAACCGCACCCTCCCTTTGTTTTGATCCTGAAGCCCTCCAGAGCTTCTCGGTTGACGGCCAGCTCCGCCATCCCAGAAAGTCCATCCTGCACTCACCTGCTTCTCCACCTTGACCACGCGTCCCATCATGCTGATTTCATCCACCACCTCTGAGTCGGAGGGCCCCTTTTCACCCTTCTCCCGACTCTTCCGGTCACCAGGTCCCCTACCCACGATCTGGTCCACCCTGTGGGGAAAGAGAAACATCAAAGGTCCCGGACACACGCTGCCTCTCCCTTCCTTCCACAAGAACTCTGGGTTGTCTACATCGGCGGGAGGGGCAGTTTGAGAGAGGAGGGCATTTTCCTGTCAAATGGAGGCCGAATTAGGGTGGAGAGACCAGCCTCTTGCTCTGGGGGTGTTCTCCAACTGAACGAGCAAAGGGACCATACTAAAGCATGATAAGTAAAAAAAAAAAAAATGCCTGATGGAGGAGAGGTGGAAAATGGTGGAGTGGGAAAGGGAAAGGAGGATGACACGTGGGAGTGTGTGCTGTGATGTAGACAAGAGCTGATCCCACCTTACTTTTCTGCTCTCCTTTGTAGCAAAATTCCTGGAAATGTTATCTTTATCCTCTATCTGAAATTCTTGTCCTCCCTTCCTCTCTAAAACCTACTCCAATCAGGCTTTCACCCCCCCACCATTTCACCAAAACTACTGTTACTATAAGTTCCCAAATGTACCCCATGTAGATAAATTCAATGACCAACCCTTAGTCCTCAGTCTACATGACTTAGTAACAACACTCAACACATCTCATCACTCCTCCTTCCTGCAAACACTTTCTTCATTTGGATTCCCAGTTATCCTACCTCCCTGCTTGCTCCTTCTTAGTCTCCTCGGCTGGTTCTTTCTCCACAATCTCTAAACATGACAAAACTCAGCCCCTGCCTTTACTTTCACTTGTTAGGCCAGGTCTTCAGTTCCATGATTTCAATTCCTCCATACCCTGTTGACACCATTTTCTCTCTCTCTCTCTCTCTCTCTCTCTCTCTCTCTCTCTCTGTGTGTGTGTGTGTGTGTGTGTGTGTGTGTGTGTGTGTGTGTTTTGTGCTGGGGATTGAATCCAGGGCCAAATCTTTATCTCCATCCCATATCTCTCCTCTGAACTCTTATATCTAACTGTCAGATCAACACCCCATTTGGATGGCTGATAGGCATAACAAACTCAGCCAGTCTCAACTCTCTTGACTGAAATTTGCTGCACTCATTGCCTTTCCATGTCAATAAATGGCAGCTCCATTTTTTTTCCTCTTGCTCAAAACAAAAGCATTGTCTTCATCCTTGATGCTCTTCTTACTCTTACACCCCATCAGGAGGGTTTTCTGATGGGGTGTAAGAGCAAGAATACATCTAGAATCTGACCACTTGTCCCACATCCACAACTGCACCCTAGTCCAAGTTTCCATGGTCCATAGCCTGGATGTCTGAAGAAGGCGCCTCACACAAATCTACCTGCTTTCCATCCTTTCTCCTTTATAATCCATTCTCAACACTTCACCCAGAGACCCTGTTGAAAGATAACTCAGATCTTGTCAGTCCTTTGCACACAGCTCCCTGGATGAAAGTCTGCATATTCCAGTAGCCTATAGGGTTTTCTATAGTTCAAGTGCTGTCAGTCCTCTCACCTCATCTCCTACCTCTTTTACCCCATCCATTCACACTGGCCTCCCTGCTATTAAAGCAGCACTCCAGTCACTTGTTCATCTCAAGTCCTTCACACTTGCTGTTCCCTCCGGAAATTCTTCATCTCAGCAGCCACAGGTCTAGCTTTCTTCCTTCAATTTTTCCTCAAATGCCACCTCCTCACTTATTTAATTTGCACACCCCAACACTCTAATCCTTACTCCTTAGCATTTATTACCATATGGTACAGTCTAGTTTTGTTTATTTATCACCATTCTCCTTCCACTAGGCTGAAATCTGCATAGGGCAGAGGCTCTGTTTTGCTTCTGACCATATCCCCACTGTCTGGCAAGTAGTAAATGACCAATGATTACTTCTTGAGTGAATGAATGTATGGGCAGTGAGAATGCAGGCTAGAAGGGAAATCTGTAGGTGATTTGGAGCCTGGTGAGAGGATTCTTCCTCAAGGCTGGGACTACAGAAAAGATCAAGACTCCACAGAAAAGAAGTGGATATAGAGGACAATTTGCCTATCCCCTTGACATGTGGGAGGTCAGTGATTATTTTAGGCCAATTGTTTTAGAGCCGGAGAGAGTCATTGCAAAGAAGTCTCTGAGGCATGCAGAGACATGGGGCTCATAGAAAGGGCCTATAATTAAGTTTTTCTTCACTCAAGACAGCATCCCCCTGCAAGCCCGCAACTCCAGTAAGTCATCGACCTCTAGGGGGCGTGCGCGGCTCCCTCCGGCCTCAGCCCTCTCCCTCCGCTGGGCTCCGCCTTCCTAACCCCTCCTAGGGTCCAGTTCCGCGCACCCACCGAGCCTGCAGGCTCTTGATCCGGCCCAGCATATCCAGATGCCCTGCCGAATACTGTTCGATGACGTCCTTCACATCATATGGTCGCAGCGTCTCCTTGAATTTCCTTTTGGCTACCAGGAACTTCAGAATCCTGTCGGGGCAGGGGGGTCTTAGAGAAACTGTCCTGTTCCAGTAGGGGATTCTTTTCCAGTCCCATCTTTGTCCCTTTGCCACTTCCTTGTCCAGCTCCAGTGTGTCTCCTGTTTGGGCCATCACAGCAACCTCTGCTGGGTGCCCCCACCTCCCTGCCCACCCACCCCAAATATTTGTTTGGTGGGTTTTGTTTTGTTTTGTTTTGAGTGGGACAAAGGTTTGAACTTAAGGCTTCATGCTTGCAAAGCAGGCGCTCTACCACTTTTGCCAGACCTCCAGTCCATTTTGCTTTGGTTATTTTGGAAAAGGGGGCGGGGTCTCAAGAACTATTTGCCCAGGCTGGCCTCCAACCTTGATCCCCTGATCTGTTTTCCAAGTAGCTAGGATTACAGGTGTGAGTCACCAGCACCCAACTTGTATGGTGTTTTGGTTTTTTTTTTTTTTTTTTAATGTGCCTGCAGCTGCAGTCCCAGTAGCCTCAGAGTTGTTGTAGGGATTGGGCCTGGTGTCCCTCAACTAGGTGGGACACAGGGCATCTGTGAACACTAACTTCTGATGATGACAGCTTGAGGGAAGAAATACTGCACAAATCTCCCACAAATACTTGGCACTGCCGTGGGGAGCCCTGAGCACCCAATGGAGAGTGATATTCAATCCCTAGCCTCAGGGCACCCAGGGCTCAGGGTGGGAAACTGAGAAGAGACAGGCAATTAAGGGGTGACAAGGGCCATGTTCAAAGAAGAGAAAGAGAACTAGAGTCATGAGACAGCCTCAGCTGTGAGGTCAGGGGACAAGCCTTGAGAGTGGCATTTTCTGGTCCCAGGGCAAGAGGCAGATGAGGAAGGAAGCTTCCCAGAAACAAAGAGGTATGGAGGCATTCGAGAGGGATGCAGTTCTGGGAGCAGGAACAGGGATACGATGAAAGAGGTCGGTCCCCAGAGAAGGAAGCAGTAGATGAGCCATGAGAAGGAAGCTGGGGAGGACTGTGAGGAGCCCCAAAAATCCAGGACGGGGAGGTCATTCACTCTGCTTCAGCATGACCACTGAGAGCCAGAGTCAAGGACAGGAAGAGACAGACCTGATCTTGGAGAGAGCAGTGGGATGGAGGTAGGGGTCAGCTTTGAGCAAATCAGGAGGTAGGACTGAAAGGCTTCCCAGTCCAGGATGACTCCTGTGGCTGGGGCCACAGATGGTCGTGCTACTGCCTAAAATGGGAGCCCTGGAGGAAGAGCAGTTTTGGGACATGCTGGTTGTGAGGAGTCTGTGGGGTGGCCAAAGATTATTGACCTGACCCTCACAGCTTAGGCACTGTGGCCACAGGAGGGCAGAGGGCAGGGAAAGCGGATGAGAGGATACCATGACTCTGATTTCAAAAGGAACACAAAGACAGGAGGCTATGAGCAGGTACTTGAGCCAGAGAAGAGAGGAGCTGAGTCTAGAAGGCCTGGGGCTCAGGGGCCTGTGGACCTAGAGCTGCAGGCTGAAAATGGAGACCAGGCCAGGACTCCTTGCCAAGGTGCTGGGGCCAGACCCATACTGGGCTGTGGCTATAGTACACAGAAGACTTTTTCCCACTTAACTGTTAAGGCACTGACTACAGCTGAGGCTTTCAAACTTTTCAGACCAAGACCTACCATAAGAGATACATTTTATATCACAAGCCAGTACAAGTACACACACACACACACACACACACACACACACACACACAAGTGCACATACATACACACATGCATGTATACATAAATAACTGAAATACAAATTTCATAAACATTATTTACCCTTAGTATGAGATGCATTCTCATATTTTCAATTTTTTTTTAATGTTGACCATAGCCCCACTAATTTTGTTTCTCTAAGTTGATTTCAAACTGCCTTGACCTATGGTTTGAAAGCACTGCCATGGAGGAAGTCTGGAGAGAAACAGAGAGAGACCAAGATACTCAAAGAGAGAGCTGGTAGAATGGCTCAAGCAGTAAGAGCCTTCCA
Organism: Castor canadensis; assembly: GCF_047511655.1. Lineage (NCBI taxonomy): Eukaryota > Metazoa > Chordata > Mammalia > Rodentia > Castoridae > Castor > Castor canadensis. Next base: position 132,185,349 of record NC_133392.1, read on the forward strand.
AGTGTGAGGCTCTGAGTTCAAATCCCAGTACCACCAAAAAAAAAAGAAATTGAAATAATCAGGAAGAGGGGGAGAGAGAGAGAGAGAGAGAGAGAGAGAGAGAAAGAGAGAGATGCTGAGACAAAAGGAGCCTGGGACTGAGACACAGGAATCAGGAAAAGAACACATGGAGAACCCAGGAGAGACAGACAGGTGCCAACACAGAGAGGGAAAAGGAGAAGGAAAAAAGCCTGACATGAAGTGGGAGATAGACAAAGGAGCGAGAAACAGAAAGGTGGGGTGGGAATGACTGGAAGGACACTGCACATATGGGGACCAAAGGCAGCTGTGCCACCAGCCAATGAGCCAGGCTCTCTGGACATAATGCAGAGGAGCAAGCCCTACTGGGAGCCATATGCTACCTGCCCACCCCTTCTGCACTCCAGGTGGGCAGCAGCTGGCACACTGGGAGCTAGGCCAGGCCTGGCTAGGAGGGCAGGCCCAGATGGGGAGCAGCAATAGGCAGCAGGCGGAAGGGGTACTACCTCAGCCTTCACCCTCACCTGACAGAGCGGATGACTGTCTTCACAGCAGGCATGACATCGTCCACTGTGAGTTCACACTGGTAGCTCTTCTCCTCAGCTACTTCCTCTGGCGGGCCCTCTGAAAAGACAGGAATGTCCACATAGTCCAAGTAGTGGCAGCAGAAGGGGCCACTTCCAAACCCCACCTCCATTAAAGGTACTGATAGGAAGACAGAAAGGGCACAGACCATCCTGGAGTAAAAACTAGCCCAAGCTCCTGCATCCCTGGCTGTTGCCCCTTGCTACCCTACCCAGGATGGAAAACCCTAGGGTGCTACATGCTCATCTGTCCCTGTGGCTGGGCAGGCCAGATCTGCCTGGTGCCAGGAGAGTGGCAGCTGCTTTAGGGCACATCTAGTCTGGCCTGGGGCAGATGGGATACACACAGCCCTACAGGAGGTCCCACTGATCCCTGCATGCAGGACAGAGGGCGCTGAAGAAATGGCATTTAGTGTTCTGCTCATAATCATGTGCAGTCTTATTCTCTAACTAGGAGAGAAGGAAGCCCAAGAATGGTTCCTCTACCCAACTCTGCTGCCAGAGAGGGCCCTTAAAGATAGAGACAGCTCCAGAGCTGGTACCCTGTGCCAAAAGAGAGGTGACACTCTCCTCACCTCCCAGGAGAAGGGGGCAGGGAAGGGAGGTCCCAGGCATAGGCCATGCCCAGGCTTCCATGGGTCAGCATCCCAAAGACTGGTTTGTGGAGTTCTGTAACCTTCCAGGAAAAGGCTCTCTCAGCCTTTTCCTGAAAAAAGCCTGGGCATTTTGACACAGCATAAGCAGAGGTAATGTAGCTGGTCCCCCTCCCCCCAAGGCCAAAGGGGCTTCCTGTCCCCATTCTCCATCCTTTCACTCACACCCTCTTTTCCCAACTGGGCCCTATAGCATGTCTTGAAACTAGGAGGGGTCTTCCAGAGATCTGGGTGCAGACCTATCATTTTCCAGAAGAGGCTGCTGAAGCACAGAATGGAGTAGCCTCCTGTCTACATCATGGTGCAAATTGCAAGCAGAACTAGAACTCAAGAAAAGGTCCTCCTCTAATAGTGGAAAAAAGACACCCCTCCTTGCCCAGATATCCAGCCACATGTCCACAGGCTTGTCTGGGTATGAGGGAAGGGCCTAGTGTGGACTTTAGAACTGGACAGATCTACCTGGGGATACTCTGCTACTCACACAGTGAGAATCTCAATTTCCATGTCTGCAAAATGGGGCTAAAGCAGGGTCGTTGAGAGAAGCCAATGAGATAGTCTAGTGTGGGGCTGTATACAGGGCTTGTGACATGTGACAGACTCCTGCTCCTTCTGAAGCACCTTTGTAACACTGGCTTTTTGAGCACTTACTTACTATATTCCAAACACTCCTGTTTGCCTTCCATGGATCATCTCACTTAATCTTCACAATAATCCTCTGAAGCCGATACGACTATCACAACCCTCCCCCTTTTACAGATGTGGAAAATGGAGCCCAGGGAGATGAGGTCACTTGCCCAAGATAAGTAACAGAGCCAGAATTCAAATCCAGGCACTCTAGCTCCAAAGCCTGTGCTCTTAACACTACCAAATGCCATCCTCCACATTTTCACTTGAGGCTTCTACAGTTGGTGCCTGAGTTACAGCAAAAAAAAGTATTATGATGCCCATTTTATAGAGTGGAAGACCCGCCCTTCCATCTTCAGCAGGTCCAGAGCCCCAGACTTCGTGTGGCTCACCCTCCGCAAAAGTACGGGGCTTGAGTCTTAGAGAGGCCCGGAAGCGGGTGCGGTCGTTGAAGCTCCAGCTCTTCTGCACCTTGGTGGGGCTGGTGGCCTCGCCCACCTGCTCACTGCTTGGGGAGGTCGGCATTGGTGGAGGTGCCAAGTGCTGTTTGGAAGGACCTGTCCGCCGCTGGGAGCTGCCCATACGGATGCGGTCTTTGATACCCATCCGGCTGCTGGCAGGGCAGGACAGGTCGGAGAGAGAACCAAGTTAGCCAGTGCAGGGCAGGGGGTGAAGGAAACAAAGCTAACCTAAGACTTGAAGGTAGCTATTGGGCCTTGATTCCCTACGAAGCAGAGACTTCTTGAGGTATAGTGAGGGGAGCCCTGACCCCTACTAGAAACTGAATCAGGGTCAGTCAGAGCATATCCCCTTCCCAGCCCCACCTCCCACCCCACCCCCTTACCCAGAGAGATAAGGAGTGCACAAGAAACAGATGTCAGAGTGGAAGGAGTGAAAGAAACTCAGAAGGAAGTCAGAGACAGACAAGAGGACAGAAGATCTGGGCCTGGCCCAGGTGGGTGGTTTGGAGGGTGGAGATGGGGACCCTTTGCACACAGGCAGGCTGCTGAGGGACAGAGCTATCCCATCTCACACTGCTCAGGTCAGGGCTTTAGGACCTGGCACAGCAGTGCAGGTAGTATACTGCAAAACAAGTCTCCATCACACAGACTTACATGTGATGGTACCCATATCAGTGTGCAGTACGATGGTCTGCCGAGGGCCTATGAACGTCCAGGACATGCCCAGTGCCCACCATCCCAGTGAGGGCCTATGTTTGGTAACCTGTTTTTCTGTGGTCACCCCTGCCTGTTCACTGGGACGAATGTGGCCTTGGACGCCCTGGAAGACCTACCCCAACCCTCTACACCACCTACTGAGCACACATGTGCATGAGTGGATGTGTGCTCTGACTTCCCCTCCTGCACCCAGCTCCCTACCACATCCACAAACCTTGGAGGAAGACAGATAGGGGGAGGTTTCTGGCTCCCCTAGACAGGCCCTGTTTAACCAATACCTGGTAAAGTAACTCTGTGTCCAAGAGGTTCAAGAACCACTCTTGATGTTTGGGTGGGACCTATGCAAACATCTTCCACACCACGGCCTATTGCATCCCTGCTGCCTCCCCAGTAGTTTGCAACTAGAGGACCCCTGCAGACATGTTTGAGAACCTCCATCCCAAATGTCTGAGACCCTGGCTCAGAAGAGTCAGCCAGTCTCAGAGGAGGCCTGAGGCCCAGTAGGAGTGAAGGAACAGTGATGTCACCTACTCTCGGGGCTTTCGGATCAAGGGTTGAGCAGAGGTCAGATTCTGGTTTCAGAATTGGGTAGGAAGCATGGTCCCCCATGCCCAGGACATGAGGTAGAGGGTGGAGAACCAAGGTGCTGAGGTGAGGGAGTTCTTGAAACCAGGGGTACCTTCGAGAAGGTGGCCCAGATGTAGGGCCATCCTGAGGAGGAGGGCCTCTGCCCAGAAGGAGAGGTTTTAGGTCAAGGACTGGGGTCAGGGATGGCTACCAAAATCGAGCATGCTCTTTACCAGCCCTGGATCCCCTTGACACATCCCAAAGATTTCAACTGAAGTTTGAAGGCAGCTTCCCCAAACTTGCCTCTGTAGAGCCATTCCTGTGGGCTCTCATGCTGGCAAGCACCCCACCTGCCCATCCGTGCAACCCCACTCTGTCCTCCACTCCTCCAAGGGGGAGAGAAGGAAGAGGCTGGAGAAGACCCCAGCACTTCCAGCCAAGGGCCTGGAACTCTGGATCACTGCACCCAGCATATCAGGTGCCAACAGCATTCTGGGGAAGGGGAACCTTCCTCTCATGAGAAGTTGCAACAAGGCTGAGCTTGTACTCAGCAGGACTTTGAGAAGAAGCAGGCTGAGACTTGCACTAGAGGCCTTGAAAGGTCCCTTTCCGGCTCTGATTCTGTGATGGAGGAGGGAGTTTCTGGCCTGGTTGTGGGATTCTGTAACTTTCCAGCCAGTCAGAGGCCTTGGCTCCTCTTTAATGCAAGAAGACACTTTTTCCCAGGAGTGGCCCTGGATTCTAGCTTCTTGGGCAGGGCCCAAAAAAAGGTTCACATCTGCCTCTCTGGAGCCTGAAAGCTCACAAAAAAAAAAAAAAGAGAGAGAGGAAGAAAGAAAAAGAAAAAGGAAGAACCTGACACACAGTAGGCACCAAAAAGCTCTCTCCCTTCCCAGGTTCTTTGGAGCACACCAATCCTGCCTATCGGCCATGGCACTTTCAGTCCTCTGAACCACTTTATATAGGGGACTCCAAATCAGCCATCCCTATTTTACAGATATGGAAAGAGGGGAAACAATTTGCCTGAGGTCACAGAGCTTCCATGGGACACAAAAAGGCCTGGACATTTCTCTGATTTCAGAGACTGTGTTCTTTTTCAGGGACAAGTGGTCAGGGTGGAGACTAGGGCAGTAGTCCTCAACTGGGAGTGATCTTGCCTATCAAGAGACACCTGCCAACGCCAGGAGACATTGGATGGAGGTTACCCTGTGGGGTGTGCTCCTGGCATCTAGTGGGTATTTGCCAGGAATGCTGCTAAACATCCCATGAGGCACTGATAGCCCCAAGTAACAGAACTATCTCATTCAAAATTCCCATGGTGTCAAGGTCAAGAAACTGTGGGCTATGGAGCTGTTGGTGCCTAGAAGGATGGTATGGGCTTGGCTGCAGCTGTCCTGGGAGGAGGGAAAGCTCTGGCATAGGCTGCCCTCTGACCTCTGACTGCCCTGTGGGACCTGCCCAAAGAAACATGACTATTGAGTAGTGACTAGATAGTGGTACAAGCCCACATTTCTAAGGAAGGCTGCTTTGGGCATATAGAGGGGCTCTATCCCTCATCTCCAACTTCAGGGCTCCAGAGGCACCTGGGGGAACCCAGGGTTCCATAAACCCAGGCCTTTGGGAAAGGCAAAGAGGATGAAGTTCACACTGGACTATGAGTTCTCCATGACCCGGCCCTGCCCTCACCCTCAACTCTGACATCACATTCTCAAATATGGCTCCAATGGGCTATGGGCTTGTCTCCCATGGCTGTGTTTTCTTGCCTCTTTGCCTGGTCTGTGCTGCTCCCTCTGCCTGGGAGTCCTCCCTAACAGCTGCTGCTTCCAGGGCTGCCTCTGGGTTAAGTGCCCAACCCAGGCTCCACAGCCCCTCTGCTTCCTCCTTTCATTGAGCTCATCCCATGGAACTGCAATTACTCTTTGCAACTCTTTGGGGACAATGTTTTATTCATCATCATGTCCCCAGTGCACAGAGCAAGGCCTGGCACAGGGCAGGTACCACAAATGTAGTGGTGATACAGCTAAAAGAGCTGGGGCTCTAGAATCAGTGAAGGAAGGGCCAGCTCCAGCCCCTTTAGGCATCTGTGGGGTATCCAAGTGGGAAGAGGGGAGACAGAAAAACCCCAAGATCAGGCACAAGTCAGAGTGAGAAGGACCCTCAGATAGCCTCTAGTTCAATCTGCCCATTCCACAGATGGGAAACTGAGGTCCAGAGAAGGGAAGCAATTTGGCCAAGATCACACATGGGTTCTGTGGCAGAACTAGTACGCATCCCAAGGTTCCTGCAAGTGTCTCTTCTGGCACACTGGGTCCATGCCCCAGACTTGGCAAAGGCATCCCCAGGTAGGCAAGAGGCTCATTAGATCCAAGGCAGACAGCAGGCGGCAGGCACATGCACCTTGTCCTTGGCTCATCCTGTCCCCCTCTCCAGCCCCAGAAGTGAGGGGGCAAGGAGGAGTGAGGACAGGAGGAGCAGGCGAGGGGGTACCTCGGTCTCCAGCTGGCGTGGATCCGAAAGAAACTCCGTTTATTACTAAACATCTGGCTGGAAAGTTGAGAACAAGACACAAACAGAGGTTAGTGACAAAGGGGCAGGTGGGTAGAGCATAGGGAGCTGCCAGGATGGGACCAGCCTTCTGTGGCTGGTAGGAGAAAAAGATCCCCACCCAAGTCACCCTCTAGCCCCATCCCCAGAACACAGAAGCTCTCGAGCTTTGCATAAGGATCTCCTGAGAGCATGTTGAACTGCAGAACTCCGGGTCTCTTCTCCAGAGTCAGACTCTGAGAGCCTGGAGAGAGATCCAGGTGTTTGCATTCTGAACACACACCCCATGGGATGCTGATGCAGGCAATCAGGAGACTGTGCTTTGAGAAATTCATCACAAAACCCTAAGAGAGGAGATGCTGGCCTCCAGTACCCAGGAAATTCCTGCTCCTTGGAGCTTGACTTCCTGGGAACATGCTCGGTGTGGCCCATCCCCAAGCACCACTGGGAATGTGGTCAACCATATGGGCTGTGTGTGGGTGTGTGTGTGTGGGTATGTGTGGGTGTGTTTGGGGAATGTCCTGGTAGGAGTACCCACCCACAGGGCCCAGGAAGTCAAAATTAAAGAGACTGCTACTTGTCTTAGCCTAGTGACAAATCTAGAATTCCCATCTCAGCCCCCTGGGGTCCCTTGGAAAAAGGGACACTTGACCACCGTCACCACAAGTCCCAGACATGCAGACACTCCAGGACAGATGGGCAGAGGTAGAGTTTGTGGCGGCCAAGCCCTCAGCAGTAATCTGTTCCTAGGCTCAGGGAGCTCAGGGACTCGGGGACTGGAAGTGAGCCTGGAACCTGGAACCTGTGCCTTCCTAGTCAGTGTGGGAGACCAGGGTGAACTGGTGCAGGGTCCTGCACAAGGTAGCTGGAACACTAAACCTTTTAAGTTTCTACCTATACATCAGAGTTTGGCAGGGATGGGGAGAACACTGAAGGGCCTTCAGGCAGGGCTGGGGAATCCAAGTGAGGCCACATGATAGCCTTCTCTTCCAGGGAGCTTCCAATCTCCCTCGAGCTCCAGCCCTGGAGGGGTTCTCCCTCTTCACCCACCTCCTGTTCAGCCCTGGCCCAGAGTGTCCTCAATGAGGACAGGGAAGGGACGCTGCTCCCCACATTCTTTACACCAAAACACTCATCATCCCGTTCTCCAGACCTTTTCAGCCCAGGAACTCAGAGAATCCAAAGCTCCTGATCAGCCTAAATATCACTGATTTTCTGCTAGGGGCAGAGTGACTTGATGACTTTCTCAAGGACAAACAGCATCCAGTGACAGAGACAAGCTTCTACCATACCTTCTTCTGGGCGCTGAGGGGCTCACCTCTTCCCTGATGCCTTGTTCTAGGCCTGGGGCCCAGAATTACATGGAAGGCTCAAGGCCCAGATGTCCTCCTAGCTGGCTCAGGGACAATGTGTGATGATGAGGCAAAGCAACAAGGTAGGTGAAGGATGCTGGAGGCATGAGGGGGATTGAACCCTTGACCTCAAACTAAGCCCCTAAAGAAGCAGCCACTTTTTCCCATGCTATTAGTGGTTTCCCTTACCCCAATATGCCTGGAATTCCTCTATTAATGAACATTTGCATAGAATAAGCATGCTCTTTCTTGGTTCTTCTTTCAGGATGCAAAAGCTCCAGAGAGACAGGTCAAGGGGAAAGAGATGGCTGCAGGTAGCAAAGAGTACCTCAGTAAGGAAGAAGAGAATCCCAGGAGGACCCTGTGCACTAGCAAAGCTGCAGACAAGGTTGCATAGACAAGGCATTATTTGCTGGCTGAGTTTACGTAGGTCCTACAGCAGTCTTAGCCACAGAGCTCTTTTCCCAGCTGACATCTGGTTCCCAAGAGGGGAGTTCAGTGTCAAGCCCTCCTAGAGCGACATGCTGGGGGAAGGGGTTCCCTGCCCTCACACCCCAGAATGGTGCCCGCGATTACCTGAGCCGTAAGCACCTGGGGCCAGCGGCCTCCTCCTCTCTCCAGCTTCCCGGGAGGGATGGGGGTGCAAGGATGGAAGAGTGAGGGAGACGAGGAAACAGAGAAAGAAGAGGACAATGGCATGAATGGAGGAGGTGACAGGAAAGGATGGTACGGATATCTTCTCTCCCTCTCAGACCCTTGGAGTCGCAGGTGATAAAAAAGATGAGTCCAGCCTGGCCTCTTCAGAGAGGCCCTCAGTCTGTACCTGTCTTGACAACATGACAATCATGAGGCCCAGGAGACCCCAAAACAGGCCCAGACACCACATGGTGGCTGAAGGCAGGTCTGAGAGAGGGTGAGACAGAAAATGGAAGAAGAGGAAGAGAAGCAAGAGGAGGTGGCGGCCCCATGGGGCCCCTACCTTTCCCCAGGGCAGAAGGAGGCACTGCCCGGCCGGTGGCAGGTGGCAATGGGAGGGTAGCGGGAGGGCGCTCCATCAGGTACCGGCGCCCGCCGCACCTCCAGGGGCCGTAGGCCCCCATTTCGGGCCCGTTGAACGTGCTCAAACAAGAGGGCCAGCTCTCTGCAGGAGAGGGCGCCATCAGCCACAGACAGGGCCCTGGCATCAGCCCCCTCCCCCCTTAACCCAGTGGGTACTAAGCTCCTAAGCTCAGATCCTGCCAGGTCTTGATCCACCTTCTAGGGGTGCTCACAAACACCCCAGGCCAAAACAGATGGAGGTGGAGGGTAGGAGAGACTGCCTTTCTTCCTCCCTTTCTAAATGCTAGTTCCTAGGAAATTTTCAAGGATGCCAAATATGGTTGTGCAGGTTGGGCACAATTCAAGAGCACCTGCATGAGGCAGTAAGTGGGAGGTCAAATCCAGTTGACAGCTTATCAGGCCAACTGCCTGGATATAGAGTTATGCCCCCAAGAAGGGTAGCAGCAACCCAGAATTCCTCAGTCTCCCAATCCAACTCTGGATTGTAGCAGGGAGACTAAGGCTGAGGATGAAGATCTGGTAGGGTAACTAGCCCAGCTTCCCTCCCCTGTGGCATCCACTCCTGCTGCAGGATTCTTGGAGATTGATTTGGGATTGTAGCTGCTCTCTAACTCTCCGAGCATTTCCTATTGTCATAGCCAGGTACCCCCCAACCCCACCTGCCTTCCCACTGTATGGGTGGGAAAGCTGAGGTCCAGGGAGCAGAAGGCACAGTGGACCCAGGATCTCCAGACCAAGCACTGTTCCTTTTCCCAGGGGACCCAGACCATCCCACTCCAAGTCTTCCCTCCCTCACATCAGTTTCTAATTGTCCAGCCCCTGCCCCTCTTCCCTGCATGTGTCCTCAGGTCTGCTCCTGGCAAAGGAGGCTTCTTATCTAGCCACCATCTCTGTCTCTGAGGTGGGAGCTTGCCTCTGCCAGGTGGGGAGAAGGGGTGGAAGGCAGAGTGATGTGGGGAGCCTTTTCCAGTCCCTTTCTCCTGCTTTTCCCCTGGGAAGCCCATGGGGTGGGGAGGAAGCAGGAGGGGACCAGGTGCAGGCCAGTGGGATCACACAACAGCTACTCTTAGAGAACTAATGAGGCAAAGGAGTGCAGAAGCGCTGAGCACAGCAGCCCGGCCCAGCTGCACACTCCTGCATACCCGCCTGCCTGCAGGACTGAACCAATTGAGCAGGCTCTGCAGTCTTCATTCCTGCCCCAGGGCTTGGCCAGACACCTGGCCACATGTACCTTGGTGATGCTATTAATAACCCCCTGCATGGACCGCCCCCATGCAGCCTTGGCCTGGTGGGGAGTCAGTGGGGCAGGCTCACTTCTGGCCACTGAAGCTGCTGCCTGGCAGCAGCGGGATCATAATCATGCATGGGCTGGCCCATTCCACACGAAGCAACCAGCTGCAGTCCACCAGGCTGGTAAGGACTAACAGTGCTCCCACTCATGACTGAGGGGAGATGAGCTGCCTGTGACACTGCCTTGAGTGGCATCACCTGTGGGTAAGCATGTGACCTGCCAACCTTCCAGGAGTTGGAGCTCCTGGCGCAGTGCCCTGTGTTCACAGGCACGACAGGGTCAGGGACAGAAACTACCAAGGTTCTGAATGATATGGGACCAGCCCAGGATGCTCCCTTGGGGGCTGTCACCCCTCCCCACCCTCAGGGCTGAGACCCAGTTGCTTGTGCTCACCCGCCCACTCCCACCTCAGCAGGACCTACCTGAAGGATGGGAGGATGCTGTCATAGTAGTACCAAGTGGCTGTCAAGTAGGCCCGGCTTGAATCAGTGGAGTATAGGCGCCATGCGGCCTGGGGTATGGGGACATGGAAGGAAGGGGGCATCAGAGAAGCTCTAAGTCCCCACCAGCCCTCTGCCCCTGAGGGAACCAAGTCCTTGGCCAGCTAAGGATTATGTAGAGCCAGAGGCCAGTTCTAGCTCCATAGCCATAGCCAAGATACCAAGGCCTAGAGAGAAATGACTTCCCCAAGGTGACACAGCAGATCAACACCAGAGCCAAGAGCCTTGGGGCACCACGGTAACAGCTGGGGGTTTATTATTAGGTGGCACAGCTTTTCTTCTTTTTTTTTTTTTTTTGGTGGGACTGGGGTTTGAACTCAGGGCTTCAAGCTTGTAAAGCAGGCACTCTACTTCTTGAGCCACACCTCCAGTTCATTTTTGCTCTGATTATTTTGGAGATTTTGGGGAGGGGGGGTCTCTCCAACTATTTGCCCAGGTTGGTTTCGAACCTCAATCTTCCTGTTCTCAGCCTCCCAAGTAGCTAGGATTTCAGGCGTGAGCCACCTGTGCCCAACTGGGCACAGGCTTTCAATCCCAGCTCTGAAGAATGACCAGACTAAGGAACCTCTTTTTTAGATAGATTTTTTTCTAATTTTTATTATTATTTTTTAGTGAGACAGGGTCTTGCTATGTAGCCCAACTAGCCTTGAACTCTCCATCCTCCTACTTCAGCCTCCTGAGTTCTGGGATTATAGGCATGTAGCACCACACCTGGCCAGAACCTTCTTCACCTGCAGAATGGATTGGATACTGCTTATCTAACAGGGTGTTGTAAGGAATAAATGGGCAAATGTCTATCCAGTGCCAAGGTCAGTGCTGGCACATAGTAGGCACTTAATGCCAGTGCCCCTGTTAAACACTCGTGTTACTTCCATTATCACATCTGATAAATATCCACTCACTGTGTGTCTGGTTAATGTCTTTCTCCCCTTACACCTTAAGCTACATCTTGGTCACTTAAGGTGCCACGTACTGTGTCTGGCACATGCAGGTGTTCTGCAGATGTTTGGAAAGTGAATGCTGACTGAGTGAATTATTATTACTAAATTCCACTCCATCTTTCTCAGCTGCCTGTTGCTGCCTATGGACTACTAGGGACTGACGAGAGGAGGAAAGCTCACTGTCCAACTCCTCAGCATCCATGGACTTGCAGGGCTTCCTCTGCAGCAGAAGGAATGACGGTCCTTCTCCCTCCAGGTAAGGAAGAGCCAGGGAGGGACCATGAGCAGACTGATGAGCCAGAGCAAGGAGACATAGTAGCTACTAGGCAGGACAAAGCAGAACTGGGCTCTGGATGCCCCCCTTCTTTGGGTGCCTCTTGTCCTTAAGGGGCTGCCACCGCTGACCTCACCAGCCAGGCGCCTTCCCAAGACAGAAATATTTTTACTTCCTGCTTGCCTAGGTCCCTGGCATGGACTGGGGAGCAGCTGCCAGGTCTCATTAATTATGGGCACCATAATACCAGCTGTCTCTCGGCATGGACAGTGCCAGCCGCCTGCCTCTACACCGCCCCTCAGAAGGCCAGCTCCCAGGGGACAATGGTCATTGTGCCCCAAGGGAGGCTAAGAAGAAAAGGCTGGGCTGGTGGCTGGAGATAGCAGGGATGGGGAGGAGGGTTCCATTCTCTCCTGGGAAGGAGAGATTAGGAAAGACTGAGTCAGGCCTAAGTTTGGGGTCAGAGGATGGCATGCTGGGGAGCAGGCAGAGGTGGGGCTGTGACAATATCCCCCAAAGCATTTCCTACAAGGAATTCTCTTGCATATGCCCCTGACTGAAGAATAACCAAGGTCTCGTGACAGGGTTACAGAAAATCAGGTCCCTCGCCTCAACCCACCAGCACACAGATCATCCGTAAACCTAAGGGAAATTGAGACCATATGGTTCCTGGCTTTCCACCCCCTCCTCTGGCTGCTCCTTCACTGGCTCCTTTCCCACTTGGCCACTAAATATTGAAGTTCCTAAAAGCCCAGTTCTGGACCATCTTCTCTGCATTTGTGTGACTGCCTGAGGAATTTATGAAGGAATCAAGGTGCTGGGAGTGGAGTGGGCTGACTGACAGCTGCACAGCTGAAGGATGGCATAGCTGGATCTCCACCATAGGCTGGGAGCCTCCTGTCCAGGTTCCATCCACCCCAGGCCATGGATTGCTGTGACCAGAGTTGGCAATGGAGTAGCTCTGGTGAGCCCCAAACAGAGCATTTGATGCAGGGGAAAGTTTCTGAAATCTCAGGCAGCATCCTGGTTTTGTCTGTGATTTGGCATGTGACCCTAGAAAAGTCACATCCCTCTCTGAGCTTCAACGTGGAGTCCTAGTTATGTGACTGGGACGCATATGTCTGCACACAGGGCTGACTGACAGGTCAGTCTGGGGGTCGTGTACCTGGATGAGGTTGGCTGCTGGCATCCTCCGCTTCTCAAAGTGCTTCTGCCGGTGCTGCTCTTGTACCTTCAGGGCGAAGCCAGAGCCAAGGATGCCCTAGGGAGACAAATGGTTGAGGGAATGTGAGAAGGGGGTCAAGAGGCTGTGAGCGTGTCTCCATTCCTGCCCATCCAGGGCACCCCAGGCTTCCCAGGCAAATTTGTGACAGGGGCTGAGCAAGTCTTTCCCCCAGCCTCCCTCACCAACCCAGCAGAGGGGAACTCACAGCAGGCAGGGCAAAGAAGGAGATGCCCAGTAAGGCGAAGCCAGCAGCCAGGACCCTGCCCAGCCATGTATGTGGCGTTTTGTCACCGTAGCCGATGGTTGTCAGTGTAATCTGGGGATGCAAATGAGTTACCCACAGGACTGGGCACAGGACCACCCACAAGAACTTGTTGGGCACAGGCAGGTAGGAGGCTGATAGCAAGAGAAGGGCTCCCCACTACCACTTCCGTGTTCACCTACAGAAGCTGACCATAAGGACTCATGCGGGAGCAGGAGGGGCAAGGATGGATTCCCCTCCTGTGCTGGTCACAAGGGCTTGAATGAAGGGCTATATGTGAGGGCAAAGCAGATACTCAGAACAGGACGGGGGTTGGCATGGTGGCTGGTCACAGGGGGTCCCTAGTGCCAGAAGACAGTGACAGGCCAACCCTGAGTGGAGGACAAACCTCAGGAAGTTTCCGGGGAGGGTCCCAGGGGTTAGGGCGGCCCTGCACAGACCCTCACGCACCGTCCCCCACCACAGCGAGTCGGCATAGGAGGAGAAATCCGAGTTGGCGTCCTTCTCAGCCAGATAGACGAGGAAGGAAGCGAAGATGAGCACCAGGAACCCGATGTACCAGGCGGTGATCAGCTCCTGGGGACAGGTGGGGTAGTATGAGGAGCCGTTCTCCCTGGAGAGGAGAGCGGCTCCCAGAACGGTCTATGGGCTGCGCCCTGAAAGGGAATTAAGTACTCCACATCTCCAGTCCCTGGCGATGGCTGTGCTCACTTTTCCTTTCTCAGCAACTAGACCCTGCCCCGCCTTCTCGGAAACCATCAGGGCCCTGGAGTTCCAGACTCAGGACTCCACCCACAGGCCCACCTTGTCCCGCCCTCTAAACCCTCCTTTCAGCCTTAAGATCCAAGTCCTCATCTAGTCCCTTCTCAGCCACACCCCAGCTCCCCACTTGGCGGTGCGAACAGGAGGCTTCCAGGTTAGACCGTCAAGCCTCATCTCTCAGACCCAGCCTCCTACTCAGGCCTAGACTACTAGACCCTTTCCCCACCCACAGGCCTGGCCTCCTGCTCTGGTCCCGCCCCGGCCCCGCCCCTTCCTGGCTCCCCGCCCCCTCTGGCCTCGCCCCCCACCTGGGCCCTGCCGCACACGCCCTCGGGTTAAGCGCGCGGTCTCTAGCCTCACCTTGCTGTGCGCGTAGACCACCGAGCCCAGCAGCTTCCAGGTGCCGCCGCGGCGGTCCATGCGCACCATCCGCAGAATCTGCAGGAAGCGCATGCTGCGCAACGCAGACGTGGCAAAGATGTTGCCTTGTGTGCCCGCGGCGATGACGGCCACCGAGGCCACGAACACGATGAAGTCTGCAGGGCGGGGTGATGAGGTCACCAGCCCACCACGCGTCAGGACCCAGGGCCGGGAAGGGGAGCCTCCTGGGACCGTGTGGAGCTGGCGGATTGGGAGAGTCCGCCGAGTCTGTCGGTAGCCAGGGACGGGGTCAGGGACGGGGTCAAGGTGCCAACCCTGGGACTTGGGGTCAAGAGTAAGGCCGACTGGGGAAGGCCTTGTACCGATGACACAGAAGGGTTTCCTGGCGAAGCGGAAGCGGCCTTGCCATCCTCGGTAGCGGCAGCAGCAGCCAGCAGACCAGACACGGATAATGTACTCCAGGCCAAAGACCACAATCATCACGAATTCCTGTGAGACCCGGGCCTGAGCTCTGGTTCCCACTCTTGGGGACCAGGACCCAGGTCAGACCCTGACCCAGTTAGTCCTGGATTAGGAGCACCAGCACTTCCTCAGATCCCTCCAGGAGGGATTTAGGGGAATTCCAGAAAGGCAGTGACCCCTTGCACATCCTCTAAGGAGACTAGAAATCCAAGCCTGTCCTCCCCTTTCTGCCCCATAAATTGCCTGGGTTTCTCCTCAAACTGACCTCCACCCCCAGGCCATCCCGGACTTCCCAGCTCTGACTTGGAGACATAAAGGGGAGGCTGCTGCTGGCAGTCTCACCCCCAAGGGGCTGGGGTTTAGCAGTTTTTATCCTGAAAAGGGGTGGAGCCTACTCACCTAGATTGCAAGGCAGGCGCTCTTACTGCGTGAGCCAGCCCTTTCTTGCCATGGGTTTTTTAGAGATAAGATCTCTGGAACTATTTGCCTGAGACTGGCTTTGAACTGCTATCCTCCTGATCTCTGCCTCCTGAGTGGCTAGGATTACAGGTTTAAGCCACCAGTGCCTGATTGGGCATATCTTTTTTAAAGTTGCATGTATTTCTTTTATTTTTCTTTTTTTTGGTGGTACTAGGGTTTGAACTCAAGGCCTCACACTTGCTAGGCAGGCACTCTACACTTGAGCCACGCCACGAGCCCAACTTTATTTTTGTCTTCACACATTTTCATTAGTGCATATTAATTGTATAATGTGTGTGTGGGGGGGGTCGTTGTAGTATTTCCATACATGCATATAATATACTTTGATTATATTCACCCCCTCTATTAACCTTTTCGTTACTGGGCCTATCATAATGGCCCACACAGAGGCAGGAAATCCCTCTACACCAGCTATTATAGAGTGGGGAATGATGCCCAGAAAGGGGCAGCCACTAGCTCAGGGAACACGGCACAGCAATCTGCTCTCTGACTCACAGTCTCAGAAGCCTCTTTCTACTTTCAGCCCTCAGCTCAGAGATGCTACCTCACACAGACTCTCTCAGATGGACTGACAGAGACCCTCAACACTCACCAAAATGAGGAGACACTCGTTGGCAAGTTCCTGGTGCTCCTGGATAGTGGACAGTACAGACAGCACCAGGCAGCTGAAGACCAGCAAAAATCTACAAATTGCAGCATAAAGGGGAAGGTTAGATGGCTGGAGGGAGGCTGGGAACAGCCGAGGAGCCCCTAGGGTTGCAGTCAGGGAAGGAGGGAAGCACTGTTTGGGGAGAATTCTTTGGAAAGCAGAATCTGAATCAGAATTCTGGGGAGCATGGCTCTGTGCTGGGCACCAAAAGCAGCAGCCCCCAAGCTCCAGCCTACTGAGCTCACCTCCCCACCCTCTCCATGGCACACTGACTCAGCTGTGGCTCAGAGAAGAAGTCACTCAGCTGTGAGAGGCAGTTATGTCCCAGAAAGCAGTGGGAACACAGAAGCTCAGAGTTCCTCTAGGCTCAGCAACCCACAAGTGGTGGCCTCGGCCCCGGCTCAGTTTTAAGGTTGTCTTGAGAGAAGTGCCCCAAGGTCAGCTAGGGCTCAGGAAGGTCAGCAGCTGAGCACCTTCCCTGTACATCCAAAGTAGCAGGACCATAGCCTCATCTGCAGAGTGGAGATGACTGCTCTGCCTTCTCAGGCTCTTATGGAATTCATTATGAGACAGCTACCAAAGGATAAGAGATCAAAGAAGACAGGCAGCAAGGGAGGGAAGCAGAGGAGGAGGTGAGGGAGGAGGGTCAGGCAGCGCCAGTGTGGATCTGGGCCACTGTGCCCTGGAACTCCCCTGTGGACAGTGGGAGGCTACCAAATGGCACTGAACTAAACATTTAGAAAGAAATTTTAGAACGTAATTTATTCAACACTTTTCCCTCAGTTGTACACATGAAGAAACTGAGACCCAGAGAGAAAAGGGGATTAGCCCAAGGTTTCCTAGTATTTGCACGACAGACCTGAGATTTGGGAGAAGGATGCTGACTGCTCAGTGGAGAGGAAGAGGGGAAAGGCCATCAGGTGTGCCTTGATGAGTATGTGCATATGAAGGGAGGTCCAGGGCTGCAGATGCAGCAGAGAGGAAGGAAGCTAGACCCCAGTGAGCATGCTGCCGTGGAATAGGGATGTTGGAGAGTGCACATACCCAGGAAGAGACTCTGGAGTCTGGAGGGAGCAAGCTTCTCTGGAGTCACATCCTATTGCACTGACCCACCAGCCTTCCCCAAACCTCCCCGGAGTCTCCCCATTTCTGCATCATTGCTGCCTAAAATACCTCACCAGTTGAGCCTCTGCACACCCTTCACCTCTACATATGGCTACCTGTTCTGCTGAACCTCTGTGATCCCCCATCCTCCTAGTGCTCACCTCCCTATATTTCAGCCCCCTTTTTTTTCTTGCATCTTTTGGGACAGGATCTCACTATGTAGCCAGGGCTGACCTCAAACTCTCAATTCTCCTGCCTCGGTCTCCTGAGTGCTGGGATTATAGGCATGAAGCACTACACTCAGCCAAAGTCACTTTCTACATGGCTTTATTTGGCAAGGACATGGGCATGGGTTCAAGATCAAAGAGACCTGGCTTAGGGTCCCAGTCCTGTTTACGTGTGAGGCCCTGGGAGAGCCACCTATCTTCTCAGAACTTTCTTATCTATAAAACGGACTGATGGCAGGAAAGACAGGTGTAGGGCCTTGCTCTGCTCTTGCTCAATTACATCTCCTTTGAGGGCAGGGCAGGATCTGGGGCTATGTCCTAGCAAATGCCCCTGGATTAAGGAGCAAGTTGCAGCTGTCAGTAAAGGACTTCAGATGAATGAGTCAGAAGGAGGCCTTCTTGCCCAGTTCCGGCCTGCAACTGAGTCAGCAGACACAAGGTAGGGAAAGGAGCAGAACAGAGCCACTGCTCCTCAGATTCAGTCCTTAAACACAGCAGAGGCAGAAGCCAGGCCACCTGGCATGGGGACTGCAGTTGATACACGGTACAGAGCATGAAAGACCCTCCCTGTGGTCATCTCGTTCAGCACTGTCCTCTGGGATGGGCTGGAGCCAAATCTTTGTGGGCTTTCACCCTACCCCTTGGCAGAAATCTTCCAGCCCGTTTCTCAGCTGCCCACAGGATCTCAGGCAGCAGTGGGCATGCAGGCCTCCCTACTGGGCATTTCCAGAATTCTTTCCCTCAATGTTTTTCTTCCCATATCAGTAGTTACACATCTATCAAGTGTCCGCTTCACAATAGATTAAGTGGAAAAAAGCAGATTTATAAATCCTCAAGGGGCATGGATTCTGATGTTTAAAATACAGAGGCTCTCCATACATGTACAGAGCATCTCTGGGTGGCAAAATTAAGCGATTTGGCTTTGCTTTTGCTTTTTTTTTTTTTTTTTTTTGCTTGTCTGTATTTCCTGGTATTTTTTAGAATATGGGTTGCTTGTTATAAAACTAACATATTTTAAATGCATTTCCTTAAAAATACAAGCAAGAGAAAAAAATCACTTTTAATCCTGCTTCCACTTCTTACTATGATCACCTTTTGCCCTTAGCAGCTGTAAGGGCATGGCACCCACTCCCAGAAGTTCTGCTCACATGTCCACCTGCCTACCTGACATCTTTTCTTGGATGTCTGTTGCCCTCTGAAGCCAAGCATGTCCCAAACCAAACTCCTGATCTGTCCTCAGGTCTTCCTCCTCTCCAGCCTACCATCTCAGTAACAGCACCCACAGTCTTAGGCCAGCTGAGTTATCCATGCTTCTTCCTGTCCTTTACTCTCCACATCATGCTCTGTAGCAACCTCTGTTGATGCTACCTTCAAAAAATATCCCTGGACAGACCAGTTCTCACTGTCCTGACCAAGCCATTATTGTGGCTCCTGAAATGATCTCCATGCCTTCACTCTCGCCTTCAAAGCAGCCAGAGCAATCTTCCTATAATGCAAAGCTGTAAACCATCACTCTGCTTGGAAGTCTCCACTGACTTCCTATCACACTTAGAGAGTGAAGGTGAAGCTCTTCAACATGACCGGCAAAGCCTAGAGAGGTCTAGCCCCCAGGCTGCCTTTCCAACTTGGATCTTCTCCATGCTCCCGGAGAGCTCACTGCACTTCTACCCTTCAGGCTTCCTGGCTATTCCTGGAACATACCTAACATATGTCCAGCCTCCACTCTTGTTTGCTGTTTCCTCTGCCTTTGCTCCTTAACTCATCCAGGTCTTTGCTCAAAAGTCACTTCCTTATAGAGGACTTCCTCAGCCATTCTCTCTAAATAATGGCCTCCTCCCTCATCTCTCTCCCTTTACCCTGACTGATTGATTTCAAAGCACTGTTAAAAGGCTGAGAAAATGAAGAGCAGGAATTCACATGAAGCAAACATCAAAACACCACATCACCAAACCAACACGTCCAATTTGGACCCACTGAGGCAGTTCCCAAAGCCCCAGGCCCATCCAGGATCTTTCCTAAAAAAGCATGCTCTAACCTTAACCAGCCCCGCTGGCAAACACTGCTTTAAGAGCCCGTGAACTCCACTTCCCCTCCTTAGTCCACTGGCGGGGAGTTTCTTTACCTTGGAGGTTCAGTTCATTTGAAAGGATGTACTTGGTCTGATAGAGAACACTCTGTGATCCAGGCACCTGAATAAATTATTCCCATCTTCCAGATGAGGAATTGAGACTCAGGGCCAACAGGCTTGCTCAAGATCATACAGTGATTTAGGTGAAAGGCTGGGGC
This sequence comes from Castor canadensis, assembly GCF_047511655.1. Taxonomy (NCBI): domain Eukaryota; kingdom Metazoa; phylum Chordata; class Mammalia; order Rodentia; family Castoridae; genus Castor; species Castor canadensis. The sequence continues at coordinate 132,204,772 of NC_133392.1, forward strand.
TAGAACCCCAGTACCAGCTGACCCCCAAGCTGCCTTGGCCTTGGTCCTCACACAGAGACCTGCTCTGGGTGAAGCAGAGCAGGTCAATGCCTGGAGCCTAAAGATGGAGGAGACAGATAGAAGGAGCCCCTGAGCTATGGTCTGGGTGTGTCTACCACCCAGTGTGTGGCTTCATCATATAACAAATAGAAATGTCCAAGGCCCCTTTAGGGCCTCAGATTCTCCATCTATACTTGTACACAGGAGCTGGCTAGCCTGGGCCCTCTGTGATCTCCACAGTAGAGAACCAGTCTGGCAACTGCTTTCTGGAACATCTTTACCCATCATGTCTGCCTGTAGTCTGGGCCCATGTTCTCACTTGCCTATTCCAAGAGACAGAGCTGGGACAGATTGGTGCTGCCTGACTGAGCTTATCATGAGGTTTATCACAACATTTCCTGTCCCCTCTACCCCATTCTGGGACTAACCCACTCATCTAGGAGGGCAGCAAGAAGATGAGTGCTTGGATTACAGACATGTCCCATGACTCCCAGCTAGCACTTGCATTTCTACAAAGTTCCCCAGTGATACAATGTTGCTGTTCACAGTTTGAGAATCACTAGCTCAGCTGCTGGAGTAGTTTTAGCTGATTCAATTATTATTCAATTCAGGGCTTTTTTAAACAACTGTAGTTGTTGCTGTAACCTCATCCACACCTCAAATCACTGTTCAGACATGGCCGTGGGCAGTGGGGAGAGGGACTGCTGGGGAGGCAGGTGTTATGCCAACATTGGCTCACCCCTGATTCACTGAGTGACCCAAAAAAAAAGTAACTGATCCTCCTGGCCAGGGGCTTCCTATTGGTTGGACACTGGGCTAGGCCATCCAACCATGGATGTCTTATTCTCCTTCGTTCCTTCCTCCCTCCACCTCTTCCTCCTCCTCTTCTTCTTCAGATAGGTTCTCATGTTTTTGCCTAGGGTGGCCCTTCCAATCTCTACCTCCCAACTACCTGGAATTACAGCTGGGTGACTATGACCCATCATGCCCAACCTCTTCACTGTTTCTTTTAACAACCCTATGGCAGCAGGACCATGATTACTGGCAGTGTACAAGTGAGGAAACATGCTCAGAGGGTGTACTGTGATGGCTATACAACTCTGTGAGAACACACAAGATCCTGAAGTATAACTTTAACAGGGAGACTTTATGGTCTATGAATTATGTCTCAATAAAGTTGTTACTCAGAACCAAAGAAAAGACAGAAGTTATATTAACTTTTCCAAAGTTATAAGGTAGAAACTGAACCCAAGACCTCCTGGACCTCTCTGGGCCTTAGTTTCCCTGTCCTCAGCAGAAAAGTCGGGGACAATTCAATGATGGCAAAGGCCCCACCAGTCTGGTGACTCTCCAGCAGTGGGGTGGAAAGGAGAGGGTCAGCCATCAGCTCAGTCCCAGATTCTCTGGGGCTGTCCCTGGAAGGGCAGAGCTGAGAGGCTGGCGAGAGTGGGATTTGATGGGCAGAAGAATGACAGAGAATCTCACAGCCACGTTCACATAGGAAATATTATTACCACATTACCTACAATCAGTCATTTATTGTAAAGCCAGAAATGAGTAATACAGGTCCCAAGAAATTAACAAGTATCACAGTGATGACAGGCTGGACAAGGTAGTGACAGTTTTCTAAAGGTACTGGGACAGCCCAAGAAGACTTGAGCTCAGCCACAGTAAAGGGATCAGCGAAGACTTCTTGAAGGAAGTGACTAGACACGTTTAGGGATGCCTGGGCAGAGGAAGCAGAATGTGCAAGCAACAGTGATGTGGGTGTCTGTGGGAGGAGCAAGGACGGCCAGTAGTTCTGCATGGCAAGGGCCTACAACTAAGGGGAGTGTGGAGAAACCAGACAGGGTCAGGTCCTTCAGTGGCACCCTCAGGCACATGAACATTATCCTAAAGGAAATGAGGAGCTATTGAAGAGTTTGAAAAGAGGGAATGACATAGTCCGGACCATTTCTCAGGGGCACTGTGGAGCACTGTGGGAAGTAGGACTTAGTACTTAACTGGAAATGAGGAAAATGAGGAAGAATAATTTTTCAATTTCTGGCTAGGGCACTGGCTGGGTAAAGGTGCCATGACTTAATGCATGGAAGATGGGAGACCTGGGAGGAGGTGCAGGTGTGGGGGATGAGATCCACTGCGTCCATGTTGAGGGAGAGGCTTAGGCACCAAAGACACAGGGCGGGTGGGAAGTACAGATGCAGGGACATCCGGTAGAGGTGTGACTGAAGTATTGCTGAGACATCCAGCAAGCATAGGGTGAATTTAAACAAGGACTCAGCAGAGCCCTAGCAGTGGGAGGGAGGAGAGACCAGGGAAGTACAGCCAGGGATATGGGAGGGAACTCTGAAGAGATAGGCACCAAGAGGCCAAGTGAAGCAAGTGTTTCAGGGAGTGAGGAGGGGACAGCAGTGTCCAATGCTGTGCAAGAGGTCAAGTGAGATAAGGCCTGAAAAATGTCCATTGGATTTGGTAACATGATGGTCACTGGGTCCCTTGGCCAGAGAAGCCTTGGAGCAGGCTAGATGGAGTGAAAAAGGAGAGGAGTGGTGAAGAAGTGAAGACAGTTAAGACAGAACTACTTAGAGATGTCATACTGCAGAGAGGAGAAGGCAGGGTGAGCAGAGAAGGGATCTTCTTTTTAATGTGAGAGCTGAAGTGGAAGGAGCCAGGAGAGCAGAAGCTGAAGCAATGGCATGAAGTCCCCAGGGAAGCTGAGAAGCTGCCATCCAGGATGAAAGGGGTGGTACTGAGCAGAAAGGAACCCCCTCAATGCACCAAGTCAGGCAGGGGTGAGGACAGAGACAGGTGACAGGTGGGTGGGAGGCTGGGCTATGACAGGGAAGGAAGCTGAGCACTCATACCCAGGGGCTCTGTGAGACAGCAAGCCCACATCTCAGAGGTGGGAGCAGGTGGGATGTCAGATCTGAAGACAGGGGAGGCTCTGGTCAGGCCATGGAGAGGGTACTACAGAACACAGGACCTTTCTCCCCAACAGAGAGGATCGTGTTCAAGACCTGGAACATCCGAGATACTCAACACAATGACTTTGAGGTTTTTGTTTAGCTTTTCTGTTTTTAAGGCTTCATTATCCAGTGAGGAAGCAAATGTGTGGGATAAGGTGGCACATGCCTCCCTAAGGCCCCCTAGTTCCTGGCCCTTCCTTCCTCCAGGACCTCTTCCTTCCCTCCTGCCCACCAGGGAACCTCCCCCAAGAATGAGCCTTGCCAGAGTCTGCAGCCTGCCCAGCCACCAGCTGGCTTGATTTCTGACTGGCCTGGAGAGTGTGTGACTCCTTCCTTGCTCCCCAGACCAGGGCCCCAGAGGCAGGGCTCTGTCTTCTCTCAGCACATCTATCCTGACTCAGGCAATGTCAAGATTCATGGAGGGCAAAGGTCATGACCCCCACCTCCTACCTGCAGAAAAGGGCCTTTTTCCTTTCTTTCTCTCTTCTTCTTTTTTTTTTTTTTGAAAGACAATGTCTTGCTGTGTAGCCCAAGCTGGCCAGGATAGCCTCAAACTCGTGAACCTCCTGCCTCTACCTCCTGAGTGCTGGGATTATAGGTACGTACCACCATACTTGTCTTCTTGAAATAGGCTTCTTAAACCCCAAACCAGAGCTGATTCTGAAGAAGGGACTTCAGCTAGACTTGATAGGCAATTCCTGACGATGGGGTGCAGTGTGGCCTGGAGGGCCCCATAAGTCCTCTAGGAGAGCAGCACTTACTTTTTCTTGCAGGGGGAGAGGAGGAGGGGCAGTATGCAGGCCTCAGAGAGAGGCTCTTTCCAAGAATCCTCAGGGGCTGGGAGGAGAAGTTTCCCCTGATCCAGCGATTCTAAATATGGCAAAGGGAGCAAGAGCACGTGATCCAGGGCCCTACACCAGAGCTGCTGCTGTGCGGCTGCTTCTCTGGGCCAGAGGCCTGCACTGGGGCTCAGGGCTGGGGCGAGGTCTTGACAGAGCCTTAGTTTCTCTGTTCACAGCATAAAGGTGGGAAACAACTGAATGATGACTAAGGTCCCTTCAACCTTATGACTCTCCAACAGTGGGGTGGGAGGGACAGCGCTGGCTCTCAGCTCAGTTCTTCTTTCTCTGATGATGTCTCTGGAGGGCCAGCAGCTGCCAGCACATAGTGCAGACTATAAGAAAAACACCCCTTCTTGGAGGACCAATTAGAAAATGCAGTGCCTTTAGCTGGACAAGTTGCAAAAGCTTGACCCCTTCAGCTGGCCTCATTAGAAATGGGTGTCCCTTGCTTTGGGCTAACCCCCCTCCCCCAAGCCCAGGCTGGATTCAGGGCCATTTGAGTGCTCTCAAGCCCAGTTCCTTTGCAGAGCACTGACTACACAGAACTGTGTGGCAGCCCTACAGATGGCTCTATGTCTCTTCTGGCTGCCACTAGTCCCTCCAGGCCTGAAGTCTGACCTAAGAAGAGTCCACCTTCAGGTTGGGCTGAGCCAATCAGAATCCTTCTTGGGATGGAACTACGAACCATGGAGAAAAGTTGGCAGAAGTGTAGAGAGCAATGGCAAGAAGGCTACACTGTCCTGAAGTATCATCTCTTGTTCTCTATTCTGTGACCCAAAGACATACTTCCTGCCATGAAGCATCTGTGATATCGTTCTCTATCCTTACCACAGCTGTCATCCTCTTCTGCATGCCAAGCTATGTAGAGCTACTTCACATGGGCTCAGTCCCACAGGACACAAAAGGCAGTGTCTTCTGGACAAGCTACTTGATGAGTGCTGTGGTTTGAATGTGGTTTGTCTTCCAAGGGTTCATGGGTAGAAAGCTTGGTCCCTAGTGTGGTGCAATTAAGAGGCGGTGGGACTTTTACGAGGTGGAGACTGGTGGGAGGTTGTTAGATCATGGGGGAGAGGGAGTGACCTCAGAAAGGATTAACTCTGGGCTTTGGCTTCCTGTCTCACAATGTGATCTCTCAGTCTCACATGCACTCCCAGGATTGTGATGTGATCTGCCTTGAGGCCTTCTCCAGAGCCAAATCAATGCTAGCACCAGGCCTTTAAACATCCAGAGCTATGAAATAAATAAACCTCTTTTCTTTATAAAGTATCCAGCTTCCAGTATTTTGTTATAGTAACAGAAAACATACTAATATTATAAGTAGCCTTGCCCTCTCCTACCTGGACCAGTGCCAAAACCTCTGACTTGTTCTCTTTGCTTCCTTCTACCAAGCCATCCAGACAACCTAATGCACCAGGTGAGTAAGCAGAGCAAGATTCCAACACAAACCAAGGATGGAACAAGGAAGGAGCAAGGACCTTCCATCTGTTGAGGACTTGCCAGGCAGTGCTGACTTCTCAAACAGGGAGATATGGGCCACCATTGAAGTGAAGGAGAACTAGGGGCTGTAATATAGGCAGTCAGGATTTGAGAAACTGAAACAAAATGGCCAGTGAAAACCTTCCCTTGGCTCCACTAAGCAGCTCCACATGCAGTCTAGTGGCCCAATTTTACACATTCGGGTTCGCATAAGATTTCATTTGAACAAAGAGCTTTATTTTTTTGTTTTGTTTTGTTTTGTTTGTTTTTTAAGTGTGAAATCCATCAACTTGCAGGCTCAGGCTCAAGCTTCTTAGCATGGTTACAGGAAGGCCCTACCCACCAGGCCACCAATTCTTCATCCCCAGGTGACCAGTCTGGCACTGGATACTCCTTTAGTGTAACTGTCCCTCACCACATCAGACAAAGCTTTGCTTTTTCCTCACCTTTTTTTGTTTCACTTCCTCATCTCTGCATGCTGTGTGTACCCCTACCCTGACTGGGTTAGGTAGGAGGCCTCACCTCATGTTCACCTCCACATTAGGTATCACAACACGTGAAAAGTTCTTTTTGAGTAGCTGCCTTCCCAAGACCCAGAGGCCCTGTCCTCGAAACCCTGCAGGCCCTGGTCCTGACCCAACTGGGTGCTGAGTAAGTTTCCTGCGAGGAGTATACCTTCTCATTGGTACCACCCCCTCCCCAGTGTTCCCTGCTGGCCCCTCCTGGCTCCACACCTCAATCTTCCCTGAAGCAGGAGGGATTATGGGGAAACCACACAGCCCAGAGCCACAGGGCACTCACTCACCTTCTCATTCATTCAGCCAGTAACCATTTCCTGAGTGCTCCCAATGGGCCCGGCATAAAGCCACATGACGCCCTGTCTTCAGGCAGATTACATTCAGAGGGAGGGGAGATAGTAAATGAGTAAAGGTTCAAGTTGTCAGATGAAGACGGGAAACAAAAGTTGGAAAAGGAGTCAAGGACAGCAGTGTGGGGATGGGGTGTTCAAGGAAAGCAGCTTTGAGAAGGTGGGCCTTGAGCAAAGATGGAGGCGGGAGTGAACCATGTAGGCATCTGAAGAGGAGGAAAAAGTCAGTGCAAAAGAACTGAGCCAGAAAGGTGCCTGATGTGTTCCAAGACCATCTAGAAAGGAGTGGCTCCCCCAGCAAGGGGGAGAGTGTGAGGAGAAGGGGGCAGAGAGGCAGTAGTGGTGCAAGCAGACATCCAACTGCTATGAATTCGGGCCTTTACTCCAGGTGAGACAAGATGGGGAACTGTAAGCAGGAGCAGCAGGATGTCACTCTAGGCTGCACAGGGGAGGACAGACTGTGCATGTGGGGGGGAGGGGTTAATCCCACCTCAAGTTGAGAAGCTAATGGTACAATCCTAGTAAGAGGTGCCAGTGACTTGTTCAAGGGGAAATGAAGGTGGCAAGATGTGATCAGATACTGTCTCCAATATTTTGGCACTAAAAGATCCTGTAGAGATCCACCAATCCTCTTATTTATAGATGAGGAAACTGAGTCCCATAAAGGGCCCTGGCATACCTGTGCTTATACAATACAGAGCTAGGACTGGCCCCAGATTTCCCAGTTCCTAAGTAATGTTTTTTTGATTTCTCCTTTTTTGAGATAGGACTATACAATCTCACTTCAAAAAGTTCCTTATCTTGGGTCTGGGATAGGCCCTGCCCTTGTCCTTCCTGCTTCATGTGACAGGGTGGCACTGGGTTCGAGGAGTTCACTGTTCCCAGCCACTTAAGCCTGATAGGGGTCAGGGTCACCTCTAAGGAGGCTTCTGTTCTCTGAATCAGCAAACCTATGTGAGTGGGGAGGGAAGGGAGGGCAAAGCTCAGTCCTGACATTTGCCACTTGGTTCTCTACTCCCAGAGCTGAAAGTGCCAACAAGAGCTGACAGAGTGGAACAGGAGCTTTGGGGAGGGCAGAACCCCCTTGGGAGCTCAGGCGCCAAGACTGAGCCCAGCCTGGGAGTTCTGCAGACTCAGCCATAGAGAATCCCACCCAGGGGGAGGTTTGTGGGTAGGAGGGGTGGAGGAGGGGAGTTTCAATGCCTTTGCTACCACTAAGCAAAGCAGCATGCAAACTCACAGGCCACACCTGGGGTAGCTGGTTACAGCTGCTGAGAGCCACGTTCCTGGTGGGAACCTCAAACCCAGAACTAGCCAACCTGAATTCAATGAGCCCTGCAAGGTGGGAAAGACTTGCTGTGTGACCTTGGACTATGAGTTCGGCTGTCTTGAGCCTGTTCCTTTCCTGGGCCTGTTCCGTAGCTAAGGAGATTGGGAAGGTCTTAAGCCAGAAGCTGGGAGGACATCTTCAGACCCTTTCTCGGCTTCCTGTAAAGGGCAGACTTGACTGTCCAATCTGCAGCTCCAACAGACCCAGAGTCCTCTAAAAGGCAGAAACTTGTTTGGTGGTTCTGAGACAGGAGTCTGGATTGGGGACAGCAGAGAAGAAAGCACAGAGGAGTAGTGGGCAGAGCTAGGAAACAAGGCAGACAGGTTCTCTATCCTAACTCTACCATCAGTCAGCCAAAGGGTTAGGAAATAATCTTAGTTCACTCCTGGGCTGAAGGGTTGAGTAAGGGCCCTCATTTTCGATGGCTCATCTGGGACTGGTGTCTCCAGTTTCCCAAACGGGAAGTGAGGTCCTGGACAGTTGCTGAAGCTGCCAGTCCTCTGGGACTTCAATGTTCTGGAGTCTCATGAAGAGGGTCTTTTACATTTAATTTGCATGGAAAGTCTAGATGAGACTTTCCTCTGCATCTAGAACTCTCCCATAATTAAATAATGATATCAAGGAGGAGTAAGAGGAAGTTCAAAGCGTAACTTACAATAGCTCATTAACCACAGAAAGGGTGCAGATCAGGGGAAGGGGATAAATTCCATCTCTGGTCAGCTCTGCTTTGGCTGTGGGACCCGGAGTAAGTGAACAGTCCTCTCTGTGACTCAGTTTCTTCGTCTATCTAATGGGGTCCAAGATCCCTGGTCCAGCAGTGTGGAGGCAGGGCCCTGACCAGAGGCGGATGTAAGACTTGGGTTCACCTCGGGACAAGGAGGCTGACACCAGGCGGGGCTCCTCGGGAGAGGGAGGGGCTCTATCCTGGGGACTCCATCCCGGCGCCCCTCTGGGGTCCCGACTGTCAGTCTCTTGGTCTCGGCCTGGGCGGGGCACACTGGAGGGGGCGGGGCTCCGAGGTGGGCCTGGCTCGGGGCGTCTTGGGGGCGTGGCCTTGCCGACTCCAGGCGCTAGGCGCGCAAGGGGCGGGGGCCGTGCTGCGGCTCGGGTTTCCTCCCCGCCCGCCCGGCTTCTTTTTCCGTTTCCAAATTAACAATTGAAAACGCGGCGGCCTGAAAGGCGAGCAGCGGGCCAAGCGGAAAGTGTGAAGGTGCCGCCGCGTCCCCGAGGCCGGGGACAGAAAGGGAGGACGCGACACCCCAGCCGTCCGCGGCTCGCCCACCCATCGAGGCCGGATGCGGGGACCGAGCGCCTCGGGACATCGAGGTATCAGAGCCTCCTGAGTCGAGTCCTGCCCGATCCAGGCCCTGGTACTGCCCTAGCCAGGGTCGTAGAACCCAGGACCAGACCCAGGATTGTGCCAGCCCCCGAAGGGACAAATGAGGGGTGGAAGGGAGGATGCTAGGACTGGGTTTCCACTCTCAGGCTGAGTGCCCAGGAGGGACAGGTGCCAGGCAGCACCTCAGAGCACCGTCCTTAAGGGTTCTCGGTGTCAGGTAGTTTCACATGTGACATCACACAAGGCATTTCACCTTGCTGAGACTGAGTTTCCTCATCTGGAAAATGGGGAAGATACACCTACATAAATCCAGCAAACAGAGCAGCATGTGAGGAATAAATTGAGAAGGTACTATGAGACTGGCCCACAGTGAACATAATAGGCAGCAGCTATTAATATCTGTTAATAATGACAATATTGAATCCTTGCACCTCTCCACACTTCCCACCACCGTCAAAGGTGCTGCCCACTAATGGGGACCTAACCCCGCCCCCCAAAAATTCACTTAACAGATAAGAAACCGAAGCCAAGAAGGTCCTTGTAAGGAGCTCTGCTGCCAGGTTCTGACCCCCACACCCAGGCTCCTCCTACAGAGGGAGGTGATCCTGGGCCTGGCATCCTGAGCCTTGTGTCAAGAGTAGCAGGTGCTGACAAATGAGTGTTAATGGGGAGAGTTCCTTCCTGTTCTCAGGCACCCAGGGATGGGACACAGGCATAGAGAGCATAGTTTCTGGTCCTCTTGACCCCAGCAAGGTAAGCGCTGAGAATGCAGGGACTTTGTCTTACTCACTATTCCTTCTCTAACACCTGGAACAGGCTTGGTGCAATGTAGGTTCTCAGTATTTATTTACTGAGTGAGTGAATGAATCAATGAATGAAAGCACAGGTCCAGTCAACCATGGAAAGCGCCTGTGGCTCCTGCCTGGCCCCTGTGTGAAGAGGGCTACTTTGGGGAGGAAAGGGTTAGGGTAAGGTTCCCACACACACCCTACAAACCTAAGGTAGTGGAATGGCAGAAGAAGGAGACAAGTAGAGAGAAAGAGTCGAGCAGAGGCATGGTGCCAGAAGACAGAGTTAAGATCACTTCTTTTTCCTGGCCACCCACTCCTGACCAGCCCAGGACTCAGCTATTGCCCTCCCTCCAGCCAGCCTCTTCACTCCCATTCTCTCCCCTACTGACAACCCCACCAGTGGTTTTTGGTCAGCTCTAAACCCAAGCTCCTCAGGCAGCAGTGGAGGCTGTCCACACCCTAAGCTTTGAGAATACTCTACTTCCCCATGCCATTTCTACCCTGTGACTTTTGTGCCCTCTCCTCTCCTTGGGACCCCTCTTTCACCCATTTTGCTTTGGGGAGAAGCTCTCCTCCAGCCACTGGCACTCTCAGGATCCCTTGTCACTTCCTTCTCTTATCGTCTGTGCTTAGGCTGCTCCTCCCTCTGTCCACCCCCATGCCACCCCCTCATTAAGACCCATCCTCTATACCAGGGCCATCTCTGACTCTTCTAGATCTCCCAGGCTGGCCCAAGTATTAGGAGTGAACAGGAAGACCCAAGTCACCAGGGCCTTGAATTTCAGTGACCTAGAACTTTCACCCTGGCTTGTGAAGTCTGAGGATTCTGGAGAAGGCTGGCTGTCTTGGGGTTTACTGCCAGGGGTGGGTTAGGGAGGGCTGATATAAGTGCCACCCCCCCCAACACTGGCAAGGACTGGAAAGAGTACAAATGGAGGTCCACATACTATAAGTCTAAATATTTAAAAGTTTAAATCAAGTTAACAAGCTGTTAAAATAAAACATGTTCTATCCTTCCTGACACGTATACCTTCATAATGATTTAGAAGACTAAGTGTGAATTTAAATTCTGGGACTTCCTGGATTTCCATGCAGTAATTTGGCAGAGAAGGGACAGCCAGCCCCTGCTACCCTCTGATCCTCAGCTCAGCCCATGGTGGGTCCCCCATTCTCTTCCTACACTGGACCCATCTAACCAGGAGGAGCCCTGGGTTCACACCTGTACATGCCTCAGTTTGTGTTGGTCCTGGCTCCATCTACACTTGCAGCAAATCAGCTGCCATTGGGTTTACATATCAGTGGCTCTGACATCCAGTATTACCTGGAATGTGTTCTAGAATAAAGAAGGCACCTGTGGCATGAAGGTCAGTCCATATAGGTTGAGGGGCAGAATTCTGGGCTGTCACCATCGATTCCACCCAAATCAGCTGTGTTTTGGTCTACTTTATATATGTTTCATGCTTCTGTGTCAGGTTTCAGTGAGATAACCAGATTTTCTGCTTAAAGTAGGTTGAAAGGCCCTAATCTAGACATCCCCTGCCCTGCCGATCATGGAAAAAGTGAGGTTATCAGGCTGCCTGTGACCACAGGTATGCTCTGGGCCAGGGCAAATCCAGGCAGTCTCCAGGCTCTGCATCCCTCCTAGACCTTGGCCTCCAGGAGCTACCAGGGCCTCTCTGACCAACAATACTATCTGGGACCTCCAATGGGACAGGCCAGTCAGTCCCCACAGGATGTGTGCAAGCCTGCTACTTGGGGCCTCCTGCTTTAATGGGGGCTGGACCCTTGACATAGATCACCCAGCTCAGGGATGGATTGAGGAGCCAGACCAAGCCAGAGAAGGAGAAGGAGTCCTGGTATAAATAACAGTGGGGGGCCGGGCTGTTTGGTCATCTCCTAGACGACAGCCGTGTTTACTGCCCAGCGATGCGGGAGGGGCATGGCCCACACATTTGCCTCCCTGACTTGTAGCCAAATTCTCCAGGAAGGGGTGGCCCAGGATCAGCCCCAAACACTCCAGCTCTGTACCCTCACTAATCTTCTGTCCCGATATAGGCCCTAAACCTCCCCAACACTGCCCCCATCTTCCAGCCCCAAATGCTGCACAGTACCGCACCTCCATCAGCCCCAAATACCAGAAGTCCCACTTCCACCCAAATAGTGGGAGGGTAGGCACATGAAAAGGGCAGAGGAAGGCCCATGCAGATAGTGGGTATGTGCCAGCATCTGAGCTGGGGCCACTGGGCATGGGGCAGGGACAAAGCTCTCCCACGGCCCTGACCAAGCAAAGGGAGGGCTGCAGCCCCTGGATTAGGAGTGTGCAAATCCCTCTCCCCAGCCTAGGGCCCATCCCATGCCTGTCATGTGCAGGGCATTAGATGGCCAGAACCCAGCATGGGAAGGGCTGGCAGGTGCCCTCCTGGTCATGCTTTTGGTCAGTTACCCTTTTTGGTCAGCCAGGCCAAGGGAAAGAACGTTAATGAAGAAGGGTGAGTAAGAAGGCCCCTTCCCATGGGACAGCAGCTGTACCAGGCCTGAGCATAGGGCACAGAGTTTGGTGTAAGTTGAGTGCCAGCCAGCAGGGCTAGCCCAGCCTACCACACACACACACCCTTACCCAGCTGTCCAGTGGGTCCTGCTTGGGACACTAGCTGGTTAGCTCTCTGACCCAGCCTCAAAATTGGAGCTGTGTCCATCAGGGGTCCTGAACAGGCACCCAGACACCTGGGCTTCAGCCCCATCTCAGCCACTTCTCACCAAATGAAGATCCTTTCCTAGCCTGTGTGAAATGGTGCAATAACATCTCCTCCAGGACTACTTCCAGAAATTAGTGGAACTTGTTGAACATGCAGTAACTAAAGCCTGTAATGGGCAGGTATGCTTTAAAGTGCTTTGGGGTTCAAACCCCAGCACCAAACAAAAAAATAAAGAGTGGAGAAAATTTATTTAAGCCAGGTGCTGGTGGCTCACACCTAGCTATTCAGGAGGCAGAGATCAAGAAGATCGCAGTTCAAAGCCAGCCCAGCAAATGGTTTGTGAGACCCTATCTCAAAAAAACCCAACCCAAAAAAAAGGCTGGTGGAGAGGCTCAAGTGGTAGAGCACCTGCCTTGAAAACATGAGGCCCTGAGTTCAATCCCCAATACTGCTTCCCCCCCACCAAAAATAAGTAAATAAATACAGTGCTTTGGGGACCAGCAAGTGGGAGAGGGGACCCCCTTCCCAGTACAAGGTAGCATTTTGGACCCAGAGGCTAAGGATTAGGGAGGTTAAGAAACCTGCCCAACACCACCCAGATGTACTTGAGTTTAGGTCAGCCTTGGTGAGGCTCTACAGAAAGGCTGTTTTTGTTAGGTTGGTTGGTTTTGGTTTTGTTTGTGTTTATCATTGCTGGGGACAACTAAGTCTCTTGGAATGAGCCCAGGTTCTGGTCTGGGCTTCATCTCTGATCTGAGTTTAATCCCTGCCTAATTTGGAGCCTCAGTTTACCCATGAGTAGAAGGCAGGTGCAGGGTGAGACCAGTGATTTCACACCCTGTTGAGCTGTGAGAAGGGAAGTAAGAGCTAAGTGGGAACTATGAGCTACCTGGGCCCTGTCCCCCTCACCACCATCTGATCCAGTCACACACGCTCCTATGGGGCTGTTCTGGAGACCCCTCCAGACAGATCCCAAGCTCAAATTCCCACACCCCTTTCCAGCCTCAGGGCCTGCGCCTACTCCTCAGCTTGCAAGGCACCCCCAGCTCAGCACTCGCCTGCCCTAGGCCAGGGTTTGCATATGTTGTGGAGCTTTCCCTACAGGCAAAGTCCTAGGGCTCCAGGCCAGCTCGGGGCAGCCAGGTTCTGGGCAGGGTTAGTGGACAGCTGTGGAGGAAGTGCTCAGGGGTCTGGGCCCTGCAGGGAAGCAGAGGAAAAGAGAAGGCTGAGTGGGATGGCATTTTGAGGGGGTCCCTGCCAGAGTCCTTTCACCCTCACCTTTACTAGTCCCCGAGAGAAGTTTTTCAACAGGAACCCACCCACCACTGCCATCTTCAGTTCCTTCTCGTCAGTTTCTCTAAGTTGGTGCTCCTCAGCCTGGTGCTGTTCCCACTAAGCCTGGCCCTGCTCATGTCCCTGGACAGCCTCTCCTTTGGATACCTCTTGTCTCCCCGTGGTTCCCACTCTTCTGACTTCTTGCTGTCCGTTGCAAATGCCACGCTTGGCCTCACTTCTGGATCTCTGTCTGTGCTCATCCTTCTGCCCATTAACACTGTTCCTTGTTACCAATCCATGAGCATGCATGACAGTGCTCTACTCCTTTGCCTGGCTGGCTCTGATGCCTGCTCATCTTGCATATCTCAGTGTAAGCCTCTTCCACCAGGAAGCCTTTCCTGCCAGCTGAGCTTGGCCAATTCTTGCTGGGCTTCAGCAGGACCTGCACCGCCCAGGTACAGTGATATTTGTCACTCTGCCTGTTAAGTGCCAGCCTCTGGCAGCAGGGAAGGGTCTCATTTGCTGCTCTGTCCCCCACCTCTGGCATAGCACCTATCCAAAGGGACTGTCAGTGAAGCTTCCCAAATGAGGAAGTGAGTCTCCACAAAGAGGGGCGGGAGAAGGACCTTAGACTTGAAGGCTGGATTCCTCAGGGTAGCCTCCCAGCTAGAGAGGGCTGTGTCAGGATGAGCTAGGCAGGTGAGATCACAGCCTTTAGAGCCAGACTTCTGGGTTTGAGTCCTGGCCCTGCTACTGTCACCCAGGCAGGTTACTTACCTAACCTCTTTGTGACACAGTCTCATCTGAAAAACAGGCCCAACTGCAGTACCCATACTGGAGGGCTACTGAGGGGACCACATGAGAAAAGGCAAGCAAGTTCCCAGGGCGGTGCCTAGCATGAGGTGCACGCTCAGTAAACACCGGCTATTATTACCTTTTATGTTAGAGCCAGAGTGGGGGAAGGCTGAGCCTTGGGCCAGGAGATGACTGCTGGGAGCCACTCAGCAGAGTCCAGCCCCTAGTGCGCACTGTGAGCGCCATCACCTTGTAGCTCTGCAGCTGCTCTCACCTGGGTACAGCATGGGGTCCCCACACACTCAGGCACTTTGGGAACTCCCATACTCCAAGCACTCAACACTGCCAGCCACTTATTGTCTGGATGACAAGGACACCTGCAAGCAAGTCACAGTGTCCACTTCTTAGACAATGGAGACAATGACAATACCTACCTCATAGGGCTCTTGGAGGAATTCAGTGAACTACTATGTGAAAACTATTTAGTACAATACCCATTACAGATCAGATCAAGGATCTTATTACTAAATGCTAGGCTGTGTGCTTAGGACTCCTGAGCCTAGCTCCTGGGGAGGACATTGTTTTCCCAGAGTTCCCAGGGCCTCAGCCTGGCGTGTCTCTGAGCTGCTGTCCAGGGATCCTGAGGAAAAGAATTTGCCAGTCTGCCCAACCTGCTCTTCCAGAGCCCATCTACCCCTTTAATGTCTTTTCCTCAGGGCTCAAATCAGTGTGGGTGAGGAAGAGACAGGGGCCCAGAGCCAAAAGGAAGTGGAACCTTGTAATGGGAAGGTAAAAATATTAAGAACACCACACACCTCTGTTCTTCAGAGTACTTTGTAATTTACCAAGCACTCAATTCAGGAGGCATCCCTGTGAGGTGGGCAGGTGGAAGGAAACTGGTGCCTCAGAGAGGTTGGGTAACCTGCCTGGGATCACACAGCCTTCAGAAAGGAGAGGCAGAAGTCAACCCATCTTGGGAACTCCTGGTCCAGTGATCCTGATTCTAGCTAGCCCAGTCCCCATACCCCCCCAGGCCCCTGAGCCCAATCTTGGAAAACAGCCCTGGGCTGGTCCTGGAAACCAGGGCTTGAGCCTCCTCTATCCACCCCCACTCTCTCCCCTCTGCTGGCTCCACTGCTCAGCTGGAGGAACTCAAGGATTTCATGTATTGGTAAAATTCCCAAAAAACACTTTAGGGACTGTATAAGGTTGTCAAAGTTTTATTTTGCTAAGTAAGGACACTTTAAAATTCCCAACCCATCATTTCATAAAAGAAAGGCCATAAGCTCAGACTAAAAGACAGTCCTTTAAACAGAATAAATTTACCTTTATGAAAAAGTCACCATATTGTCCTTAGTTTTGCCTTAGGCCACTGAAAGCCACCCTAGGTCTGCTAATGTATCAGAGAACCATGTAGAAATTTAAACTTGGGAACCACAAAGACATGTGTTCAAACCCTGGCTCTGCCACAGACAAGCCGTGTAACTTGAGGTGCCTTATTTTCCTTTTCAGAGCCTCAGTTTTCTATCTGAAGAATGGGAATAATACTGCCAGCCACAGATCAGAGACTGGAAGAACTAGACAACCTAGTGTTTGCAGAGCACTCACTCAGGAACAGATCAGTCAAGCCCTGGTTCCCATCTGTGTCCCTGGCTGGCCTGGCCTGCCTCTAACTCCCCACTGTCCTCAGGATAAGGGCTGCCTCCATAGCCCAATGATCAAGGTCCAGCCCTCAGCGGCCCAAACATCCCAGACTACAGACCCTGCAGATGGCAGGACTCTGAGAGTCTCACCTCAAAGCCATCACTCTAGCTGTTCCTGCCACCTGGAGCCACACTTATGGATAAAACCACCAGAGCTTGCTGCACACAGACGACCCAGGGGTCCTTCATCCACTTCTCTCCAATTGACAAAACCTTCCTCTTTAGAAACTGTCCTCAAGCCCACTATCATATCCTCATTGGTTGATATTCATTCATTTTCAACAACATGTGCTCACCCCTCACCTACAGGGTCTCACCTCCCAAGGTGGAAGAAAAAAAACACATTGAGAGAGGGCTAAGTTCTAGGGCCATTGAAGTGCCCCATGTTGACCCTGGGATGGGTTTAAGAAGAGATGGTGTTTGAACTGGACTTTGAAGGATGGATAGGAGTTAGCCCTCTTCTACTGCAGTCAGTAGAGCTGATGTGCAAAAAGCCAGGGAACAGTAAACAGCACATTTTGGGTCAGTTGCTGGGGAGGAGCAAAGGAGCAAAGGATGCTTGTGGAAAGGGTGTCCTGACGTGGGCACTGGGGGTGGAGGGAGGAGGACAGGTGTGGACAGACATGCTGAGTTTGAGATGTCCAGGGAGCGAGGTGCTACAAAGGAAGCTCAGGATGAACTGTGGAAGGGGAGGTTGTCCTTATGGAGCTGAGTGTGTGAGACTACCCATTACAGAGAGAGGGGAACCCCAGGCTAAGCCCCAGCACTCAAGGGCAGAAAGAGGAAGCAGAGGAGCTGATAGAGCCAGAGCGGCAGGTGAGGAAAACCAAGGGCAGTATGTGCCCCAGGTAATGTCCCCCTGCTTAGGGGGTAAATGGTGAGGGTCGGGAATGGAGGGCTTGCTTAGCATGCATGGCCCTGGGTTCCATCCCCAGTACCACCAAAAAAAAAAAAAAAAAGTACACAAGACGGGCCCTTGGGGAGGCAGTATGGTAGATAGTTCAGTGCCTGGCTCCCAGGGAGCCTTGTTCTGGGTTTGAATCCGACTTCTACCACTTATCAGCCACATTGACCTTGGGCAAGTCATTTAACTTCTTTAGTCTAATTCTCTTATCTATAAAACAGGTTGTGTGTGTGTGTGTGTAGAGAGAGAGACAGAGAGAGTGCTGGGCAGGGTGGGCCATATCTATAATCCCAGTGGCTCAAGAAACTGAAGTAGGAGGATCAAGCGTTTTGGGGTCAACCGGACTAGAGAGAACCAAGGTCTGAGTTGGGGGCATGGCTCAAGTGGTAGAGTACCTGCCTAGCACTGCCAAAAAACAAAAACACCAAGGACTGAAGGCAGAAAGTCAGGGGAGTGGCTCAAGTGGTAGAAGGATTGCCTAACAAGCTGGAGGCCCTGAGTTCAATCCTGATTACCTCCAAAAAACAAAAACTGCACTTGCCTAGCAAGATGCAAAACCCTGGGTTTGAGCCCCAGCACCAGGACAAAAAAAGCCAACAAAACAAAAAAAGATAAAAAGTGGGGAGGAGGAGTTGATACCCTCACTCAGTCTTGTTGCATCCTCAGGTTGTACTATCCTCTCTGCTGAACCATGGGTCACCCTCTCCCACAAGGCTGCCACCAATCCCAGAGGTTGGAAGGAGAGATGGTGAGGACTGGGGCAGCAGGAGGCAGCATTTCTCCTATACTACTTCAGAACAATTCCCTATTGAGCTGTGTCCTCAGGCAATCAGGTTTCTTCTTCTGGCCTCAGTTTCCCCATTTGTGAAATGAAGGTATGGATCTTCAGGTATTCTGAGGCCTCTGCTCTGGAGTTGAGTAGCAAGAATATGAGAGTAGAAAGGTCTATTCCCAAACTATGGTCCTGTCCCCCTTCCTGGGGCCTGGAGGCCTACTGTGCCCAGGGGCTGGTTAGGCAGGAGCTGAGACACCCTGATTGTGCTGACAAAGTTGTTCTTTCTCCAGCCTTCTCTCCCTACCCCTCCCCTCCCAGGGGACAGCCAAATCCAGCAAAAAATAAACCCACAGACAGTGACCTGGACAGGCTTGAGGCTCCTGGGGAACAACAACAAGAAAGGGAGGGTGAAGGAGATGTAGCCTGTGACTTCCACCCCCCACAACCCCAAAGCCAGCAAGTCCTGATCTGATTCCCCCCTTCCAAAGTTGGGTTCAAAGGGAACAGGCAGCTATCGTCCATTATCCATGCCTTAGGGGAAGGGTGCCATTCCGTGGCTTGACAGGGACAATTGGAGTGACTCTTATCTAGTCCTACTGGATGGAGTCTCCAGGTCTTAGAAAGAGTACCCCAGAAATTTTCACTCTACCTCCTTTTTATTGAGCAGTCCTTCCCGCTGTCTGACCTCCATCCCTTATGTTCCATTTATCTCCAGTAAGCTTTCCTCTGTCCCACCTGCCTGGCCCAGGTATCTGAGGAATGAGGAAAGTGGTCCTCAGGATTTCCCTCCAGCCCCTAGGCCAGAGATCCCCTTTCCCCACTGTTCCCCAATCTCTGGGATCAAGGGAAGGGTAAGTAATCACTGAGCTCCCTGCTCCCTTTGCCTCCTTCCCTCAGGCACTGCCCACAGATTCCCAACCCAATTAGTCTGCTGCCTGGGGCTGCCCCTCCTGATCCTCACCCCCTCAAGTGCCAACCTTCAGGGCACACGGATCTTGCCCTGGGGATAGAGTTGCCCATAGAGCCTGGAATCCTGGGGTGGGGGGCACTCTATGCCGGGCCAGAGGTCTGATCAGCATCCTCTCCCAGCCTGCAGAGCTCCTATTGAGCAGGCAGCCTCCTGGCTGCCCTCTGAGTGCTCTGCCCCACCCCCATCTCTGGTCCTGAGACAGCAGGTCCTCTTCTTCATCCATACTGCTCTGTGCAGGCAGCCCTGAGTGTGTGATCTACTTTCCTGTTAGACCCATTTTATAGAGTAGGATGCTGAGACTCCAGATAAATGTGGAGTGGGATGAGCACCTTCCAGTCCATTAAGTGTCGGAAAAGATCTCTAAGTCTCCTTTGGACTCCTTGCTCCAGTTCTTGAGATAAAAGGCTCAGGAGGCAGGGAGATTGCCTTCCTCTCCCAGGGGCTCCTGGCCACTTCTCTGAGCTCCATGACTCTATCTTCATCCCCTTAGGGCCAACTAGTTGCTGGGGTGTGACTGTGAGGCCCCAACCTCAGTCACAGTCTGACACACACCTCTCCCCATGGCACGCAGACACATTCACACCCACATATAGATGCTCTGAGGCCCTGGGACAGAAGACATCAGAGCCCAGTGGTCCTGCGGGCTTGGCAGCCTCCTTGCAAAGCCCCACCCCTCAAGGCAGTGCCCTGGTTCCCCAAGCCTGGCACAACATTGACACTAGTTAACGATACTTGTCAAATGAGGGAAGAAACAAATCCATGCATATCCCAGGGACCCAGGCTAGTGCCTCCATCCTCTAGCCTGAGTGCAAGTGGGTGATGTCCACTTACTCAGCCTCACTCCTCCTCCAGTGAGGGTGGTGGTTCCCACCTGCTATAGTGTCTATGAGGGTTAAATGAGAGAATGCAAGAGGCTCGGTCAGAGGTGGGGTGTCATACATCTGTGGTCCCAGAGACTCTGGAGGCTAAGGCAGGAAGATCCCTTAGCCCAGGAGTTTGTCAACAATCTGTGTAGGATAGCAAGACCCCATTTCAAAAGAAAAAAACAAGATTTAGATGGGCCTGGTAGATATTCCATGGAAGGCCACAAAGACATAGCCTCAGGTTTCCCCAAAGAATCATTCAGACCAGCTGAGCCAAGGATACCTGTCAGAGCTCCCCCAGAGGCAGAGAATGATGACAGTAAGAATGGCATAATTGGGCTGGGGCTGTGGCTCAAATGGTAGAGCACTTGCTAGCACGCACCAAGGCCTTGAGTTCAATACCCAGTACTGCAAAAAGAAAAGAAAAAAAGCATCATGATCTTCATAACAACAAGGACTAATACCTGTGGCCAGCACAGGCTTCAATGCCCTGACAGTCCCCTTTCTCAGATGAGAACACCAAAGCTCACAGACGTGAAGTAGCTTTCACTACTGCTATGAAAGAACCTGGAATGATCCCAAATCTGTCAGACTCAAGCCCATGCTCTTCACTCGCAGTGGGACAGGCTCTGAGAACACGAAAAGTTCTCCCCTAGCCCTAAATTCCCATTTAGGGGCTGCCCCCAGATCTGACACTCAGAATTCTCTGCTGGGCCTGAAGCCACAAGAAGGGAAGACCCACCTCGGTGCAGAGGAGGATGCAGAAGGGAGTTGAAGGGGTAAAAAGTGGGGGTAAGAAAACATCAAGCAGCTGCCTGGCTCCTTTGGGGCAGGCCCAAGCTGTAATCTCCTCTCCCTGCTCCCAGGCAGCCTCAGCAACTTGGATGGCTCAGAGATCCTTAAATTAATCACCCACTCAAAGTGCTGCCATCAGCCTGGGAATAACCACCTTCTGAAGTATGCCTGGCCCAAAGGATTTGCGGAATAGGCTTCTGCAGCAATGGGGATTGAAGTCAGACCTCCAGCAGTGCTTCCTCAATGGGATAAAGGAATGTACTATGGAGCTGGGGTAGTGGAGGCTGACAATGAGAGATCTAACCTGATCCCAAAGGAGACCTAGGGGAGGAAGGAATAAGAAGTACTGGGAGAGAAAAAAGGGGAGGAAGAAGGCGACTTAGGAATAGGATGGTTTCTCCACTCTCCCGCCTCCTTACAAAAGCCAAACAAACAGCCTGGAGCTGAAAAATAGCAGCATAAAAAAATGTGGGTCACACTCCAAGACCGTCCCAATCCCAACACAAAGTTATTGGATGACCAGTCTTCCCTGGACTGGACTGAAGAACTCTGTTGTCACAATTCCTGAGCAGGGAAGCAGAGGCCTGGGTTCTGGCACGGTCCTACCACTACCTCGATCAGTGTGACTTGGAGGAGTGAGGATGCCTTCTGTGCATCGGTTTCTGCACATTGGCCCTAAGATACTCAGAAGACCCTTGGGGAGGAGCAGAGACCAGCAAACTTCTAGGAAGCCAGCCACTTCGCTCCTCCATGGTTCTGAGGCTGCCGTGAAAAGTCAATTCACCAATCTGCACAGATCCAGAGGGCAATCTGCAACAGTGTGGACAGCTGAAGGCAACTCCAGAAAGGGAGCTAGCTTGGATCTGTGCTTCGGGTCAGGGCTGCAGCCCCAGGACCAGGCATGTGTCTATGAAACGAATGAAAAGGTGGGAGAAGTTGTGTATTACATTCCTTTTCCTTGGATGTATGCTGTGTGTATGTTTGTGATATCTGCAGGCACATGTGGCAAGGCTGTGGTGTGTACAGGAGACACTTTCACACACAATGGGGATATGTGTGTCTAATGAAAGCATGACTATGTTGGATGCAGCTGGACAGTCTCCATTCAATTCCACAAATCTGTTGCTGTCCCACCTCCTGCTTGCTGGAGTGCTGGATGCTGGAGACAGAGATGAATGACAGAATGGGCACGGGGTTGGGGTGTTAGCTGTGGCTGAGGAGCTCTGAGTCCAACCCAGTTCTGAGCTGAGGCTCTTCCACCTTTGCAGACTCTTAGTTTCCCCAGCTGAGAATGGGGAGGATAACAGTGGCTGCCTCTTGAGGCTGTTGAAGGACGTGATGAGAGTGGTTTAAGAGTGCTTAGTATGATGCTGGGCACACAATGGCTGCTGCACGCAGAAATTTCAGCTCAAATTCCCAAGGCCACGCCAGGCAGCTACAGGAAGCAGAGGAAACAGTCCCGAACAGAGTCAGAGTCTCAGGGTCTGCTCCTCGGTGTCTGCCACCAATTTACCACATGACTTTGGTCTCCAGAGCCTTAGTTTTCTCAAAAGCAAAATGGGGCTGTCAAAATGTGAGGACCAGCCAGGTGGGGCTGTGTGGGGCTCTGGGTACCCTTTGCTGGGATTATTCCAACCCTGACAATGTTCTATTTCAGATGTTTGAGGTGGGAGGTTGGGGGGCTCCAGGGTTAGGAGTCTGAAGGCCACAAGAGCTACTGCTACCTCCTCCCCTCCCCATTCCCACAGCTTCTGACCCCAGGGACAAGGCTGAGGGAGGATGTTTACAGAGTCCTAAACCTTCACATAGAGAAAGGCTTCTGGGTAGCTGGGGGCTGGGAGCACCAGGCAAATGTGTCACAGTGGCTTGGGAAGTTTTGGGGCTTTGCTATGTAACAGCCTCTTCCAGCCCTGGGACTCCATGGAGGCTGGTTTAACCTCTGAGAGGGAGAGGCAAGGGGCGAGCCTTCCATTGGGTAGCAATGGATACTTGGTAAACTGCTGAGAGTGGGGTCAGCGAAGGGTTGAGGACTGACATCCATTGGAGTTGGGGCACAGGTGGGTGGAGGACTTGGAGGCAAGACCAAGGGTCTAAAGAGACAGGAAGAACTCAGAGGAGTCCAGCAACCTTTGGCTCTGGCTCTTAAACAGACAGAAGCCAACAGTTCTCACTTCCCAGAGACATAGCTGCTGACAGAGAGGCAACTTAGGCTTGTCCTATGAGCAACTTCCCCATCCCTAGGTGCCAGGAAAGGTGCAGGTTCTGTGTGGGACCCAGAAGGGCTGGCTGGCAGGTGTGAAGGAGATGTCCTAGTCCTCTCCTTTGCAGCCTTTTTCCAGCCTCTTCTGAAGGGCCCTCCTGCCACAGGGTCCTTCTGAAGGACCTCTGTGAATGAGGTTCTAATGCAGGACTCCCCTCATTTGGTTTCACTCTGATGGAGATTGGGGAGGAGAGGGCTAGAAGCCCAGCGGCACGAAACACTTCTTGGCAAGAGCACACAGGACCCTGCAATGAGTGGCAAGAAAACCCACATCTGGAGCGCCTCAAGACCAGGAAAGACTTCTGTGTGGGCCCCTCCCCCCCAGCCCCAATAATAACAACCATCCCTCATCCTCAGGCCGGCCCTCGCAGCTTACCACACTCTTTCCCACCCATTACTTCATCCAAGAGGGAGACCTACAGGTTGAGGTTTCTCCCACTTTGACAACCTACAGATCTAAAGCTCAGAGAGGCCCAACAACCAGTACAAGGTTACAGAGCACCCAAGAGTTAGGCTCCTATACCTTCAATATCCTTGACCTCTAAGACGGGTGAACAGTTCCCTGAGATCCCTAAACTTCCGGACATTTGTTTTCACACCACATTTCTTCCCCCGGAGCTCGGAGAAATGCCTGGGCCCTAGACTCCTGGAGACAAGTGGTCAGAGACAAGCATGCCCCTGGCCAGGGCATTCCTGGCATCCAGAAAGGGCAGGATGTGGGGCAAAGGTGTCAGCGGATTTAGCTCCCGGAGAGGAACAGAAGGCCCTGACAGAGGAGACAACAGCAGTGACAGGTTGGGGTTAGGTAGCAGATCCTTCAACTCCAGTGACCATCACAGGGGGCAAAGAGGCCAGCCAGGCAGGGGCTAAGGAACTCCCAGAGCTAGATTGGCTTCTTTAGGCTCAGCCACACCTTGGAAAAGTCCCCTCCCAAGAGGAGTCTGTGGAGGGCACAGTTGTGTCCCATGATTGTCTCAGCTCCTTGGACACCGGAGTGGAGCTCTGTTTGTTTTGCAGTGCTGGGGATGGAACCCAGGGCCTTACACACACTAAGCAAGTGCTCTACTTCTGATCTCTAGCTTTAGTCCTTATGCAGCCACTCTCAATGAGCAGTCCCCACCTCTTCCCCCCACCCACCAGCAATAAACTTCACAGCTCCTTCAGTAACTCCTCTGAGAGCTCTGGGGGATAGGCTACTGCTCACCATTGACTTGGACCCAAAGGCTGACCTTATGTTCTACACAATCTCAACATTCTTTGGAGTCTCTGCTTAAAGTCAAGGCTGCTACTCCAGGCGCCCAATGGCTCAGGGAGTTCTCTTCCTCTACCCTTCCCTGTGTGGTCTTCTTCCCCTTCACCTCTGAAACTCTGAGGGCCTGGTTCTGATGAGACAGAAGCAGGCAAGCAGGCACCAGCAGAACAAGCAGGAAGACAGACCAAAAGGCAGGTGGAAAAAGCCAGGTGCAAGAGTGCCCATTAAGTGGATAGACAGATGGACAGACAGGCACATAGATACCACACAGGCTCAGGAAGGAAACAGGCCAGCAGAAAGACTGCCCAACAATTGGATGGACATGGCTAACACACACAGGTAGAAACTGAGTCTGGCAGAGGGACAGCCAGCCAAGACTGTGAGAGGGACACCCAAGACACCCTAAGACCCGAAGACTCCAAGTCTCTGGTGGTGGTGAGAAGGGATTAATAGCAGTACATTGTGTCTCCCTGCCACCTCCGAGCATCCCAGCACCAGGCCCAGCCCTTAACTGATATCAGCGGGGCCTCTCATGTTCCTGGCGGGGCCAGGCTGTCCTCTAAGACCAAGCTCTGAGCTGCCAAAATTCACTCTTTACATCCAAGAGGGGTCAGTGTTTTTGAAAGTTGTAGGAGCCTGGAGAGAAGGAGGAGGAGTCAGCAGCGTCAATGTTTCCAAACATACCCCTCTCCTCTTTCTTTTACCCCATGCCCAGAGCCAGGCCTGGTACAGTCAGCCAGCAAGGCAGGAGAGCTGGGCCCAGCCTTCAGAGCCCGGCCAGGCAGCGCAGCCAGGGCCGCCCGCTGCTGCTGGGAACTTGAGGGTAGAGGGCAAGACTAATGAAAACACAAAGTCAGAAACTGCACACAGGCCTGTCAGGGCCATGGGAACCCTCAAACACCTACAAGCTAGCCCTGGACAGGAGATGGGGTATTTCTGAAGAAGGGCATCTCTTAGGGAAACCTCGGTGAGAGTCTATCATAGCTACCAAGCTGTGGAGGAGGTGGCAGAAAGTGTGGGGGCCAAGGAATGCTCTTTGTGCCTGGGACACAGGGAGGCAGAGGTGGGGAAAAGGAAAGGACAGCCCAGCATTAGTGGCTCCAGACTTTGCCAGGTGGTGGGGGACAAGAAGCTGGATGTGGGGAGTACCTGGAAGAGAGGAGCAGGGGTTGGCGTTGGCGGTTGGGATAGAAATATCGAGAGGCCAGAAGCGAGGGCAAGCAGGGGTCAGGACTGGGAGATACCAGGTTAGGGTCAGGCTGGGGCTCAGGCCTGAAAGGGAGAGACGCGAGGGTCCACGCCTGGCAGGGGGGCGGGAGGTGGAGCCAGGGAAGGACAGCCGTCCCCCGGGAACCCTCCTCGCGCGGGGGCAGCGCCGGGGCACGCGAAGGGTCGCGGGGGTCGCAAACTCACATGAAGACGTGGTAGACGAAGGCCCAGCCGCGGGGCCGCTCCAGCA
This sequence comes from Castor canadensis, assembly GCF_047511655.1. Taxonomy (NCBI): domain Eukaryota; kingdom Metazoa; phylum Chordata; class Mammalia; order Rodentia; family Castoridae; genus Castor; species Castor canadensis. Next base: position 132,230,170 of record NC_133392.1, read on the forward strand.
CGTTGTAGACCCAGTTCTGCAGGCGGCGGTAGCGCTTGTGAGCCGCCGAGGAGCGCTGGCCGCAGGCGGAGCCCGAACCGGAGCCCGGCCCAGGGAGGGGCGCGCCCGGAGGCAGGGGGCTGCCCAGAAGGCCGAGGCGGCGCGGGGAGCCGCCCCCGCCCGCCTCACCCTGCTCGCTCTGCACAGCCGTGAGCGCCACCAGCTCGGCGCGGGGGGCGTCCCCGGGAGGGGGACCCAGGCCGAGGCGGCGCGGGGGGGCCTCGGCCATGGGCGGCGCCGGGCGGGGGGCCGGGGCCGGGCCGGGCCGGGGAGGGGGCGCGCTTGGGGCGCTCAGCGGCACTCAGCGGCGCATGACTCGGACCCGGGGCCGGCGAGTCGACCCGGGGCGCGCGCGGGCGGCGGGGGCTAGGGACCGGGCCGGGACCGCGCCGGGGCCGGGGGCGGGCGCTCGGAGCCTTGGGGCCGCGGGAGCCCGTACTGACCGCCCGCTTCCCCGGCGACTGGGGCGGCTCTTTCCGACTCCAACTCTCTTATTACGCGCTCCATGCCGCTCGCCTTTCCACCTGCCGCCGGCGCGCCGCTCACATGTCACCCTCCCCCGCCCCGCCCCTCCCCCGCTCGCCCCCGCCCGCCCCGCGGCCGCCTTCCCAAATCGGGAGGGAGCGAGCGAGCGAGCTAGGCAAGCGGAGGGAGGGGACGCGACGCGCGCAGAAGGCGGTGGGGCAGGGAGCGCGGGCCGCTGAGTCGGTGCCCCGGCCGGTCCGCGTGGCGGGGGCAGCGCGCGGGGCCGGGAGGCTGGGCGTGTGCAAGAGGTGTGCGCGGCTGCGGGGGCCAGTGTGGTCCTGAACGCCGGCCGGGGGTGGATCGCCTGGTGGGCGATTGTGGAAAGCGAGGTGTGCAGTTGTGGCCGCGGTTGTGCATGGGACACTGCGTCCTGTGGAGTTGAGGTGCGCGGGGGCGGAGAAGTGTCTGAGTGTGCAGAACGGGTGGCTGTGGATCTGGCGTGGGGACAGTGTGTATGCATGCGAAGTTGTGCAGAGTTCGGGCCGCGCTGCGGGTCGGTGGTGGAAGCGAGGATGTGTGCCCGTCGGGTCGCGCCCTTTGGGTGTTGTGCTGCGTGCTTAAAGTATGCCCGGTGCTGAATGAGTGCGGCCCGGGAAGCAGCTTCAGCTTCGCCGGTTGCTACCTGAAAGCCCAGGCGCCCTGGACCGACCAGATATACCGGGGTGTGTAGCACAGTGCGCCCCGGGTTCAGGTATATTTCCTGCCCTCTCTTCCCTTCCTGGTGATGGGGGAAGAGCCCCAGCTTAGCCGCCCTGCCCAGAAGAAGGGTCTTCACTGATCCATGAGTCTGCCCCCTCACCCCACTCCGTGAGAGACACCCCCACTCTACCTCATTCACAGGTCAAGGAATCGGGCTCAGGGTAGATGGAATGTGGAAACTTAAGCGCTGAGCCAGCGTTAGGGGAACCGGACACTCCCCTCCCAAAGACCCACAGAATCCCATCCCAAAAGGGAAGACTTTTTCCTAGAGCACCTCTTCTCCAGCTGAAAGTTCTCTTGCCCGCCCTCTCTCATTTCCTTTAGCCCTCCCGGCCCTACGAGGGTAGAAATTCGGGTTTTCTGAACCTCCTTCCCTCTTCCCCTGCCTACAGCTGTGGTCACACCAGCCGCTCCCTCCGCAGGCCCTGCCCCAGGGTGAAGCGCTTCCGCAGCAAACTCTTCCCAGTTCCTTCGGGAGGATCTCGGGGGACACAGCGAGCGGGAGGGGCGGGGGAGGGGGCGGGAAGGCGAGCTCGATTCTCAGCTGTCAGCAAAGGCAGCATTGATCTGCTGAGCGCCAGTGGGGGAGGGTGGGAGGAGGGCTGTGGGCGGGTTGGGAGGGGCTGCTGGGACTTGGGGGGGGTCCCTAAGCTGGGCTTGGCAGCCAGCCCATACCAACCCCCTAGCGACCCTTTCCCCTCTGCCAGCTGGGGAGCCTTCTGAGGTCTGACCTGAATCTCTCCCACTAGGGGTTCTAGGGGTGTGTCCCTGGGCAGGTAATACCCTGATCTTCTATTGGCAGCGGGAGGAGTTTTCTAGACCCCAGGGCCCCACTATGGATGTGATGCCTACATTGGGTTGCATCATCCTCTCCTATAACCTGAAGCCAGTATCCCTTCCCCCTAATGTGTGGCACTGCCTCCTTTGACTGTAACTGAACATCCTCCATCAGGGACTTGGGGCAAGACTCAGGTTTGAATATGAACCTGACGCAGGAAAGGGGCGGCCAGAGGCGTGGGGTCTTGTGAGGCTCTTCCTCTGTGGTAGAAATGGAACTTGAATTCAGGTTGCCCTTATCAGCACCCAGAATATCTAAAATTGGGTCTGTTCTGGGAAATCTGATGCTCTAGCTCAGCATCTGAACTCTGTGCCTGTCTTTGAAGTCCCTTGCCAGGGACTACAAAGGTCCTTTTCCCAGCTTCATGTGGAGCCCTCCTTGCAGGGACAGGGTCTCATATCACCTTTCTCAACTCCAGCTCCAGATTGCCCCTCAAAGGCAGATGAGACTGTAGTTGCAGCTAGAGGGATGGAAGTTAGATTGCAGAAGGCCTGTTTCTCCACAGTCCCTGTCTAATGCAGGGACAGGTCCACTGCTGTTCAAAGTGGAGAGACTGGAAACTCTTCCTAAGGTGGGAGAAGGAATGTGGGCAATAGTTCAAGGAGGCCTTAGCAAAGTTTAGTTGGTGTGTGTGTCCATGGGAAATTGAAGGAGGCAGAGGGGAAAGTCCAGTTCAGAGAGGACAGGTGGCTACTCTGAGTGTCATTCTGTGGCTTTCCTGCCCTCACCTGGATTCCCAGGACATGACTGGAAAGGCGGACTTTGCCCAACCACAGCCTTTAGTGACTAAGACACTTTTCTGAGCAGACAGCTGTCTCAGGCACCCTTGATTGGCCCCTCTGCTAGAGGGTGGCAGGCTGTACTGTGGTTTGCCATCCTCTTTTCTCCCTTAGCCTCTTGGCTGTCCCTGGTGACACTGCCCAGTCTTTTCTGATCTACTCACACTTGCTCACTGTTCCACCTGCACAACTGCACCCCCCCCCCACCGAGGGCTTCAGTTTTCCATCTCTACAATAAGAGGGAGACCAGCTCCATGATCTGCTGTGGTCCATCACTGTCCCGTCATCCATCAATGGAGCAGGTATTGATTGAGAGGGAGGGCAGAAGAGAGAATGCTCCCATTTGCTGAGCACCACCTGTGTGCCAGGCTCCATCCCTAAGGGACAAAAGGCAGTCCTTCTCATGTGAGAAAGCTGAGGTTTACAGAGGTGCATCGACTCGCCTAAGGATACACAAGCAGTCAGTGACAGCAGCACTATGACCTGGGCTTTCTCTCAGGTTGGCACCTGCTGTTGGACCCTGGATTGCTGGGATCAGTGTTGGGGCTGAGGAGAGCCATACATGGCCTATCTTTGTTCTCTAGAACTCAATTCTGCCCAGGGGTGGGAATCCCAGGTCTGAAAGGAATGCAGTATGGAAGTGGGTGGGACGTGAATCCTTGGGACCAGTTCCTTTGTGACTACAGGTCATTCATAGGCTCAGATTCTTCTCGAATGAAGGGGAGTGATTTGAGTCAGTGGATTTCAGATCTCCTCAGCAAAGGGAATCCTTTTTACAGACGTAATCATAAAGGTAGCACACCAGTGTGGGAAGGTATTCAAGCAGAAGAACTCTGGCTGAGGCAAGGGGATCTAGGTTTCACCCACCTGCTTTTCTCCTCCTTCCCTGGATCCCCAAACCACCCTGAGTTTTCTTACAACTCTGAGGTTGCTAGAGGTCCAAAGAAGAGGAAGTCACTGGCAGTGGCAGAGGGAATCTTCTTGGCGACAGGAGTAGAGAGGATTTGGAGAGGGTCAGAGAAGTATAAGCAATAATGCCAGCAGCTAGATACTAAGCCTCCTGCAGGAGGTGTTACCTGCATTGTCTCTTTCAGCATCCCAGTGACCCCTGTGAGATAACTTCATTCCCCCATCTTGTGGTGCAGAAGACATGCTCAGTGAGAGGCTTACCTAATGGAGCTTTCAACCCCTGTGTTGCAGTGTGGCTAGGTAGGTAAGGTCCAGGGATAGGGAAGATGTTCCAGAGCATGGAGGAGGAAGAGCAAGTATGGCCAGGAGCACACAGGGGGCTTTGAATGCCAGGCAGAAGAGTCTACTTTGATTGGATAAGAAGCAGGAGGCCTGGCCAGGGCCCAAACCTGGGCACAGTGCCAAGGTTGAGGCTCCCTAGGAGAGAGTACAGGAGGGGTTGGGTGGGAGGCCCCAGCACAAATGGAGTTCAGCAGTATGAGGCACAAAGAGCCTTGAACTCCAAATCATAACTGGGTTTCCCATCCTGCCTCCTTCCCACTTCCAGCTGTCACACATGAAAAAGTCACAGATCATCTGTACAAACGAGCCATTTCTCTTACTGTTCTTCAGGTGAGGATTGGCACAGAGGGTGCTCATGAGGTGATGGCATTACTGCCTCTGGGAATCTACCTCACAGAGAGCAGAAGAAAGTGTGAGGGAGACAGAAGGCCTTCCTTTTTCCTACACTGTCCACAAAGGACCAGAGACTTAGGCCACCCAACAGGTAAAAGGGGCTGGGGGGCACTGGGGAGTTTCTCTTTCCCTAGATCTGGTGTGCCACTGACCTGCCCCCAGCCTAGACCAAGCTGGCCTGGCAGGTTAGCTCAGAAGTGGGAAGGGAGCAATGTCGCTGAGCTCAGTGAAAGTGAACCCCCATTGATCCTAACGGCTGGAGGGGGGCCCACCCAGAGAACACACGGAGGGAGAACAGGATGTGGAATGAAGGTCAAAGCCATTCCTTCTTGCACTGCTCCTCTTCTGCCTTCATGATTCTTCCTCCTTACCCTCTCCTGCTAGAGGACCATGCAGAAGGCAACAATACTTAGGTTCTGCTGGTAGGCTCCATGTTCTCAGAGGGAGCCACTGGGATCGTGGAGTTGTTGGGAAGCATAGAGGGAGGAGTGTTGTGAGTTGTTGAGTGTGCAGTAGAAAAAGCTTCCAAGCTCTCCTAGGAGAAACTTGGGTGAGGATTCCAGGAAGGTGATGATGTCAACAGGAGGGACTAAAGACTGAGTGGCTGGGAAGTGGGTTCAGAAAAGGAATGGATAATACTTGGTAAGGGACATAGGGATTCATGGAGGAGAATGGAAAGGCAAGGGGCTTGGTGACAGGGTGGAGAGGCTCAGAGAGCAGAACTCCCAGGTCTAGGTTGATCTCAAGCTATCTCAGGCTCCTGGAAGCTCACAATCTTACTTACTCAAACATCTATGGAAGTCCTTCCTTGAAATATTAGAGTTGTAAGAGAAATACTAGAGTATCTCTTTTAAGAAAATAGATATCCAAGCTCAAAAGCAAGAATGAGAAATCTTTAAGGGCAGAAGTGAGAGGGCATTCCTGGTGATGAGCATAAGTGGAGGCTACAACCTCTGAGGAGTCCAGTGTTCCTGTAGGGACTGGTCTTATAGTTGTAGACCTCACAAGTGGAATGGCTGGGGCTACAGTGGGCTCCCTGCTTAATGCTGGATCTGGGACAGAGCTAAACCATCTCTGCCCATCAGCCACCTGGCCATGACTTTAGATCGAAAGGGTACCTATATGACACCTTAGCCTCTCCCCACAGGCTGGAGGCTCAGGATCTAATATCCATGTCATGCAAAAAACTCAAGCCAACACTCTAACATAAGAGCTGTCTTGAGGCTGGTACATTCCCATATGGCTTGGGCACATACAACTGAGAAACCATTCCTTGGGGTGACCTCCACATCCCATGGTACAGTCAGGAAAACGTGTTAACAATAATCTCAAGGATAAACTCCACAACATACTAGAAGTACAATGCCTTGCGATACATAGCTCCCACAGAAGAATTCATACCTAAAGATCTAGAGATAATAGAGCAGTTCGAAAGGAAGTTTGATACAGTTAACGTTCAAGAAGATGAAAAAATAGCATCTATAAAACAAGAACAGAAAGACATCAAATAGGGACATGTAGCAGAAATGAACAGAACTACCTAGAACTTTTAGAAACCAAAGGCACTGGCATTTAAAAACAAAGCAAAACAAAAACCTCAATAGGTGAGTTAGTGAATGCAGGTGAAGAGAGAATTAATGAATTAGAAGCTAGAACTGGGGACATCCTTCATTATGAAGGACAGAACAATAAAATACAAAATATGAAAGAAGAGACAGACGATTGATGAGAAACTCCAGTATATGTGCTATTAGTTTCAGAAGGATACTGGAAAGTGATCAAGCTCTTTCTAGAAATAAGACATGAATTTCTAGATTTAGAAGACTCAGACTGCTTAGTAAGAGATCTTAAAAAACAAAACTACACCTAAACACCTTGTAGTCAAAAATGTAGACTATCAAGAATAAAGAGGAAATTCTACAAGCCACCAGAGAGAAAAGAGAGCTTATCTACAAAGGTCCAGTAATTGAATTGACAGTAAACTTCTCATCAGCAACAACAGATGCCAAAAAACAATGGAAGAAGATCTTCAGAGTGCTGAGGGCAAATAATTGTGAACCTACAATTCGGTATCTTGCCAAACTGTCATTTAAATCAAAGGACAAAATAAAGACATCTGGACTTGTATGAAATCTTAGAAAGCTTCTATCCCACAGACCTTCATTGAAAGATAGTCGCAGGGCCTTGGGGGAGGGGTTGGAAGCTCACAGAGGTGTCCTGGGGTTCAGTGGCAGCCAGGACTCAAAGGATCAGCAAGAGGCTCAGGGGTGTGGGTGAGCCCAAGGCTGTTTCGGATCTCACCTCAGCACCAGCCAGACTGAGGAGCCCAGCCCAGCCTGGCCCAAGTAGGACTCAGCTCCAGTGCCAGCTTTGCTGTCCTCCTGTCCCCTCTTCCTGGGCTGTGGTAGTGGCCTGACACCCAAGCTAAGGTTGACAACTATCAGCCTGGTTCTAGGGCCCTCAAAAGGCAATGCCCAAGTTACTCATGTGACTGGGCACTTGACCTCCACCCTACAGTCCTCTTCTCTAGGGAGACCAGATGCCACCTTACAAAAGCCTATAGATGACTGGTACCAAGACAAAAGCTAGGTCCCTGCCCAGGACTTGGTGAGAGAGATTTTCATTCTCTACAGGAAAAGAATCATAAACAGAGCAGACAAGACCAATGGGGGCTGAGCCAATGTTGGTCACCTTGGACAGGAGACTTTGGAGCATCTGTCTCCATTGCACCAGCCAGTAGCCTTGGACAACTTTTTTTCGATACTGGATTTGAACTCAGGGCTTCATGCTTCCTAGCAGGCACTCTACCACTTGAGCCACACCTCTAGCCCATCCTTGGACAATTTCTTAACCTCTTTGAGCCTCATTTTCTTGCTTACAAAATGGGAAGCAAGAAAAGACGTACTTAATGAGGATGTAAAAATGAAATGAGAATCCACTTAGGTACCAAACTTTAGCTATATTTTCCTACACAGAAATGTCTTAAAAGGATAATCTCTGACGGTCCTGCCTAGCACTCATCAGTCGTCAATAAAAAACTGTTAGCAAGAAAAAGTGATGGTGAGAGCAGACAAGCAGGGGTGGGATGTATGCACAGTGCTGAAGCTATAACAGCAGGGACCTCACCTAGCTTGTTTTCAGTTAGATTCGTAATGACCAAAACAACATCTGACATACAGAAGGTACCAAAGAAATACTTGGTGAATGACTGTGTATGTGAACTCTAATAAAGGTATGTAGAAGTTGATATGGAAGCATCAAAGAAGTCCTTGCTGACTCTGCCCCAGGAATTAGAAGTTTCTCAGTGAGAACCATTTAACTTGGGGCTTGATGGATGTATAAGAGATCAATACATGAAAAGGAGAGTAAAAGTGTATTCCAAGCATTGGAGACAGCACATTCTGAAAACATGGAGGTTAGGAAACAGAAGCACAAAGTGTAAGGGATGTGGAGAAGAGGAAAGTGGAAAGAAAGCTTGGGAGATAAGGAGGACCTTGAATGAACTTGGGCTGTCAGAAAGTCCCTATTAAAATCTAACCAACTGCCTTGATACAGTACTCTAGAGAGGGGAGTTTCCAGTCCTTAGTGTTTTCCCACAGGGGGCCCTTCCTTCAAAGAGTGAGGGTCTTGCCAGGATTGATGATTCACACCTGTAATCCTAGCTACTTGGGAGGCAGAGATTAGGAGGACAGCAGTTCAAAGCAGATCCCTGGCATATAGTTTAAGAGACTCTATCTCGAAAATACCCAACACAAAAAGGGCTGGCAGAGTGGTTCAAGAGATTAGAGGGCCTGCCTAGCAAGCATGAGGCCCTGAGTTCAAACCCCAGTACCACCTTAAAAAAGAGAGTGAGGGTCTTATCAGAAAGGGGGCTAAGCATCTGATACCCACTAAGAAAGGGGACAGTCACACACCCTTTAGTACCTTCTGGCACCTCCCAATGACCCAGGTAAGGGCTGTCTGCTGCCCCCTTGTGGCCTTGGCAGACTTGAGTAGCAAGGGAGACAGTCAAATCCTCTGCTCATAATCCCAGGGGTTTCCCATCTCCACCAGCCTCCTGTAAAGTTATCCTAGACCAGACCTGATGGCTTTATTAATTCCACACACACTCAGGGATGGGCCAGGGGGCTCACAGAGGTTGAGTAAAAGGAGACAGTGGGCATTTGGTAAAGCCCTGCTCATTCTTAAACACACACATACCAGAGAGAGCAACAGCGTATGTACAGGGGGGTCAGGAGACCAGTGTTTTAACTCCACCCCTAATTCATGGAGTGACCTTGGGCAAGTCACTGCACTTCACTAGGCCTCTCATGACTCCATCTGTACCACAGGGATCGTCATCACTCTCCCTGTCTCTCCTGCAGGGTCACTGTGAAGATCATCAAGAGGACGGATGGTTCAAATGCTAGGGAAAACGTTTAAAGACTGTTCCGGATGTAAGGGAATCGTGCTGGGTATTAGATAGGGGCTCTCTTGGGCAGCACCAAAGGGTTTATTTACACCAGGATGGGACCTGCTGGCAGGGCCATTTAAAGGGAACGTGCTCAGCAGAGAAGCTGCTTGCCAATCACAATTGATCAAAGCATTTCCAAAACAAGAGTGGAATTTATGGGAAAACAGACCCGCTGACCAGCCTGGAATTCCAGTTGTGCTTGGATTTTGGATTTCCAGGAAAAGTATATGGGACAGAGGGTGCCAGGAAATGGGATAGCAGAGCTTTTCCCTTTCTGAGACCAGGGCATGTCTGCCTGCTCGCTTTCTCGTGCACTCTGTGCAGGCCTAGGCACGTGGCCTCCATTGAAAACCTGCTCATTGCTATGATGTCTTAAGATATACTTGGGTATATGACAAATAGAAAGGCCTGAAGGCTCCCTTTAGAGACAAACCTAGGGCTAGAATGAAGATAGTTGGATATAGAAGGAGGGACTGAACAAGCATGAGAGGTCCAAATGTGGTGACTCACTTCTATAATCCCAGTTACTCAGGAGATTGGGAGGATTACAGTCCCAGGCCATACTGGAGAAAAACTTACCAAGACCCCATCTCAACCAATAAGCTAGTTGTAGTGGTTGTGTCTATGATGCTAGCTATGTGGGAGGCAAAGGTAGGACTGTGGTCCATAGGTGGCCCCAGGCAGAAATGCAAGACCCTCTCTGAAAAATAACTAAAGCAAAAGAAAAAAAAAAAAGTTTGAGTTGGGATTCCCCAACTCTGTGTGCTATATTAAATGGGCAGACTGACTTATGATGAAAGGGTACAATGTATCAAAAACCTTCAAACTAGGAAAATCTTTGCTTTATCTAAAGCAGTTATTTTTCTTCCTTTTATAATGTGAATTAGCTTTTATGTGGTCCCATCTCTTACACTTATTTTTGCTTTGGTGACCAGGAAGCTCAGCATCAAATCATTCTGTGTAGGTTGTGTTATTTCTTATGATCCTGATTTCCTACTCAATTATATTTTCCCTAATTCTAAATTGTCCTGTTATTTCATTGTGTGAGAAGGAGTGTTTTTCATGGTAAGCTGTCTGTTTTTTTTATGGAATGAGATATGGTACACTTAAGTAAGCAAAACAGGAGGATGACGCATGACAGATGATCAAGTATAGCCACCACTTCCCCCATCCAGAGAGTAAAGGGAAGAGGTGCCAGACCTGTACCTAGACAAGACACCGATATAGGTGTGTGTGTGGGGAAGTGATCTCAGGAGGAGCAATGAATAGTGGGGCCACCCTGAGTCTTCCCTAATTCTCCAATGCCATTTCACGTTCTACTGCCAGTTGACTGTGGTGTGTATTTGGTGAGGAAATCCTAAGAGCATCAGGTGCAGGCCTGAAATTGCCTAATACGAGCTGCTTCTCCTTTCCCACCTTACCCTTTAAATAGTCCCAAAGACAAGTGAATTGCTCATGATTTCATGGTAAACTGATACCTGCTTTGCCTGGAACCCAGCTCACTGCTCTTCTCACAAGAGGCTTGACTCTGGGTGTAAAGATGTACGGTGGAGGTCAGAAAAAAGTCTTGTCACTGGTTCTATGTCCCTGCTTCAGTGGACTGAAAGAAGCCCTTATCTGCTGGCTGACAAAGGGCTTGGATTGCCCACCATGGCATATGCCAGGCCTTCAGTAATGAGCATGGCCATACCAGGCATCTCTGAGGGCCAGCCTGCACCAAATAGAACTGCAGTGTTTCCTCCAGTACTTATTTGCAAGGTAGAGCCAGCATTCTCCAGGAGAGACATCCCCGGTCCTAAACCAAGTGAGCCACAATTCCATCGGCCTCACATGTGGTAATCAGTTAGGTGAGGCAGGTGGGCACATCTGAGTAGCAGACATGTTCTGTTGAAGTTCACCTGTAAGGCTGGCCAAGGACCTCAGTTTGAATCTGGTATGTGATATTTAGATTCCCTTAGCTTTGGGCCCCTGCTCAGTTTTCCAGAAACCCAATCTGAGGGCAATCTTTCCGAGTCTTTCCCAAGCAAGAGACCCCATATATGTCCCCAGACACAGAAATCGACTCTAAAGTGTCTAAAATGAGGTTTATTGCGTTTCATGCGGTTTGAAGTCCATGCAGCAAAGAAGACTGGCACAATATTTAATGTACTTAAAAAATAAAATAAAGGTGGAGGGGGCAGCAGATGCACCAAGTTCTAGTCTCCTTGGATCCCTGGGAGAGGAAGGTTGAGAATGAAACCATTGCTCTCTGTGGGAAATGAGTTCCTCTCCTAAAAAGAAGGAACACTTCCATGACCTCTGGATACCAATACAAAGCTCGGTGGAGGGCAGATGGGACAGAAGCACTGGTGGAAAAGGAGCTACATCCCTTCACCTGATTCAATTTGAGTGCAGACAGGATTGGTGGGGGGGAGAATCTTGGGGGCAACAGCTGTTCCAAGAGTCAGAATATCCCATGTACCCCTAGGAAGGATGATCTGCTCCTATGAAGTGGCGGTAGGAACCAAAAAAGAAAAACAAATGGAGAAATATTTCTTCAACCACACGCATTCAAGAAAATGCCATAAATATGTATTTAATTTTTTCATTTCATAGCATTGGACACACAGCTCAACATATTGAAGTACTGACTCCTTAAGAGAAAAAAATGGAAAAATGGAAATAAAAAATATTGCATCTTTCTGTTGGAGAATCTTGACACCCCTCCCCCCCAGGCGCAGGGTGCAGTGCACCAATGTCCTAGCCTGCAGGAGGCGCTGAGGTCGCCGGGTCGTCTGGGGAGGGAGGTTGTGCCCATCGCCTGGGGCTGTATGGCAAAAATTGTGTTGGGTGTCCTTGGCCTTGCCAGCTCAGGCCCTCAATCGCCGGTCACCTGGGGGGCCTGCCCGTCGGAGGGCTGGTTGGCTGACTGGATGAACATGGGCTGGGCGAGGTCCTGGCCTGCAGGCATGGTGACTTGCTGGATCTGGTAGAGCTGCTGCGAGGGGTGGAGAGGAGAGAGTGAGGTCACCCCTGGGAGAGGCGCAGGCAGCTCCCTGTGGGCCTCGAACTGGTTGGGGGCCCCAGATACCTCAACCACTACCCACTGCAAGGCGTCAGAGGGAGGAGGGGGGGTGGCGCTCTGCTGGGGCTGGGAGCAGCAGACACAGGAGGCACCAGCCTGATGTGAGGGGTGGGGTGTGGTGGGCAGGGAGGAGGTGCAGGGAGTTGCATTTCCTGTGGCTTTCACTTCTCTGGGCTCTGCCTCCGTTAGCTCAGAGCCTCGAGCTTGCTGCACGCTGTTCCTCTGTGACAAACACAAGCAATTCGAGCACTATACCAGCAGCTTGGAAGTCAGACTTTCCCCAGCTCTTGGTGATCCTCACTGGCAGGGGCAATAGAATTACCCACCTCTTCCTCCTTTCCTCAGAAAACCAAGCTCAGATGGAGGCTAAACTGAACCTGCACTTCCTACATGGGCCCTATGAAGGAGGCAGCCTGAAACACTTCCTACGGCCAAGCCCCAGGAGGGTGAAGATTCTTCCTCGGCCGATTAGGAAGATTAAGGCTTACTGACCTCTTGGTTTTGCCAAGACCCCCAACTACCTGGCAGGAGAACCTAGCATCTCGTGCTGGCGGAAGCCAGAGGGGGCCCTGATGCCTGTTCTTAGCCCTTTTGGGCAGCAGAGAGCCCAACTTTGGACATGTCATCCTGTCATGTACTCAGTGGTCCCTGGGACCACGCTGTGAGGGGAAAACAGGCAAGACGGAAGGTCCCTACCTCATGTGTTTACAATTACTGAATCCCAGGCACCCACAGAGCTCAAGAGGTCACATATTCTCTGCATTTCAACTAATCCACACTGTTAAAAAGCATCATGGCTTAGGAAAAAAAAAAAACAAAATGGTTCTACAGGGGAAAACAGGAGATCTCCATGCTGAATAAGCACGGACAAGGTACTTCCCATCTCTAGGGCTCAGTTTATTCATCTGCAAAAATTGCAATCTGGGCTATATAATCTCTAAGATTATTTTTAGCTTCCATAGTCTACAAATCTAAAGATATGTGCCCTCACTTAAAGACTACTTGTGTTAACAATTTCTGTCCACTCAGTGGAGGACAGGGCAGTTGCCCTAACCATCCAAACAAACATACCCCCCACAACCCTGGCCCCCCCCAACTCTTTTCCCTTTGCCCCTACCCAGGCTGGGCACCCTACCTGTCCATCTGTGAACTGGCTGAATTGCTGCTGTCCTTGCTGGACCTCTGTCTGTGTGATCTGTGAGAGGTGAGAAGGCAGAGCAGGCACATCAGCTACAGGGTCTGTCTACCAGTCCACCACCCAGAAAGAGCAAATGAGACAACACCTACAAAGCGCCCAGAACGAGGCCTGCACAGAACAGGTGCTCGAAGAGGGGCTGGAAAGCAAGCATCCCTCCAATCTCCTAGCATGGACAGCTACCCTAAGAGTTGGCACCAGACAGGCACACTGAGAACCGTAGAGCATGTAACACACAGCAGCCAGGCCCATATCTATGAATGCGTACCTCCTCCCACAACTACCCCTCACCTCCATGTCTGAAGTTCAAAGAGAACACCCAGCTCCTCAGCTTTAACATGAGAAGGCACAAGTTACGGCTTTGGTAGAAGCCCTAGGAGTCCATCTTTCAGCCAGCAAGGGTAGATTGCACAATGCTGGGCAATGTGGTGAGTGGCCCACCATTGGAAGGTGGGCTCAAAACCAAATCCCTATCACCCGGATTATCTGACTGGAATATGAAACACCCTGGCGAGCAGTGGCCTTGGCCCTGGCAGCCCTTACGGCAAACCTTCGAAGTATTTTCCGAGAGGCAAAGTGCAGCCCTCTGGGCCAGGGGGGTGGGGCGCAGTAGGGTGCAAAAATGGGACAGGAATGGGGGGCTGTAGCAAGAAAACATTTATGGTGTGCATTTAAAATCTTATGTGGGGATTTTAAAATGAATTTGCTGACACGCAGAGCTGTAGCACATATTGACAGGTGCTGGGAGCAGCTTGTCAACTAGAAAGAAGACTAGAGCGAGTGTGTATGTGTGTGTCTCATGGATCATCTGACTGGCAATGGCTTCTGTGTATCACCTCCTGAAATTGTCACAGCCAACCTGCAAGTCCTCTCAAGTGTCCTCATGATAGTCAAACAACCCCTGCAAGCTTCCCCATGAAGCTATGAGTAGCAAGCAAGGGGACAGGTGACAAAGGCCTTCTTAAGATATTTTTTCTTAGTCTGGTCCTTCTTCTCCCATAGGTCTATTACCTGCATGAAGATAGGAGCTATGTTTTGTCTTTATACGCCTAGTACAAAGGAAGCATTCAAGAAATGCTTGCGGAATGAATGAGCCTGAGACAAACGGAAAATCCTTCTATGAGATGGCTAACTGTGCCTTGGGGCCAGAAGGACTGCTGCTCACAGTAACTAAGAAAGTTTCATTTACTTTTAAATCACATACACATTTTATCTGGCATTTATTCAACAAACATTTATTGAGCACCTACTAAGTGCTGAGTTGTCACAATTACATGTTATTACAGAGGTTTGCTTCTCTTCCCTCTTTTCCACTTTGCTTTTGTTCTGTTCCCCAAACTGACCTCTCAGGAACAAAGAACCCTTCTCACTTCCTCTCATTCCCATGCCATAAAAGGTTTTGGGATCTCAGGAAGAATCCTTTTAAAGGGAGATGGACCTAAAGGCATGAATAGTCTTGAGATTTTAATCAGTGTCAGAGAGCCCTAAGAAAATAATGGAAAACCCTTCATCTATAGGCAAGCAGGCAGCATGTCTTGAAAGGGCCCTTTAATGATCCCAGAGACTACATGGAGCTCAGAAGCCTTGCTTTTGGCTCATTCCTCACATTTTCCAAGTGAGACCTTTGGAGACCTGTTCTACAAACTCAGCTCTGTCACCACCGTCAATAGATACATCACCAGAAATGCAACTGGGCCAGACGGGTCCAGCTCTTAAACGATCGCTGCTTTTTTTGGGTCTGAGGCAAAAGAATCCATTAACAATGCCTCCCCTTGATCAGAGTCTCCCATCCTCTGCAAATGATGCCCACATCTCTCAAGCCCCTAAGGCCAGGAGGGCAGCCCCCTCAGCATCTGTGGCTCACAGTCTTCAATACTGTAGGGCAGGGCATGTGTACAGGGGGGTGGAGGATAAACTAAGTAGTCTACTCCAGAATTACTGGAGTAGTTCTTTCCAGAGGTGCCAGAACATAACTGCCATTCAGATTTAAAGATGAAAACAGCCTGAGGTCTAAGCTTCTCTGGCCTGATGTGTGTGCGCGCGCACACACACACACACACACACACACACACACATTGGGGCGTCTTTCAAGTACCCTTGAGGCTTCTGCTTGAGTTCCTTTGCTCCTTGAGAACAAGATGGTAAAAGACACATTTTGAACCCAATCCTCCCATCACTCCCATCCATTCCTTGGATGCCACACAGATGTGTGTATGGAGGGGGGTGTTCTTGCTGAAGGATGAGTTGGTAAAAGTTGTGTGCTGACCACTCCTTTCCCATCAGAAGTTGGACAGCTGCTGCACATCTCCAACTCAAACTCTGGATCTCCAGGGTACATACCTGTTGGGCATTGGTGGCAAGTGTCTGGATCTGT
The DNA here is from genome assembly GCF_047511655.1 of Castor canadensis. Taxonomy (NCBI): domain Eukaryota; kingdom Metazoa; phylum Chordata; class Mammalia; order Rodentia; family Castoridae; genus Castor; species Castor canadensis. Next base: position 132,245,780 of record NC_133392.1, read on the forward strand.
CCCTGCACGACCTGGGTGCCTGATACAGGCTGGGCTAAGCGGATATACTGCAGCTGACCGGCATTCAGCTGCACCTAGGATGGGACAGAGACAAAGAGAGCAAGGGGAATGAACTCAATCACCTACTGGCAAACTTTCTGTGACCCCCTCATGCCCTCCAAAGCAGCCTACCCTGAAAAAAGTATTTTTAAACAGAAATCAAAACAAGCAAAGCACCACCCCCACCCTACAAGTCACATAATACAAAAGGACTTTGGAAAAACGTCCCAGATCTTGTCATGTATGGAACAGCATGGCTGCATGTTGATCAGAGCTCATCTAATCAGAGCTTGTCCAAGGCACTTATCTTAAAGACTAGCTGACATTATCAGTATGCCTGTCCTTTAACTGTGGGCCTCCTTCTCTCCATCTCTATACTTCCCAATACTGTTAAGCATTCTAGGGTCCACCAGGAGCCCAGATGGCTGTCATTCTGTGTTGCAGTCCTAGTACTGCCCAACCCCATGCTGCACATCTTGGAGGAAAACGCTCGTCTGTTTTATTGTCTCTGTCTCCAGAGCCAGGTCCAATGGGGGTCTCTGGGCTTTGAGGATCCTTGGTGTTCAGCACCAGCTTCTGGCCAAGTATCTCCCAAGGGGAAGCAGAATCAATAAACCTCTCACAGAAAACCCCATCATGGGAAACCAAAGCTACAAAAGTGCCCTTAGAGTCCCTCATGCTTACGATTAAGTCTCAGATAATACAGTAATACCACAGGCTGCATTTAATTGTGTGTTAAAAGCCTTAACTCAGGCTCTTAATGCTCCAGTGTGCCATGAAATTCTTAGTACTTTGAGCTGGGGTGCAGGGAGGATGAGGCAGTTACATGAGGAGTTGTGGCTCAGCAGAGACAACAGGTAGTAGAGGGCAACCATTCCTACCCATGACAGAGGGGCTGAAAAGGGCTGGGGGCACAGGTCAGTTTGATCTGTCTGTCTGGAGGACAGAAAGCACCCTCCTGGCTGCCCGGCCCACCTTTGTTGCAATGGGAGCTTCTTCAAGCTGACAGTGTCATATCTCTGTCCTGGCACAAGCTCCTCCTGGCCTTCAGGAGCTAATCTCACTGCAGGAATCTAACTTCCATAAGGAAAACGCTGTTAGGAAGCGTTCAATCACTTACTTGCAGTGTTCAAGCAAATGGTTCTCTGAAACTTCTGCCCTCAAAGAATTTAAACCACCAAGAAAAACTCACTGAAGTTCTTTGGTAGACCATTTCATAATTGTCTGCTTGAGGTAAAATGGAGGAACACAAACTCTAAAACCATTAAGCATCTGATTCAAATGAAACAGGGCAAGAGTATTATGACCTATGGTCATTTCTTTCCTGAGATTTTGACAAGAGGAACTGCTGGGGAGTTGTGATGCCATACCTAAATTCCCTACCAATTGTAATGCAACTTCCTGGTGACAGTGTTAAGTTGCTTATGGGAAGGAAGGCAGCTGGGAAGAAGCCTGGGAAACCTCAATTATTGATACTGATAGTGGCTGGTCCCAGATGTCACCAGAAAGTCAGCCAAGGATCCCAGAGTGAAATACCAGAGGCTTGCCCCAGGGGAGGAGGAAGGGGAACTGACAGTCACAGGTATTTTAAATTTCCTAGCTGGAAAGCTTTATTACAGAGAAAATAAGCCTATCCCTTGGGTTTCTAAAAGAGAAGTAAAGTTTCTGTCCTGAAGGTTATCACTGTTATAAGCATACTGCTGAGCAGCTTAAAGGGTCTAGTAATGCAGACTCCTAAGAAGGTGTCCAAGACCAGTGAAGATAAGGTTGTGGATTCTGCAACAAATCTGAGCTAAACCTTTATGCCACAGAAGATTAAAGTTACTGTGACATGGGAACTTTTCCTTAGTTTAAATTACCTTGTTTTGGTTCTTTCACATACAAAAGGAGAACCATTCATTAAGGTCTTGGGGCTAAAACAATGAGGCAAGGCAGAGCCCAGGCACCTGGAATTGGTGGTGTGGGTATATGTGTATAAGAGACAGACAGAGGCAACAGGAAGACAGGCCAGACACACACACACACACACACACACACACACACCCCATTTTCCTAAATTTTCTCCTGGCTTATTATTTGGTAACTTAAGTTCCTAAAACTGAGCTCAAGATACTTTTTGAGCTTTTTTTTTCAAAAGAAGTGGCTATCAAGTGAGTATATGCACCAGTCTGCATACTCTATGATACTTCCCAGTTTCTGGTGGCAAAATGGCCAATATACAGACTGTGATTGTTTTATATCTATAGTATATATAAAATACATTTTATAAAAGAATAAGTAAAAAAGATTACAAATCTTTTTTACAAATCTAAGAAATGAAATCCCTCAGGGCACACAGTAAGCAGTAATCTACAGCAAAGGAATGCGTAAGTTAAATGAAAGCCAAAAATATACTTTGCTGCAGGCGCCACTGGGAACTGACTCATGAATATGCAACAAGTGTATTTATGGCCTTCCCTATACACCTCCCTCTTGTTCTTTGCTAATCGAAAGACAGGCCAACCTCACAGGGCTTTTGGGCCCTGGATTGGGGTAGTAGTTACACTGACTTCTCTGTATGGGGGGGGAGTGAGGGGAAATCGAGAAGAGCAGCCCCAATGTGGTGAACCTGAACCTGGACTGAAGCAAAGTAGAGTAAATATAGTGAAGGAAGCTGGGGGACAGGGAGAAACAGAGTGTAATGGGAACACAGATTTTAAAAGAGACACACATATTGTGTGTGCAGGGCATAAAATGTTAAGATACTTCCATCACAAGCTGAGAACAGAGCTATGCAGGCCAGGGAAACAGGCTTACCGGGATCTGCTGGATCTCTCCTGTGTTAGTGATGATCTGCTGCATCACCTGCATGGTCTGTCCAGTGCCACTCTGGGCCTGCTGGGCTTGACCCTGAGGCTGGGCCTGCACAATCTGCACCTGCTGGCCTTCTCCAACCTGCATCGTCACAGGCGTGGTCTGGAAGAAAGAGTCAAGAGAAAGCTGCCCAAGCTCTGGCTGAGAGCCTGAAGGATTACCAGAGGGCTAAAAATGAATGGTTATGCAAGAGTACACACTTTATTAATGTCTAAATTCATCTCAACACTATTAAAACTCAACCTGTAGCGTCCTTTGGATCTAAAGCACTGAAGTTAACTCTCTTAAATGAGAGATGAGAAAGCCAAACCAGGCTTCAAGCTCAGAGTGCAGAATATTTGCCTGGGCCCCAAGCATAAATGCCTGGGCTTCAAATGTTGTAACTTTTTATGGCCCTTTCAATGGTAATGTGCATGCAGCATAGAAAAAACTCGAAAGCAATCACAACATTTCACTTGAGAAATGGTCACGGTCAAGCCTAGAGCACATGATTTGGAGGGCAAAATAAAACAGAAAGCGGCCCCGGGAATTTATTAAATCTAGAGTCTGAGCTCCTTCTCAGGCATGAATGACAACTCTGGACCTAGTCCATGCTAGCTTTCACCCCGTTCAAGGAGCAGAGCAACTCCTGCCTACATTTGCCAGATGGCTGCTCTGGACCACAGCATGGCTTCCTATGGGACAGTTGATACATTACACACTGATCTGACTCTTAGCTGAGCTTACCTCTAATTAGAATTTTAACTTTCTAGAAATGGAAATTTCAGATTAAAGAAATTTCTGCCCAATATATATGACTTGGCAGAGTCTGTGTTTTCAATCACAACGGCTTGTAGTTCTAGGAAGCTGATTCATTGGTGAGGTGGTAAAGATCTGTCACATGAGTTAATCATTCCTTCAAATCTCAAGACTTTAGCCCTCAATGTGACTTCTTACCAATTTCCCAGAGAAATAAGCCCAGCATACATGGTGGTGGCAAGTAGTGGAGGTGGGTAGAGTCCTTTAAACCACACCTGTAGTACCAACTTCAAAGCCCTCAAACCCCCACCTCGATTCAGACACAGCATCTCTCTGCTCTGAGCTAATCACAGCAATAACATGGCTCTGGGAGTTCCAATGAATTATGAACTTCAACTGATGTTGCTGTTCTGATGTTCTTAACTCTGACTGCAGAGGCCTATTAGACATTATAACTATGCACCTAGAGTTACAAGGGCAGAGGATACATTCTTGGAACAACAGATAAGATTCAGGAGATTATTAGGTAAGGAGAAATTACTGCAAGGAGGAAGATAGGGAAGAAAGATGAGAGGGTTCTCAGTGTAAGTACCTGTGGTAGGTAGGATACCACAATTTTCAACTCAACCTACCCCCAAATCCCCAGAAGTAGTTACCAATTGAGAACAGAAAACACAGAATTCACTTTACCACAATATGCATTACTCCCAGTTTTGCTTTAGTATGTATCCTCTTTCAAAGGATATTTGCACTCAACTTGAAACAGCCACCACTATAGGTCCAAGGCCACCCTGAAGCAGCAGGACAGCAAAACAATAGCTGGGAGGGGCCAACTTCATCATCCTCCCAAGCCTTATCAGCTGCAGGCCGAATAGATCTGGGCCAGCAGAGAAGACAGATGAAATTCTCGCTGACTAAAAAAAAAAAAAAAAAAATACATGCTGCCAACTCATCACTGTACGATATCAACCCAATTTTCCCAAGAGGATTTCCAAGGTATTTCTAAATCATTTCAGGAAAATGAGGGTTTGTGTTAGCATGGCAGCTGCCAAATCATGTATGGTGTGCCCTGCTGTCAAGGCAACAGCCCTGGGCTTCTTAGGCTAATCAGCCAATCAGGGCTAGCCCTTTGAAGCCTCCCTTGAAGTATACTCTGTAAAAGGATAAAGCCTTTAGCAGGTAAAGCTCTCTCTACTGTAGAAGCACCAGCATGAGATAAGTAAGGCTCTTTAGGTATCATGGTGCAGTGAACACCTTGAGGCAGGGACTGGACTGTGATCATCTTTGAACCCCTCCTGCCTAACAACATATCTGATGTACAGAAAATAGTTAATAAACTTCTGTTCTATGGATAAATTAGTAGAAAATAAACCCATCTCTACACCAATGTTGTTCTTCTAGGCAAATCCAGCTCATTTTTATAGTATTCAAGACTATCCAGGGTATGTTCCCTGGACTTGCCTAGATGGTCCCCTATGCTGACTGCACTTTCCATCACTTCCTGTACTGTTTCTCACTTCTAAGCCTTCGCTGTGCTGCACCCTCTCCTGGCAATATCATCCTTTCTGGCTTAATTTAACTTCTAGTGTTCCCTCTAAAACTCATAATATTCCCTTCAGGAAACTTCCTTAACCACCTCCTCTTCTACCACCTCCTCGTATCTTTGTTAGGTACTCCTTTTGATATACTCCCATAATACTCTGTACATAATTCTAAGATTGTCTTACTCTTCCCACATGGTGGAATATAACCTTTAAGTATCTGTACCACAACTAGATTGTGAATTCCCTGAAAATCAGGATTATTTTATTTATGCTTATGTCCCCAATACCTAGCACAGGACTTTACTCACAGAGGATGCTCACTGTTTGATGAATAAATAAAGTAATGACTGACAGAATTTGGATTCAGAGCTCACAGTACTGAGTCCTCTGCAGCCTCTCATGACTCCCAACGGATGGTACTGCTCTCAACAGTACTATGGGGGAGAGAAAAAAATCCTCTGATTACTATTGTAAAAAGAGAAGGTAACCTGACACAAACATGGTGGGACAGAGAAATGCCAGGGAGGAGAGAAGAGGAAGGCAAGCTGGCAATGATGCCTGATCTCCCTCTTAAGGGCACAAATTCCAGTTCTGCAACAAACACACAGACAGCAGGCATGGAGTCTACTGAAAAGACCTTCTACAGAGATCCCAGCACTCTTCACGGGCACATTAGAGAGATTTTTTTTTTTCCTTCTACAATGTCTGAGCTCATAGGGATCCTGGAGAACATCTTGTCCACTGTACTTTCCTCATCTGACCTATGAGGATAACAGGGTCCAGAGAGATTAGGGCGATACACTTTGCCTCTGTGCCTGAGTCGGGGAAGGAGGAAGCTCAGGTTTCCAGACTTCAAATCCAGCATTCTACCCGCTTTCCCTATCCAAACCTACGAGGCACTAGGCATGTGCCCTCAGCAGCTCACAGACCTGGCCCTGCTGGGGCTGTGCGATGATGATCTGCCCAGGCTGGATGGTGGTCGTGGAGCTGGTGGTCTGCTGGCCTTGCTGCTGCCCCTGCACTTGGACAGCAGTGGGCTGCTGAGCCAGTGTGAAATAGTACTGGACGGGCTCGGCAGGAGTCACAGACTGACGCACCTCCTCCTGTAGGGTGGAAGGAGAAGCAGGTAAGGGGAAAAGAACCGACTCAGCAACCGCCAGTGAATTTCCACTCTTCCCCAAACAGGCTATGTGCAGTTGCCTGCTGAATGCTGAGCTCTCCACATTTAAAGCCAAAGGAAAGTAGAATCTGGAGACCAGTTGTGCTAAATCGAACTAAAAATAACAGATTCTTTAGGCTTCACAAAACATACAGCCAATTTTCTAAAGCTCTGAGTAATCACCCATTGCATGATGAGTTGCAAACAGGCAAATAATTACCGTAACTAAAAACCAAGCAGCAGCAGTGCTTGTCAGTAAATGCTGTCAAGGCCTGCGATCTGAGACCAGTGCTAACCGCCAATGCTGGGAAGATGCTACCCAAATTCACCACTCAGGCTGGCCCCAAATCTCCCAAATAGGCAGCACTCTTCTTAGTTTGCTCTCACTACTTCAGGTGGGACGAGGCAGGGCAAAGGGGAACAGGGCTTTTCCTGGGCTAGAATTTCATAATCAAATGTCAGGTTTGAGAGCACTGGTAGGCAACTGCCCAGCTTTTCACAGCACACTAGAAGTTCTGTGGTCACTGAGGGCATGTCTATCCAGCGTCACATCTGGTTCTGGTTGTACTTAGCCACAGAAGCACAACCCAGGGGGCCTGATGGACAGCTCTCCGCTGGGATGCTGCTTGGCTGACTAGGGAGGCCACACTCTGTCCGATCTGCTGAGTGAAGAGACTTTTTCTTCAGCTGACGTTTTCCATGGCAGAAGGAGTAAACAACCCTCTCCCAGCCACTTTGAACTCACAGCTGAGAGTGTAGGATGTTTACACATACTACAACATGGTTACGGCCCAGGGAGTCCGGGGGGTTGGTTGGCCCCTGACCACTGACAGAGATCGGCTTCTGATCCAGAGTGACCTGTGACACACGGTGCCCCTGCCTAAACAACAAAAATACAACCATGTAGGCTGGCTGAGTGAAAATATTAGCTAAATTTACTCACTTCCTTGTTCTGAATTAAGTTTGCCAGATTTCAGAAAAGGAAAATAAAAAGTACCTCCCTCAAGGTACAGAGACCCTGTGGACTGCCTCAATGTTTCCCTAAGTGACATTTACAAGGTCAGTACTGACCCCTCCCCTCAATGAGTTAGGTACCCCCCACAAACTGTGCTCATTACTGTCCTCATTATCTTTTATTTTTTAACCTGAATATCAAGTTAATTGCTGGTTCTGCTCAAAAGTAAATAAAACATTACCTTTCTTTAGCTCCTCACTGCCCCTACTATCCCCACTGAGGCTCTCAATAAGTGCTGGGTGAGTGATGAGTGGATTTACATAGCTAAGCAGAAAGCTGGAGACAGGAAAGTACTTTCTTTTGCTACCTTTAGGATTCTGTGGCCAGTGTGTGAAGAAAGCTGGTGTTCCCTATAGTATGGGACCGGGTATTCTTTTGCTTGCCTAGTGACTGGTGGCCCAGGATATTAGAACTAAGACTGCTAAAAACTAGCCTGCATAACAAGGTTTTCTGATGGTCATCCACTCAGAGTAAAGATACAAAGTATCATTCTGGGTATCTAAGCAAGTCTTTAAACATAAAGTGAGGGCTGGGATGTAGCTAGGTGGTACAGCGCTTACCTAGCATACATGAGGCCCTGGGTTCAATCCCAGCACCAAAAAAGAAAAGACAACAACAACAACACAAAAAAAAAAACATAAAGTGACCTTGTATTCTATGTTTTCGACCCATACAGTTTAAATCCTCAAAATGATCATGCTGAGGCAGGACAAAAAGGAGATCCCTTTTATTTCATCTAGGTCGCAGTTTCCAGAACTTAACGTTGACAAAGCCAAATCCATTTCAATTCTCACTTCTTACCATTATAAGCAAATGCCAGCCTAACTAGGTCTCAGCTGAGGCAGGGAGAAAATACTGAAACTCTTTAATACCATGAAACAAAGGCTAACTGCTCTTTTTAAAACTGCTGAGATAGGTTCAATGTATTATTTTCCACTGAGGTCTTCCTTCCTATTTTATAAAAAACACAAATCACTAAAGTCCAGACCCAGCTTAAAAAGGCTCTTGGGTGAGGAGAGGGTAGAAGGTATAGAAGATTGAGACCCAGAACCAGCTCATAGGAGCCTAGGGAACAGGGAGGCCCTGGTACTTCCTATCTTTGACCTTTGGTTATTTGTCTCCAGGTGTCCATGACTACAGCTGATCTAGCACTGAATATGGTCTTTTTACCAAACAAAAAGCAAACCCTTTACATACTCCTTCCAAAAGCCAAAATACCCTTTTGTTAAAAGCTATGCAAGCAGGTAGCTTCTCTATGCTTCCTACTGCATCCTCTTAGGTAGTTAACAGTGTGTAGGGCACTGAGTATCAACTATTAGCACTTAGGTCTGTGTTGTCATGACAAGGCATAGCTGTTTTCACATCACTGGGATGGATCTTCTGCATTATGAAGACTCATTATTCTGCCAATGGAGGTCAAGCTAGCAAGGGAATGATTATGCTTGATTTAAAGAAATGAGTGAAAAGGTAATGACATTTCAATGGGAAGGAACTTTCAACTCATAGCTTAATGGGACAGAAGTCAGACCTCAGTTACTACCTTCTATTTTCAGTCTTTATTTGCTTCCCTGAAGAAAAGTGAGATTCCCAAGCATCTCTGAGAAGTCAGGGGTCCTAGACCCACAACTCAATATTCTGGTTCGTTCCTTCTCCCAAGAGTGGGACATTACCCTAAACACTAGAATAATCCCTCGATGCCTGGTTCAATCTAGAATGTGGCACTTGTTCAACTTTAGCAGTGGCCTCTCCAACGAGAGGGCTTGTCCTTGGAATGTTTTCAGAGGCTGACACTGACAGACAATGCCAGAAAGTGAGCAGCATCACATCTTAGAGCCAATACTACAGTGCTATGTAGTCAACCTCAGACTGGAAAAAAACTACACATGCTTTAGTAGCAAGAGTGCACTGCTGCCTCCTTCAGAGGGTGAATTTTGGAGAGTAGGTGCTTTTAAAGGACTCTAGGAGGTGTCAGCCAATTTGGAGTTTGGAAAAGCGTCATGTCTACAGAGGATTAAAAATGCTATCTTAGAATTTCAGGCCAGCTTTCAGAAATCTCAACCTTTCAAAGGCCAGGCAGCATCTGTCCCAAATAGGATGCCAATCAATAACTTGAACACCTACAAAGAACTAAATCCAGGCAGCAAGGAGCTGTTTCAGCTAGACACTCTTTAAAAGGAGATGGATCAGAGCATTTCAAGTCTGACACTCTGAACCAGAAGAACTGAGAACTTTGGAGAAAGGTTAGGAAAGGCCCTTCTCTCCAGTCAGTCTATTCAGTAGGCAGTCCACAAAGAACAAGAAGTTAGCAAAATGAGAGTAAACAAGGCCTGATTTCATCATAGCATTCATCACCTTCTTTTTAGGGGGTGCGCTGCCAAGTGCCAGTAGCTCACACCTAGAATCCTAGCTACTTAGAAGGCTGGGATCAGAAGGATCAAGGTTCAAGGCCAGCCTGGACAAACTGTTAGAAGAGACGCCCATCCCCAAAAATAACCAGAGCAAAATGGACTGGAGTTATGGCTCAAGTACCTGCTTTGCAAGCACAAAGCCCTGAGTTCAAACAGTCCCACAAAAAAAAAAAAAAAAAAAAAAAAAGTACAGGGGGCTTCTGATGGAGGAAGAAAAAAATCCCAACAAGGAAAACAGAAGTGGTATTTTTTGCTCTGAAGGAAAGGAAGTGGTCTGAATTCTTGTGACTTCTCAAGAGAGGAGGAAGCACCCCAAGAAGAGGAATTGAGCCCACGGGCACAAACCTGCAATATCTCAAAGCCGATGCGCAGCTGGGGATGACTGTGGCAGCCTGCCGCTGTAAACATCCGACTGAAAGCTCCTCTGAACACCTTACAGCTTCCAGTCAAGGATGTTTACAGTAGCAAAGACTGCCCAGAAAAATGGAGCTGTAGTGAGGCACAATCTGCTCCAGTAGGGCTTGCTAATCCATAGGTCCCCATGCAGGGTCACTGCTAATGTCAATTAGGATGCCCACCTGTCCTACACTATCTCTGACTGGTTATTAATATGGGCCAGCATAAGGAGAATGGGCACGAAATGACTGTGGTTCTAAGGATAATATACTATGAAAAAATTTATTAAAAACACTTAAAATCTACTAACAAAATAAACCAAGCAGAACAAGGTATAGGTTTGCTCCTATGAGACGCTGCCACTATTTCCCAAGTGTTTCTATTACACCTAGTGAGTCATGCAAACCATGTGCCTAAAACAATGAACTACACAGGATGGGGGTCTATTATAATTGCAATTAAGAGTTAGCTATATGCTCCCAAGTACTGAAAAAACAATTGGTGTGACCTCTGGCAAGGAGCAGGCAGAAGAGAGGGGCAGGAAGACACATTGTTTCTTGTGATTGCCAAGGAAACACTTTAAGTGGTAGTTCTCAAATTTGGTTGCACACTTTTAGTGTGTACTTAGGAACTTTAAACAGCACTGATGCCTGGGCCCCAGCATCACAGATTCTGATTGGACTGACAGGGAAGATAGAGCCTAGGCACTGGTCTTTCTTAAACCCCAGAGTTCTAATGTGCAGCCAGGGGACAAGAGAAAGCCACATACAGAGTAAGAGAAAACAAAGTCCACTCACTCCAAATGCTATTTTGTACACAAAGAAGCTGTTTTTTAAAATCTGGTATCTACAACTCACTGAGAATGTTCTCCCATACCAGGTTAAGAACTCTTGATAAGACTTCCTTAAGATACTAGAATCTTTAATTTTCATTTTGTCTCTTTTCACTGAAATAACACCTCAGAGGCACTGAGTTAAAAGTATCCATAAATGAAAAAGAGAAGGAGATGTTAAGATGGAACAGTAAATGCCTTGTGCAGAGAGTGAGGAGTGTATCTGACAGCATTGTGCCAAGGCTCTGCAGTCAGCAGCACAGCCATGTCTTCCCCAGCTCACCTGGCGCTTTGGAGGTTTCAATTCGTCTCTTGGCACAATATCGATAAGAAAGTCAAACTGATCAAATTTTGTAATTGCCATGGCGATATCATTCCTCTGTAACAAAGAAAAGAAGAATGAAAAACTGACCTGGGGAGAAATTAGTTCACCTGGCTTTATACTCTCCAAGTAAGAAAAGAAGATGACTTTAAGCTAAACTAAATACCCCTGGCCAGACTTGCTGGGCACAAATTAACAAAAAGAAAGATACATGTAGCTCTAAACAGGACATTTAAGCCTTCACTCACTACTATTCCTGCTACATCTGGTCCCAAGGTTCTCTGTGTGATTATAAAAGTATCACCCTCCAGCTAAATTAGGACAAAGCCAGCAACTTCAACTGGCAGATTTCTAGTCATTCTGTGGTTAGCAAGGCCAGCCTATCATTCAACCTTATAAGCTATTTTAGGCCCTAGTAAGTATTTTGTCTTTGCATCACAAGTAGGTATATTCTAGTCACTTGATCTATATATGTTAGTTCCCACAAGGCTATGACGTTTATTTTGTAACTCAAAATTGCAGTGGTAAAATCCATGGTTTAAATCTGGTCTAATGTGGCAAGAATGCTGAAGTTTGAAGTTACTAGAGGCAGGTAGAGAGCACAGGAAATCAGCTCAGAATTAAACCATGGTTTGTTCAGATGGGATTTTTCTCTCCAAGTGTGATACTTCCTTCAAGTAATAAAATGTTAAAGTTTTGGGTTTTTTAATTAAAAATCCAACACATTGTGTATACTTAAGATTTGTGTATTTTGATTGCTTATTTATTTATTTACTTATTATTTTTGTAGTCCTGGGGACCAAACCGTGGGGCTCACACATGCTAGGCAAGTGCTCTTCTACTGAGCTACATCCCCAACCCTGAAAATTAAAAAAAAAAAAACACACACACACACAAAAAAACCAGAATTCTAGTGAATGATATGCGTACTTGAGTATTTAAGAGAAAGTAAACTTTAAAATTCACTTAAAAATAGATGAGTTGATAGATGGATGAAATGATAGATAAGAAGATAAAATTAGTAAAATGTCAGTGTTGGAATTTGGGTAGAAAATACACAGATGCTGAGTGTAAACTTTGCTTATGTTTGAAATTTTTCCATAATAAAATACTGAAGGAAAAGTCAACACACTATCAGAGACACTTAGCAACCTTTATATACCACACCTTAAGTGAAGGTGACCCATTAGACAAAGTAGGAGGGGACGGAAATTTTCTGTTTTTTCCTTCCCTGGTATCTGTGATGGCCTCAAGCCACTGAAATGCAAAACTCCAGTCCACCCTTCTTGCCAACCACCAGCTTGATACTGAAGCAGGGCACATCTTAAAGACTGCCAGATGAACACAATAGAGTGTCACATTCTTGATGATGTCACCTACTCAAGGTATCTAAATGGCTCATCTATGGACAGAATAAAGGGAGAGGGATGAGACAAAACAATAACTTCCAAACATACACCAAAATGTTCTCGAGTATTCTGGAAATACATATGCACTTAAATTGATCTAAAATTTTTACTTTGTCTTTTTATTTGGGGAGGGGGGAGGTAGTACTGGGGTTTGAACTCAGGGCCTCATGTTTACTAGGCAAGCACTCTAAAACTTGAGCCATGCCCCCAGCCCTTCCTTGTCTTTATTTTAGCCATTCCAGTGAGCAGAAAACAGCATTATATTGTAGTTTTAATTTGTACTTACTAGATGACTAACCTCTTCATAATCTTATCAGTCATTTGGATACCTTCTTTTTGGAGGGCTGTTCAAGTGTTTTGCCCATTTTATTTTTTAATCTGAATTGATCTTGATGGTAGCTTTTACAGGGTCTCCCTAGATCCACAGACTTATTTCAAGGCAGCATACATTAAGTTTTGCAATTTGCACATGCTTATCATTCACTAATGTTCAGTATTTTTTTTCTTTTTTGCTTTAAAAGTAAAGTACACAAATCTTCACTTTATGTTGCAGTGTCTAGCTGCACAAGAATGCAGGCTCCATGAGGGTGAAGATTTTTGTCTGTTTTATGTATTGTTAATCCCCAGAGCCTAGAAAAGTACCTGACACATTGTGTTTAGTGAACATTTTATAGAACAAATAAATAAACGCATGTATTTTCAATTTTGTAGTTAAAGGGAAATGAGGATAAAACAGAATTTATTTTCTTGCCTTCATTATTAAAATACTGTCACTGTTTTGTATCTGGGAAACCTGTCCTCCAAGAAGAGGACCTGACTGATGACAGGATGGGGGGATGGGAGGGATTCTAGAGGGTTCCACATACAATGTGAAGATTGGCTTTCCTAGATTTAAAAAGAAGAGAAGAGAAGAAAAGAAAAGGATTGCCAAGAAGGCTGACAAGGAACAAAAAAGCTAATGAAATGAAGACTATGGAGTCTTTCTGGATTATTGGGTCCTAGAGTTTTCCAAGGCTCCCAACCAGAAGCTGTCACATCTGGAAACATAAATATTCTGTCACTTGAGCCTTTGCTTATATGAGGGCTCACCAAGTGAAGCATTCCATCATTGAGCTGTGAAAACCACGTGAGAACTGAAAAATTACGACTCTTGGTAAGGAAACGCTATTGCCACTGCTACAAGGTATGTCTGTATCCCAAAGAAAAAGGAAGATGACATTAAATGCAGCCTGACAAAGGGCAAAGGAAGAAGCCTATGTGGTCCAAAACCATGTAAGAGAAGCAGGCAAAGGCAGCTCTTTTTCCTTGTATTCAAGATATGAGTCTGCAATATTACCTGAAGAGTACGACGCTTGTTATCCTCTGTGTGGATCCAGGCTCGAAGAGTCAGCTCTGTGATAAAAATCTGGGCTGCCTTGGCAAAGAGCACAGGGGCTTCTGCACTGATCATCTGCAACAGATGTAGGCCCTCTCTGTCAATCACCAGTAAATTATTCAAACTAGTCAGTCTCTTGCCTCACAGCCTGCTATGGGGTGACAACTGAAAAAATAAGAAGGTATCAGAGAGCAAGGAAGGAGGAGAAGGAATGCTTCACTTACCATGTGCCAGACCCTATACAAGGTGTTTTCTTTTTCTTTTTTTTTGGTGGTACTGGGGCTTGAACTGAAGACCTCATGTTTGCTAGGCAGATTCTCTACCACTTGAACCACTCCAGCAAGGTGCTTTCTTATCCTCTTAACAGCCTTTCAAGAAAACTAGAGCTTAGGAGAGGCGAAGTGACTTGACCATAGCCATAGAGCCAGTAAATGACAGAGTTTGTTTTAATCTAAGGAAAGACAATGGTTTGAGCACCAATGATTTATGTAAAAAATCTCGGACCTTGTTTTCCTCACAATGAAAAAGAGGACAACCTTCCAGTGTTATTGTAGGACTCAAATGAGATAACCTCTGAACCCAGTACAGGGCCTGGCATGTAATAAGTGCTTAAGCAATGTAAGCTGCCTCCATGTGTCTGACTTCCAAGGTCAAGCTCTCAATCAAAAAAAAAAAGCTCTACACTGTTGGTGAAGTGTATGCAGGAAAGAGCCACACGAAGAGCTCTGGGTTAAGGAAAGAGATGAGAATCAGAATCTTGGTTCTACTAATATGTTTAGTGTAAGTCACTTCACCTCTTTGTGTCTACTTCCATATCTGTAAAGTGGAACCAAGAATTCTTATCCTATGTGAGGGAGCTAATAAAGGGGGAAACTGCTATCGACTGTTAGCTTTCTGTACAAATACAAGAGAACTATTAATTTTGAGAGGTAAAGAGACAGCTGTTCTTCCCCTCGGTGTTGTAATTGAAAGTAAACTCCTAAGAATACAGAAATGGCCAGTGCCAAGGAAACCTTCACAAGTATAATTCACTCATGTAAAATAAACTAATAAGTCAAAGATCAGAACAGGTGCAATATCATCATCGGAAATTTCTTACATCACAGATTAACAAAATAGGAGACGGCAGTAAGATGCTAAGATGATGGCACTGTCCTGCTGATAAGATGATACAAGCTCTTTATATTACATAGTGAAAAGAATTAGGGATACCACATGATTTTAAAAGCAAATACTCAGCATCTTCTCAGTATCTGGAAAAAAACAGGGTATCTCTAATTTTTCAGAGAAATACAGTAATTAAAACTGTTCAATTTCACCTTATTTATGAGATAACCTGTTATTTTGTTTCAGACAAAAACCAAAAGACAACAGATAATAACAATGCTTTCATTTTTGTTTAAACTCACCCTAGAGAAATGAGCAATATCCTACCCATCATTTTGGCTTCAAGATGAATAATAAAATAAATGTGAATTCACCTTCACATCTTCATCCAGTTTCATAATCTTCTTAATACGAGCCAGTGGGAGTTCCTGTACACGGAAATCTTTCTGAAATGAGCAAAAAGAGTGGTGGGGATGAGCAATAGGTGGCAGAGCACCACAGACAGTTAGCAAACACTGACTGGTTTAGACCCTCCTTTTAGGAAAAAGGCATGAGAGAAGGGATAGATATAATGAAGAAAATACAAGCTCCAGAGAAAAATTCTTCTTTACTTAACCCATGCAGAATCCCAAGAAATTACGGGGTTTTAAAAGAAAACTTACAATGGCCTTTAACAGTACTCTCATGAAGGGCAGCCCAACCAGTACCAGATTCTTTGCCTCAGCTCAATAAAGAGGTACGTTACAAGTGCCATCTTTTTCATATGTGCATACAATGTTTGGGTCCATTAAAATAAACAAAACAAAACAAAAAAAACAACCAAGTGCCATCTTTTTCTTCTTCTTCTTTTGCAAGTAAGTTTACCAGACTACAATATGCAGACTAAGGTGAAATCTTTGCCTCAGGAACATTCCTCTAAATCGTCAGTTCTGTGTTCTATTCAGGGACTACAAGGGCAAGAACCAGCAGCACCTGACTGCAGTGACTTATGGTTCTTTTCTTAGCTAGTTAGATACTGGCCCTTTCTGACCTTTGCAGCAATCTCACAACAGAAATTGGCAAAAGACTCCTTTCATATCACAGCACAAAGGCCTTGTCTCCAAAATTTATTTCAGAATGTGGGAAGAAGGGTGTAATAAAAGGGTGAGGGTGAATTTACCAGCTGCTACTTTTTCCTTAACAAATAGGACTGGGATGGGAAAAACATGCAACTTCACTGGATGGGATTTAGGAAAGGGCTTTTGACTGGCACTACTCAACTACGTGCAATTTAAGTCCTTTTTTTTGTTGTTTTATTTTGAAGCTGCTGGTATTTAAACACATGTCCAATGATAGATGCAATTCTAGAAATAAAAGTCAATTTTGAGTTTCAGAGCTGCAATAAAGAGAAAGGTACAAAGGCAAGACACTAAATTCAGAAAAATCTCTGCTGGGACTGGGTGTCAAATGATTGATTCTGTAAGTGCTCTGAAATGTGACTCATTAAACCCAGTATCATTACCTGGAAATCTGCATCATCAGATTATAGGTGGAGGGGCTATTATTTGAAGTTTTATGAAACAAGCACAAGTGAACGTTCTTCTGCAAGACCAACAGAAAATGTCAAATATATGTCAAAGGCAACATTCTGGAAAAATATTCCAGAATCTATTTTATGATTACAAAAGGAAGAGCATCTATTAGGATAAATGTACACCAAGATATCTAATTTCTCTATGCAAACCAACAAGCTGTTTGGTTATCATTAGGTTATGAATTTTAAATATCAATTTTTTCATATTATCCTTTTCCTTTTCCAAATTAGGTAACATTTTCCATGAAGGCGCTATTAAAATTAACCCCAGAGTGGCAGAGGTTTAGAAGTTCAATTTACTAAAATTTCACCAAATGGAGACAGCAGAGCATATTCTCTCTATTCTTATTTTTCTCCTCCTCTTTCATTTTCTTATCCATGCAAGCCAACCAATTGTGAATGTATGAAAGATGCAAACCTACTCCTACCTTTGAGGAGCTTAAACATTATAATCTCCATCTTACACTAGAGGGGAGGAAGGGTATAAAATCCCACAGGGACACAAAGAAGGGAATAACCAGGTGGAAATGTAAGGCTGGAGGGAAAGGAGTTGGGAATGTGTCACAAGGGGGATGGCATCAAGACTCTGATGCTGAGAATGAAGAGAAACAATGAACACAGAAACAAAGAGACACAAAAACATGGCCTCCTGAAGTTTTAAATATATGACCTGAGTATGAAAGGGATCAGGAAGAAAGAGGAAGCTACACTGGGGTCAGACTCTGAAAGGATTTTTAAAAATGTTTAATCACAGAAATCAATCCTTTGTCTTCTTTCTTGTGTGGCACATCACACAAGATGCTACCCTGAAATACCAGAGAAGACAAGGGATGGCAATTTCTTTGGAAAGCCTTTCGAGATAATACATACAGATCAAGATTATGACCACAAGAGTTCATTCTCTTGCAAGTGCACTGTCATTTTGAATCCATTGTTTAACATAATTTACACAAGATTGGTCCATGATTACTTAACCAAAGCCCAAAGCTGATTAGATGTAAAACAGGGAGAAATTTATAAAACGGTCTCCTCCCAAACTCTTTCTTTTGAGAGAAACTTTTTTTACGATCCCCAAACGTTGAGATTTCAAGGGGAAGTATGTGAAAAGTGGATCTTGAAATCACAGCTTTTTCTTTCATGTATTTGCCTATCTACCTATCAGCAGTACTGATGTTTGAACTTGAGGTCTTGTGCTTGCTAGGCAGGCACGCTTACAGAGCCATGTCTCCAGTGAAAAGCGGCTCCTGAGATGTGTGCGTGGGGGTTCGTTATTGCTATCGATATCCTGGTTTTGTATAATCCTATCATGGCTTTTCAGTCACATGTAAGGGTTCATTGTAAGCTTTTGAGGAGGGAAGCCACTCCACTACCAGTAAGCCGAGGCTCACCACATTGGTTTTCAATTCAGTGACATGTTGCCCACGTCAAGAAGTTAGGGGAGGATTAGATTTTTCTTTTCAAGATTCAGTATCATCACCCCCCACCGCAAAAAAAGACTGTTAACTTTCTCTTCCCCACTCCCAAAGAAGGCCAGAGGGGTAAAACTTAATGTCAAGAAGTCTGCTATTGGTGCCAGGCATGCTGGTACATGCCTGTAATCCCAGCACTTGGGAGGCAGAGGCTGGAAGATCAAGAGTTCCTTGCTACATAGTGAGTTCAAGGCCAGTCAGATACATAGCGTAAGGCGCTAAGTTTGATCTCCAGCACTACAAATAAATAAATAAAATCCATTACTTCTTGTTCCTAGAGCTTTGCTAAACAGGGACATAAAGTATTTTATTTAATCACTGTGGTACAGTCACTTTGGTATGCTTTTTACTCAACTTGGATCCCAGTTCATACCTGGATTTATGACAATTAGAGATTTTAAGAACAACAGAACACGGTGGTTATGCTGAAATAAGAGATAAACTGCTTTCATGGGACTCAGACCAAAACAACTGGGGGCCAGGGTGTCCAACACAAAATATATCAGGTGGCAAACTTAAATTACTCGCTTTTGAAACAATCTCTGTGTCCCCAGTCTTAGAAGAGACTTGGAGTATTCTTGTGAGTTTAAGCATAATGGATTGTTAAAAATCTGTTAAACATTTGAATGTTGACCTAAAGTGTTCTGACATATCTGAAGAAGTCTGATTTTAAGAACGTCTGAGTTCTGGAAAGGTACAGACTATTAAGATGTGTGGCCATGTTGCACAGGCAAAGGTACAATCAGAGAGGCTGACACCTTCATGTACTGTAGTCAGAGTCCTGAGCACAAAGAAAAATAAGAATCTTATAAAAGAGAAAAAAAAAATCAACTCAAACTTTATAAGAGCTTGAACTCAGAGCCTCTCATTTGCTAGGCAGGCGCTCTACCATTTGAATCACTCTGCCAGCCCTGTTTTGTGTTGGATATTTCTCAGACAGAGTCTCATGAACTACTTGCCAGGGCTGGCTTCAAACCATGATCCTCCTGATCTCTGCCTCCTGAGTATCCAGAATTATAGGTGTGAGCCATCAGCACCCAGCAAATCACTCCAACCTTACTGGATCACATTCTTACTGAAACTTGGAAGTGGTGTTGCTTTGGACTAAGTCTGAAGTGGAGGAGTTTGATTCATTCAAACTTCTATTGTGCAGCTGCTGCATGCCAGCCATTCTTCCAAGCAGAAAATGCCATAGCATGAGCAGTCTAGGAATCTTTTAAGAGGATACAGAAGGAAGATTTTAATTAAGTCACCAACAGAAGAATGATTAAAAACAACTGCCTTCTTAGCTTCTTTCTCTTCACCCACGAAACCAGAACCAAAACAGAATCTTTGAAGTAATCGACTCTTTAAATCTCTGACAGACTAGATGTCTAAATACTAACATTTGGTCAACACCACAATCTGCTTTGTCTGCAATCCAACTTAAAAGGAAAACCAAATAGGTTAAAACTCAAAGCCCAGGGTCTCAAAGAAATATATGAATATCCATGTACATTCTTAATAGGCAGTAGGTGGAAGCAACCAATTGTCCATTGACAGATGACTAGATAAAGAAAATGTGGTGTAGACACATAAAGGGGATATTACTCAGCCTTAAAAAGTAAGGAAATACTGTTACATCTACAACATAGATGAATTCTGAAGACATTATGCTAAGGGAAATAAGCCAGTCACAAAAAGACAAATACTGTATGATTCCACTTACATGAGGTAGCTGAAGTTGTCAAATTCACAGAAAGAGAAAGCAAGATGGCGACTACCAAGGGCTGAGGAAAGGGGAGCTGTTTAATGAGTATAGTTTCAGTTCTGTAAAATGAAAAGGTTCTGAAGATGTGTTTCACAACAATGTGAATATACTTAACACTACTGAACTAAACATTTAAAAATGGTTACAGTAGTAACTTCCATAATTTTTTTTAAACCATTAAAAAAAAAAAAAAAAGAGTCCAACAAAACACAGAAACAGTTAAGTGTTGTGCTTAACCTCCAGAGTTCTCTGGCCACCTACCCGATTCTGGACTTAGTTTCTGCTCTGAAGCTAAAGGACAGATTTGCTGCACTGACCTAATCCTACTACATCCCAGAAGGGTGCTAGTTTTATGCCAGGTTGAATCCAGCACATAAACCCAGTAAACTAAGCCATTAGATTATCTTCCCACAATGTGAGCAAAACACCCACTTTAACTATAATCTCACTGTTCCCTCCCTTCTCTCTTCTAGCTGAGTTAGTACAGATAACTACCATTTTGAGACTGCTGAAGAGAAACAAGAACTTTTCACAAAGGTCACTCTGGAAAGACCAAGTTCATCTGCTGAAAACTTCATATAAAAAATACCACCCAGGGGTACATGTAAAATATGAATTACCACTAAAGTCAATGGGCATTCATCACAGTGAAAAGTTAGTTTCATTTATTACTTATTTACAGTCTATCTCATGAAAATACATGTTCCACAAGTACAATGATCTAGTCTGGTCTACAAAATCCAGCACAGTCAAAGTAGGTGAAAAATAAGCATGTGTTGACTGAACAAATAAATTGATTTTGTTTTATCAGAGGAAGAAGGCCACTAAACTTGAGAATTGCAGTATTAGCTCTACATTAGGAAGAAATCCAGTGTCTGCCCTGCCAGTATGCTAATAGCGCTAAGGCAGGAATGTCACAAGTATTTGTTAAGATGACACCAAATGGAACACACTTCACTGAGGACACTACACTGTATTCTGAAAATACTTTGGTTCTAAACTGCCTCACCTTATGCTACATTCTCATGCCACATATTGTACTCCTAATCCCAACCTCTACCACTCTGAACTTGTGCTGTTTCTCTAAATACAAGGCTTGGAGGCCTGCAAACCTTTGCACATACTTTTCTTGCTGCCCAGGATATACTCTCCCATCCTATCCATCTGGTGAATGCTCACTCACGTTTCAAGACCCAACAAACATGATGCCTTTACTTAAAGCCTTCCCTAACTCAACCAGAGAGAAACAAGCACTATGACTTCTGTGCTCCTACAGCACTTTGACTTTTACTGCTTTGGAACTCATCACTATGCCCAGGGTCAGTAAGTACTTAGTAAATATTTAATGACTAAACGACTCTGGTTATAATTACTAAATTGTAAGCTAGACAGTGAATAGAGGCCAGGGATGCTGCTAAACATCCAACAATACACAGGACAAACCCCTCACAACAAAGAACTATCTGGTCAAAAACATAAATAAGGCTGCTATTAGAAACTCTAATCCAAGTATGTCTCTGTCTCTTTGTGTGTGAGTGTTGTTTTGTTTTTTTTGAGACAGGGATTTGCTATGCAGCTCTGGTTGGCCTTAGACTTCTGATCTACCTGCCTTAGCTTCCCAAATATTGGGATTACAAGTGTGTGCTACCACATCAGGCTAAGTGTGTGTTTTATTTTTGTTTGTTTGTTTTGGTGGGACTGGGGTTTGAACTCAGGGCTTCATACTTACAAACCAGGTGCTCTACCGCTTGAGCCACGCCTCCAATCCATTTTCCTCTGGTTATTTTGGAGATGGGGTAACACTAACTGTTGGCCTGGACTGGCCTCAAACCTTGATTCTCCCTGATCTCAGCCTCCCAAGTAGCTAGGATTACAGGCATGAGCCATGGCACCTGACTCTAAGTGTGTTTTTTAACACCTGGAAAGAGTGCCTGGCTCACAGTAGATTTGTTGGTGAAGAAATTGCTCAATAGTCCACCAAATTATAGAACTCTTGCAGGGCCATTAAATTAGGCCTAAGAAATGAGCTATTCCTACTACAAGAAAGTAATCTTTGCTATTCTCCATTCTCTAAAAGACATGCCTCACATGTCTTTTAGACTACCTCCAAGTTAAAGTATCTAATACATATCCACATGCCTACAGAAAGCCAACAAGCTATAAAGCATACCCTTATAGCTACCTCACTTTGGGTAAATTATATTTCCATTTGCACATACACAGAAATAAACTATGCCTTTATAATGTGTTTGAATTAAAAATGTTTTAGTCTTAAGTTTTTGTTAATCATCTTTAGAAGTTTCTCATTCTTCCTTACCACTGTTAAATTCCGGATTTCTTCCATGACACGAGGCCAGAAGGATTGGAGGCTTTGCTGGGCATCACTGCTGCTAGTACCACCAAACCCTCCTTCTGTGGACATTTCAACAACTGAAAACATAGAGAAATGAGACATGTTAGAAATAACAGTCAGACTTTATGTCCTCCTCGTTAGTCATTTAGCTTTCTTTGTGGATGTTTTCACTAATTTATTCAACTTTTCAGTCTTCCTGTGGGGGTGGAGAAAGCATTTTTTGCCCTAGTCTAGCTCGTAATTTTCAATGTCATTCCCTCCAAAGCTTTTAAGCTATCCATGGCTTCTCATACTCCATGGCATAACTTACAGCCAATACATTAAAAGGTCTCAAGTGATTAATATAAACCCGAAGTCTTTAAAAAAAACAAAAAAAGGAACTACGTTTCTTTTGTTTTAGACACTGACCCCACTTCTCTGGAGCTATTGATGGTGATTATTCCTTCTAATCTCAGGTAAATCTGTTTCAAATGACATAACAGCATTAACCAATAATTGTGTGAATAGTTTTAAGTCTCTAAACTGAAACAGCATACTTCCCAATTCTTTCCTAGGCTGAATCCTGCTTTGGCACAAAGCCAAACACAGCACACCAACAATTAGAAGCTTTACAGATATGGGGAGTTAAACTTAGGATACAGAGAAAAAGGTAAGAAGCTACATTTGGTCAACTTCTTCGTGACAAAGGAGGCAAGATGGAACAGATCCCCACACTGGCTGTCATCATAAATAGTATTGTACTATTATAAAAGATTTACAGAGGGAAAGTAAACAACAAACAAGCAACAACAAAAACTCTCCAGTTAGCTTAAATGCTTACCTGGCAAACAGTGAAATGCAAGAGACAGTTTAATTGAACACAAAGAGTTAGTGATCTAAGTCTTCTATCCCGGAGAATTATTTGAAAAGGTTAACATTCCGTAGACAAGAGCTATGTAAGTCATTTAGAACTAATTCTGAGGGGTGAAAGAAAGCACCAAAGCCAGGTGTCACATGAAGAAACATGTAACTTTCTAGGCTTCATGTAGATACATGTTGGGCAGATCTCTCTCCACCAGTAGAGAGGAATGAGAGCTGATAAGCCTAGGTTTGGACTTCAAGGATATTCCATTCACTCTTAAGTATTTGTCTGGGATTGTCTAAGTGGTCTCTAATTTTTTTTCCTTCTAAAGAAAATGAAGATCTATGGCCATACCACCCTGAATGCCCCCAATTTTGTCCAAAGAAAATGAAGAAAGAAATGGAAGAAAAACAGGCATGTAATCTTCAAAGCAGATTTCTCTCTGCTGTAATGACATTAGTGGGTGATGACGTAATGGGAAAAGATTTGGAGCCAATTTCTGGTGCTGGAGGCCTAGAAACAGTTCCACATCAACAGGAATGCTTTAAGTATCTGAGAAGCAGTATGATCGTGGAGTTTCTGGAGGGAGTTAAAGGGATGAGTTGAATCACAGCTGGAAATGACTAGGTAAAATCTTGAATCCTAAAAAACCCAGTGAGAGCCCCTCAATTCAGCTCCCATGACATTTTCACTTACCACCACATGTATATGGCCTATATAACTAGTTTAGATGCATTTAGAACATTAAAAAAAATGCAATCTAGAAAAATTTAACTTATTTTTATTGCTAGCTTCCTATAAGGTATATATGTGGTGAGAGTGAGAGAAAAAGAGTAAGACTCAATTTAACCTTTTTTTAAATGGACAAATTAAAAAAATCTTTCTAGAGGGGTTGGTGGAGTGGCTCAAGTGGAAGAATGTCTGCCTAGCAAGTGTAAGGCCCTGAGTTCAAACTCTAGTACCGCAAACAAAACAAAACAAAAAAAACTATAAATAACTATGAAAAAACTCTAGAATCCTCTTACCACTGATGTGATAAATCAAAAAAAAATTTAAAAAGCTCAAAAAAGAACCTAACGTTTCATTGCATGGATCTGTGGATAGGCGTTATCTTAACACAATCTGCCGTAAATACTGTCAAAGGAGGAAGATGCACTGTTTCAATGTGACATCTTTGGGACACTTACTAATGATGAGTAGGGTTAGCTGGAGTGCAAATGTCTATGAGATTTAGAAGTTTGGTAACAAGTTTTAGCTGTCCTCTTATCTCCCCTTAATACACAACAAAGGCACATAATTCAAGAAGCACTTTTAATAACTATCTGTGCAGTCTGCTTTCAAATTTCAAACTTCCCCAGCCATGGATGTGCTGGCATGAGCAATCACCAAACATCTGTAGTCAACAGATCATGAATGAATCTTTGGCTGGCTCAAAGCCAGGCACTGTTGTAGTGGGAGTTGTGAGCAAAACAAAAAATTATTAAATAGTTTTGGAACTGAAAATGTATCAAAGGTTAAGTTTTTAACTTTAGAAGACTATCTGCATTAGAAAATCACAGGTGAATAAAGACAAAAAATACAAGCTAATAACAATGTCCCTCATGTTTTAATGCATCAGAAGTTAGGGACCAAAAATAAGACCCAGGAGACATCCAAGCCAACCCCTCCATATGGGGCTCACAGCTTCTCTTTAACCTCTGCACCAAGCCCACAACTCTATTCTAAGTGAACATTCAACTTAAATTTGAGCGCCTGCCTTTCTAATACTGGGAAGCTGGCTTCTTGGTAAGGCATTCTTTTCCTTCTTTGGGCAGCTCTGGCTGATCTTCTTTAGATTAAGTTAAATTTACAAGCTCCATCTGAGCTTTGGATTTTGACACAGCCTTTATGATTTTTCCATTCAGCAACCTCTTTTTACAAATACCAACTTAAAAAGACAAAAGCACTCTTCCTATTCCTCTCACTAGGAAAAAGAGAAAAGATTTGTAGCATTCTTCTAGCATCTTTGCAGAAATGATTAGTAATATCTCTGTAAAGGACATAAGTTGTTACTGTAAATTCTTTGAAAAGACGAGTATTTTTATCCAAAATGCTTTCCCTAAGGCAGATCCATTCTTTGCATGGAGCTTTAAAAATCAGGCCAGGATGTGGTCTGATTGTGTGGGCTCAAGCAGTAGAGCACCTGTCTAAAAGTTGAAAGCCCTGAGTTCAAATTCCAGCACCACAAAAAAAAAAAAGATCATATCTCAAGCAACATATTTTCTGAAAAACAAAACTAGTGTTTTCAATATTGCCTTACTGAGGCATGACTTAACATTAAAGTAATAAGGCCTAACTGTAAACACAAACTAATTTCGCTGGCCAACCCCTCCAAAATATTAAAAAATATGAAGCAAACTTAGTTAACCATCACCTCTTGTTTTAGTGATCAATACAAAAAAGGTGATTGAATTGATTTTGCTACAGAAGTACCTATTTATAGTATCTACAGCCCATGGAAAAATGTGCATGGTTCATCTGAGTAATGAGAAAAAGCATACTTAAAAGTTAGAAGTGAAATAAATGTTCCTAATCCCAGCACTTGAGAGGCTATAAGAAGATCTCGAGTTTGAGGCCAGCAAAGTCTACAGAGTAAAATACTATCTCAAAAAAAAGAATTAAGAGAATTATTATTCCAGGATTCTTTTCATTCCATGCTAAGTCACTGTCTTATCACTGGATAAAAGCTGACAAAGACAAAACTGTCTTGGCTACGTGAGGTGGCTCAGACCTATAATCTCAGTTATGTGGGAGGCCATAGATGGGAGAATCAGGTTCCCAGGCCCATCCTGGGCAAAAATGTAAGAACCTTCCTGAAAAATAACTAAAGCAAAAAAGGATTGGGGGCATGGCTCAAGTGGTAGCAAACACAAGGTCCTGAATTCACAAACCCCAGTACTGGGGGTAGGAAAAACCAAACAAACCTGTCTTAAGACCCAGCACATTAACTTAAATCACTCTTATGAAATATGCAACATAGAATTTCCCAGATTTAATATATTATTAATATGTAATTTATCATCCATGTTCATTAATTACTTTATAAATACTTGCATAAGACTGCCTGAAGTATTCAACAGTGTTACTAGACATAATCTCAACTCTAGTAATAGATACTCCAGTATCTATTAATTTATCTGGTTTTAAATTATCTGTTTTTTAAAAGTTTACTTTCTAAAGCTAGAAAGGGAAGAATTAAAGTCCATCATAAAAAGGCTGTTTCTCCAATGCCTAACTTAATTAATATCTCTCTCTACAAAGTGTTCTCTAAATACCTTCATCTGGAAGTGTCTCCTCGTGAACCTTCAGAGACCTTGATCTGCAGCTTTCTGGCCTCACACATTACCTGGTATGATCATTGTTTATATAAGTATCATTTCCCCCTCCTGGTATACAAACTCCTTAATAGGGGAACCTGAGTATGATTCATCTCTGGATCCCTCATAGCCATCTAGCACATGTCTGATAACTACTCCTGAGTGAAGGGCAAGAAAGTCATTGGAGATGGTCTCTCTGAGAAAACCGGCAGCTTGGAAAGCTTGACCCTGAAAGAAACCTACTGGGATTGCCTGAACAACCAAAAGAAGTGGCTATACAAGCTATTCTAAGAATTTATTTTCCAAATAAAATGCTCTCTCCAATCCTTTAAGCAAGAAGGACTAAAATTAGAAATGCACCTAAAGTGGACTTAAATAAAAGGGATGACAGAAAGAACCACACACTCATCCAAAAAGGTCTTGGAAGTTGCAAGTCAGACTAAAAGGCTGGCAACATGGGGTGTGTGCCATTCCCAACCATAAATCTTTTGCAAGTCAGAGCCTCTTCAAAAAGCTAACCAAGATAGATGAGCAAAGTCTGAAAAATTAATTGCAATGGGTAACTAGAAGATAGAGGGCAAATACCTCTGTCTAGCTATACATCAGCAACAAGAAAATCTTGATGGTTCAATGAGACAACTTGAGAGTGGCCATTCTAGCTACAACTCTTAATATCACCCATGGCTCTTTATCTTTTTTTTTTTTTTTATCTTCTACTTCCTTTTTGATGGTACTGGGGTTTAAACTCAGGGCCTAGTGTTTGCCTAGCAAACACTCCAGCCCTTTTTGTTTTTAGTTATTTTTTTAGATAGGGTCTCACTTTTGTTCAGGGTCAGTCTAGGACCACAATCCCTCTGCCTTCCAAGTAGCTGCGGTTACAGACATGTACCACCATATCTGGCTTGTTCTTATATTTATTTTTTTGGCGGTATTGACGTTTGAACTCAGGGCCTCGAGCTTGCTAGGCAGGTGCTCTACCACTTAAGCCACTCCACCAGCCCTGGCTTATTCTTTGAGATACTATCTAACTTTTTTTTTTTTTTTTTTTTTTTGCTCACTTCAAACTGCAATTGCCACCTCCCAAGCACCTGGGATTAAAGATGTGACCCACTGCACCTGGACCTCTTTTACCATTCTTGAAGAAAGAAAGAGACCTATGCAGTTTTCAAAACATCCCAAAAGCAGAGTTCCTCTTGTAAGATTCTCTTGGGAAGCTGGAGATGTGGCACGACGGTAGAGCACTTGCTAGCATATGTGTGGGAATCTGGGTTCAATCCCCAGCACTGTAAAAAAAAAAAAAAGGGAGAAAAAGAGAGAGGAAAGAAAGGAAGGGATTTTCTTGAGGTCTTTCAAGCTCTTTCTCAAGAGAAAGAGAGTACTATGCTCACCAAATCTTCCCTTAGTGATAAGTCTGGGCATGGAACAGGACTTCAAACAAAACAAAAAGTCTCATAAAATAACAAAGAATTTAATTCTTTACTATAAGTTTTAACCTGGCTTCCAAAACTATACCTTTATTTTTATCTCCCTATTATCTGGCATCTACCTCATTCTCCATACCCTTTTATAATATGCCTAAACCTACAATATAGCTCTTTGAAGTAACTAAGACCAAACAGATGCTGCTGGGAGATAATATCAAAAATCCTAACAGCACAACTATTCAAAGAAACTTCCTTAAAGTCCCTTTTTTTTTTTGCTGAGCAAAGTAGTACATATCTATAATCCCAGCACTTGGGAGGTAGAGCCAGAAAGATTGTAAGTTTGAGGCCAGCCTAGGCTACACAAACAAAATAAAACAAAACACCCAATTCTTAACCAATGTTGTTTCCTATTAAAGTATTAGAGTTGACCTAATTTGGGGCAGCGAAGTTTTACCTAAAAATATCAGCTCTTGCTATTAAATGGAAACAAATTAATCTTAGCCCAGTACTCAGAAGCAATCTTAACAGTTGGTACTACCATTCCCTCTAAATGTTCCCCAGTCCAACTTACAAAGCTGCAAGCCTTAGGTGTTTTGGGCCATGGTGTCTCCAATTATTCTGGTGTGTGCATAACTCAACATATCCCAACAAACATCTTCCTATGCGTAGAGCACCTATGTTTTTCACTTCCTTTTTTACTTGCATTGTGATGTTTTTCAAGTCCATGGTTACAAGCATTTTTTGTTCCAATATTGCTTAAGTACCCAGTGAAGTTATTAGTTCTTCACTTGAATCAGCTACAATTGTTGTATTTTAAAACTGTTACATTTAAAATGAATGAGCAGTAAAGAGAAAGGAAGAATGTGAAAATGTGAATGAACAGATGGATAAGGAAGAAGGGGGGATTTAAGCTAATTTGCACTTGCTATTTTAGATATTCTTTCAATCTACAAAGAAAAGTAGAAACTAAATTTGAGAACTGAGACATTCAAAACAATTCCACCAACAATTTGGTTCTCAGGTTTATACAGCTGAACATATGCCACTATCAATAACAATGGCTAAAAATCATAAGCCTCAACTTCTCCATAACGCAGCCAATCTCAAACCAACAAATTCATTTTCTTTTTCTTCCTCTCTTTTTCTTTTCTTTCTTTTTTATTTATTTACTTATTTATATACTGGCTGTACTGGGGTTTGAACTCAAAGTCTTTCAATTGCTAGGCAAATTCTTGACCACTTGAACCATTCCTCTAGCCCTCAAACTAACAATTTCAGAAAGAAAAAAATAATACTGCTTTGGAAATTAAGAAACCTATGTCTGTGTACTGGACTGCTGCCAATTAGCTGGTGCCCTTAGGCAAGTCACTCCACTAAGCTATTCCTAAAGCAATGTATACTGAACACTTATGTCAAAGGGGTCTCCAGTGGTCTGGTGGAAAGTCCTACATACTTCATTAGTTCATGATGTAATATACAAATGAATCCAAGAGAAGGCAAAGATAACTAGAAAGAAGAGGGTTCAACAGTCTTTATTTAAGCTCATCTAAGGCTTCTACTTAAGCAAGAAAAGCACCAAGCCTAGGGAAAAAAATCTTACTACTTATATTCTGAACCCTCACATAGCTGGGTACCACCTGGTCATACTCCCCTGGCAGACTATTCCATAGTCCCCACTACAAGTCTTATTTCCCCAACTCTGAGTAATGTCAAGTTCAACCTCTTAAGGGTGTGTCTGCCTTTAGTTCCATGAAGCTGCTGTTCAAAGTGCCTACTGGAGAAGCATCCTTCCCAAAAGATGAGGGGTTGGAAATGGCAGCACACTGTTCTCAAAGATCTGCTCACAAAGACATACTTTTAAACTGGCAAGAGTCACTTTTTCTTCAAAAACATGTTTCTGTTTGCTCTCTATTAAAATACAATCTCTGAAACAATACAGTTGTGGTATAATGGGAAAAATAAAGGCACAAAACTGGTACAAGTGATACGCACAGACACAACATTTTAAATTTTGTGCATCTTGCTTCATACTTTTTTTTATTCCTTCATGAATGCTCAAATTTAAACCATCCCTGCAATTATGACAGCAATGAAATATTACCAGTATTTTGTAGGATGGTGTAAGAGAACCAAATATTGAGTCAAGTATGCCAAAGCATGAGCCTAACAACTTCAACCCAGAAAACAAATGAGGCACTGCATCTGTTCTTGTAAATGAAATTTTCCTGGAAGAACAGCAACCCTCCTTTGTTTACGTTCTCTGTGGCTGAGTTTACAATAGAAACCATATGACCTACAAAGCCTAAAATATGATCTGGCTCCTTAAAGAAAAAGGGTCAGATAATACTTAAAACCTTGTTAGGTGTTTCATTTATCCCATGTCTACTTATGGAGAAACTTAGCACTAGAGGTTGAAAAGCTTGTTTGGATCACAGATGTTATGTGGTTGGCATCTCCCTCACCTACTCAGCCTTTATTTAAGAGTAAGATGGGGCCAGGTGTGGTGTCTTAAACCTGTAATCACATCTACTCAAGAAGCGCAGATTGGGAGGATGGTATTTCACGACCTGCATGGGCAAAATGTTAGTGAGATCCAATCTCAATAATGATGCACAGTAGTGGCATGTATCTGACATCCCATCTATGTGGGGAAAAATGTGAGATCCTGTTCAAAAAAACAAAAACAAAAAAGCCTGAGGTGTTGCTAACAAGTTGTAGAGTTCCAGCTTAAAAGGCCCTGAGTTCAAACCCCATACTCCTACACCCCACAGAAATCAATCTTAATCTCTTTTGACCCTCTAGCTAAATTTATTCAATAAATTCTTGCAGGAAGAATGTAGAGTAACTGGTTTTTCATGCCCTGAGACCAAAAGGGAATTCTGACATGAGCTGGAGATAGAAATAGAGCCAATGGCCTAAGTGAAACTGTATTCTAGAACAAAGACCCATTTCGCTTCCTGGGTCCCTTCTGAGATTTACAAACAACCTCTTGCCAGGTTTCTGGCAGGATCCTGTGCTTGGGTGTCCAGAAACAAGAAGTGTGATTCTAAAAAAAAAGTTTCAAAGATGACAACTTACCAGTTTTACAAACTACTTGCCACATACATTACCTTTAACTGTTCTTCACTTATCTCAGTGATAATCTTATCATTATCATTCTAATTTTACCCATAAGGCTAAAGATTGGATACTTTGTCACTTGCTTAAGATCACAATATAGTAACTAGTACAGTAAGAATGAAAACGCTCTAAAATTCTGCTTGTCATTTAGAATAGCTTGCTTATTATCACTTTTTGCAGTTTTAGGTATATGTTTACTTAAACTGTTCAGAGAAATGAGCAGCCTCAGCTTGGAGCACTAACTTGAATCCTTACCCCAAATGATTTTTTTTTTTTTTTTTTTTTTTTTGCGGTATACTGGGGTTTAAACTCAGGGCCTCACCCTTGCTAGGCAGGTGCTTTTACAGCTTGAGCCATTTCTCCAGTCCCCAAATGATCATTTTTATCCACTTAACTACCAAAATCCCTGTGACAATCATAGCAGATGAAATGCCATTGGCACTATCTCCTATCATACAACTATCTTTCATTTCTTTTTCTTTCTCTCTCTCTCCCCCTCCTCCCTTCTACAGATGGCATATGTTGCCCAGGGTGGTCTTGAACTCATGGGCTCAAGTGATGCTGTGCTGGGATTATAGGCACAAGCCACCACTGTCTCTGTCTCTCCATGCTCAGTCAACCCTTTTCTTTTGCCCTTCCCCTTCTCATTTCTCTAGATATGTCAGCAGCACCTGCTGGGTAAAACAAAATGTATTGGACCTGGGAGTTCTTATTAGTATACCAGATGTTTATGATCTTCAGCAACTGACTTAACTTCTTCTTAGGGCCACTATTCATCAACTGCAACCAACAAATGGGGAAAAAGAATTAGAAAGCCTTGAAAACCACTGAGCTTCAATACAAATGTCAGATGACATTATACCATCATCACTGCTCAGAGCTGTGCAAGACACCTACCTTCTCCTGGCCCAAATAGTCCCAGGAATGGTATCAAACTAAAGACCAACAACTCCCTTTAAGGTATTGTAGCAGTGACTCAATCAACTGATTTCTCTCTCAGCTAGACCACTTTTTTTTTTTTGGTGGTACTGGGGCTTGAACTCAGGGCCTTCACCTTGAGCCACTCCACAAGCCCTATTTTTGTGAAGGGTTTTCCAAGATAGGGTCTCAAGAACTATTTCCCCAGGCTGGCTTTGAACCATGATCCTCCTATCTCTGCCTCCTGAGTAGATAGGATTACAGGCATGGCTAGTCTATGAAGGGAGGAGGGGGAGGCTAAACAATGTATACACATGTAAGTAAATATAAAAATGACAAAAGTTAAAGAAAGAAAAAAGAGCCAAGTTTCGAATGCATGGAAATACAATTCAAAATAGATGAAGATCTTCTTCCATCTCTTTTATAAATATGAAATAATTTTTAAAAACCTTTTAAACCACTAAATTTAGAATGAATTTTCTAGTTCCAAATATGCAAAGAACTAAAGCTGCAAATAACTAGGAATGGTTCAAATTTAAATCCCTAGGAACATCAATGATCAATACACCTATGCAGGTTTTCCTTTCAGACTAATCCAAAAACATTTAAATTCTTAGAACATGTCTTTTTCAACACTTCAGACTTTTACAAGCTAGGAGTATATGGCTGTTTCATCTTGTGAAGGAATCAAAACATGGAGTCTAGGCAGCTCCCTACTCTACCTGGCCCCACCACCTGTTCTGAGCTCTGAAGAGAGTTTGAGGGGCTCCATCTCTATCTAAGACCCAGGAGTAAAGGCAACATTCTGGAAAGCAGTAACTTTTGAGACTAGCTCATGGATTACAACCAAAGTTTAAGGATTTCCTAAGACAGCACTGGCAAGAAGCCTGTCTTTATGATACAGGAAATTAAATTAAATATACACATTCACTAACTAGTGTCAGCTAAATTTTTTTCTCTCCCCAAGAAAACCATTTCTGGCACACAATCAAATTTATTTCTGTAAGTAGCATTTTCAGACTTGTTTGTGTCGTTATTATTGTTGTTTGGATATATTTTTAAGCCTAAAAATTTCCACACTCCTTTCTCCCCATTTCTTACATAACTGTCTTTTTGTTTCTGGCATTTCCTCAAGGCAAACATGACTTGCACATACAGAGGGTTCAATGAACATCTACTGAATGACCAAACACAAACTACTAAAGAACTATTTTAAGACTTCAAGTATCCTTGGCCTCACTCTCAGTTCTTTTCTTTGAAATCTGCACATGAGGAGATTCCTTCTGAAGTACTTGTGTTCGGCTGTACAGCAATCTTTGTGCCATATAATGGAAGAGTCAGAATAAAAAAAGTCAGAAAGACTATTCTACTTTAGAAAAGGTAGCACAAACATAGACAATAATCACTGGCTTCACTGGAAAATGGAAGATTGTTCTGGCAAGTTAATCAGTCTAAAAACTACGGGTAGGCAGAAAATTCTCAATTAAAAAACCTGGAGGGTCTTATAAGAATGTTAATATGAGCTTGGCTGTACTGATTGGGTGTATGGATTCTGCTGACTCACAGACACATGGTGAATTCTGCCCTTTGCTAAGGAAAGGAGGAAGGGAGGAAATAAATGACATAAATCTATCAAACCAACCAAACCCTAAACTTCCAATGTCCATGCAAAGCCACAGAGATAGTGACATTAAATCCTAACATCTGTTTGTAGTTTACACTTTTTAAAGTAACTTTACATTATCTCATTTTTTTTTTCTCACTACAAACACCCATGATAATCAGCATAGGTACAAATCTTCCCATCTGACAAATACTTAATCTAAGGAAGACTAAAGGACCTGGCCAAGGCCACAGGTGAAGTATATGCCAGAACTGGAATTTGAACCCATGTCCCCTGATTCTCAGTCAGTTCTGTGCTCTTTCACTGACTGTTCTCCTCCTCTTAGAACTACAATTCAATAGAGAACCAAAACCTTAAGAATCTATGGGTTTTCTCCGCCTAAAACATAAATCTACTAAGTCTTTTACCTTGTTGGGGGGGGGGGGAAGAGGACTCTAAAATGCCAAGATGCCAGATTCTTACACATTTTAAGGTAGAAAACTTGAACAAGAGGTCAAAAGTTTCCCAGCCTGGTAAACTGCAGTTTCCTCTAAGGAGTGGGACTAGGCCATCAGATTACCAACCATTAACAGCGATGGAAAGGGCCCATAGACCCAGTTCACTTTCTGGAGTAGTTGGCAAGCTTTCATGATAGTTTAGAATAAATGGCCCTGGCCCAATCCCCTTGTAGGATATGTCTCCATAACTCCACACTTACAGGAAGAGTCATCAGGCTAAATTCTATGCAGTGTTTCAAAATTATAACTTGCTACACTGTGAACATGGTGACAGTGTTATCTTAATTATGCAGCCATCATTCCAAGAAATCAGATTTCCTTTGTACTAACTACTTCAAAAGGGATTATCAACCACAGCTAGGAAATCTAAAGCAACAGATTAAGAACACCATGACTCATCTAAAAGAACTAAGCTCCATGGTTCAAGCCAAGAACCCAAATTTGGGAACTTTCTAACAACATGTTAAAAGTGTGCATATGCATAGCTAAGGAACATAACAGAAATCCTAAGGCAATTCTAACCATATTATCTATTTTGGAAGTCATTTAACTATTTGACCATAGTGAATTTAGGATTCACAAAAACCATTTCTGAATCATTGGCAATGTCAATAATATCTATTTGTACGCTCCTTTGTTCTGCAAAGTGGCTATGGTAACTTTTTGACAAAAACTTTAAAATAATTCAATTTGACTATATATTTGCTTCTATAACATGGTAAGTGAACTCGTAAGTCTGTGAGAACTCTAGGAAAGTATTATTTTTTTTTCTTTCTAATGTATATCATTTGAGGGAGGAGAAATCACAGAAAAAGGAAAGCTGAGAGGAGAAATTAGTCCATAAGACAGACAAAACCACAGACTGTTTTTCACTACAGTAACAAGATACAGTGCAAAGAACACAGGCTTGTTTCAGTAGGCTGACTCCTTTTCTCCCATCCTCAAAAAAGGGGATAATCTGTCCGACCTATATTAGCTAAATATCAAATAAGAAAATGACTATAAAATCAACTCATTAGTTGTAAAGTGCTGTGCTTCATATAAACATTACATACTGTAGCTACCTCCAAGGGTAGTGGCCATTTGGACAATTACCAGGAGAGAAAAAAATGATGGAGTTCAGATATAAATAACCCAGTGAGATGGCTGGAAATTTACCACTATTTCTCTAGTGAAAAGTTTCTTATTGCCTTTATTTTTAGATTGAGGATAATTACAACATATGTAGCCTAGAAACTAAATACAGGTGCCTTATATTGAAAAAAATTCAGCTAAATCCTACAGATGAGGCTGATCCCATTCCTGGTAATTGTATATGCTGCTCACTGGTGTTACGGGGATCATGTGCCTATAAATCACTTGCTAAGCAAGCACCGCCAAATTCCTACACATATAATTTTGGTTGACCTCAAGCATTGAGACTTTACAAAGCTAACATCAGTAATGTCCAATGCAACTCAGAAATCTAATCTTTGCACTGGATGGAGATGTGTACACGCAACACACACACACAATCTCAAGGAACTGCTGAATAAGATCTCAAGGATGTATCTGTACATCTCCAGAACAAGTGAAGGCTACCAGATTCTAGGGTAGTATTTCTAATCTTGTACGTATCAAGGCATGCAGAGAAACATTAATATTAGTTACTTACATATTTGATTCATGAGCTGAAACTGATCCCTTTGCTCAATATCACGTATCATACACACGTTACTCAAAAGTATTCTGAGGAAGACATGGACTAACAATAACACTTTTCCCTTGGTGGGTATGCCTGGATACGGGAGGGTTATAGATATAGCCTCTAGTTTTAACTAAACTAACACTTAAAACTGAACAACTCTCTTTTTTTTTTTCTTTGGTGGCACTGGGGTTTCACACTTGCTAGGCACTCTACTGCTTGAGCTACACCTCCAGCCCAACAAGTAACTTTTGAAAGTAAAGAATACTAACTAGGTGCAGTGATTCAAGCCTATATTCCTAGCTATTCAGGAGGTGGAGACTGGAAGTATTGCAGTTCGAGGTCAGCCCTAGCAAAAAAGTTGAGACCCCATCTCA
Source organism: Castor canadensis (assembly GCF_047511655.1). Lineage (NCBI taxonomy): Eukaryota > Metazoa > Chordata > Mammalia > Rodentia > Castoridae > Castor > Castor canadensis. The sequence goes on from NC_133392.1 coordinate 132,281,963, forward strand.
ACCAATAGCTGTATGCAGTGATGTGTACCTGTCATTCCAACTACATGGGGAACCACAAATAGAATGACGATCCAGGCAAATCAGAGCAACAGGAAGTCTCTATCTCAAAAATAACCAAAGCAAAAAGGGCTGGTGGCATGGCTCAAGTGGTAGAGTCCCTACCTAGCAAGCATGTGGCCCTGAGTTCAATGTCTAGTACCACCAAAAAATAAATAAAACTACTTTTACATGTGACTTGCCCAGATAATAGGGGTGTACAATCAAAAGGGCTTAGACAACACTGACCTAAAGGACTCTACCATGCTTTGTTTCTGGATTTCTTGACTATAGAGGATAACCGTTTTTTGTGTTTCCATCTTCGACATGGAGCCTTTTTTCTGACTATTCTCTTTAATTCTCTCCTATCCATCCCCCAGGTTCAACTATAATCTCTGAGTTAAAATTCCAAATATACATTACCACTTTTGGTACTTCTCCAAAGCTCCAATCCTGCTGGGCATTTCCAACTGGAAAGCTACCTCAAATTGAAAGTCCCCGAGTCCAAACTCAAATTTATCTTCTTTGTTCAAACCTGCTCTTTTTAACTTTTCTGTTTCTGTCTACCAGTCACCCAGGCTTGGAATCTCCTGGACCTCTTTCTCCTCTGCTAAATTCTTTAAAAACTGTCCAACAGTGCCCATCTCCTGACATTTCTTCTTACTGCCACTATCTCTGTTCAGGCCCTTGTCACCTTCATGTAATAAAAATGATGATGACTGCTAACACCCATTTTGCAGTTATGTGCCAGGTACAATTCCAAGCCCTTTATATTACTACTTATTTTAAACTTCCTCACAGTGCTCTAAGGGCTGTAAACTAAGTATGTGAACTAACTTCACTGTTTAATTTCTAGTGTCTTTTACTCAAATTCACTTCACATGTGGATGTATAATAAATCTTTCAAAAGCACAGCTCTGATAAGGCCTCACCAATCTATTACTCTAAATCTTCAATGGTCACCATTAAGCAGACTGTTCACATTTCTTAGCAAGGCCCTCCAACATCTATTTCAACTTCTCCAGACTTCTTTCACCACTCCATTCTGTCCTTAACTCATCCCCTTATGCTCTAAGCAGAGTGGCCCATCTATTGCTCTCTTTAGCACAAGCTGTCCTTTGTGAACTATGACCTTGTCCCTGCTGTTCCCCATGCCTGGAATGTTCTTGTCCCTACCTCCCTAAGTCCAACACTCAGTTCAACTTCCTTCCTTCATTCCTAAACCAAGGTCTCCCCTCTTTGGAATTCTGTGTACTTCACTCAAACTTTCCACATCAGTTTCTAATACCTGATGTGTATCGTCAGTCTCCTGTACCTGATTGTTAGGTCAGGAGTAAAATTTTTCTAAAGTCTCCACATAAAAAACATGAATGCATGCCGAACAGGTGAAAGGAAGTATAAAGCATCCAACTTTAAGATTTCCTCAAAAGAAAGAACTATCTAGATTAGGTAAATACAGGAAAAACTATTTTTATCTGAATATTTCCAGTCAAGCAAGCAAGTCTTCCCTTTACTTTTCTATATAATTGAAACTATGGAGATGGACCTAATGACAGTACTTTCAAGAAAAAAGGATAACCAAGTGAATTTAGCACTGTGGTTGCCTGTGGTTATTTTAGTCTTCTTTCTTCCTTTGAACAAAGGAATACAAGGGTCACAAACTATGTTGTGCCACTTTAAAGTTAAACATTTACAAGGTGTTTTTTTCTTCAGTTCTCCCTTTACACTAGAATTTATCTTCATTTCTTATCCTTCAGCTGCCCTTTCTCACTTCAGAGTTCTGAACTGTAATTTATTTTATAATATTCTTATTTAAGAAAAACTTTGGATGGTGGGGTCTGGCTTTAGGATGCCATGGGAGAAACCTTAAGAGCTGGGCAAAATGTTGAGGCTACAGACAGAACAGATTGAAAACTTCTGCACAATTGCAGATATGAAGTGTGTGTATATGTATGTACATACATATACATATCCAACTATGTCTGTTATAATTCTCAATTGGTACACTTAAATAGTATGTAAGTTATATAATTCAATATTATTCAATTATAATTCAATATTATTCAATATAATTCAATTCCTCATTCTTTTAATAATCTGTAACTTTTGTTTAAATATATGAAGATGATAAGAAAAATTTAAAACTTTCAAAAACATCATGGCCTATCAGAGAATAGCTAAAATAAGAACAAAATCCATAACTACCCAACATATATGAACACATACATAAATGATACCATTTTGCTGATGGGAAAAAAGTAAAATTAGCATAGTTAACATATTGTTTTGGGAATACATAGGCCATAATTCCTATTGTACTCTTGTTAAATACTTAAGATGACCCTTATGGTTTTTTTTTATTACGTTTAGGTCATCTAAGGACACACTTGGAAGAACTAGGCCCAAACTTACTGGGTAATTAGCCTATTCTTGAAATGTATTAATTAAAAAGCACTAAATGTATTAAAACAAAAACACTAACTGACATGCAGGTGTTATGCTTGTATACCTTAGATTACTTCCTTGTAATGCATAAAAGTAACCCAGCTCTTTGGGACACCTCCACCAGGTAGGGACCATTAGCTTCCTAGCTGATTCTCATGCTTCTGAATAAGCAATTGGCTGAGGCAAAAGATCTTCAGATCCCAAAAGGGACACTAAGTCTGCTGCCAGAGCAAACTTTCTAACCAACAGACTCCACACGTAGACTTCTGAACCTCCTCCATGGCCTATTTATTTTTCTCTCTGTTCCTTCTGGGTCCAAATAGCAAACCTGTAAAGATGTACCAAATGGAAGAGAAACTTAAAAAGACAAAAGTAAAAACAACTTACGAGAAATAAAGGAAACATGCAATAATTTCTCATTTTGCACAGGCCAGTCAACAAAAGGCTGAAAAGCCTTAATAAGGACACTTAATCTCTATAAGCTTCAATTTCCTTTCACAAGAAAGGAATTTGACTAGACCCCTAAATGATTCCAGGGGGTTGGGGATGTGACTCAGTGGTAGATCACTTGTCTAAATGACTCCCATCACCCTAACTCTGGACAATATTTAAACTCTGTATTCTGATCACTGGGAATAGGGATGAGAAAAAATAATTTGTTTCAGGAAGATAATCATGACCAGCTTCAAGAATGCTTGCTTTTTTTGTGGGGTACTGGAGCTTGAGCTCAGGGCCTACACCTTCAGCCACTCCACCAGCCCTATTTTTGTGAAGGGTTTTTCGAGATAGGGTCTTGAGAACTATTTGCCCGGGATGGCTTTGAACCTTAATCCTCCTGATCGCTGCCTCCTGAGTAGCTAGGATTACAGGCCTGAGCCACCAGCATTTGGCAAACTTTTTTTTTTGTGTGCTCTTGGGATTTGAACTCAGGACCTCCACACCTGCTACAGAGGTGCTCTTTCACTTGAGCCAAGCTGCCAATCTCAAGTATGCTTTTTAAGCCAGGCACCAGTGGTTCACACCTGTAATTAACTACTTGGGAGGCTGAGATAAGGATCACAGTTTGAGGTCAGCAATCAGGAGAACCTACCTCCAAAATAACAATAGCAAAATGGACTGGAGATGTGACTCAAGACCCTACCTCCAAAATAATAATGGCAAAATGAACTGTAGGTATGGCTCAAGATGGTAAAGCACCTGCTTTGCAAGCATGTAACCCTGAGTTTGAACCCCAGTACACCCACACACACACACACACACAAAGAATGTTTTTTAAAGGGCTGGGCATGTATCTTAGCAGTAGAGTGCTTGCCTAGCATGTTCAAGGCCCTGAGTTCAAGCACTGCAGAAAACAAACAAACAAACAAACAAACAAAAAGGGCTATAAAGAATACTTTTTAGGTCACTGAAGCCCCCACAAAAGTATACAGCTTCTTATAAAGGAGACCTAACCTTATTTTAGGAACAAAAGCCCATAGTGACTATGATTGCTGTTTTCAAACATACCCATATCTGGAAATGGAATGTTATTTGAAGGCCAATTCAAATTTTGCAAAATTCCATTCTGTCTAAATATGAATCTTTCAATACAGGGAACATCAATGCTGACTGACCATGCCTGAAGAGGAAGTGACTTAATAGGAAAGGAAAATAGACCACAAAATATCAACCCATGGGGAGGCAGTCCTAAAACTAGGTAACACTAGGCAAATAAAAGGGAGTTTGAAAGAAATCTACATGGGTTTCCACCATTTATATTAGACAGATATCTCACAGTAAGTAAGAACTGTGTGACGTGCTTAGATTTCAACAAGACCAATTTTCTTTTTAAAGTCTTCATTTCAACATTTATTTACTTGCTACTACTCTAAAAGCTGTAACTACCTCCTTAACCTGAACACCAATGGAAAGGAGATCATATGACAACAAAGCAAACTAAAAAATGGCTCCATTTCACTTTATAACTATTTGGTGCACAAACATCAGCAACCATTACAACTCACCAGCATTATAATGTAAATCTCAGTATCCAATCAGAACAGGCTTCTAGTTTTCATTCTAAGAGGTTCCTAAATCTAATGCTGTTTTAAAAACAGCATTCCCACTTTATCTTATACTGAGTCCTGTAAATTTTGACAAAGAGGTTAAAATTCTTTCATAAGAATCTTGATGGGTGATTTGATAATCTCAACGCGTGCACTGAATAGATAGGGACCTGTTAACATAAATAGGAATATGCAGAGGTGAAGGCATATGCATCAGGTTTAAACAAACGTCTTGGTAAATATATTAAAATATTGGCATTTTTTTCCTTTGATATCATACCTATCTCCATAAACATTTAATCCCTCAATTAGTTTGGATCAGTAACTAACGTTTATGCAGTAATTCATAATCTGCAGAGCACTTTAACACATATGACCTCATTGAAGACTCATCACTAAATAAGAAGGTGCTATTTTTAGGCCCATTTTTACATGTGAGGAAGCTGACACTAAATGGCTGACTTGCCTATGCTCACAAAGCTGGAAACAGGGCTGAGTGGGACTTGAACACAGAACTCTTGACTATAAATGGCTTACACTGTACTGCTTCAAAATATTGTTACCAAGTCTCAGACCCCCATTCCTTAGATAGCCACACTCTGCTCCCAGTCTAGGTTACAGTTAGCTCCAGAAAGCCTTTACTCTTTCTGGAAATAAAATTTTCATCATTTCCCTTGAACACATTTACCTGTCTAAAGTGTTAATGAGGGGATCAAATAAATGCCCTTCAACACAAAGCAGTAAACATCACTTGGCTTTACATAGGACACCTATGTGCCTTTTCCCAAATAGTGGGTCAGATTCTCTAGAAGTCCATGACCCTAAAAAGATGAAGAACTTGGCTAGATGTCTTTCTAAACAGCTAAATTCGTACAGAAAGTTCTCAAGTTTATAAAGAGTTCTAGCTTGGCCTCATACTATAACACACCCTCACTTCTACCTCCCCTTCTCCTACAGCCAATAGTGTCCTTCAGTATCTCCACCTGTTTTTTAAATCATACATAAAACTCAAAACAACTAATAACATACAAATCAACAGCCTATAAAAAAGAAATTTAAATTAAAATAACTATCCCTTAAAATGTAATAAAACATATTCATTTCCTTTAGGACTTAAATTCCCAGAATGAACATTTTCTTATCACAAGCATTCCAATGTCCACCAAAGGATTTTCACAAATATAGCTACTTTGAACTTCTGAAATACCAGTCTTCACTAAGAACCCTTTAGATCATAAAGACGACAAGGTAGCATGCAAGGAATTCTAAATCTATTAGGCAGTTCACTCAAGTATCATACCAGAAGGATTTAGAATTTTTTACTAGGGGGAGAGAGAAGAAAGAAGAATGGGAGAGAGAATGAATGCAGTCCTATTGTCTTCTTGCTTAAAAACTCCTAATATAAATCTGTAACAGATTCCTAGTAACTACTGGACTTGAACATCAGAAGTACAGTCTTTTCATCTTAAAAGACATTTTCAGTTCTAATCTGTATAAACAAACTTTGTCCTTCAATCTTTCAACTCCTCGGCAGTTTTTCAAGGTCACTTTTCTAAGCAACGACAGAGGCCTGCATCCAGGAACTTTGGCTGCTACACACTCCAACTCAAACAGCCCAAAATCTAAACCCCTATGGATCCTCTCAGGTAAATCCTTTACTAAAGGCAAAGCAAGAGAAGACAACTCAACACCCTCCAAACTTCTCCTCTAACAGGGCCTGCTCCTTTTCCCTACCCAGAGGCTGAGTACTGCTGCTTCACTCCTCTAGAGTCTGCTGCAGAAATGTTTCAATGACCTTCATTTCATGTTCGCAAATAAAAATAAAGAATTACTTTTTAAAATCAGGTGTATTACAGATCTTAGTCCACAGAAATGAAGATTTCACTATTCACAAGAGCTGACTGGTAACTGATTAGTAACCTTATTAGCTTCAGATCCCTGGGGGAGGGGGGATATCAAGGGCAAAAGATAGGGTGCCTATACTCTTAACTTTCCTATTTACAAACTACATACAAATTACTATTTTAAATATTTCACACTGAAAATGAAAAGCATTTTTCTCTTATCATTTTAAAGAACCAAATCAACACCTGACAAAATGTTTGAAATTGGTAGAAAAGATTTGCTCCTGTCACTGTCAATATAACTGGAGAAGTATGTTTCTAACCAGCATTCTAAACTAAAATGTGCATTTTAAAACAAAGATTGTCACTAAGTTAATTAATACTTATTAGAATCTTGAGTCAGACAGGTAGATCAAGAAAGTTATGGGAGAATTTCACATTGGCATGTGGGCCTTTGCCATTAGAACCTACATCAGTTGCAAATCATATTTTCACACAAATTTCGAATAGCAATAGTGTGGCTTCTATCACTGAAAACACAGATGTCAATGAAGTGCATGGAAACAGAAAAACTCTTACAGCAACTCAGCTTATTCCATAGGAAAGCTTCAGTGCACTTGAACAAAGGAATATTATTTGGAAAACAGTTAAGTCTATCCGATGCAAAAAGAAAGTGCTTTGCTTCGGTGTGCCCCAGAAAAATGACCAGCCCTTCTTGCATCTGATCTTGTTAATACTCAACTAGGAAAAGAAATGCTAACTGAAGGACATGCAAAACCTAAATAGAGTAAGGTATTCTAGGTGCACCAAAAGGTATGCATGGAATGTAAAGTGGCCATTTTCTGAAACAGTGCAACTTGTCTACACTCTCTGAAGCTAAACAGTTTCTATTATTTCAACATAAAACAAAGAATTAAACTTACCGGGAACTGCATTAATTTTACATGTAGTTATTTATATCTCCTCGGACAGGGAGAATTTAAGTCACTCCTATCCCTCCCCCCAAAAAAAGCACGGAGAAAACAAAAGGCAGCAGGAGATGCAGAAACCAGAGTCTGGAATGTCCACTCCAGTGAAAACCCGAACAGCTGTCCTCCCACCCCCAAGCAAACTATTCGCCATTTTTCTTTGTCTTTCAGCTGACCCCTGCCTCAGTGAAAAACTCCGAGGCTCCAATGAAGCCCTGCAGCCTCCTTCCACTTTAACAGTCAAAGACATTCAATCTAGCCTGCTATTTGACACCAAACCTTGCCTCCAGCACAGTCCCATTGGCTGAGCTGCTTTATCAGCTAAGAACACAAAGCCATGATTGGCTATTCACGTCATCAGTTACCTCCTTTGTACACTTCCTGTTTTAAAGTTACCTTGAGAAGCAGAACAGGGGTCAGATTCTACACTTCAAACTACTGGCAATATAAGTATTGGAAATGCCCAGCAAATATACATAGCAAATGTACAGGGCCTCGTGTTCTTCCTAAACCAAGTACTACAAATAATTTACAAGTGTTCATAAAACCAAATGAAAGGGCTGTTATAGTTCCCACCCAAAACATTTCTTATTGGCTGTCAAAGTTCCATTTAAAAAAATTTAAGGTAATTTAACTGTTTCTGATTGGCCATTATGATGTCTGTAAGATATTGCTACAGTATCCTATGGCAGTAAACTAGAGAAGAAATGTGTACAAGGTTGGAAAGTTGTGTTTAACTACCTTTAGTTCCTATTGAGCATTAACAAAAGAAAAAGGAAACTAGGTAGGATTAATCCAAAGAGGCAGCTTCCTTAACAGTAAAGAAGAGCAATGCTGATGCCCATACAATAGTTTGTGGAATTTCTAAAAGGTCTCTGTTATTATGTTCATGGTCATTTTAAAAGCACAGACTACTATTTTCAAGGCACTTGATAGTAATTTTGAAACAAAAAAAATAACCAAAATAGGACAATCTGAGGTTAATGCTTGAAGTTGGTGGCAGAGATAATGGCATTTCAAAAAAATTTCAAGAATGCAAGAGGGAAATAAGATGATAATGGAGGGGAGGAGAATTGACAAAGACAGGATCTCAGTGAAAACACTGTTAAATGCACATTATGAGCTGTAGATGTAATTCAGTGGTAGGGCAGTTGATACATAAACTAATTTATTGAAGGTAGTCACAAATGTTGCTGATTAGTTTTCAATGTTATAGATGGTTTTTTATTGTTTTGGATTTGTTGTTTTGAGACAGGTTCTTTCTATATAGCCTAGGCTGGCTTTGTTTGAACTCTAGATCCTCCTCCCTAAGAATGCACCTAAGAATGCTGCCTAAGAATTACAGGCAAGTACCACCATACCAGGCCTTGCTATCATGGAAGATAATCTTTTTCTACCACACTTTCAAGAACAAACAGCAGGAGCAGGGAGTAGGGTTACATTCCTATAAACCCAGCACTGGGAAGGCTAAGGCAGAAGGATAGAGAGTTCAAGGTCAATGTGAGCTACATAGTGAGACACGGTCTTTTTTAAAACAACAACAACAACAAAGGAGGAAGAGGAGCACTAGCAGCAGCAGCAACGGGACTGACCTCAGGACAGTGTTTTTACTTGACTCACTGTGGTTTCTGATGACATTCTGGGGTACTAAAGATCACCAGTGATGATTACAGATTTATATAGATTTTTTGGCCTTACCTCTTAGGTTTTTTGTTTGTTTGGTTGGTTTGTTTTGGCTGCATGCAGATTTGAACTCAGGGAGTCATGCTTGCTAGGCAGGCATTCTTACCCCTTGAGCCACTCTGCCAGCCCACCTCTTAACTTTTAAAAGGAAGAGCCAGCCCTTCAAGTCCAGTCTGAACTACATAGTGAAACCTTGTCTCAAAAAAAAAGGGTAGGATCCCATTATGGTGAAAATCAATTAATGTAACCTGCCTTTTCTTTTTTTTTTTTTACAAAATATTCATATAAAAACATCTCACCATTACCTGAAGCATTTGACAATCTCCTTAGATCTGCTCCCTCCCATCAAAGCTAGGACTAAACTAAACTGCATAGTTGTTTTGTCAGGTAGATGAAATCTTTCATAGAATTTCCTAGCTTGACCCTACATGAGAACTTGTCCTTGTTATGTGTAGAGATTCAGAGAGCTAGAAATAGAAGGTTTATGTTATGACTCTGCCATATTAACTTCTTTACACACATTCTACTCATTTCCCAAAATGAAATGAAGTAATTTCTGAGCACCAACTAGCATCAAGTTCTGTACTAGGTACATTACAGACTTTACCCCTTTAATTCTCACAACTTTTTTACTTGTGAGAAAGAATAAGGTTCAGAGAAGTTAAGTCACTGGTCCCTAGCCACATACCTAGATGTAGATTCAGGTCCCACCTAGAGTTGTACTATCTCTACTGCACCAAAATGATTACTAAGACATGGAGCATCAGGGTACATCCAAGGAAACGGTTAGGTGCCACAAATATGTACAGATAGCATAAACCATTACCCAACTTCACTAATTTAAAAACCAGAAATCTGGTTAATGTTAAATTTGATCTGTCCATCAGAGATCTAGGTAAGTATCTGACAAAATGGCATCTTCTAAGTTGATACAAATTTTACTATTAAATTATTAGGATTAACCAGTAGTAAACCATACTTACAGTTTATAAGGGCTTGAAACAACTAAATATAAATAGCATACATTAAAATATTAAGGGATTATGAGGCAATTTCACTATGGTATCCAAAGTAGAATTTAGTTATGCCAACAGGATGTGTTATGGGGCAGTTCCTGAAGCTACACACAGTTACAGGGATAATTCTTTTCTCAAAAGTTAGATCAGCCAGGCACCAGTGGCTTACGCCTGTAATCCTAACTACTCAGGAGGCAGAGATCTGGAGGATCATGGTTCAAAGCCAGCCCTGGGCAAATAGTTCAAGAGAACCTTAGAAAAAAACCCTTCACAAAAAAGAACTGGAGGAGTGGCTCAAGGTGTAGGTCCTGAGTTCAAACCCCAGTACCACAAAAAAACAAAAACAAACAAACAAACAAAAAACCTGTAACACTGAGGGCCAAGTCACTCACAAGAAAAGGAAGCTCATTTGTGGGGTAGGGCAGAAAACTAGGGAAAACATGATCACATCGATATTAACTACTAGCAGTGTAGCAAAACAACTAAGCAGGGCTATACTCAGCTAGTTTCAAATTCTGGCTCCTCTACTTGTCAACTGCATGACATGGGACTAAGCCTGAGCCTCAGTTTGCTTATCTGTAATTAAAATATCACCACCTATATTACAGAGTCACCATAAGAATTAAATGAGCTGATGATAAATGTAAAAGTGTATTGTACTGTACTTGACAAAAGGCTTTAGTTATATAAGGACTCCCCTAAACAATACAGTATAACAACTATTTACATAGAATTTACATTTATTAGCTTATAAGTAATATAAATGTGATTTAAAGCATAGAGGAGAATGTGCATAGGTTATATGCAAATACTACATTATTTTATAGAAGGGCCTTGAGCATCTAAGTACTTTGGTATCATGGGGCATCCTAGAACAAACACTCTGCAAATACCAGGGACAGTTATATATACATGCATATGATAAAGTGTAATTTATAGACATAGCAAGAGATTAACAACAACTGCTAATAAAATGGAACGCATAACAAAAAATATAAAAGCACTAAATATCATCCAATCCTCCTTCCTTGTTTTATAGAGGGCTAAGGTGCAGAAAGGAACAGGACCTGCATAGGGCCTAAAACTATTCTTGAGGGAGTGTCTCTTCTATTCCCAGCACACCCTGCAATCCCACAGCAAGCAGTTCCTCAGCTACAAGGGGCAGTAAGGGGAGACTTCCAGCTAGTACAAAAATCTCTGGTTTTTATGCCGGAAGTCTATGCTGTTCACCACTAATCCCAGCAGAGGTCTAATTATTATTCTAAAACCATTCGACTTTGCTTTTGATGTACCAGATTAAACCAATCATGTTCCTTGCTCCTCTGTAAATGTCTTCAACATAGTTTTAATTAGTTCTTGGCAGTTTAAAAGAAAAACATTTCAACTCCTATTTCTCATCAAAAGTCACCATAGTAGAATTAAAACCACTGTGGGAAGAGAACTCAAATTATTTTTGAACTCCAGTTGGCAGACTGACCCACTCACTTACTGTAACTTTCTCTTTTCTAGCTGTCATTACTGTGGTCTAAAACACTCATGGATCTTTGAGACTCCAACTCCCATTCTTCCCTGGCCCTGAATCTTAACAGCCCTCTACATCAGTCAATTTTATCCTCTCACCCTAAAAACACTCAGATCACTATGAGATAAAACCAATGACTCTGGTACATGGTTCAAGAATCAATGTTCTCAAAGAAAGGAGAACGGATGCTCTCAGCCAGAGGACTGATTTTTTAATCATGGCTACCTACTTACTAGCTGTGTGATCTTGACCAAAAATAATCATTTCTGAGCTCATCTCCTCATGTGTAAAAAAACAAAAACAATGATTAATAGGAGTGTTGAGATAAGTGAAAGCATTCAACCTATCTGGAATATGGTAGGTCCTCAATAAATAACTAAATATACCCTCTACTATAGCACTTATCCTTTATAATTTCTAACATCTTCATTATCAGAAAAAGACTTCTTGAGGCAGAAACTGTGTTTTACTTATATCCACATATATTCCCAGTGCTCAGCACAAAGATGTAAACCAAACCCAACTTTAGCCAGTGCCAATGAAACAACAGGGAGTAGCAGAAATTGAGGAAAACTGAAAAGAGAGAATGTCCTGTCTTAAAGGGGCAACCACCATCAGCTCTATCAAAAAGGGCCATGTAGGAAAACTGGTCTACTGCTATTAATTTTAGATGCTTTAAAAGAAGCAACAGTCAGACTGTTTTAATGTAAAACCTTTCCATTTTAAATTTTCAAATCCTTTTAAAAAATTATAAGCAAATCAAAGAAAACCAAGGGATATCAGATTACATCTTGACCCGTATTTTTCACCTGACTTGGTCCTGAACAAAGTATTAGCTACTTCCCAAATCAAGGTTAAAAAAAAAAGTGTCAACACACTTTCAAAAGAACCTGACAGTTCTAAAAATAATCCAGGTGGTTCAGAAACATTTTGAGAAATGAACATCATTAGAATGAACAAACGACATGGCACTGGTGCTTACTAAATAGTTATTCAATCAATGAATGAAATAAACCAATAAATGGAATCTAAGTAGATATAAATTCTCATTTTTTAAACAAATTATATTCTTCACAGCAAACATTAAGACCAATGGATGGAAAATTAATCCAGAAGGACCCTACTTCAGCTCTCAGAACTGCCCAAAGACAGGACAAGCTACTTGGAAAATTATGAATGGGGTTTTTAGAGAAAGAGCAATCATGTGAAGTAGCAGGGAGGAAAATTCACTCTTTGCAGCTAGACAGATTTAAAATTTTATCTAATCCATCCTCACTACTTTTTAGCTTGATTTTCCTTGTCCTAGTAAATAAAATCCCACTTTGGTCAGTCTCCTGTATTATAAAACATTTACAAGGTTGTAAAGATTAGGATAATTTCACTTGTTCAATAAATACTTCCAAGCATAGGCAATGTGCTAACTAAGCCATGGACTCTAAAAAAGACACAATTCCTCTCCTCAAGGAGATTAAGATCTATTATAAAAAAGAAGTTAAAACAGGCAGTTATATTGCCGTATTAAGAGTTACAACAAAGAACAGGTACAGTGTTTCAAGTCTGTAATCCTACCAACTAAGGAAGTAGAGATTAGAGGATCACTGTTCAGGCCAGCATCTCAACCAATGGCTGGGTGTGGCACAGCTGTTATCCCAGCTATACAGGGAAGCACAAATAGGAGGAAGTACAAATAGAATGGCAGTCCAGATCGGCCTGGGCATAAAAGTGAGACCCTATCTCAAAAATAACCCATGCAAAAAGGGCTGCCAGAATGGCTCAAGCACCTGCCTAGCAAGTGTAAGGCTTTGAGTTCAACCCCCAGAACCACCAAAGTAAATTAATGAATTAAATAAATAAATGAAAGAGTTACAACACAGGGAAATGTATATTGCTACCAAGGCCCTCACCTTAGCACTGTCTATTATCAGGCTTCTTGGAGATTTAAAATCTTAAGAATAGGAGCCTATTAAGGAAAAGGCATGTGCAAAGACCTAGTGCTGAGAAAAGAAACACTGAACTCATGAAGGGATATACTGTGGTATAGTGGCAGCCCGGAGGTTGAAAAGTAAATATGGAGCAGGGCACAGAGTCACTCACCTGTAATCCCAGCACTCAGAAGGCTGAAGCAGTAAGATCATGAGTTTGAGGTCAGCCGGGGATACACAGTGAAACTGGGAGGGAGGGAAGGAGAAAGGAAGGAAGAAAGGAGAGAGAAGAAAGTAACTTCTTGCTTGCTTGCTATTATTATTGTTAACTGGATTCTATAATCTTTGAAGTCACATTAATCCCTAAGAGTCTATGTCACTTGAGATATATCTTGTTCCCAGAAAAGTCCTTTCGCACTATAGACCAAGCTATCCTATACAAAATGATACATTTTTTATTCACAGACTACCAGAACTGCTCAGCTGGACTCTACTGCACAGCAGTCATAATATGAAATGTTTGTTAGCTATTCTCACAAACAGGGTTCCATGGCCAAATTAAGTCTGAATGACAACTCCTAATGTATCCTCCTCCTTCTTGAAGAGTCATAAGGTACATGAGCACAAAGACTCTGAATAATAATTGTTTAATAAAAAAAATACATTTCAAGCCAGGCACCAGTGGCTCACACCTATAATCCTAGCTACTTGGGAGGCTGAAATCAGGAGGATTATGGTTCGAGGGCAGTCCAGGCAAAAATGTTTGCCAGACTTCATCTCAACAGAAAACAGCTGGGTGTAGTAACGGGAACCTGTCATCCCAGCTACAGTAGGAAGAAAGAAAGCATAAAATAAGTGGGAAGCATAAAACAGGAAGATTATAATCCATGTGAGCCTGTCTCCAAAATAACCAGAGCAAAAAGGGATGGAGGTATGGCTCAACTGGTAGAGTGCTGCCCAGAAAGCTCAAAGTCCTGAGTTCAAACATCAGTACGACCAAATAAATATATATGTATACATATACACAGATACATATGTATACATATATATGTATATATATGTGTATATATATACATATATATATATATATAAATAAGTAAATAAATTTCACTTCGGACATTAGATTGTTACAAATTTTAGTGCAATGAAAAAAACTATAGGCAACTCTATTCTGATAACCTTCCAAAAATGATTAAGAATTTCATACACATTATGGAGTTTGCCTTTTTAATTTAGTATTAAATTTAGCACTGAAAATGCATTAAATCCCACCATAAATAGCAATCCTCTGCCTCCCAAATTATTGTCAACCAAGCATGATCAGCTTTCTAAATTTTGTCATTTGATAATGAGCAAATTCTATGCTACTTACCTCTAGGGTACAGTAATAATTTTTAAGACAGTTTAAAATGACAAAGATATCCAACTGTGCAGAAGGGATATACTTTATTAGTGCTTTCTCTTTTAAAACAGACAGATGATGCCAGCATTGTGGGGGGTATGTCTTCTTAATACTGGGCAAAGAAATCTCATTTCATATAGATCACTGGACAATTTGCAGCTTGAGTTTAGGGATAATGGTAATTAGGTATTGGGAAACTTTTAGTAACTCAGCTTTAAGCTAATGACATAATACAAAATATTCTACATTCTAATATTATTTCGTAAGTCATCCCATTCCTCCTCTTACTGAAGCATACTGTTTAAGATCGCTATTCAGGGTTTATACCCAATAACTTATTTAAGAATAGAGCAATCCTTTAATTTTTTGACCAGCATACTGTCAACTTTAAATGGGGAGTATTTGTTTCTTTTTTTCTTTTTTATATTATATTCATATGTGTGGGGAGTATTTAAATAGGACACCTTTATATACCTTAGACATGGAGATACGTACCTTTAATTTAATCCTATTCTGGAAACAGTCAATGCAAAGGTTGGACTCTGATCTACCTCCCTAAACAGAACCTGAAGTTTATCCACTGCATAAAAGTACAAGGGATTTAGAAATAATCTGTCTGCAGATCGGAAACACCAAAGTGGAAAATAAATTCCCCATACTGGGAATGAGTTCAGGTGCTGTCTCACTGCTATCAGGCACATCACTGCTAAACATGAAGTGAGGGAAGAGGGGGCAACAAATCTTGCAACCTGGCAAAAACTTGTGCAGGCAGAGAAATTTTTTCCTGAACCATTCTACAATATCATCTTCCTGTTACTTCAAAGAAAACGACATCCAGGTTAACTACAAGTCACACACACCAAACTAAGTCTTACTTCAACCAACAATTTCTATAGTTAGAAAAACTAAGAATAGCCTAGGCACTAGTGGCTCACATCTGTAAGCCTAACTAGTCAGGAGGCAGAGATCAAGAAGGTTCAAAGCCAGTCTGGGCAAATAGTTCAAGAGACCCTATCTCAAAAATATCCAACACAAAATGGGGCTGGAGGAGTGGCTCAAGTGGTAAAGTGCCTGCCCATCAAGCGTGAGGCTCTGAGTCAAACCCTAGTACTGCCAAAAAAAAATTAGTAAGAATTACTATAATGCAAATGTCTCCTTCTGAACAGAAGGATAACACTGTTGTTCTAATTTTAATAATCACTGCTTTTGGCAAATATGAAAAAGCTTTTATCAGCATCATTACCACTCAGCAACTGGAGACTAACAGAAGATCATGAGACAACGTTTCACTGAAACAAATGATCATACTCTTTGCATATTTAAAAGTTTAAGACTGACCTCACACTGGCCCGGTGTCAACTTCTAAACCACCAAGAGCACAACTAAATTAGGATATTTCTTTCATATAAAGTGGTCGCTCCCCCATATGGAAATCTTGCTCCACATGACGGCAGATAACTGCAAAAGACCTCCTCTTCAGGGAGGCTCTAACTGGCTGTCAGAACAGATTTTATGCTATTACAAAAAGTAAATAGTGTGTTTTCTCATTTATTGAGAGAGTAAATAATGTGCCTACTCAGTGACAGGCACCTACCCTATACTATTGTAGTCATTTCTCATACTTACCTTGTAAGGTAGGTATAGTTACCACTACTTCACAGAGGCAGAAACTAAGGCTCAGATAAGAACCTACCCCAGCACAAGAGATACAATTCTTCCTAGTTCAGCAACTACAGTGCCCCCTCCCAAAGGCACTGTGTGATCAAAGTTTTTAAAATCCATTTCCTCCTGCAATTAATCTACTTAACTTATGCTGGGTGCTTTGAGTCTCTGTGGGAAAACTCTCAAATGACCTGTAACCTTCCTGACTTGTTATAGTGCATGCATGAAACACTGAGTAAACAATGAAAAGAGAGACTGTAAGACATCAGATAACTAACTCACAACCAGTTTCCTGTGAGAACAAGAAATCCAGTGGAAAAGAACAACTTGCTGGCTAAGGAATGTTCTTCCTAGGTTTTATGCCTGAGGCTGGAATAAACCTCAAGAAGGTCATTTGTGACCCTAATAATATCCTCTTCCATTCTCCTTCCTGTGACCTCCTGGGATAAATTCATTACTTAGTTATCTCTGGTGGTGCATGTCTATAATCCAGCACTCAGAAAGAGGCTGAGGCTGGATACCAAGTTGGAGGTCAGTCTGGACTAGAGTGAGAGACCCTGTGGGAGTGGAGGGGACCATCTCTGACATCAAATCAATGCTTCTACAGGGAAAGCAATACTGTCTAGTGGAATGAGCACCTGTCTGGGAATACAGTAATCTGGGCTACATAAGGCTCTGTCCTTACAAAGCCAAATGACCTTGTTAAGGTCATCTTACTCTTTAGGGCCTCAATTCAAAGGACATGCCTAAAACCCAGGGCCTTGCACATGCTAGGCAAGCACTCTACCACTGAACTACATCCCCAGCCCTGGAGATTACTCCTTGAGCTAAAATACAAGGACTTTTCTTTTCCCATAATATTCTATGGTGTCAAGATAATACAGTATTAAAGAGCAAAGGAACCAAATGTGATGGCGCTCACCTTTAATCCCAGCACAGCAGAGGCAAGATCTCAAATTCAAGGCCATCTTGAACTACATAGTGAGTTCCAGGCCAGCCTGGGCTACATAGTAAAACCACGTCTCAAAAAAGTCTTTTGGCTGGTGGAATGGCTCAAGAGAAGAGTGCCTGCCTAGCAAGCACAAGGCACTGAGTTCAAACCCCAGTATCACCAAAAAAAAAAAAAAAAAAAAAAAAAGTCTTTTGATTCACCGCTCTGCCCTCAAAACTTGATTTAAAGAATTTCCTTGCAAATATTTAGTCATATCTGGCTTTAATTTCACACATTGTTCAGGAAAAGTATATCCCAGAAGCAGTATCCCAGTTTGAAGAAGGTTCTAGACCTCTGGATATGTCCTGGTGCCTGGAGACACTGTAAGGAATAGGTGACATTTGAAAAAATCTCCCTAATGAGCTCTTTACACTGTACACTTGGTAGTTCCTCACTGCTTGGCATAAATTTCTTCCAAACACAGAAAGCCTATGTCAGCATTATTCTAAAACCTGGTTTGACAGAATGCATATGCTTAAAGTTTCTGTGCATTTTACCTCCCATTACCTACCTGAGTTCAGGACAAATCCAGCAATTTATTTTGTGAATCTTCTCCTTCACAATAGAAACCAGGGCTATGACTTAAATAAAGTACCTAGTTGAACAACCCATACTCTATGTGGGGCTACAATTCTGTGATCCAAATATTTCCATTTAATACAATCTTAACACTCAGAAGTCAAAATGAGTTGATCCACTAGGAAATATAAAACTATACAGGAATGTGACTAGTCAGATGTTGAGAGTATGCTGTAGCAGATAAAAGTACAGGTTTTGACATCAGGAACTCTGATTTGAATTCCAGCTTAAGCACCTTCTGAGACACGAGATAAGCGTCTGCAATCTGAGGATGATAATGCCAGCCTAATAGGCTTGTGGTATTAAATGTGCCCCCAAATATCCATTTTCATTCTCTACAAATTTCTCCTTCTCTCGTGAAACTTTAGTTGCATTCACATAAAACAGACCAAGTTTTGCTGAGCAGGATAAGTGAAGCTCAAAAACCCAAATACTACATTTTCACTCATGAGGAATCCAGACCTAAAATGATAATAATGGGACATAAAAATAAAAGGGGACTTCTGAAGTGGGAGACTCATCGGGAGGGAACTAGGGATGAAGAGAATTGAAGTACGTTACATACATATGTTTATATGTATATAAGATAGCATAATGAAACCCACCAAATAAAAAGGTAGGGAGGAGAAAGGGAGCTAAGGGAAAACAGAAGAGGCGAATTTTGTACACATCTATGGAACTATAATGAAACCCCCTTGTACTATTAATGTATGCAAATTTTCAAAAACTGACCAAATTCGAAAACCACAGTTTTCTTAAACTGTTTTGAAAGCATTAAGTTTAGATCTATCTAAATCCTAAAAGGGCCACTTAAAAACAAGTAATACAAGCCAGGCACTGTGGCTCACACCTGTAATCCTAGCTACTTGGGAGGCTGAGCATAGTTCCTGATACCCCCCATGTCCAAAATAACCACAGCAAAATGGACTGGAGGTGTGGCACAAGTGGTTGGGCGCCGGCTTTGCAAATCTCGAAGCCCAGAGTTCAAACCCCACTCCCATCAAAGAAAAAAAGAAACCCTCCAAATTGGCATGCTCCTGACATCTAATCAATTGCTCTTAACATACTTCTCAACTATGCAAATGTTCCCTAAAATGCTTTCTGTATCGGATATTCTCGTTTACAGAACTGATACTATCCAATGCTTTGCTGGGCCTGGCATTCAGTTACTAAGACTCTGCATCCTGTCCAATAAGATCCCTCTCTTTGATTATCTGCTCCTAACTTCACTTCCCAGGTCCGGTAACAGGACTCCAGAGCTCCATCGAAACCTCACTGTTTCGAAGGAAAATCTTTGATCTGATTCTGCCATTAGGGCCCTGAGGCACACTCTTCCCATATCATGCATTATGACCGCCAATTTCAGGGCCACTCTCAAACTGGGTCACGCTCCGAGTCTAGCACCTCCAAATCACTAAGACCCTTCTTGGCCCGTAACTCAGGTTTCGGTGTTTCCACGTCTGGAGTGGCTTGAACGCCACTATCCTAGGCACGCACGTAGCGGGGTGAGCGCCTTTGAAATCAGTGCCCCCTGTTGGAGGCCAGACCCCAGAACACCACCTCCTCCCCCGCTGAAGGACTCCAACCTCGCCTCCAGCCTCCTCCCCACGCCTGCGCCAGAGTGGACCATCACCCCCGCCGCCCGAGCCCCAAACGCGCGCATCCAGGCAGCCGCCGATTCCTTCATCACCCCCCAGGCCGGAGCCGGCACGACCAATAAGGTGCCAGGTCCGCGGCCTCCCCGCCACCGACCAATCACGAGCGAGCCCCCCCGCCGTCGCCTTCCGCCAATGGGAGAAAGCCCACGGGCCCGGCCGACAAGCCGCACGGGCCCCGCGAGCGCGGCGGCGGCGACAGCAGTGGGCTCGGCGAAGACACAACATGGCGGCGGCAGGCCGGACTGAACTGCAGCAGCGGCCGCAGAGGGAAGTGAGGTCTCCGCCGCAGGCGGGAAGCCTGCCCCTCCCCCCCGCCGCTGTCGCCCCCTCCACCCTCCCACAAGCTCCCGCACACTCACGCCTGTGCTCCGGAGTCCGGTGAAGAGCAGGAGTCGCCCCCGCGCTCCTGTGACGTCCGGCAATGCAGAGGCCCGGGCACGGCGGAGGGGAGGGGGAAACGTGTCACGGAGAACAGAGCGCGCGCGCGCGGAGCGGGGGTACAAACAAGATGGCGGCCACGCCGTTTGCACTGTCTCCCCTTCCCCTCCCCCTCCCCCTCGGCGCCCTGACTTCCAGTGTCTGGTAGTGCGCAGAAGCTGAGTCGCTTGGAATCTCGCGAGAATTGGGAAGGTGTGACTGGGCTGAAGCGGAATGTTATCTGAGTTTCTGACCCCGCCCCTTTCCAGGGAGATTCGGAGGCGTTGCTGGGTGACCTCCACGGGTGTTCTAGTGGATCTTCTCTGCGGTTTGCTTGCTTTTTAGTTTTAGGGAGTAAGTAATTTTCTGTGGGGTTTTGTTTTGTTTAATTTGGAGAGAAAGAAAGATGGGGAACGACGTGGAGTTGCCATTTGCCGTTTAAGAAGATAGCTGCTGGGCTGGGGATATAGTCAGTGGTTTAGTGTTTGCTTCGCATGCGTGAGGCCCTGAATTCAATCCCCAGTACCACAAAAAAAAACAAAAACAAAGATAGCTACTAAAGACCAGGCACGGTGACTCACTGCTGTAATCCCAACTACTCCAGACGAAGATTGGGAGGATCAGGGTTCTAGGTCACCCCAGGCAAAAAGTTACAGAGAACCCCCCCACCCACCATTGCTAAGTTAGTTGCAATAAGCTGGGGTGTGGGGTGCATCTCTCATCACCACTACAAGGAGATAAAGAGTAACTGTCCAGTCTGACCAGTGCAAAAACTCCAGACCCCATTTGAAAAACAACGCAAAAAAGGCTTTAGTTTGATTTAAATGATAGAGTGCCTGCTCAATACCGCCAAAAAAAAAAAAATAGCTACTAGCACTATAAATTAATAGAGTACTTAACATCCAAACGCTAGAACCATGTACTCCAGAATAACAAAGTACTTTCAAGCCGGGCATGATGGTGCACAGCTGTAATCCCAGCACTGAGTATTGTGAGTTTGAGGCCAATCTAGGCTAGATAGCAAGACCTTGTCCCCAAACAAAAAAAGCTGCCGCCCAAGAATTGTGAGCTTGGAACTTTATGTTGACGCTGCTTTTGGCATTTGAATGCAGAGTAAACAAAGAAGCCCCAGAACTGCCAAAAAAATTTTTTTTTCAAGGACGATAATTGGAAAATACGGCTTCAATGAGCACCTGCTGCTTTTTCATACTTCTGTTTCTTTCCTCTCCGCTATCACTTAATATAAGGCATTTGTATTATTTCCATTTTACAGGCAGAAAAACTGAAGCTCAAAAGTGTGAAGTAACTTGATCAAAGCTAGTAAGTGTAACGTAAAATTTGGATATTTGATATCCAAATATTCATCAAGTGCATATTGAATGGAAATATTTACAGTGAGACTGTGTTGGGTAGCAAGCACAGGGAAGAATAGGACTGCTTCTGCTGATAGTAATCCTGGATCTTACAAATAACCTTGAAACCTTGTTTGAGACAGGGTCTCCCTATATAGCCCAAGCTGGCCTCCAATGAAGTCCCCTGAGTGCTGAGGTTATAAGTATTTGCCTCCACATATTGCCCTCCAATTTTAACTTTTTATGCCATTTGTCTTGTCTGAAAAATGCCATCATTATCACTAATAACTTTTTGTTGGTTTTGTTGTTGTTCTTTTTTACTTATTTTTTTGAGACAGGGTCTTGATACGTAGCCTGGACTAGCCTCAAACTCATGATCCTCCTGTCTCTACCTGGAGAGTGCTAGGATTACAAAATAATTTCAAAATAATATATTTAGGCTGGTGGAGTGGCTCAAGCTATAAGAGCACCTGCCTAGCAAGTGTGGGCCCCTAGTGCCAAAAAAAGTAGTATGTTGAAAGGCTAGAGACATAACTCAGTGATAGAGTGAATGATTAGTATATGCAAGGTCCTAGGGTTAGTCCCTAGCACCAGAGGTTTAAAAAAAGAAAAAATAGCATGTTGAGATTGCAGAGCTACAAACCCAGGTAATAGAAAAGCTAGATAAGCCAGGCACCAAAGGCTCATGCCTATAAATGCTAACTTCTTGAGAGGCCAAGATCAAGAGGATCATGGCTCAAGGCAAGCCTAGGCATGGCGGTCACAAAGACCCCATCTCCAAAATAACCAGTGCACAATGGACTGCAGGTGTGGCTCAAGCAGTAGAGCACTTGTTTTGTAAGTGCATAAGCCCTGAGTTTAAACCCCAGCCCCACCAAAAGAAAAAAGAAAAGCTAAGTAAATCTCTAAATATTTGTTGAGCAATTATTACATATGTTTGTGAAAGATGTAAAAATGTGTAAGAAACATCTTAGTGTTATAATGATTATTGTTAGGACTGGGAATTTGGTTCAGTGGTAGAGCACTTGCCTAGCATGTGCAAGATCCTGAGTTTAGTCACCAGCACCATAAACAAACATTAAACAACAACAACAAAAAGGAACAAGGGATTCTTGTTATACTATAATAAAGTAATGGCAATATATATGGGCTGCAGTTGCTTTCTTTCCAAGAACCTGAAAATTTGGTTACCTTCAGAATTAAACTAAATACAAATCTACATAGTAGAAATTAGCCAAGGGAGATATATTTAACAATGAATAGTGCTCAAGCCTTGGTCAAGCAGATTAGGATGAACTACAGCACTGCTGCTTAACCGTGCACAAGGCTCTGGGTGACCCTCTGTGCTACATGTTCAACCTCCAGTTGCTGGTCTGTGACTAGTGTATCCCAGAGGATCCCAGGGGAGGGAAGATTTCATGAGGCTTTGGACAGCAGCTATGTACCAAGTAGGACTAAAGTATTTCAGCATTTTAATGATCAGTATTGCAACAGATAAAGTCATACTGGTACATACAAGCTGTAGACTGAATTATTATAAATATTCTTTGCCCCTCCCCTTCAGAAACCCTTCTTAACCTGGATTGTCCTTAGAAAATTATATTTCTCAATCTAAACTCATCAAAATTGGCCTTGTTTTGATCAGAGAACTGTAAATAGAAATGGTATGAGCCACTTCTAAGCAGGTATTTATGAGCCATCCCATTATTATGCCAGTATGTCCTAAATTAAGCTGCTTCTCCAGCTTTTACTTTTTGTTTGTTTGTTTTTTGGCAGTACTGGGATTTGAACCCAGGTCTTCCACACTCTGCTGCTTGAGCTACATCTCCAGTTCATTTTGCTCTGGTTATTTTGGAGATGGAGACTCTTATGAACTATTTGCCCAGTCTGTCCTCGAACCTCAGTCCTCCCAATCTCAGCCTCCCAAGTAGCTAGGACTACATGTATGAGTACCAGTAAACTCCTTCTCCAGCTTTGGTCCCAAAATGAAGAGGTACAGAACCACAGCTAACACACATGACATGTAATATCTTGTGAGCAAAAAATAATCTTTGTTGTGAGCCACTATGACTGTTCTGGTTGTTACTACAGCATAACCTAACTAGCCTAGGCTAATAGAGCCCTTCAACTAGTTATCTCTAGGGCTAAGCCAAGAGCTTGTCTATAAACATTAGAAAATAAACCAGTGGCTAAGGATGTAACTCAAGTGGTAGAGCACCTGTCTAGCATGCTCAAGGCCCTGGGTTCAAACTCCAGCACCCGCTCTCACACACAAGTCTTATGAGAACAGTGTCAATAAGGCAAATGTGATAGCCAGGCATGGTGGCACACATGCCATGCTCAGAAGGCTACAAAGGAGGATCTCAAGTTCAAGGTTAGCCATGGCTACCCAGTGTTTTAAGTAGATGTGATTGTAATTTAATTAATGGAAGCCTAATCAATCTTGCCAATCAATCATCCTCTTTGGAGAGAGATTCTTTGAACCAAAGGGCTTGATCAGCCATGACAACCCAAAACAAGCCTTGTGTTAGCACTGCCCCTACCCCTTCTGGGCCCTTTCTCAATCAAGCCACCCTGAACATTAGGATTTTTGTGTCCATCTCAACTGTGTGGTAGATGAGACTATCTCAGACTGCCTCAGCTAACAAATACTTCTTAAGATAAGCATGCTTTCCTAATGTAATTGCATACTTATCCAGCAAATGTCGATTTGAGTCAGGGTCTGTCTCTGTTGCCAAGTAGTCTTCAAACTCCTGTGCTCTTCTGATCCTCTCACCCCAGCCTTCTCAGTAGCTGGAACTACAGGTGTATGCCACCTCACTGGGTTAATTTTTTTTCAGTAATTGTATTTTTCATTGTAAACTAATCAGTTAGATTCTGGTTTATATAATATCAGTTTCTGTGAGCTGGAGGTGTGGCTCAGTTACTAGCATGCCTCCCTCTTAAGTGCAAAGCATTTGAATTCAAACTCCAGTACCACCAAAAAAAAAAAAAATCAGTTTCTGTGAACTTTGTGAATACAAGTCCTCCCCCTAGAGCACTTTGTTCCAGCCTGCTTACTATTAAAATCAGGCTTCAGAGTTTGCAAGGTTAAAGATCATTTTGGGGTCCATAATAAAATTCCTTAAGGTTGCAGCACCTTCTACAGTGAGGGACCTATCTAGATAACAACCAACAGCCAGCTAGACTTCCTGAAACTACACTCTTCTATCTCATTGATCTAAAAGAAAGGTGGGGGCCAGGCACAGTGGTTTATGTCTGTAATCTCAGGTATTTGGGAGGCAGAGATAGGAGGGTCTCAAAGGCCAACCAGGCAGAAAAGTTAGTGAGACCCTACCTCAACATTCCAAGCATGGTATCACATGTCTGTAATCAAGAGGTGTAAGTAGGAGCATCCACAAAAACCTGTCTGAAAAATAAAAGCAAAAAGGGCTGGCTCAAGTGGTAGAGCCCTTGCCTAGCAATTGCAAGCCCCTGAATTCAAACCCCAGTACCACCAAAATAAACACAAGCAGTTAGTCCCAAAGAGGTATAGGTCATGTGCTAATTTAAAGAGAGAGATTTATTGCCACTTATTTTTTTTTTTCATTTTTCTTTTATTATTCATATGTGCATACAAGGCTTGGTTTATTTCTCCCCCCTGCCCCCACCCCCTCCCTTACCACCCACTCCACCCCCTCCCGCTCCCCCCCCTCAATACCCAGCAGAAACTATTTTGCCCTTATCTCTAATTTTGTTGTAGAGAGAGTATAAGCAATAATAGGAAGGAACAAGGGGTTTTGCTGGTTGAGATAAGGATAGCTATACAGGGCATTGACTCACATTGATTTCCTGTGCGTGGGTGTTACCTTCTAGGTTCATTCTTTTTAATCTAACCTTTTCTCTAGTACCTGGTCTCCTTTTCCTATTGGCCTCAGTTGCTTTAAGGTATCTGCTTTAGTTTCTCTGCATTAAGGGCAACAAATGCTAGCTAGTTTTTTAGGTGTCTTACCTATCCTCACCCCTCCCTTGTGTGCTCTCGCTTATTGCCACTTATGAAATGGTAGGGAAGTTGAGAAAAGATTTGCAAGGATCGGGGGTGGGAGGGAAGGGGTACAGGAGAGTAATGGAAGGGGTTGAACAGACCAAGGTAAAGTATGCTCACAGAAGAGATACATTGGGAAACCCCTTTGAACCTTTACTTAGGAGTTAATAATGAAAGGACTATAAAATAGGTACAATGTATGGGGGGGGTACTTGTGGAAGAGGGAAGGGTGAATGAAGGAGATTAAGGTGAGGGAATATGATTGATGGACTTCATATACGGAATAGAACAATGAAACCTCTTGCAATTGCTTTAAGTGGGCAAGAAGGGGGTCAAGGGGGAGAGCTGGTGAGGGTAATCAAACCAATGTACAATATAAGCCCATTTGGAATTGTCACAATCCCTCCTGTACAAAGACTATATCTTAATAAATTTTTTTAAAATAGATTTGCAATGATGTGCATTAAACTGGATCTTGAAAATGAGTAAGACCGGACATGGTGGTCATGTCTGTAATCTCAGCTACTCCAGAGGTGGAAATCTGGAGGACTGAGGATCCAGACCAGCCCAGGGAAAAAGTAAGAACCTATCTCAGCAAATAAGCTGGGTGTAGGGGTTTACATCTGTAATCCCAGCTATGAGGGAGGTATAGGTAAAAGGACTGAGGTCTGAGACCTGTCCTAGACAGAAAAATGAGAGATTCTATCCAAAAAAAGTAAAAGCTAAGAGAGGCTAGGAGCATGACTCAAGTGGTAGAGCGCCTGCCTAGCAAGCACAAGGCACTGAATTCAAATCCCAGTATCACCAAAAGAAAGAAAAATGAATAGAATTGGTGAAGAACATGCCTTGTGTTGATGGCCATGAGCAAATGAAAGAAGCAAGGGATCAGTTGAGGAAATACAGAGTAAGAGGGAAAGGAAAAGAATCATGGAAAGTACATTATGATCAGATTATCAGAAGAGTTAGTGTTGGTAGTTTGCTTTTCTGGGTCCCCCCCCCACCCTTGGTTTTGTTTTTAGGCAATTTTTTTTTTTGGTGGCACTGAAGTTTGAACTCAGGGCCTCATGCTCGCCAGGCAGGAGCTCTACCACTTGAGCCACTCCAACAGTCTTGTTTTTAAGCAGTTTTAACCAATTTAAAATAATACAGTTTTGTGATATTAATTGCCTTCAAATTGTACAATAATCACTACTATCCATCACCAGAATTTTTTTCATCCCATACTGAAACTTTACACAGTAAACCTTAACTCCCCCTCAATTGCCCCCTCCACTTCTGATATCCACCATTTAACTATTCTAGGTACCTCATATAAGTGGAATCGTATGTGTCCTTTTGTGTCTGGCTTATTTTACTAAGTATAATGTCCTCAAAGTTCATCCATATTGTATGTATATATAAATTTTCTTTTTATTATATGTATGTAGAACATTTTGTTTATCCATCCATTGATGGAAAATGCTGTTAGTGAACATTTGTTGGAGTCCTTGCTTTCTCAGCTCTTTGGGGTATATACCCAGAAATGAACTTGCTGTATCATATGGTAGTTCTATGTTTAATGTTGTTCAAGGAACCATCCTAACTGATTTCCACAAGGTCTACAACATTTAATATTCCCAATAGAAGTTTTTCCCAAGGAGGGAGATGACAATGTTTATTTCAAAACTGCTGGTGGAGTGGCTCAAGTGGTAGAGCACCTGTCTGCCTAGCAAGCAAGAGGCCCTGAGTTCAAACCCCAGCACCACAAAAAGAAAAAGGTAAATAGCTCAAAACTATGTATAAGCTTGGCAGTGGGTGTGTTCACCTGTAATCCTACCTCCAGAAGCTGAGGGAGGAGAATTGTCAATTCAAGGCCAGCCTATGCTACATATCAAGATCCTGTCTCAAAAAAAAAAAAGAAAACAAGATCTTAAAACCAATCTGGAAAAGAGAACAGAATGGACTAGAGTTGCAGAATGATCAGTTGGTGACTTCTACAATAGTTTAGGCAGGATATAGTGAGGGCCTGAACACATCAACAGCAATGAGAATAAAGGGAAGAAGATACAAATGCAAAGGATAGGACTGAAGGGACTTGACCACTGATGGCTATTGAGGGGGCAAGGAGCAAAAGAATTAGGGTGCTTAATACAACTCCCAAGGTTTCATGCTGGGAGAATGCTAGTTGCCTGATGAAGAGTCAGCGTGTGGACACAGTCCAGTCACAGTCCAGATTTGGACATGTGGGACATTGTAAGCCAAGCTTACCTTGCCTGAATACCCCTTGCAGTTTTTGACTGGTGACAGCACTCTACTTTTTTTCTTCTCATTAGATTGTAGAGTCATCCCTTATCTCCATGTGTTACAGGGATGAGAGGGTGTGAGGCCACGAGAGTGTAATTTTCAGATCTCTGGCTAGGGAAATTGTAATTCAACAGTAGTCCAGCTGCTGGGCTCAGAAGTCTATTGCCCTTTACTCTGAGGCTTTAATTCCTATAGGTTGCTCCTAGTTAATGATAGAGCAACAGGGATTTTTGGGTAGGCCTATTCCCTCATGGATGACCTTGACTCAAGGACTCCTCATCGACCATGGCAAATTTTCCTTAGAATTTCCCTGCAGTCTAGAGGGCTCTATCTAGAACGCCTTCCTTCCTTCTGTCTTTCACTTCAAGTCCACCATGCATCACTGCCTTCCCCAGTTCATGCCCATTTTCTCTCACAGATGTTTTATATAATAAATTTTTTCCTGTCTAGGTGTCTGATTTCCTGAGAATGTGAACTGACATGCAGAGAGGAAGGATGAGATGCTCCCTACCATAGTGTCCTGTGTCCTGTCAGCCATAGGAGGTACATGACCCTGTCTCACCAGTCAGTGATGCCCAAATCTTGGCCTAGGGCCTCCTCAGAGTCACTCAGCATCATTTGGTTCCCAAACCATTAGCCACTTGATAACCTCACCACAGACATGGCTGACAAAGTGAGCACAGCCTCACAATGCTGCTGCCTGAGGCCAACTAGTGGCAAACTCAGAGTCTCTAAATTTTGTGCAACATCCAGACTAACAGAACATCCTTACAGAACATGGGATCTGGCTTCCTGACAAGCTGCTGAAGTGGCCAATGAAGCCACTTACTAAAAGGAACTCAGCTACCCATGGAACAAGCTGATCAATGGGAGATGAGACAGAAAAGGGCAGGATAGAACATTCTACTCTCCCTTCCTTCCTCTGATGGACTCTAATGTTTCAAGGCATAATTTTTCCATACAACCTGTCCAGAGCCATTCTGTATTGATCACATGGGTGCACCTGCGAAAAGACCATGTCTCTTCATAATTCATATTGTGAAGTAGTCAGCAACTATTTCCATGTGTTGCTTTCCATCTTTTCCAGCTTTCCCTTGTTCCTCCTTCAGTGCCCCAAAATTGTGCCTCCCACATAAAACTCCCACATGGCCATCATTCTTGCTTCATGGAGAGAGCATGCTTGAGCATGACAGCATCTGAGGAGGCTGAGTTAAAGAGAGAGGAAGACAGAGGCCCTACCATTCTTTGAGGCAGATCAAAGTATGTGTATCTATTTTCTTGTTCATCTCTCTGAAGACCAGCTTGCCAATCCATACCATATGAAACATGGTCACCCATGGATCCCACATCAATTCCATTCAAAGGATCATCCAAAAGTGGGACAAAGTGGTGTGCTTTGTAACCCCAGCACTCAGGATGCTGAGGCAGGAGATGGTGAATTCAAGGCCAGCCTGTGCTACAAGGCCTTGTGTGAGACCATGTCGCAAAAACACAAAAAAAGATTTTCCAGATAACTAGATTCTCAAGATCAATTTCAAGTTTCTGAGAGGAAAAGCTCCTGTTTGGGCTAGCTTTGGCAAATTACAGAGAGAGCGTCATGTGCAACCTGTGAGGTTGTATTCTGGAGGATGGGGGATTAGAATAACACTTCCCAAAAAAGTGGGAGTGGAGATTGGGCAGACCAAACAATGAGAACAAATAAATGGAGAAAGCTTAAAGAGAAGAGGTCAGAAGGCAGACCTTTATCTAAATCAATGCTATCCAGTAGAGCTTTTCTGCAATGCTGGAAATACTTTATGTCTGTATTGTTTAACATAGTAGCCATTGGCCACAAGTGGCTTTTGAGCACTTGAAAGATGTACAAGTGAGAAACTTGAGTTTTTCATCTCATTTAAATTTAAATTTAAGTTTAGCCTGCTGTGGTGGCACAGACCTGTACTCCCAGAACTCCAGAGGCTAAGGTAGGAGGATCCTGAATCCTTAGTATATAGCCAGCCTGGGGCTATATACTAAGTGTAAGGCCAGTCTGAACTACTATATATGGATACTCTGTCTCCTAAAACCAAAGGTTGAAAATGTAACTTGGTGGCATGGCACTTGCCTAGCATGCACAGGGCCCTGAGTTTGATCCTCAGCACCTCCCCCCCCCACAAAAAAAAAATGGCTGGCTACATATAGCTAATGCTATATATTAGACTATTGGTCCACTTTGGGAGGCAGTGTGGAATATTGACTACTGAATGTGCTTTGGAACCAGTCTGATCTGCATTTGAGTCCCAGCTCCATTTATTTGTTTGTTTGTTTATTTTATGGTACTGGGGCTTGAACTCAGGGCCTACACCTTGAGCCACTCCACCAACCCTTTGTTGTGAAGGGTTTTTTCGAGATAAGAGTCTCGAGAACTATTTGCCCAGGCTGGCTTCAAACCGAGGTCCTCCTGACCTCTGCCTCATGAGTAGCTAGGATGACAGGTGTGAGCCACCAGGGCCCAGCATCAGCTCCATTTATTTAACGTCTCTGAGCTAGAGAGTTGGAAGATGCAAAGAACACTCAATGCTATGTGATACCACAAAGAGACAAAGGAGCAAAAGATCTACAAAGGGTCAAAGAGTCCGTCACATTTGGCAATTGGAAAACTACAAGTGAATGAAGATGAGAAGGATTTAAAATGTGATAGGAGTTGGGCATATGGCACATGCCTGTAATCCCAGTATTGAAGAGGCTGAAGTAGAAAGTCACAAGTCCCAGACTAGCCTGGGCTATATAGTGAAACCCTATCTCAGGGGGAAAAAAAAGGCTAGATGGGGTAAAACCCACACCACCTGTCCACATACCTTTTGACTAAGTTCCTTTCTGGGAGGGAAATCCCAAGCAGGTAAAGACTGGTAAGGCAAAAATTACCTCTTCATCCTGTGACCATTGGTGAGTTGAGAATTCAAAGACAGGAAGTAAAGATAGCATTCTAAGCTCAGGTCAGAAAATCAGAATCAGAAATATTGTTAGGAGAGGGGGCACTGAGCCAAAGGTGGGGTTGCCTAAACCAAGGAAGCCACAGGAAAGACACTTCATGCATGCTGTCATTATGTGGTACTTACTGTGTTGGCCAGACTATGAGTCCTTCCAGGATTAGGTCTATGAGCATCTTGGTATCTTCAGTACCTTATAAGTGCCTGATACAATAGTGGGTACTTAACATCTTTTGGATGAGTGAATGCAAGTATGCCAGTCCACTCTCTTAGGTACTCTATAATTTAATGTTAATTATCGGAGGGAGGAAACTGCAGAAGGTGCCAGGGAATCCTTCTTGGCTTGGAAACTCTGTTTGTAAGGTTCTTAACATATTGGTTGGCACAAAGTGATCGCTAATTATTATTAGTGGGGGAGTAAGGTTTGTATAAGGTTGGGGTAAGAACTTGATGATAATGAGAACTAACATGATAATCTTACTGAATCCTTAAACTCAATGAGATGGATTTTGTTAGGATAATTTTACAGATGAGAAAATTTAGAGATGTAATTTATGCAAAGTGACTCAGCTCAGAAATGGCAGGACTGATATAGAACCTAAACTTACCTGACTTCCAGAGTTCAGTCTCCAACAACTAAGGTTTGGGGACCAAGGAACAGGAAGATTCTCAAAAACCTCCTGGTGCTACCCAAACTACTGTGGGTAGTGACTTAGCTAAGTCACTGTAGGAAGTGATTGTGAATGACTCCTTTCTGGCCCCAAAGGGACATCAGTGGCAAGAATACTACTTATCACCATGCACTTGTGGCTCATCCCTATAACCCTAGCTACTCTGGAGGCAGAGATCAGGAAGATCACAGTTTGAGGCCAGCCCTGGCAAATAGTTTGCAAGACCCTATCTCAAAAAAATGCAACACAAAAAAGAGCTGGGGAATGGCTCAAGTGGTAGAGCACCTGCCTAGTAAGTGTGAGGCCCTGAGTTCAAGTTCTAGTACTGCCACCAAGCACAGGTGGCTCACATCTGTCATCCTAGCTACTCAGGAGGCAAATAGTTCATGAGACCCTATCTGGAAAAAAACCCACCACTAAAAAGGGCCGGTGGAGTGGCTCAAATGGTAAGAATGCCTATCTAGCAAGCTTGAGGCTGTTAGTTCAAACTCCAGTACTGCCAGAAAAAAAGGGAATACTACTTCTCTTAGTAGGCCCTGGTCTGTAGCCTTTTGCAAGGAAGGGTTAAGCGAGTGCTGGGAAGAAAGATGTAAATTTAAGTATGACTCATGATTAGAAATCTTCTAGGTCCTACTTACCCATTAACTTGTTCTGTGATCTTGGACAAGTCACTTAAAAAGTTCAGTATTTCCATCTTGTTTTAAAAATAGCATGGGGATAATTTTTAAAAAGTATTTTAAAATAAATTGTTTTAAGGGGGTGGGTGTGTTGAGAGAAGTAATAGATGTTATCCTCTTCCTCTGCTTTTTGTTCATCCTCCCTGAGTTTCTGTGAGTACAAATAAAATGATTAGCAGGAAAATGTCCTCAAAAGTACAAAGCACCATACAAAAGCAAAGAAGTATTATTATCAACATAGTTTTTAGCATAGGAGTTTGAAGACTTAGGGCATAGGCCAAGAGACAAACAGCTGGAAGGCAGAAAATCTTAATACCAAAGGAGAAAACTTTCTTTGCTCAAATTCTTCCTGGAGTGGCATTATATTTGGAGTAGACCTGCCACTGAAATCTGCTAAGGTGCTGAAGTGGGGGTCTAGGAAGGTGTTAAGGATGCAGGTAGGACATTTAACAGCCAGAAGACTTTGGAGAAATTCCAGCCCTGGATCCTCAGTGTCTTTGTGGTCTAACAAAGAATACAGTGGAAGGGGAGGCAGATTGTATCAGCGGGGCTCAGGTTCAAAGCCAGGTGTGTTCAAAGCCAGAT
This sequence comes from Castor canadensis, assembly GCF_047511655.1. NCBI lineage: Eukaryota > Metazoa > Chordata > Mammalia > Rodentia > Castoridae > Castor > Castor canadensis. The sequence goes on from NC_133392.1 coordinate 132,314,711, forward strand.
TCTCTAATAGGCTCTTTAACCAGACACTAAGTTATTTTGGGAGGTAGGATATCGGCATTCTAGTACTGAACTCGTTGGCCAACAACCTAAAACCATTCCCACTACATAATGTTCAAAAAGAACATTGAGCTGGGTGGTGGGGGCTCACGCCTTTAATCCTAGCTACTTGGGAGGTGGAGATCAGGAGGATCATGATTTGAAGTCAGCCCTGGCAAATAGTTCCCAAGACCCTATCTCGAAAATACTAAACACAAAACAGTGGTCGGGTGGCTTAAGTGGTAGAGTGCTTGCCTAGTAAGCGAAGGTCCTGAATTCAAACCCCAGTACCACCAAAAAAAAAAAAGAATGAGCATTAATCTTGAGAGGACTTTAGAGATAGTCAAGTCAAGGGGCAGAAGCTTGAGACCCAAAGGGGGACGGGGACTTCACCAAGACAATACAAGAGAAGAGAATTGGGCTCATTGGGCTGCAAGGAACCGAAGCCTCCTCAACCTAGCTCACATACAATAGAGCACTTGGGGTGCTAGTGTGTGAGGAGTGGAACTGAGGCCAACAGGAAGCCCCACTGTTCTAATCATTCTCTCTTCTTGCCCCATCCATCACTCCATGTCTGGACAACATGCAAGAGTCTGTTCTTTTTTCCTCTACATAAACTCAGCCTTCTGCTTCCTTTTTTTTTTTTTTTTAAAGACAGTCTCACTATGTTGTCCAGGCTGAGCTGGAACTCATGATCCCTCACCCCTCAGCCTCCTGAGAAGCTGGGACTATAGGGGTATGCCAAAACACTGGCTCTCTGCTCCCTCTTATCTTGGCTTGCACATAGCTTTCCTGGCCAAGATCCAATTGTCTTGGCCTGTCTATTTCAACTTCCTCTGCTGTCTGGCAATTTCCTTCTGTTCCTTGATCCTAGAGAGGTCTAATTGGCTTCTCTCAGATTGCTATACAAGGCTATTGGTCAGAAGTCAGCAGCTCATATAGGAAATGGGGACCCTTACCTCAGGAGCTGGCCCAATTGGCTCAAGTCTAGAGGCTGGAGGGGCAAGTGGTGGGATGCACGTCCATCAGCATTTATGGGCTGGATGGCTTTTCTTCAGTGTGGACATGATCAAGCAGAAACAGCACCATCACTGGGACTTTAATTAAAATTTAAGGTCCAGATTTCCTGCCTGGAACTTTCCCAATGGAATTATCATGTATGTCCCTTATTTATGTAGCAGACAGGTTTTAATGCCTGCTAAATGTTATCATGTATAACTTCCTTCTCCTCCTTCTCTTCCTCCTCCCTATATATAGGGAAGATAATGGCAGGCAAAGAATTAGGAACAAAAATGCTTGAGAAGAAGTCTAAACAAGGTAGTTGCAAAACAGTTACCACTTACCAAGTACCATGTGCCAATCACTGCTGATTATATACATTTTCTCATTTAATCTTTACAACTCCCCTATGAAGTCAGTGGCACATTTCACACATGTGAAAGGAACAGGCTCAGAAAGTGCTTCCCAGAAAATAAACATCACAGCAGGGCGCTGATGCCAAAGCCTGCTCTGTTCACGCAGTACAGCAGTGCTGTGCAGCCTGTTCCCTGCTGTTATAGCACTGAGGACCATCTTGGCCTAGCCAGGAAAGCAGGGATGATGGGGAGAGTAGTGGGCCGCCACAAGAAGGTGATATCTGAGCTGAGCCTGAGCAACAAGCATTCATAAGACCAATGCAGGAGAAACTGCATGTGTGAACGGCAAAACCCAAGTAGAGCACCCAGAAACAGGGTGTGAACAGGAGCACAGTGCATGGCCTGAGAGCTAAGGTCACCCTATTTCCAGCCCTGGCAGGGAATGTGAGAAAAAGGCCAGGGGAGCATGGAGGAGAAGGATCTAGGAGTAGAATATAAATTCAACAGATCCAAAAGAACTGCTATTACCAGGCCTTTGATCCTGGAATGGACTCTCAAGGGCACATGGATATAGTCCAGTGAAAAATTCAAGAGGAAGGAGGATCTTTAAAATATCAACACCTGAAGCCTGCCCAGTAGCTCACATCTGTAATCCTAGTTACTTGAGAGGCAGAGTTCAGGAAGACCAGCCTGGGCAAAAAGTTAGCGAGAACCCCATCTCAGCCAATAAAAATCTGGGTATGGTAGTGTGCACCTGTCATTCTAGCCACATGGGAAGCATAAATAGGATTGTGGCCCAGTTCGGCCTGGGTATAAATAGCATATTCAATCTCAAAAATACCCAAAGCAAAAAAAGGCTTGGAGGCATGGCTCAAGTGGTAGAGCACCTCAGCAGCAAGTGCAAGGCCCTGAGTTCAACCTCCAATACTGCCAAAATTTTTTTATCTATCTACCTACCTACCTACCTACCTATCATCTCAACACTTGAAACAGTACTAACAACCCTCTCTGCCTCTGCCCCAATATCCCTGCTCAGCTCTCCTTTGCTTGCCTTAGGTGTCACTTCTTCCAGGAAGCCTTCCTAGGTCTGTCAAGTCTACTTTAGGGTACTTGGGATACTAGTTTGTAATTGCCCTTTGTCCTCTGTGTTTCCTTGGGGACTGGATTGGGTTGTTGTTGTTGTTTCTAATGATTCTTAAATTAGCATACATTAATAGTACAAGAAATACTGCCAAGCAATCTTCTACTTGAGCCATGACCCCAGCCCTTTTGCTTTAATTTGTTTTTCAGGTAGTGTCTTGCACTTTTGCCTGGGCTGGCCTTGGACTGTAATCTTCCTATCTCCACCTCTTGAGTATCTGCGATTACATGCATGTATCAGCACATCCAGCTCCAGGGCTCAGACTTGTTCACCTTTCTATTTCCAGTTCAACCTGGGTTTCTTAGTAGCTGCTCAGTAAAAAGACACATGACAGATGAAAGAATAACAAGCAACCTCCAAGGGGCTTCATGTGGTCTTTCAGGCCACATGGATTTTTCTACTGACCTCAATACTTGGAGTCTTACATATCTTAACCAGGAGAAACTTTAAAAACCATCCTCCTACTTCATAGATGGGTGATTGGGGTCCAGTTGTCACTTATTTGTCAACAATCCCAATTTTATGTCTCCAGACACAATTCCTCCTCTGAGTTCCACACCAAATCAGTGGCCTGTGCAGCCCTCATCTGGGATGCCCCACAATACCTACCTTTGCCACGTCTGGAACTGGGCTCAGTATCTCCACAAGGCCTGGTCCTCTTCCAGGCTTCCTGGTCTTGGTGAAGGACCTTACCACCCACCCTGCCACTGAGACCAAAAGGTGGGGAGTCCTCTTAACACCACTGTGTTTCCCACCACCAGTAAAACATCAAGTCCAGTACAGTCTGTGGGTGACCTAAATCACAGACTCTCTCCAGTTTATCTCTGCCTCCTCAGTCCAATGCCCTGCAGCTCTGATGGACCCCTGCAAAAACCACCCCATTAGTTCCTCCCAATCTGCTCATTTGTGCCAAATCGTGCTCCTTACTGCAGCTGGAGGGATGTTGGTGAATGCTACTTTCTCATTTAATTCTTTTGCCAAAAGACTTCCAATGGCTGCCCATGTTTTAAAAAACTTAGCATTGACAGTGGCTCACGCCTATAATCCTAACTACTGAGGAGGCAGAGATCAGGAGGATCACAGTTCAAAGTCAGCCCAGGCAAAAAACCCTAGCTCAAAAAACTCCCATCACACACACACACACACACACACACACACAAAAGAGCTGGTGGAGTGGCTCAGGTATAGGCCCTGAATTCAAACCCCCATACTGCAAAAAAAAAAAACAAAAACCCTTAGTATTGATTAGTACAGCTAACATTTATGGCAAATTTCCTATATCCTAGGCCCTGTTCTAAGGATTTTGCACATACTAACCTATTTTACAACTCTAAATATCCCTATTATACAGGGGGAACTTGAGACTCAGAGAAGCAACATCAAGTCCTTAGCAGAAGCTCTCTCTTAAAAAAGTTTGTTAGCATAAATTAATTGTACAAAGGGCTTTCATTATAATGTTTACACACATGCATATACTGTACTTCCCTTCTATATTACTCTTTTTTTTTTTTTTTTTTTGTGGTCCTGGGGATTGAGCCCACTGTCTTGTGCTTGCTAGGCAGGTGCTCCACCACTTGGGCCTATATTACTCTAGCTTAACCTACCTCCCTCCCCGTTTTTTAACAGTTTTTAGTGGATTTCGTTATATACTATTTTCATTAATATATTGGGTTTTTGTCTCAAAAATCTTACACCCTACAAATTCCAGTTTGGTCCTGGTGTAGTTTATCCAGCTTTTTCTCCAACCTCCCCTTAAACTTGGGACTCAGAGACCACTGCTCCTCCCCAAGAGCTACTCTTCCTCTCCTTCCCATCCCACCCCTACCCCATAAAACTCCCCTTCAAGTACATCTTCCCTAGGATCCCTCGCTGCTCCCCCACTCCTTCTTGGAGTCTCCAGGATTCACTGCATCAGAAATTCTCTGCCTATCTCCTTAGTGACTCTTTTCCTCAGGTCTTTTGTTTTGCTTTTTGGTGGTACTCGGTTTGAACTCAGGGCCTCATGCTTGCTAGGCAGGTTCTCTACCATTTGCACCACTCCACCAGCCCTTTCCTTGGGTCTTAATTCCTGGCACCTGGTACAAAGCCTGGAGCAAGGTAAACCTCCAAAGAAGTTTGTTTTGTGGCCAAGTGTGGTAATGCATGCCTGTAATTAATCCCAGCACTTGGAAGGCAGAGTGAAACCCTATTTAAAAAAAAAAAAATCTTGTTTTGTTGAATTTCCCCCAGGGAGTTGGCTAAGATTAGGAATGGGACATGAAATCCTGGTGTCACTACTGAGAGGTCCTACAAGTAATTCTCCTCTCAAGCCTTGGTTTCCCTATCTGTCAAATGGAGATAATAATATGGTATTTTGAGGGTCAAATTAATACTCTATGTTGAGCGTTTAGCACAATACCTAGAACATAGAGCCCTCAAAAAAGAGTAGCTGTTATTTAAAGAAAAAAATTCTCTAACGTCATGAGGGAACCAGCCGAGTTTGCATTTCCCAGGATGACCACGCGAGGGAAGTGGTGAGCAGCTGGCGGGCAGACAGGCTCCGCCGTGCTAAGTCACCTGCTGAGGAACCAGCTGGCAAGGCTGGGGTTTCCGGGGCTTCCCGGTCCTTGAACAGGTGGTCGCTGGCCAGGACGCCGTGGGAGGAGCCTCCGTGATGTACAATGTCTGTACTCTCACAGCCCGGGCAGTCCCTCCTCCTCATCCCCTTCTCTGTTTAAGAGAGGGGCTGGGGGATTAGAGGGGGCGGAATGGGGTGCAACAGAGATTTATCTCCCCACCCCTCCCCCCAAGTGTCTTTCTAACTTGATTATAATCATTTTTCGGTATGGAAGTTTTTATAGTCAAACTTCTGGATGTTTTCCATTATAGTTTCTAGGTTTCATCAAGGCTAGAAAGTCCCATCTTCGGGATTATTGAGATGTTCACTCCTATTTTCTTCTTGTACACTACATTGTTATTATTTAAACACGTGTTCCACCCGGACTTTATTTTGGTGTAGGTAAGGACGTGGCTGCCTTCCATTTCTCCAAATTATCATCTACCTGAAGTGTTATCTTCACCATACATTGAGTTCCCACGGGTGGCCAAGTCCATTTCTTTTATTGACTGATTGTACAAATTTATGGCATACAGTGTCTTAATCCAATACATGTATACAGTGTGTGATGATCAATCAAAGTAGTTAACAGTTCCCTCTCCTTCAACATTTTTACATTTTTTTGATTACCACGTAATAATTGTATTTACTTCTGCAATACAGTGTGGTGTTTCAATACATGTGTACAATATGTACTGACCAAATCAGGGTAAGTACTTTATGTTTGGAGGCTTCAAGCTCCTCTCTCCTAATGTATAATAGGCATAGTTTGCCTTGTCCATTTCTGTAGTCCATTTTGTTCCACTGATCTATCCAGTCCTGCTTCAGTACTGTAGTGCTTTAACTACATTGACTTCATGATTTAATGTTAAATAAGGTAAACCCCTTTTCATTACTTTTTTCTATTTTTTAAACTTCTGAATACTTATTCTTCTACTGCACTGAAGAATCAATCCCCTAGTTATCTAATCCTTCCGGAAAGCAAAATGAAGTTTTGGAGTTCCTGAAATTACACAAGACATGTGCACATTTCTCCAGAGTGAAATCTGAAGTTTTTGTCCCATGTGCAAAGCAGTGATACTAAAGGGAGCGCCTAGTTTTCTTGTTTTTGTTGATAGGGGCAAGGAAAGAACACAGAGGAAGCCTGAGTCCCCTCTTTACTGTCAATTCTCACAGGCTCTGCTTTCCCCATCCATGGCTTCTACCCTTGTTGCAGAGGACTCTCTGGTCCTCATCTTGTCCCCCCCTGACCTAACTCCTCTGGCTGCTCCAGCAAGCCTTGTACCACATAGGCTCTATTCTAGGCCTAGGACTGTGCAGATTAGATGACAACACTATTTTAATTAATAGGTAAATAAAATAATGAGTCCCAGCTTCCTCTCTGACTATTGTTGGGCCTCCACATTGTTGGGCCTCAGTTTACTCTGGTGAAAGGGATGAGATAGGATGAGGGGTGTGTGGAAGAAATAGCTAGCTATCCCAGGAGGTCCTTTAATCCCAATCATTTCCCTCCTTCTTCCCACCTTCCCATTCCCTATTCACATTTTAATTTGGATCCTCTCCAGGGAGACTACTTGTTTTACCTGCCTTTAGCAAATATTAATGATACTGTTCCTCCAGGAATGAGTGAAATTCAGAACACTGGAGCCCAACACTGGAATTGACCAGTCCTAGGCAAAAGACATAGCAAGTCAGGAGCAGACATGATGCTTGGTGTTGGGGGTGATTAGGAGGGACATTATATAGTATCCTTAAGTACCAAGCTGCTGACAGACCTAACTAGGGAGTCCACTTGGAGTTCACTTAGGCAGCTGCCAGGCCCTAGAACAGGGTTTCTCAATCTCAGGCCCATTGACATTTTGGGCCTGATAATTCTTTGGTGAGAGACTGGCCTGATCAACATCCAGGGTCTCTTCTTACTGGATGCGGTAGCAACTCCCCAGGTAGTGAAAACCAAAATGTCTCTAGACAGTGTGAAATGTCCCCTGGGGATGGGGGGGGGAGGGTCAAAACGAGCCCAGGTTGAAAAATACTGCCTTGGAGGAGTTACCTTATGTCACAGGGTAGGATACTCTACTTTCTTACCTTCTGTCTGAAAGGGACATTGTAAAGTCTTTCTTCACACCAGGCACTTGGGAAAGTCTTTTCTCCTCTTTGAACTTCTGGTTTTTTCATCTGTAAAATGGACTTGTAGGAAAGTCGTTTCCCCTGCTCTACCGTTTAACGTTTCTGGATCTGGTCTAGGATAGAGCAGGGGCATAGCGATGCCAGTGAAGTCCTGGGATGTGCCTCAAAGACAAGGAAGGATGAGAACGAACAGATGGCACGGATGGTGGTGCTCAAGAGGAGTGATCGGGCAGAAGGCAGGAACATCCTACAGACAGAGAGAGGATTGAGGTTTCCCCAGACCCTGTTCTTTAGAGGCCTACCTCTTCCAGGCCTCATGCACCTAGGTTGCCCCCAATAAGGCAAACTCAGATTATCCGGTTTCCCTAGGCCCCGCCCACCACATAGGCTCCGCCCTTTGGTCCGCCCCCGTCCCTAGCCCCTCCCGTCCACCAGAGGCCCCGCCCCCAAAGGCCCCGCCTCCCTCCTCGCCTCCCGCCAGCCGGGGCTCTGGCTTTGCACCCGGCGGTGACCAAGAAACGGTGGCGGCTGCGGAGCAGGCAGCGCAGGCGGGCGGAGCGGAGCTGCCCTGCCCGGTGGCGGGCGATGCCCCCGTGAGTCTCTGTCGCCGCCCCTCCCCGCCCCGCGTCCCTACCTTCTCCGAGTCCGTGCCCGCCTGGGGCCGGGCCGCGCCTACCGCCGGGTCCGCGGGGCGGGGTCCCGGGGCAGCACCTGCCCCGCCTTGCGTAGCAGCCTCGGCCTGAGGAGCCCCTCGCCCCGTCTACGCCCCCGGCCACCTCCGGGTAAGTCTGTAGGCCTTGCTCGCCTGGGAGTGGGCGTGGGGAGGGGAGCTGCGGTCTGGGGGACCTCCGAGGAAGGGGGTTCCGGCCGGGAAGAGCAACGTAGGGATTTAAGTGTGCCAGGTCTCAGAGCTGGGGACAAGGGATGGCTCTGGGGCGGGGGCTAAATATGAGATGGGGACATGGGATGCTTGGGAAGCCTAGAAAATAGGGTAGGGGCCCCAGAGTCTTGAGTTCTTTGCTGACGCTCAAAGCGACTGGGGCCCTGGTCTTCAACAGCATTGCCTCGCATGGCATTTTTGGAAAGTGCTTAAAATCCCTCCTGGAAAGGGAGCTGGAAGGCAGCCTGCCTTTCTCCCTGCTGCCTGTGCCCTGGTTGAGAAGTGGCCACTTTTTCCTCCCAACGTGACACCATTGTGGTGCCCAGAGGAAACCACCCCCCTCCACCCTATGAAAAGAAAGGGATGGTGCTCACTCCAGCCTTAGATGGGAAGAGGGGGCTTCTGGGAGGCTGAGAAAGAGTTGGTCAGTACCATGGTGGGGTCCCCCATGGATCAGGGAGGCTTGGCAAGACACTTCATGGGCAACTTGGGCATCCTCTTGTTTTGGGGGAGGATATTCCTGGCTAGCCTCCTGGCTGCCTGAACTACCACACCCCCATCATCTTCTCTAACAACCCAACCCTGAGGACTGGGTCTCTTCCCAGTGTCCTGGGTCTGGAAACTCAGGATTGTCCATAACTCCTGTGGTCCTGGGGTGAATTGGGCAATGCCGTACCTAAGGCCAGAGAACAAGAGGCCCTGGCTGGCAGTGCTACCTGGGGCTGTTTGAATGTGGCCCTCAGGGCTTGGAAGTCTGGGAATTCAAGTCCAACTCTAGCCTCAAAGGTGTTGTCTGGGAGTGAGGAGGAAAGCTGATCCTTTACCCTTTGGTCCTGTCCTATACCCATGATGACTTCTAAGGCTGAGGTCCTTGAGTTTGGGATCTGAATGGTAAGAGAAGGGTCATTCTGGGTTGGGCCTGGACCAAGGGGTTAAAAACCATCTCCCCCCCACCATTGTTGTTGCCAGCCACCAATTAGTCTGTAATTATGCAGCTGCCAATTGACCTTAGTGGCATGTGAATAGCCTAATCTCTGACTGGGAAGGGGGCCCATGCAACTTGTGCTTAAACCAAGCACCAGGTGGAGTTTGCTTAGGGTCCACAGACCCTTTCCCTGCCCTCTGTGTGCAGCTGCCTAGCTTAGGAACTTCCTGGGGTTCTACACTTATCCTACCCTTTGCATCAAGCCCAGAGTCTAATAAACTTGACTTCAAGTCCAGGTCCTGCTGCTTTCTGGCTGTGTGATACTAAGGAAATCACTTCCCCTCTCTGAGCCTCTCAGTAAAACAGACCCTACCCACTAGGAGGAGTAAATGAAATGATGGGTTTGAGCAGCTTAGTCAGCACCTAACTCTCCGGAGAACTCAGTAGATAACTGCTGAACTATACAAGCTACCCTGTGCCAAGTACTCTCTGGGACAGGAGTGCTGGAGCCAAGAGCTCAGGACCCAGCAGAGAACATGGTCCTTTCCCTTGGGGCATGTGGTCTGTGTCACTGTCTTAACCCTTCTTGCTCTCTGACACTTCTGGTCTCTGGACACCAATTGTATTTTGCTTTGTGGAGCCCAGGCCTGAAGCTTCTACTCTCTGGGCTTCTCCTCTCTCTACCCAGGTGCTGAGCTCTGCGGGGTCTGTGGGGTGTGGGTGAGGTCTATAGCTGCAATAGCAGCAGGCCCTTTAAGGAGTGAAGAAAACAATTACCTGGCTTGGGCATTGCATCAGCTGGAGCCTGGAGGGTCTCTGGGGAGGAGGGGTGGGGGGAGGCTGGTGGTTGATTTCATTAGTGCCATGTGAGAACTCTCACCTGAGTCTGCCCCACTCCCCAGCCACAGGCTTCTCCCCCAGGCAACAGCAGCCCCAGGGCCCTCTCCTACCCCAGCAGCTCCACCTTGGAGGACTCTCTGTGCACCCCACCCATGTCATGAGCTCAGGCGTTGGGGGGGAGTATGTATGTGTAGGGTAGTGTCTCTCACTCTGGCCTTTTGCTGACTGTAGCAACGTCTCTCTTGTTAGCATTTTGCTGACTTGGGGTGCAGGGTGCACCTTCTGCACTAGCGTTTTTCTGACAGTGGAAGTGACTCCCCCTTTCATATTTGACTGACCTGGGGTGTTTCTTGCACACTGGCATTTTACCAGGAAAAGTATGACTTTGACACTAGCCTCATACCTCAGTGGGGCTGTCTCCCACACTGGTAGATTGTTGACCTGACAGAAGAGCTCAGTGGGCTGGGGTGTATGGACCGAGGGCATGGGTTAGAAACAACTGCTCTCTGGGCAGAGGTGACTGGCTGGGAATGGTGAGTCACAGGAATGTATGGTTGGTCTCAGGCAGAGAAGAGACTAGGGACTTGGGCATCAGACAGATCTGGGTTCAAATCCTCCACTTCCAACCTATCACTAGTTTAGGCTGTGGCCTCAGCTCTCCAGCCTCAGTCTCCTCTGGAAAACAAGAATAATTTCACCCGTACTGGTCCACCCCACCTGGAAGGTGATTAGGGGATCAAATGTAGAAGGTGATTAGGGGATCAGACGTAGAGTACATAGCCCAGGGCTGGCAGTGGAAGGTATACTTTGCAAGTTTGGGCTCTTCACACCTTGAGCTCAAGACACCTGGACAAGAAAGGAAGAGCCAAGAAGGAGTGACGGGAAGAGAGAAAGAGTACAGGGCCATTCTGCCTCTGTCTCAGGAGGGTGCACCAGCCCACCAGTACTGCTGATGTGCCAAGCTCTATGAACCAGGTTGCCCCTGCCCTCATGGAGCTGACATTCTAGCAGGGTCATGACCCAGAGAAGGTAGTTACACATGTGACAGAAGTTGAAAGAAGGGGCTCAGGGAAGTTCTGAAAGCTATCTGTCATCCTCTTGGGTCTGTGAAGGGCTTCTAGAGAAGGTGACAGTTAAGGCATGAAGGATGCCAAAGGACTTGAGGAGGCAAAGAAGCAGGGATGTGCAGGGAGCACAGTTCAGGTGGTAAAGCACTTGCCTAACATGCTCAAGGCCCTGGGTTCAACTCCCAGCACTGCAAGAAGGAGGAGGAGGAGGAAGAGGGACGAAGGAGGGAAGAATGTGTTTAGGGCCCTGTTGGTAGTGAGAACAGGCCTGGTATGCTGGGGAAGGAGTGTGTAGGCAAGCCTAGGGAAAGCCAGGCTAGACACACTGGGTCAGCAGGATACTAGATACTTGGGAATTTATCCTGAGCCCATTGTGAGCCCAAAAGGATCCAAGGAGCAAGGCCAGATTTGCAGAGGGTATGGACTGGTGTCTGTGGCCTGCAGACAGAGGCCACTTGTGAGTGACCTTTTGCCTTCTCCTACCTCTCCTCTGTGCAGCACCAGTGTTGGTGCCCAGGGAGTACTTGTTTATGTGGCTTGCTCCAAGAGGGAGGAGGCCATTCCTAGTCCCTCCAGCTCTCTCGCTCTGGGCTGAGCTGCATTTCAGCCTTGTTGATGAAGTTCAACCCTTGGGGCCAGGTTTTCCCAACCTCCCAGGGGAGCCGAGGGCAAGAGGCAGGGTTTTGGCACAAGCTGGCCTGTCTACATCCCAGCTCTCTAGTTCATGAGGAAGGCACGCGACTCTAAACTTTAATGCCCTCAACTATAAAATGGGGCTGATGTTAATCTCTCTATGGGAAGTAAGAAGTGAAATTCTAGATGGAAATCATAAAGCCCTATATCCATGTCAGTTGGCATTTTTACTCTATTGCATGGGGGTGGCACCTACCCGGGACCAGACCCAGGGATGCCTGAGGGTGGGGTAAGAGTCTATGGCCACACGGGGCCCTGCACTTAGAATGATCCCAGACTTGGTTTAATTTTCTACTGTCACCATCCTGAAACTCTTAATAGTTTTATAACAAAGGGTCCTGCATTTTCACTTAGCACTGGGCCCTGTCTGTTATATAGCCCACCAATCAGGGAGAGGTGGGAGAGGTAGGGAGAGATACAGATCTGCAAATAGTTCCCAAATGGAGGGCATAAAAGGTGGAGGGTCTGAATAACAGCCCTAAGGTGGATGGGATGTCAATTGTACTAACACTTATTTAGTGCTTACTGTATGCTGGTTCTTTACTAAGTGCTTTGCATGCTCATTTTCTTTCTTTTTTTTTTTTTTCACTTTTATTAGGATATATTCATTTCATTGTGACAGTTCCAAATAGGCTTACATTGTATTCATGCTCTTTTTCAAGCAGCCCTATGAGGTGGATACAATATTGGCTGTGGTATAGATAAGGAAACTGAGGTTATTTGGCTGAAGTCACACAGTTAATAAGTGACAGAACTGGAATTCACAGCCAGACTGTCCAGTGGCAGAGAGCAGACCTGGACCAGAGAAGTCTTCACCTACAAGGAGGGGCTTCCTGCCTTAAGTTCTTTTAAGTTCCTAAAAAAGAACGTGGCTTTTCCCAAGGGAAAGAAGGTGCAGAGGGGAAAGGAGGGTGCATCCAGCTGATAAGTGTTTGTGCTGAGGGTAGACTTCTTAGCCAGGAGAAGGGGACCCAAAGTCAGACACTTCCAGGATCTGAGAGAAGGTAACCTTTGGATTTCATGGTTCTGATTTTCCAAGCTCAGAGCCCTTGGTCACTTTGCCCCCAGGTCTTGCTGCTTCCATAGGTCCTCAGAGCTGTCCCAAGCCCTCTTCTCAGAGTATTGCTGCCTCCTTCTCCATCCCTCAGGTCATCTTATTTACCACCCTGACTTTAATGATCTCATCTGGGTTCAGGGTCTGTAAGTCTAACTGCTTTCTGGACACAATCAGCATCAGATCCAAACCTAGGTCCCCAGCTCCACCCACTCACACCTGCTCTGCTTCCAGGGTCTCCAGCACATCTCTATCACCATCACCCACCCACTTGCTCAAGCTGGAAGCTGGAAATTCTTCTGGACGCCTCCCTCTCCTCGCCCCCACATCCCACAGCCAAGCCTAACAAGTCTTGTTAGTTCTCCTACATACTTTGTCCAGTTAGTGAACCCTCTTCCTGCCCACAACCCCTTCCAGACCTCCACTATTTCTCACCTGGACATAGGAGACAGCCTTCTACCTGGGCTCCTTACACTTCTGCTCTTGCCCCACTTGGTTTCATTTTTCACACTGTAGTCAGAGCGATCTTCTAAAGATAAATGTTTGATTGTGTCATTTCCCTGCTTAAGACTTCCAGGACTTCTTAGAATAAAATCCAGTCTCACTGACGCAGACTCCAAGGCCTTGTATGATCTGGTCCTTGCCTACCTTTTTGCATTGCCTTCTACCATTCCTCCTGTCCCTCAGTTGTAAGACTTTCACACATATTGTTCCCAATGCTGGAATGTATACCCCCTCCTGGGTCCCTGGTAACTCCTATTTATCCTTCACATAGACCCCACAGGGAAGCCTAAAAACCAGGAACTAAACAGCTTTTCTCCATTGGAACTTACACTTCTTCATGACACTTGACACACTTAAATTGCTTTTCCATCGTCTCTCTTGCTTGCCTATACATTCTGTGGTTCAGGAATCCCATGTTGCTTTGCCCCCACACTTAGCAGGTACACAATGAATTAGTCGGCTAATGAAAGAGCAGAAGAACCATCGTGCGGCATCCTAAATGGCCTCTCTGCCTCCAGGCGTGCCTTTCCCAGTCCTTTCTTCATACAGCCCCAAAGCGATCTTTCCAAAACATAGAACTGACCCTGTCACCCCCTGCTACTTAAAATACTTCAATAGCTCCCCATTGCTGACAGGAAAAGGCCTCTGCTTCTTACCATGATATTCAAAGCTCTTTATAATCTGTGCCCATCTCCCTGTCCACCCCCATCTCCTTTGCTTCCACAGCATACTTTGAACACCTGGCAGTTCCTCTAACACGCCAGGCTGTTTTGTGCCTCTGTATACCTACACTTGCTATTCCCTCTGTACAGTCTCCCTGTCCCTCCTTGGCTCCATGGAGAATGTCCTTCACTCTTTAAAACGGGCTCAGCCACCACCGTTGCTGTGAAGCCTGTGTAGAACTCTTCATCCCTTCTGGACAGTTAAGCTACTCTCTCTCTGCCACATCTGCGCAGAACCTAGATCTCTTACTCGGTCTCCTGCTAGGCTGGGCTCCTTCACTGCAGGCACTGGTTGGGTTTTTTTTTCCAGGATTGTTCATCATTGTATCTCCAGTTCCCTATCTTAATTAGGTCTTTGCTTGCATACAGAAACCCACTAGAACCAGCTTCAGTAATAAAGAAAGGTTTATTACAAGGACATATGTGATTCCTGGAAACCAAGGAGAAGGAAAAGGGTTAGCCTCAGAAAGATCAGACATGGAATGCCAAGAGAACTTGCATCAGTCATTCTCTGTACTCCGCAGGCTGTCTGCCTTTTTGTCTTCACAGACTGGACTTCTCTGCTTTTCCAGCACCAACCCACCTATAGTTTCGGCCTTGTGACCCTGAGTTCCAGCCACATTCAGAGCTAGAACTTGGTGCATGGCAGAGTTGATCTGCCAGGAGAGGATCTGATTGGCTCTGAGAGGGTCAGCTGCCCACTCTGGGCCAATCAACTGCAACCTGTTAGGAAACTCACAAAATGAGATAAGTAAATATGGCTATTGCTGCCCTCCTCAAGGAAAGAGGGCCTTTTTTTTTAGCTGGACAAGTAATTCAAAATATATCTGCCGAGGTCCTTAGAGTTACAGGTGGTACAGGCAGGTGACCTGAGCCCCTGCCTTCCATGTGAACAGCACCTGAAGAAAAGGGACCTGGACCTGGAATTGTGACCTAAAGAGGACTGTTTTCCTAGAGTAACAGTGGCAAGGGTAGGCCCTGCAGAACCTGTCTCATGTGATTCAGAGCCTGAGCAGAGAGAGAGGAAAGTGAGACCCTACATTTCCTCACCTCTTTTTGGAATGGGGAGAGAGAGAGAAGGGACCATTTTCACTACCAAATCTGCTCTCAGAGAGAGCAGTCAGAACCATTTCACTACCAAATCTTTTTCCTTCTCTAAGACTTAACTCTTTCCCTTTTCTCAATGAAGAACCATACCATGCCCATCCCACCTCCTGCGGCTCAGTCATTCTTTTTCTATATTGATTCTTTTGTACTTCCCTGGTAATAAACCTTCTTTGCATGCATACTCTATGCCAGACACTGTACACATGCATTACTCTGTGTAATCCTTTTATCCTCTAAGAAGAGTATTATTATTGTCTCCATTTTAAAGACAAGGAAACTGAGGTTCAGAGAGGCAGCGTTTACACACAACAGTGTGATTCCAGAGTAAAAGCTCTTAATCTCAGCTACTTACTCACTTGCCTATTTGCTTTTTGGGACTGTGAGCATCTCACTGGCAGATATCAGGTTTCTATCTTCCCTCTTTCCCCACTGTCCAGCACAGGACCAGCCCAGAGCAAGGGCTCCTGACTATAGGACAGACAACTCAAGTAAAGTAGAAAAGGCATCTGAGGGGAGTCAAGTATCCTACTCATAGATCTATCTTGTGTAGCTGTGTGACTGTAGATAAGTCTCTTAACCTTTCTGAGCTTTATTTTTCTTATTGAAAAATGGTGATGAGACCGGACACTGGTGGCTCTTGCCTGTAATCCTAGCTACTCAGGAGGCAGAGATCAGGAGGATGGCTGTTTGAAGCCAGCCTGAGCAAATAGTTTGTGAGACCTTATCTTGAAAATACCCATCACAAAAAAGGGCTGATAGAGTGGCTCAAGGTGAAGGCCCCAAGTTCAAGCCCAAGTACCACACACATACAAAAAATGGGGATGATATTTCCTGCTGTGAGTTTTATATTAGTTGGGAGCTATGGTGACAGTTTATAGATAGGAAAGAGATGAGCACTTTCTACAAATTGCTATTCCTAGAATGGGTGGAGGCAACAGGGTGCAGCTGGTCACTGTGCCCAGTTCCTTCGAGAGATGGCAAGGTGGATGAGCTTCCCACAACATGGAGTGGTATTTGCAGCAGGACCCGAGATGACTTTCAGGGGCTCTTGGACCTGCTACCACATCTCAGTTTAGCAAGCTCAAGGTTGTCTCAAAGAGACAACCTTGTATAGATGCTAGTGTGTCTTTCACAACTTCCCAATACTTCTACCCTCCTTTTTAAACACAGATCTCAGAAGAGGCTGAAATTGGTTACTCCATGTAGCTTTTTTTATACTGTATTTATTGTCATTTTCTCTCTATTAAAAGTGATATTGGAGGCAGGTACTGATGGCTTTCACCTGTAATCCTAGCTAGTTGTGAGATTGAGATCAGGAAGATAGTCATTCAAGGCCAACTCAGGCAAATAGTTTCTGAGACCCATCTTCAAAATAACCAGAGTAAAATGGACTGGAGGAGTGGCTCAAGTGGCAGAGTGCCTGCTTCGCAGGTACAAAGTCCTGAGCTTAAACCCCAGTACCACCAAAACAAAGTGATATTGGCTTTCTCTTTATAGAAGCAACATAGAGTTTCTATTTAAAATAGATGCAATTAAAAATGCCAATTTAAAGAAACTAAATAATGTGCAATACAGATGTGTGTAGATTTGGTAAAAATCATTGAAGTGGTGATATACAGTATTCTATGGATAATGAAGAATTGGGAGGTGGCATAGGGTGTTAGAGATGCAAACTGTTGGTCTAACTAGTCTTGAAATTGTCTCCCTTCCATGACAAATGGGGGGGTGTCTTCTGCTCCCCTTGCGACTTTTTTTTTTTTTTGTAGTACTGGGGTTTGAACTCAGGACTTTGTGCTTGCTAGGCAGGCACTTTACTACTTGAACCATACCTCCAGGCCCCTTGTGCCCACCCGTCCTCCCTTCTTCCCTTCCTCCCCCCTTCCTTCCTTCCTTCCTTTTGTTTGTGCTGGGGCTCTAACCCAGCGTATGCTAGGCATGTGCTCTGCCATTGAGCCACAACCTCAGCCCTGGTTTGCGTTTCTCTTGAGGAATCGTTCCATGATTGTCCTGCAGGCAGAAGAGTTTGTGCCACAGTTCCCACAACTTGCTTGAGAGGGGGCTGTTGGAGCTGGGGCATCTGAATAGGTACAGGATGTACTTTCACTTCTGAGGCTAGGACTTGGGATGTCCTGTGGTGAGCCTCCTCCAGGCTTTCCAGAGGCCTGGAGTCCCAGGGAATGGATGGGGAGCCACAGGTGAGGGTGAAGCAGCCCCTGGAGCTTCACGCCCCAGATCTTGGGGTCTAGGGACAGCAAAGCCAAGAGGCTTTGGATTCTCAAAGGTCCCTTTTTTCCTTCCCCCACCTCTTTGTGCTGTTGTCTGCTTGCCCCTGAGGATTAGGCAGCAGATCCCAGAAGGCCTCAGAGGACACATCAGATTTCTTCACAGGGCCTAAGATCAGGACTAGAACAGAGAAAGTAGGCAGGAGGGATGGAGCCCTGTTTGCCTCCTGCCCAGTCACGTTCACAGTGGGAGTAGCACCTGGGTACCAGAAGGGTGGGAGGTGTGGGCAGTGGGGAGGTATGTTTGTGTATCCATGATTAATGAGGGTCTCTGTGAAAGAATATTATGTGTGTGTGTGTGTGTTTGTGTAGTGTGTCTATGGCAGTTGCATCCACACTTCATGTCTGAGGCTCTCTGTGAGGGAGTTTTTGTGCAGTGTGTATTTGTGTGTGTGTGGTAGGGGGTCTTGTGTCTGTGATGTGTATGTGAGTCTGTGGTCACTGCACCTCAAGATAATATGTGTCTGTGACGCATGTGTTGTGTTTCTTTGTGTGCATATCTGCTGCTTGTCTGAGCGCCCTAAGTGGCTTGTGTGCAGGGTGTGGTGTGTGCTTGCTGTTTTGTGTATGTGGTTGCCTTTGTACAGTGTATGTCTGGTTCTGTGGTGTATCTGAGTGGCTGAGTGAAGGTGTATGGCATGCCTGGAAGGGGTTGGGGTTGTAGACGGTGCTGGATTCACCACACTCTGGGAGGGGTGGAGTCTGTGCCCAGGCAGCCACGGCTGTGCTGGGTTCCCGTGGAGAGTCCCCAGGGTGAGCAGCAGGCATGGCGGTGCCTTCCGGCTTGGCGCGGGGCTGGTAACCGGAGCCCCTTACCCCTATGAAATATTGATGACCTATCAGGCGGCCCTGGCCAGGGGCGGGTCGGGCAGGGAGCATGCACTGATCGCTGTCCTTGGTGCTGACACGTGGCTGCCCCTGCAGGGGCGTCAGTGCTCAGGCAAGAGCCAGCCTGGGAGACAGAGGGATTGCCCCACCAACCAACACCCTCAACAGGGCCCCTGCTCTCAGGAGTAGCTTGCTTGTACCTTCTGTCAGTTCCCCCACCCTACCTATGGGAGAGGGAGAGGAGGAATCAAATATGTATCTTCTTGTGATCCAGTATCCCCCAGAGCTAGTGTGGCCAAGTAGCTGACTTTGCCTGGGGTAGTTCTAATTTACATATTTTCCTGTGGTCCTGGTGTGATTGTTAGTAGTGTCTCTGCTCAGTCTAAAAGGGTCCCAGTTAAGTGATAAGTTAAGTGCTTTCTAGCAATAAGACTTTGATCCAAAGACCTATTCCCCAGCTGGGCATGGTAGTTTATCTCTGTAACCCCAGCACTAAGAAGGCTCAGGGGCAGGAGGATCCTGAACTCCAGGTTGTTCTGGGCTACATAGCAAGTTCATGGGCTATCTATTAAGACCCTATGAATAAATAAATAAATAAATAAGACTGGGGCATGGCTCAAGTAGTTGTGCTCTTGCCTAGCAAGCATACAAGAAGTCCTGAGTTTTCAATACCCAATACTGAAAAAAAAAAAAAAAAAACCAACTTATTTCCCTACATCTGTGTTCAGCCCTGGGGGTTCTGTATCCCTGTTGGTGTGCTTTGCATGTGGGGAAGGGGTGAGGATTGCTCTTCCTGTGCTAGGACTGAGCTAAAATAAGTGCTTGGGAGCCCCAGGGCCCTTGGGGTTCTGCTGCAGTCCAGACCCTCCCCCAGGATATCCAGGCCCCTTCTCTACCAGTCTAAATGCTGCTTTGCATTCAAGCTGTGCTCCTTCTCAGGTCTGGGCTTCCCTGGTCCTCTGGTCTTCTTCCTACATGGGGAAGGCTTCTCCTTGGTCTCCACACCAGGGTGTTGTAAGGCTGCCAGGTTGACCATCTGTATATTCACGGCATCTCCTCTCAGATCTCCTTCTACTTTGAACTGCCAATTATCTCTCCTGTGGTTCTGTTTTCCTGCTGTCTCTGGGTATTACCTCTCACCCTGTCCTCCCCTGTCCTCTCCTCTGGGCATTCCTGTTCCTTCTGACACTCCACCTTTTCCCTGTGGGAGCACACTCAGTTCCTGCCCACTCATAACTCTCCTGAGCTTAGCAGATCCACTACCTGCCCAACGCCTCCACGCTGAAGCTGCAGTATTATCTCAGACTTGTCATGACTAAAATGGAGACTCATCTTCCCCTGAAGCCAGATTTGTCCTCTGGGACCTCAGGCTGCGTTGATAGTACCTCACAGCCCTATCTTCCTATAAATCACCTTGAATTCCACTTTTTTCCCTCTTCCCAATTTTGTTTCTTCACCACCCCTCAGCAGTCCCCCAGCCTGGCTCCTGACTCCTGCCCACCCTTTCCTCTTCACACATACAGGTCAGCAGTGCAGCCCTCCCTGCCTGTGTGGATAAAGCAGCCACCTGGCTGCTCTGCCTGCTCTGCCTGCTGTCAGCTTTCTTCTGATTCTGCACTCAGTATCAGATTTATCTCTGTAAAGCATTACACCTAAATCTTGTCAGATTTCACTCCTCCAGGATTAAAGGCTCATTTCTTAGATCCACATTCCAAGTCCTTCATTGGCCACTCCCAACCTCATGTTCCAGCCCCCTCTTCCACAGTTGTACTCACTTCCTGCTCTAACTGTGCTTCTCTATTCCCCAGCCTCTAAACCTGCTGTTTGCTCTCTGAACCTTCCTCATAGTTGCCACTACTTTCCTGTAGAGCTGCTTCTGCCTCTCCTACTCTCACCTATCTTTGAGGTGCTCTGCAGTGTGCTTCTTCATAATACCTTCTCTGGTCTCCCCTATCCTGAAGCATTCAGCCCTCATACAGAACAAGCAGAGTGTTTTATTTTTACTTCTCAGTGCATAGGGGGTGGTCCATGGACCAGCAGCATAAGCATCACCTGGGAACTTGTAAAATACAGAATCTCAGGCTCCACCTGTGATCCATGGAGTCAGAATTTGCATTTCAACAAGATGTTTTTGTATCTACATTAAGTTGGAGAAGGAATGGAAAGTATGTTCATTGGTCTTCTTAGGTGCCAAGTTTAGCAGTCCATCAGATGACAGGTGTCACTTCTGATCAGATCTCACAGGTTATGGGAGGGGGTGAATGGTGGAGATGGCCAAAAAGAATGTGTACCCTGCCTAAACCCAGGGCTCAAGCTCTGTAAATCAGACTCCGGAAAGTACTCTAGCAACATGAGGAGGAATCAATTAATCAATAAACAGCAGTTATCGAGCACATAGCAGAACTTTTCCCTGTTCACAAAATGCACATTGGTGGAAATGTCTGTTACTTTAGTGTGTATTTTGGAAAGAACAATGTTTATTGATGTTTTCCCCTTTTTATAGCATTAATACAGTTTCTAAAGTAGTAGGTTTAGAAAACACAATATGTCACACAAAGAAAATAAGAATGTCTCACAACTCCACCATCCATCTGTAAATACTGTTGATGCTTTTGGTTGCCATTCATTCATTCATCATCTACTGACAGGGCCCCGAGGTGTGCCAGACCTGTGTCAGGTACAGGGATTTGGGGTAAAGAAGACGACTCGGTTCCTATTTTTAAGCAGCTCACAGCCAGGGGGTGGGGATGGGAGACAGGGCCTGAACAAATTATGAACAGCAGTGTGTTCATTTCGTAGGCTGCTATACCACACACGGAGTGACTCAAAGCAACAGAAATTTAGTCTCTTACAGTTCTAGAGGCTAGAAGTCTAAAATCAAGGTTTTCAGGGGGTTATTTCCTTCTGAGGACTGTGAGGGAGAATCTCTTCCATGCCTCTTTCCTGGCTTCTGGTGACAGCTGGCAGTGCTTGGCATTCCTTGGCTTGTTGACACATCACTCCAATCTCTGCCTTCATTATCACATGGTATTCCCCCTTATCTCTGTTTCATGGCTATCTTCTATAAGGACACTAGTTGGATTAGGGAGGAAATGTATCCCAATAGGACCTCAATTTATCACATATGCCATGACCCTATTTTCAAACAAGGCCACATCCTAGGTATAGGGGTTACACCTCAACATTTTGTTGGTAGGGAGGAACACAATTCAACCCATCCCCCGCAAGGACAGTATAGAGTTCTCCACTGGAAGAGTATGACTGGGGTTCAACTTTGCCTGGGAAGACTGCCCTAGGAAATGACCTTCAGATGAAGACTCAGTGAAGAGTAGGAATTAGCTAGGCAAGGGTGGAGGAATAGACAAATCCTTGGAGCATGGAGGTGGGGGCAGGTTGAAGAAGAACACTCCAGGTAGATGGAGAGAAAGTGGCACTTCTGAGGAATGAAAAGAAGCAGGTGTGGCCTGAATATAGAGTTCAGGCAAGAGGCCCAAATGAGGTGGGACCAGATGAGAAAGTCAAGGGCTGTTTCACATGGACTTGGGGTTTTGGTAAAAGGCTGCTCCTTTACTCTGAAAGAAATGGGGAGCTATGGTAGGCTGTCTCCTCCCAAGATGGAGCACTCTGAAGACTGTGTTGTTCCTCTGAGTTCCTGGTTCTGAGGGACGACACAGAGCTATGTCCTCAGGAGCCCCTGGCTGGGTACAGGCACTTTGCAGTTCTGTCCTAGGAAGGAGGCACAGCCTGTCCTGCAGCATCAGAGGGCAGAGGATAAACCTAGCCTTCGGGAACCTTGTTCTGAACAAGAGGCAGAGTTCCTCTGGCTCTGGGTCTGCTGTATCCTTGGGCATGCTATGTCCTTGAAGCCTGAGGACATAGGGTGGGGCCTGGCTACTCCACCCCAGCACTGTATCCAAGGCCCATGTGGCTCCCTGAGGCCACAGGCCTGTATGCTGAAAGAAGCCAGGTTTTGCAGGGCCCATGTCATCAGTGTTCTCCCCTCAGGGGATATCTGGAGTCTGTTGCCTTTTTATACAGGATGGGGCTCAGCCCATCCTCTACCATACCCACCGTCAGAGGGCTGCCCCTTTCCTGTGTGTGTTGGGAGAGGGTCCACCCTGCCCAAATCTGCCCATCACAGTCTCGTCTGGGCTGAGTGGGCCAGCCTGGGTGGAGGAGAAGTGGGTCAGCTGGTAGCCATGGTGACAGCAGCTGCTCCCTGCCAGCCTTCCCATCTCCTCACCACAAACCTCACCGATGAGATCCTTTGTCCGGTCTGGCAGGGATGGGGGCCAGAACATGTAGAAGTGGATTTGCGTTCAAGCTCACGCAAGTGCCTGCTCAGAGCATGCCTCAGACCAGGGAGCCCAGGCTTGGGGTAAGACCTGTCTTGCTTCCCTGCTCACAGAAGTGATAGGGCTCCCTCTGGCTAAGAAGGGGTCCAGGGGAAGGTGGCAGGGAGCTGTGTGTGAGTGTGGGCAGGTGTGTGCACAGAATCTGAATGGTTGTGACTGTCTGTGTGGCTGCTTCTGTGTGCCTTTGTGTGGGTGAGTATCTTGGTGGGGGAGTGTGTACACATCTGTGAGCACATATGATTGTGTCTTTATGTGGGTATCATCTTTCTGGTGATCACAGAGCACACATATGCCATGTCTTTCCTTGTGGGTGTGTGTGGTGTGTGGTGTGTGGGTGGGTGGGTGTGTGTAAGCTGTTCTGGGGAGACAGAGGTCTTCCCAGCCACAGGAAGAGGTGTTGTATGCATGCTTCCCAGTCTGGCTGCCTCCCCAGCTTCCTTGACCCAGCATTCCTCCCCGTCACAGACCAACCCCTCTGACCCTCCCCCCTCTTCCTGAGTGGGAAAAGGAAAGGCTAGAGCCAAGGGCCCCCCTCCCCTTCTGTGGATGCAGGAACTGGCCTCCAACATGGGCTCAGATTGGTCTGAGTGGTGTGGTGGGCATTACCGGTGCTGGATCACGGTTGGGGTAGGAGTCTCAAGTGCCAGACTTATCATCCAGCAAGGGCTCTGGAGCTGAGGGTAGCACAGTTTCATGGGTCACCTCCTACCGCAACTGAAAGGCACAAGGACTCTGGTCCCACACTTATTCTGGGCACCCAGGGCTTCGGTGCAGGGTGTTAATGCTGAGCCTTCCCTTGAAGAGGTTGCACCTGGTGAATATAAACTAACACTAGCACCTGGACAATCGTTTACTGAGTACTAGGTGCCATTGTTAGTAATAACCAGGTAATTGCCTAACTGGATGTTGAGCACATAGCATTCCTTGCTTTGTTTTTGCAGTAGCCCTTGCTAGGCAAGTGCTCTACCACTTGAGCTAGCAAGCAGTCCTTGCTTTGTAATGTTTTATCTAACATTCTTAAAGGATGGTGGGGGGGTGCTGATATAATAGAAGCCCCCCATCTCTGGCTTGGGAGTGGCAAAACTAGGCTCTGCACTTTGTCTTTCTGCCTCCAGAGCACATGTTTTTTATCACTCTGCTGTCTTGCTTCTCATTGGCTCATTTGATTCCCAGTCCATCTGGGAGGGTCATCAGACTCACCTTAGAGAACAGGGTGAGAGAAGCCGAATGACGCACTCAGGAGTCACATGGCTGGGAGTAAAGCCAGAAGTGCTTCCCCACCCTGTCTGTTGGGCATGTCACAGAATGACTAGGGGATGCATAGACCCCATTAGTTAGAGAAAGGACAGAGGTTGGGTCTACAGCTCCTTAGCATTTGGTCCTGGATGAGTCTGTCACATGTGTTTTGTTTGTTTTTTGTGGTGCTGGGGATGAAACCCAGAGCCTCACATATGCTAGGCAGGCACTCTGCCACAGAGCTATATCTCCATCTCTAAAAATCTTGAAGTTGCAGGGCTTCAGCAGGTTGACATTAAAGTGCCTAAAGGCAGATTAGGAGACTGTAGTTTTACAAAGGAGAAAGTACAGAAATCCAAAATCTGTCTTTTCACTCCATAAGCTACTAGAAGCCCTTGAGGACACATGTCTTCAGTAGCCCTTCCTCTGAGCTCAAATCTTCCCTTCCAGACCCTATTATCACATCATCTCCTCCTGGGAGCCTGCCCTGATTGCCTTCACCTCGGTTACTGAAAATTGGTGTCTCA
The DNA here is from genome assembly GCF_047511655.1 of Castor canadensis. Taxonomy (NCBI): domain Eukaryota; kingdom Metazoa; phylum Chordata; class Mammalia; order Rodentia; family Castoridae; genus Castor; species Castor canadensis. Next base: position 132,338,986 of record NC_133392.1, read on the forward strand.
GCATAAGTGAAGCCTTGTGTAAATGCCCTAGGGGTGTGCTGTTGGGAGGGGCACAGCCCCCTGTGATGCAGAACTCCACGCTCAGATTCATCAGTTCGGTGAGTTTGGGTTTTCTTCCAAGTGAAGGGTGGGGAGGGAGTACCTGACAGGCAGTCTGGGCCTGGGATTGAGGAGACTTGGGTTGGAACTCTGTTTTTACCACCAACTTTCTGTATGACCCTGGATGTGTCTCTTCCCCATTTGGGGTCTTGATTTCCTGCTCTACAAAATGAAAGGCTCAGGCCAGAATAGAGATGGTGAGTCTGTTTTAAGCTCATGAGCTTGTTCTTAATCAGCTGGACCATTGTGGTGAGAGGATTCTGACTATGGGAAAGAGATGGACTAGGGATGTCCGCTGTAGATAGAGAGCAAGGAAAGGTGGTAGGAGCCTCAGTCCCTAACAGCCTGACCAACACCCTGTGATGAATTCCTTGGTCTTTCCTGTTGAAAGGGTGGGTGGCTGGGTTCATCTTGGGCTTTCAGGTGCCTCATTGACTATCAAAAAAACCTCATGAACTGGCTAGACACATGGTCAAAGGGGCCAACGAGCCCAGGAAGCCTGTCAGGGCCTGAAACCTGCTGTCATCCAGATTCAGGACAAGGCTGGAGAGCCTTTAGCGTAGTGAAACCCCAGGCAGAAATAGCAACTGAAGGTTGGACACACTGGGCCTATTTCCAGGGAGCTTAGAAGATGTCTCTTTAGTTTGGGCAGGAGGGAGGGGAGTAGCCCCTTCTTCCTGAATGATAAATGAGACCCGGCTCCTTTGCTGCCACAGTAGTGGGTGGGAGTTAGTGCGGAGAACTTTAGAGGGAGGTCTCTGTGGCCCAGTGAGATCATAGGAACGTTCCCTTGAGGTACATAAACTGGGCAGGAAAAGGGACAGTCCTGCTCAGAGGCAGGGGAATTGTCAAAGTGACTTTTCCTGCAAAGGGTGCAGTTCATTCAGCAATGGTTTAGAGCCACCAGTATATGACATGCTGTATTCTGTGTCCCGCCAGCCCCTTACCACTCTGCCCTCATCTCCACTCCCATCGCTGTTGTCTGATGGCTCAGGAAGTGCTATGCAGTGCACTTCCCTCCTTAGAGGGGCCAGGTGGCCATCTTTGTCTCTATCTCTGGCTTGCCCTTTCTGAGCTAGACTGGCTGCCAGAGAAGGAGCTCAAGCCCCAGTTTTGAGCTCTCCCTGCAGTACACATTTACAGACTCAGCTCTCCTGTCAGCAGGACTTTTCCAGAGCACCTAATCTGACCTCTTTTTTAACACACAGATGAGGAAGCCAAGGCCCAGAGAAGTATACATGAAGAATCTGTTCATATTCTAATCTTATGTCCTGATTTCTAACCCTCTCAGTCTGCCTGCCCTTCCACGACCCCTGCACCAGAGGCTCAGGCCTTAGGACTGTGGGTCTAGTACTTTGGGTCTGGATCCTCCTGCTCCCTTGGGGAGTGGCCAGAAGGCTGGGTTCCCCCAAGCATTCATCAGTTCTCCAGGTTGGGTTCCCCCAAGCATTCATCAGTTCTCCAGGTCCCCTGGATGGTCCCTGGGTGATTGAAGATGAGAAAGTAGCTGTGTATAGTGCAGAGCTATGGATGTCAAGCCATCTGCTTGTCAGAGCCTTCATTATTCATGAGGAAACATGAGCTCCCAGGTTGGCAGGGTCAGGAATTCTGTCCCTTCCCCTGTTCCTTGTCACCCCTGGGGTGATGCTCAAGCATCCTGGAGGCTTACCAGGGAAGCACTTGCTGTTCCAGCTATGATCTGGGGGATTCCACCACTTAGATGCTCCTGATAGCTGAGGGAAGCTGGGCCAGAGACAGGATTTTCTCATCATGGGGCTTGAAGAATAAGTGCCTACCTTTGGATGAGCTCTGGGTTGAGGGACAGGGGCTGCTGCCTCTTTGTGGAATCAAGAGAACTGTGTTCAAATTCAAGCCTTACTGCTTCCTAGCTAAGAAGGATAGGCAAGTCCTTTATTTCTTTGACACTCAGTCTTCTCATCTGCCAAAATAATGAAGTGCCTCACAAAAGTAGTATAATGAGCAAATTAGCCTCACACTGTGGCAAAGTCACAATATCAGATAAGCTCTGCCCCATCTTCCACCAAAAGACCATGCAAACTGGCACCAGAATTGGAAACTAAGAGAAGAGATCACCATAGGCCATAGTCCAGGGGGACTTTCCATTAGCTGCAAGGTTGATGGGGAATAGAGAAATACAATCCGGGACTCTGCACACGTCACAGGGTGAGTGAGAACAGTCCAGACAGCCATGAAGAAGGCAAAACAAAGCTTTGACTCATCCCCTCTGTCAGCCTTAATTCTCTAGGCCAGCAGGAGTCATGCTGACCCGGAGACTAACCAGGTGACCATTCTCAGCTGTTTGGGGACCGTCTTCCTCACCAACCAGAGTGGTGCCTTCTCATGACCCCATCTCTCTTCCCCTTTTTATGTCCTTCAGAAAAGTCAGATTCTCTCAGGGTGATAGGCCGAGGACAAAGGGTCACGCAAAGTGCCCTGAAGTTTGGGGTGCGCAGCTGCCCCATGAAGAGAACTGTGGGCTGGGACAGAGCCAGGAGGATGCTGGGTGCAGAGCATGCTGGGGCGGTGGCTTCCTCTATTCAGCCTGAGCAGAGGAGCAACATCAGCCAAGTTGTAGCGCCTGACAACTGGAGACACCTTCCACCCCCGCCCTCCCCGTGCAAAACAAGGCCGCAGAGGCCTCTTGTCCCCTCCCCCAGAAGGTTCTTAGAGCCCTCTGTCCTCCTCTTCCCCAGCACTTATCGTAACCACCATTAAATATTTAATGGTATAATTAGTTATTTACTGTCTGTCTCCCCTTCTGGACTGGAGGCCATGGGAGGGCAGGACCAAGCTGGCACTCAGAATTGGCCTTGAAATTTTAGGAAATTAAATGTTTGTTGAATGCAGCTAATGAGAAGAGTATATCTCCATACTTTGGAAAGGAATTTGGCAATATAGTTGAAAAACATTATGCCCTCAGTATCAGGAAGGATGTGTTTGGATGTAATAGAACTCTGATTCAAACTGGCTTAAGCAGTGGAGAATAGAGTGTCTCTCAGAACTGAAAGATCAGAAAAAGGCAGACTCCAGGTGTATACACCTATGGTATGCAACATACCCTGGATTCCTGGGTCTGGAATCCTCTGGGGGAAGGGGGTCTTGGGAAGGAGGGAAGGACAGAAGGAGAAAGGGAGAGGGAGAAACAGAAGAGGCAAACAAGGAAGGAGAGAGGGAGGGAGGAGGGAGACAGAGACAGACAGGCTCACCTCTCTTGTAAGCATGGAATCCAAAACTTTCCCTGTAAACAAATAATACCAAATAGTCATATGCCCACTCTTGGACAAGTGAGAGTTGCCGAGGAGAAAGCCATTTACTGATAGCCTTAAAATAATGTCTGAAAGAAGGGCCAGGGTGGCCCTGAACAAATCACTACTCTGCCAAGCAGCAGGAAGGGGCTGGGTGTTGGAGAAGCTCCTAGCAGTACTCACACCTGCCCATCTAGTCAGTCAATTTCTAGGAGCCAATTCTAAGGAAATCAGCAGACAAAACCAGTGTAGAAAAATGTTTTTTCAGTGTTTATCTAAGGGGGGGGGGGAGATAAAATGAAGGAAGGAAAGAGGAGGGGAGGGGAGGGGAGGGGAGGGGAGGGGAGAGGAACTTGGACTTGATTCAAGAGGTAACTGTATTGAAATATTTAAGTCAATTATGCTACCTCTATACTATGGATTTTTTTTTTATACTATGGATTATTATGGTGGCATTAAAACATTTATGCAAAGTGTTAATGACACTGGGAAATACTAATATATTGTTAGATGAAAAATGCCAGAATTTAAAATTGTATTTACAGTATGAGTCCAATTATTTTTTAAGTGCACAGAAAGGTGCTGATGGTGGCCACCTCTCAGCAGTGCAGCAAAGGGTGAATTTTGCTGCTGCTTTAGACATTTCTGGACCAGCCTGTTCCCATAGGGACACCCCTCCACAGTCTGCACAGACCGGAGCCTGTTTTGTCTTTGCTCTTATTATTTGCTATGAGAGTAATCATCCCTACATGTACTGGGTATTCTCTCCATGGCTCATCATTGTTCTTGACATCCTACATGCAGTATCTAATTTAATCCTTACAGTAATCCTATGAGGTAAGGACTTTCATTTCTCATTTTCCTGAGATGTCCACTGAAACCCCAAGGTGCCTGCTCACAGGTCACCTAGCTAGTATGTAGAGGCCTTTGGAATTCAAGCCCAGGCCATCTGACTCCACAGCCTTGGTCTTCACCACCCTCTTCACACCATGTGCTAATAAGAATAGTCCTGTGAGGGTTTTTTGTGTTTGTTTGTTTGCTTTTGTTTTGAGGCATGGGCTCCATCCCCAGGGCCTCCAGCACAATAGGCAAGCCAAATGGTCTTGTGTATTGAATTAGATTGTGTGTATGTCCTTGAGATTGATTTGTTCATTTCGTCCTTACAGCCTCAGAGAGGCCAAGTGACTTGCCCAAAGTCACTTGGCTGGGAAGCAGTGGGACTGCAGTAGAGTCCAGAGTTGCTGAGTCTCATGTGGAATCCTTTTGTCTCCCACCCACCTTCAGAGTTGCCTGAGACCCTACCGCCTGGGGGACCATGTTTAACGGAGAGCCTGGTCCAGCCTCAGCTGGGACCTCCAGGAATGTGGTGCGGAGCTCCAGCATCAGTGGTGAAATCGGCGGATCCCAGCAAGCTGGGGGTGGGACTGGGACCACCACAGCCAAGAAGCGGCGCAGCAGCCTGGGTGCCAAGATGGTGGCCATTGTGGGCCTGACCCAGTGGAGCAAGAGCACACTGCAGCTCCCTCAGCCTGGTAAGGGGTGTGGGCACCAGAGGGTTGTGAGGCAAGAGGATGGGGGGTGTGGGGCGGGGATGTTTTGCTGTGAGACCCTAGGGACTGAATAGGTAGATATGCACCCCACACCCCACACACTTACCTGCTTCCTAGATGGCAGGCACTGTTCTAGGGCCAGTGCATGTACTGATTGAGTAATCCTCTGAGGACTCCACCTTGTCACACATAGCCACATGTGAATCCCACATCACAGAGGAGCCAGCCCTACACCAAGACCCCCTCACTTTGTGGCACTGGTCCAGACACCAGCTGGCTTTGTTTTAAAATTTCTTCCTGCTTATTTTGCTCAGAGTAACAACTTCCCCAAGAAACCTTCAAATAGGCAGCTGGATGGGGATGGGAGGGGCAGGGCATAGAGGATGCAGGAAGGATGTTCATCAAGCTCCCACTGGGGCTGGGGAGGGGGGCCTTCTCCAGGCCTTAAAATAGATTGTTACAAAGCCCTCCACAGGAGCACCTGCATGGTCTTTTCCAGCAGTCACACTGCCATGTGGTTTCTGCTCAGGGAGGGACTTCATGGAGAGGGGACTTGAAGTTATTAGTGCCTCAGGGTGAGCAGTGTAGGCAGGAATGAAGGAGTTATGGAGGTGGGTATTTGGGGGTCCAGGACTTGGGTTGGGACAGGGAGATCTGGGGTAGGACCAAAGGGTAGGGTTAGATCTAGGGAATTAAGAATAGGAGGTTATGGAGGTGTTGGACCCCAGGGGTCTGACTCTGGGAGACCAAGCTTGGGAATCCAGCTTCAGACCCAGAGTGATTGGGAGAGACAGTGTTCTGAGGCCAAGCCCAGGGCCTGAGTCACTGGGAGACATTGCAGCAGTCTGCCTCGACGTCTGGGATGGGAGCAGACGCCAGGAAGACCTTTTGCCTGGGGAAGAGATGAATGATGATGGGGTTTCTGGATCCCTTGTCTCCATGGTGTGTAAGGACAGGGCTGAAGGTCTGGGACCTAGGGCCAGGGGAATTGCCCAGATGCCCTTCTAACTGCAGGTCCCTGTGAATCATCTAATCACTGAATGTCAGAGCAGGAAGGGCCCTCGAGGTCATTCAGTGTGTACTCATTTATCAATGAGGCATCCAGAGCCTGGGGAAAAGGCTCTTCCCTGGAGAACAACCTCAGGCTGGCCCTCAGGTCCATACCCTGTCATTTGCTAGCTGGGTGATCCGGCAAGTTGCATCTCTCTCAGCCTACTCCTTGACTGTAGAATAAGGACAATAATACAGGCCTTGCAGAGCTGTCCTGGGAATTAAATGAGATAGTGTTTGCAAAGGTGCCCAGCTTCCTCGTGCCTGGCACATGGGACACACCCAGCAAAGTGTCAGTGCTGTTATTATTGCCCATGGTCACAGTACAGCCAAAAGAGAAGTGAGCTCTTCAGCTCCACACCTTTGCGCCTTCCCTGTGGCACACCCCTCTCCCATCTATATATTTCCTATTTTTTTCTCCCAAGTCTTGAGTATGCCAGGGTCCCAGCTTAAAGCCTCATTCTGGTGTAAGAGTCTGGCACCACAAGGATATATGAGGCCCATCTCATCATGGGTGTTGGTCCTAGAATCACTGTTCTGATAAAAGATCCCAGAAGAGTGCTCCCTGTTGCCCCAGATGGGATGGTTTGGTTCTCTGCAGAACTGGACTGTGTGGAGTTGGAATTCCTCTCCTGGATGCTGTCTTCTGGGTTCTGGGCCTGCCCTTGCCAGGGTTCCTCTTCCTCCTAGTTTTTCTGTAACCTGCATTGGCTGTAGTCCTGTCCACCCCTCTTTGTTTCAAAGCCTCTCTCAGTTCAGGCCCCATATCATGATTAGCCTGACTATTGCACTCTAGTTTCCCTTACTCTCTGCTCCCTTGCAGTTTATTCCTTGTGCTGTCCTAGAATGGATGCCAAAAACTCACCCTACTGGCTTTTTAGCAGGCTAATTCTGCTTCTGTAACTCTCCATGGGACCTTTGGAAAATCACTTTCTCACTGGGTCTCAGTTTCCTTTTCTGTAAAATGGAGCTAAAAATGCTCTCTCCCATGAGAATGAGATTTATCATTCTCTTAAATTGCAGGAGCAATGAGGGGTGGGGTCAGAGCTTTGGAGTCCCAGGGCACAGGTGAATTCTGGCCTGGCACTAGGCTGGATCCATTCTGGAACATCCTGAGCTAACCCAAGTCCTGTGCAGATGGCGCTTGTCTTTTCAGTACCAAGGTCAGCACCCCTTCCCTCCTGGGCTCTCTCTGGCTTCTGGGTCAGAGGCTCAGGGATACTGTCCAAGTGTTGCTGCCAGCTGTGACTGTTCCTTGTATGTGATAGGACAGATGGGATGGTTCCTGGAGTCTGTCTCCAGGGATCACAAAATTATTTGCAAGTAACTTGTCTGGGTTTGCTAGAAAGAAGCTATACAAAGTTTTTCCCTGGATCAACAGGGGTTGAAACTGGACAGATATGAAGCCAGTAGAGGACTTTGTCTCTGAGTTTATAAGACTTGACCTTTCCCCTTACCCTGAAGATATGGAACTTTAATCTTTGCAGAGTCACATTTCAAATAGATGGAGCATTGGGAGGGGGAAGAGAAGTACCATGTCAGCAGACTGAGTCTGAGGGACTGGTGTCTAGTTCTAACTCTTTTGGCTCAAGGACATCAGGTTCCCCATCTGTGAAATGGTGGAGGGGGCTGGAGAAGTACCTGAAGGGTTATACTGCAGGATTCTGTAAGTCTGCCACTCAGGGACTCACATTGGGTTGGGCAAGTCTTATCTAAGAAGTCAATTTCACTCCCAAATGGGTCAAAGCTTCCCCAAACTCTAAAAGAGTGTGTGTTCAGGATGTGAGGGGGAGGGAGGGTGACTTGCAGCCCCCACAGCCATCTGTCTTCTAACTGGGTTAGAGGGGAGGTGTCAAGAGCCAGGGACAGGGAGAGTTCTCCTGCACCCACCATTTTACCCAGCCCTCTTGTGTGGTGGGTCATACACCATGTGTGTGTTTGCCTCATTGTGTGTTTGACCAGATGAGTTCAATGTGAAGTATTTTGGTGTGAAGATTACATGTATGTGACCTGACTATTTGACAGGACATTGTTTACACATGACTAAGATCTGGTGGGCCCGTTCGTGATTGTGTGTCTTTGTATAAACGTAACACATCTTGTACGTGAGATTTTTACATTCATGTATGTGACGTCAGCACTTGTATGTATCTGCTTATGCCTGTCTGTGTGAAAGGAATACACAGACAGGGCATACGCACTTTATGTGCTTTATACACCTTAGTGTGAGCTAAAGTGACCATGTGAGTGTGTGTGAGAGAGAGAGAGACAGACAGATAGACAGATCGATGATCTCCTTGATTCCTGAGTAGGCTAGCTATTCCTCAGTTGAACTGATTTTAGAGAAGATATTCCTCTGTTCTTATCACCTCCACTCTACCAATATCTCATCCACTGTGATGCTAGTCCTCTCAGCCTTCCCTCCTCTAGTGGGGACTTCCTGAAAGATAAGTAGGACAAAGCAGAAGGAATAAAGTCTTCCTTTTCCCAGGCTGGGGTCTTGAACATTTCTTCCCCAACCACCACTGGATGGGGGCAGGAGAGGTGATTGCTCAGGTAATCGGCTTTCCTATTGACATTGCTTTCAGGGCTGTGGTGCCTGCCTTGTCCCAGGCCTCTCCCCACTTTTGTAGATAACTCCACTCTTAATTTTCTTGGGCCTCTAGCTAGTGACAGCAAATGGCTCAGTTCCTATCAGAGAGTCACTTCTCTCCTCATCAAGTTCCTCCATCAGGCAAGAAGGGGAAGTCCCTGCATATCCCTAACTTATCCCCTGTTCCCCCACCCCTCCCACCCAGGAGGAGAGCAAGTCTAGAGGGACCATGCTGCAATGCTAAGAAGGTTGCCATGGAAACCAGGCAGGCTGGTACACTGTGTTCCCTGCTAGGCTGAGGAGGGGGCTGTGGGCCCTAAATAGGAGGTACAGAGACACGGGTGTGGGGGTTGGGGTGGGCTAACAGTGCACTGCCTCTGGGGCTCTTCTGCAGACCTTTCTCTCAAAGCCAAAGTCAATCCAGGTCAAGCTGGCAGTCCCTCTCACAGTCTTGCTCCCTGAAGGCTTCTCCAGCATACCACTCACATCCCTCTGCATATAAAGACCCACCTAGAGAAGGCTTCATGGGTTTTTATATGAAGGCATCAGAGAGGCAGGTTATGGGATGGAGGTTACTGAGGGTACCTGGAAGAGGGAAAGTAAATCTGGGAGTCCCAGAAAAGACAAACCTTCCAGAAGAGAAAGGAGGAGCACAAGTTTGGAGCAAGGGTTGAAATAAATGTCAGAGCAGCCTGGGAGAAGAAAGACAGGGCCCCAAGGGCTGCCCGGCTGGGGCTCTGCCTGGTGGCCCCCCACCTCCCCAGCTCCATTCCACCTCTGTATCCAGCCATCTTTCTAGTCTGCTTTGTGTGTCACTGCCCTGGGCGGGCTAGGCTTCATGCTGCAGACCAGCACTGGTGTCAGCTTAGATGTCCTGCCTATAGTTAGAACTCTGTCTGCCCAGAGGGTAATTTGGCAGTATTTTCCGAGAACCCTCAGCCACGGGCTGACCTTGTTCCCTCTCTCTTCTTGGGGTCTGGGGTTGCCAGAAGGGGCCACCAAGAAGCTGCGCAGCAACATCCGGCGGAGCACGGAGACTGGCATCGCGGTGGAGATGCGGAGTCGAGTCACGCGCCAGGGCAGCCGTGAGTCCACTGATGGGAGCACCAACAGCAACAGCTCGGACGGCATGTGCGTGTGCCCTCCTCCTCCTCCTCCATCACTCAGGCAGGGAGGGAAGTTCTGCGCATTTGGTTTTCAGCCTCTGCCTCCCTTTACCCTCCTCTAGACGTTTCATGCCTGAGCCCTAGGTTTTCCCATTGCTCCCACTGGAATATCCCAGAGGCCCACGAGTACTTTATTCCTTCTGTTTATTTTAGGAAGGAACCCTTGCTTCCCACCTCCCACCACCTACTTACCGCCCTGCTGCAGAGGAGGAGGGTGGAAAGGAAAATACTTTGTAAGTCGAAAACCATTGTCATGCCTCAAATGAGTGGAGTTTTCACAAGGAGCCTGTTTGTAGCTTAGGGAAGGAGGTTGGACCAGATCCGTGTTTTTCAAACTGTTGGTGGTGACTCATAGGCAGGAAGTAAAATTGCCGTAGTATATTAAAACCAGCATTAGAAAAAGAAATAGAAAACTCTGGGGTATCCTGTGTCACAAGGATGAGTTACCTTATAAACTTTCATTTCAGTTTTTCATGTATAGATATACATAGGTCATGATGTTTAATCCTTTTCTTAGATGGGGCTTGCAGCAAGATGTTTGAAAGCCACTGGGCTGAATATTCCCCCAGATCTGCTCTAAATCTGTAAACTAGTTTCTGGCTAAGATTTTCTGTTTCATCAAGACCCTGCAGTGTCCAGTCTGATACGCCTGTGGCTCCATTATTTAATATTCAGTGATCATGTCTCTCACTACTATACAGTGAACCTTCAATATTCCTGGGTGTTGGTTCTAGGACCCCCTACAGATACAAAATCCACAGATGTTCAAGCTCCTTATATAAGTGTTGTAGTATTTGCATATAACCACACATATTTCTGTGTATACTACAAATCATCTCTCGGTTACTTAATAATACCCAATAAAATATAAATGCAATAGAAATAGTTGTTAGACTATATTTTTTAAATGGTTGAACTGGGGGTTTGAAAATTGAGGACTTCACACTTGCAAAGTGGGTGCTCTACCACCTGAGCCACACCTCCAGTTCTTTTTGCTCTGGTTATTTGGAAATGGGGTCTTGAGAACTATTTGCCCAGGCTGTCCTCAAACCTTGATCCTCAAGGTCTCAGCCTCCCAGGTAGCTAGGATTACAGGTGTGACCCACGGGCACCCAGATGTTAGACTATATTTTTTTTGGAGGGGCAGGTAACAGGGTCTCATTGTGTAGCCCAGACTGGCCTCGAACTCTCAATCCTCTTGTCCCAGCTTCCCAAGTACTCAGATTTCAGGTGTTTACCACCATGCCCAGAATAGACTGTATTATTTATGAACTAAGGATAAGAAAAACATACATGTATGTTCATCACAGACACACATTTTTTCCTTCATATTTTCCATCTGTAGTTGGTTGAATCCATGGGTTGGGAACCCAAGGATACAGAGGCCAACTGTACCTTCTTCCATGAATGTGAGGAGCCACTAGCACTTAACACATCTTATCTTGTTCAGAGCATCACCAGACATCTCAGAGCACTGATGTGATTCTCTGATCAGCCCAGGAATACTAACAGTGATTTGGGGTTTTTTTGGTGGTGGTACTGGGTTTGAACTCAGGGCCTCATGCCCTGAGGTAGGTAGGAGCTCTACCATCTACCACCTGAGTGACTCCACCAGGCCTAACAGTGATCCTTTAACACTTGCAACCATCCTGAAGGATGCGGGTACTAGCATTATCTCTATCTACAAGTGAGGAAACTGAGGCACTTTATCCACAGTCACAGCTATTACATGGTGGTGGAGTGAGCATTTTCACAAAAGTCATTTGACTCTATGATTTTATTCCCTCTCATCTCCACACCCTCTCATGAAGCTCCCAGTGTTCTGTGAGAGTCCATTTCTTTATTTAGCCTTCTCTGATCCCATTGGTATAAGAATGTGATAGTAAGTGATCATGGTCAAGAAAAATGGCTGCCTGGAAGTCCCTCCTTGGGGGTGGAAGCTGAGCCTAGTGGAGGAGAGACCAAACTCTCCCTCCCTGTCATTGGTCAGTGGGGTCTCCAGGCCAAACTGTCCAACAGAGGATCTTTTCCTGATCTGCCTTTCACCCCTCTAGCCAGGAGATCTTAGTACTTTGGCCCCTTGTGGCCCTCGAGCAGGCCTGAGCCAAACCTCTCTCATCTGTCCTTTCCCTAATGGCCATGCCCAAAATCTTAAGGACATGAAAAAGCAGCACTTCCCTCTTGACAATGACAATAGCAGCTACAATAACTACCTTTCACTGTCTATTGTTTGTGTGACACTTTTCCTGCACACCCCCATCCCAATCTGCACCATAACCCTGTGAGTTGGGCATCATCTTGGTTTTGCAAGCAAGGCAAGTCTCGTACCTCTCAGAGCCTCTGTTTTCTCGTCTGTGAAACTGGATGACAGTTCCTACTACAGAGTGGTTACAAGCATTAAATGATATAATGCACCTGGCTGGCTCTCAATCACTGTCAGTTTTTCTTGTTACTATTTCCAGGTTTCCCACAGCTGTGGACCATCGACCACATCACTTGCCATTCATCTCAACCTTGTAATTGTGTTATTTTGATCTCTGTTGCTTTTTTGGGCACTACCTCACCCTATTGACTTGGATTTTAAATTTATGGTCAAGTCAAGCCTCAGTTCTTGGAACTAGCTCCAGGCATTAAAGTGTCTAACCAATGTCTCTAGTTCTTGGTATTGACATCCTCTGGTGAGGACACAGGTGTCCAAGGAGCCCTGTCTTTTCAGGGTTACCTCAGAAATCCCGGGGCTTGAGGATAAAGTACCATCAGTATGAGATTTTTTTTATTAGCCTCTATAGTGACATAAAAATATTTTTCTTCAATATGCAAAGATAAAGAGTGGTTTGTCCCCACTCAGTGTAGTGCATTTGCACTGTAGAAGAGAAACTGAGGCACAGAGGGAGGGCCCAGTGCCCAGGGACACAGCCACTACACCCCACCCCTCCGTCACGTGCTCCTCTGCCTTCTCCTGCAGGTTCATCTTCCCTACCACCCGGCTGGGAGCTGAAAGCCAGTTCAGTGATTTCTTGGATGGGCTTGGACCTGCCCAGATTGTGGGGCGACAGACACTGGCCACACCTCCCATGGGTGAGTCTTGCTGAGGGCAGGGCGAGTTTGGTGATGGTGGCTGTGGTAGGAATGGTGAGCTCAGTGGGGCCTTGTGCAACAAGGTGCAGACAGCAAAAGGAGCCCTTCTGTGTTTTTTTGTGCCAGTGAGGAGGAGTTAGCAGAGCAAGCACCTGCCCCTCTCACTTCACTGCCCACTTACTTACTACCTGCTGTGTAAACAAATATACTCACAGCATTGACTGAACTTGATTCATTAATTCTCTGTATGACCCTGGAGAAGTAAGTCACTTCCTTTCTTGAGCCTCGGTTGCCTCATCTGTAAGCTGGGAACAATAATACATACTTCAGTTGTACAATCTAGCACCAATATATTTGAGCTCCTGTTAGTTGCTCCTGTTAGTGCTACAGGTGATTGTCACAGAGCCAATGGATCAGGGCAAACTCTCAAAGACTGGAAGGCACAACTTGTGCTTCATCCTATGGCAAGCACTGTACCAGGTACATTAATTTGCATTACCATTTATTTTCACAACCCAGTGAGGTATTCTTGCTCCCAGTTGATTCATAAGGAAACCAAGGTTCAAAGGACAGCAAGATTGCTCCCCAGGCTGCACAGCTAGTAGGGAGAAGCAGAAGTTGTTTTAATGTATTCCTTAGGAACTATGGCTGATGCCACCTGTTCCTAACAGTGCCTGGCACCTCAGAATCTTAGTAATTTTCTCATTCCTGATCCTTTCCACAGCACAGGAAGGTCTTCCTGAAGCGTACACTTGGTCCTTTTAGTTGCAGTCTGGCTCATTCCATGAGTTCTCAGGCTGACTCCTCCCCCCAACCTTTTAGGTATTGGCAATGTTAACTTTAAGCGGCTTCCCTCCAGGCTGGCTTCCCCAGGGGTGCTTCCTCACTTCTACTTCCTTCCCCATCAGTCTGACCTGAGCATTGTCTGCTCCAATGGCTATGCTCAAATGGCCATGCTGAGATGGCCATGCTCGGCCCCCATCCAGACAGTGCTTGACCTCTGACCTTCAAAGCAGAAGAGGAAAGGCAAGTGCAGACAGTGAAGCTGGGGTTGCATTCCAGGCCAGGACTCTTTCCACAGCACTATGTTGTCTTCCTGGGAAGGGCCCACACAGGAGCCCATTCTGGAAGAGAGGTCCTCAGGAACCCTAGAATGAGGTCAGCTTTCTTCTGGCTCTGGGGTTGGATTTTCCTAATACCTAGCATTTGCTTTCAGGCTTTTTGGGACCCCCTCCCTACCCCTGCTACTTGGCCATAAATTGGGAAACAGTGAGAAGAGCCAGCCACTTCCGCAAGGCTGATGCACCATCACAGTCTAGAACATTTGTGAGTGGTGCTCCCTTGTGTCCCAAACTGGAAAAGACAGGCTTGCATAGGCTCTTGGTTAGGGACACTGTAGTGAGATGTGGAGGAAATGAATTCCCAAGACCTTCTCTTCCCCTGGTGCCTCATGTCCTAGACAGGCTCTTAGCTTAGCATCACTTCATAGTGAACTTTCTCAGTATTTGACATATATCACAGGGAGTGGTTCAGGGCTGCCATGCAGCGGCAGATGAGGAAAAGCCAGAGCACACAACCAGTTGCTTTAAAAGTCCCTGAGAGCAGTTCTGACAGATGCAGCTTGCTCCACTGTGTTTCTTTTGGGGAATGTTGCAGCATCCTCTGCACACTGGCATTTTCTCCAGCATGCAGCTCTGCCTGGACTTTCCCTCTTCTCCCTTGCAGGAGATGTGCACATTGCCATCATGGACCGCAGTGGCCAGCTGGAGGTGGAAGTGATTGAAGCTCGGGGGCTGACCCCCAAACCAGGCTCCAAATCCCTTCCAGGTAAGGCTGAGCAGCTGGAAGAGGGATCTGGAAAATGAGGCCCTGACAAGGAGGGGTGTATAGCTGAGCTCTGGGTCTAGCAAACCCTCTGCTCCCCATTGGCCTAAATCAGTATTCTTGACAGTAAAACTGGAAGGCCAGTGAGCAAGGAGAGGGGTTAGTGTTTGCATCAATCAGCCTTTTCTGCCAGCCGTGCACTCATCATCCCATTCTACTCAGCTTGCTCACATCTGATGATCCTGGTGGTTGGAGATGGGGCAGACCATGGCTGTCTCTCCTAGACTGTCCCATCATACTTTTCCTTGTCCCTCAGCTACCTATATCAAGGCTTACCTGCTTGAGAATGGGGCCTGCTTGGCCAAGAAGAAGACCAAGGTGGCCAAGAAGACCTGTGATCCCCTGTACCAGCAGGCTCTGCTCTTTGATGAGGGGCCCCAGGGCAAGGTGCTACAGGTGAGTGTCACAGAGTGAATGGATTAGGGCAAACTCTCAAAGACTGGGAGGCATAATTTGTGCTTCATCCTATGGCAAGCACTGTACCAGGTACATTAATTTGCATTACCATTTATTTTCACAACCCAGTGAGGTATTCTTGCTCCCAGTTGATTCATAAGGAAACCAAGGTTCAAAGGACAGCAAGGTTGCTCCCCAGGCTGCCCAGCTAGTAGGGAAAAGCAGGATTGTTTGCTGGATGGCTCCTCCTCCTACCTGGTGCTATTGTTTATTGTGCCTCACCTCCAGTAGGAGCCAGCCTTTGGGTTAGGTGCTCTCCAGAGTAATCTGTTGTCATCCTCCAGGCCATCCTGTGAAGTAGGTATACATGTCCCAATTTTGCAAATCAGGAGCTAGGATCTCAGAAAGATGAAGTGACTTGCTTGGGGTTTCAGCAAGTGACCAGCAGAGTAGCACCCAAGTCCACCTACTTGAGAGTGACAGAACCCTTTTGCATACTTTGTCTAGTTGGTCCTTTACAATAGTCTTTTAAGGAAGGGCTCACTGTTGCTCTCCCATAGATGAAGAACCCAAGCTCATGTGGGCATATGGCACAATGGTGAATCTGTCCATGGATTTGGTCCTGGGTTCAAATTTAGGCTTAACACTCACTAGCTATGGGTGGTATGTTGTGATTAAAGGAGACATTGCACAAAGAGGGCCCTAACATAGTGCCTGGTGCACAGGCAGCTACTCACCAAGTATTAACCATGGTGGTGGCTGTTGGCCCTGTCTGAGGCCACACAGGTGGCAGAGAGGAGGCTAGAGTCAGACCTGTCTGACTTCTGGTTTGGGTTGTGTGTTAGTCAGCTTTCCATTTGTAACAAAACACCTGAGATCATCAGCTTAGAAAGAGGAAAGGTTTATTTTGGCTCCATTTTGGAGGTTTTACTCCGTCACTTGGCTGTGTTGTTTCTGGGCCCATGGGGAGGCAGCACATCATGGCAGAAAGGTGCAGTGGAGGAAGCTATTCATCTCGTGGCAGATGGGAAACAAGAGAGTCTCATGTTCACAGTCGCCTTCAAAGGCACTCCCACTAGCTGCCACCTCTTAAAGATTCACCACCTCTCCATAGCATCAGCTGGGTACTATTCCTTTAATGAAGGGAACTTTGGGGAACATTTATCCAAATCATAGTAGGCTGTTCCTCTGGGTTGAGATGGTTCTGTCACAAGGGCCTCTGGAGTTGCAAACCAAAGAACTACAGAACCCTAGGGTTCTGGGGTAAGGGGCTCATACTGGGTGGTTTTAAAACACAAGTTTGAAAATCACCAAGCTAATCTAGTCCCCTTTCCCAGAGTTGGAGATGGAAATACTGAGGCTCAGTAAGGGCCAGGGGCTCAGGCAAGACCCACAGTGAGCAAGAGCAGAGCTACAGCCAAGTCCCAGGCCCTGGACTTCCAGTCTTCTCCTTCCTGGGGAGAGCTATCCACCAGAATGCTGGAAGGCCCTGGAATTAGACACACCCGGCTTTAACCTCAGCTCTATGACAAACTACTGTGTATCTTTGGGGTAATTAGTTCTGACCTGCAGCTTCCTCTGAGTAGAAATACACAGCACTCCTACCACATGGCCGGTTATAACAATCAAAATAATGCATGTAAAGTCCATAGGATCAATTCTGGCATGTCTTAATTGCTCAAAAAGTCGTTGCCCCAGTCTGAGTGCTAGTATCTGTGCCCTAGTGAAGCTTGTAGTTTCCTGGGCTACTGCTCAGTCCTAGAGCTTCAGGGGGCAGCACAGCTTCTCCCTCTTCCTCCCCTGTTGGCAGGTGATTGTGTGGGGAGACTATGGCCGCATGGACCACAAGTGCTTCATGGGCATGGCCCAGATCATGCTGGATGAGCTGGACCTGAGTGCTGCGGTCACCGGCTGGTACAAACTCTTCCCCACTTCTTCTGTGGCCGACTCTACACTCGGATCCCTTACCAGGCGCCTGTCCCAGTCCTCCCTGGAGAGTGCCACCAGCCCCTCATGCTCCTAAAGACCTTGCTCAGGACAGGACGAGAGGCCAGGGTGGTGTGAGAAGGGAGCCTGCTGGCCTCACCTTCCCCCCTGTACATAGTCTCTGTGTCTTTCTGGATCCCTTGCCCTGTTGCATGCCTGTTGGCTACTGGGCTTGTCCCAGCTAGCAGTGGAGACTGTAGTACGTGTGTATGTGTGCATATATATGTGTGTATGCGTATGTGTGTGTGTATGTGTCCGTGTGTATGACCACATTGTGTCTGCTCATTTGTCTGAGTATAGTCAGTTCTGGTGACCACATGGACTGAAATCCATGTCTCTGTATCTCGTTGAAAAGAAACCCAAAGGAGTGTTGTGTGACATAACTCACCTTGAGGAGTCTCCAGGTGTGGAAGTGGGGGATATGGTCACTGGTCAATCTTGCCTGGTCCCCTGCTTTAGGCAGAGCCTGAATATCTTTGCCTGTGCCTCCTCTCAGTGGTCTCTGCTTGGTTTTCTGTCTTGTCTTTTGTTCCACTTTTTGCCTCCCCCAGCATTGCTGCTGTTTTTTGAGGAATGTAGCATCCACTGCAGCTGGCCACACCTGGGCACCTCTGGGAATCTCCAACTTTCCTCCTTGTCCAAGCCACTCTGGTGGTCCTCCCCACCAAATGCCCCTTGTAGCATGTGGCATGTTCATCCAGTGCCCTGACCAGGGCCCCAGGGGAGCAGAGGATGCCTAGGGAGTGGAAATCTTCAAGATTGTTTTCTCCCTAGGGCTAGAACCACCTCCTTCCTACAAGCAAGCACAAGGAGGTTGTAGTTCCCAGGGATGCTGACCAGATGCCCTCTAGAAAGTGCCAGGTGCCTCCCTGGCAATTGTTCACCACCTCCTTTCTTCTGCCAGCGTCTTGTCCTCCAACATGCCAAAGGAGCTCTCCTATGGGCCCAGGAGGTTGGCCTCAGAGGGGATGTCATCTGCCAAAGTAGAGGGTCCCCCTCTGGGCTCTTCCCTGGAGGGGCATGGCTTGGCAGAGATGGCAAGCATAGGGCTTTTTGCTAAAGCAAAGAGGGATGAGGCTGACTTATTCTGAGCCACCACTGAGAATCTCATCTGACCTTTGGGGGTTAGCTGCATGAAGCTGTTCACTTGGGGCTTTGGGGTATTGGTGTTTTTGGGGCTTTTTTTTTTTTTTTTTTTGGTTTTTGCTCATTTCCAGACATGGATCCCTGTCTGGAGTTCAGACACATTCGGGCTCCAGCTTCCTGGTTCCATGAGCAGCCTGGTTCTGGACTCTAGTCTGCCACAGTCACCAGCTCTGTACAAGCAATACTCACCCTGTCAACCTCCCCACCACCTCGCGGCTCCTGCTGCCCTCTGGGAAGTGGCCTTCTCGGGGGCGCCCCAGCTGCCTCTGCTTTATTGCCCACCTTTGTCTGATTGGGATGTTACCCAGTCACTCAGACTCTGACTCAATTTGACTACAGACTCTGTTGTGGGGACCAGTGCCTGAACTGAACCCTGAGGTGGCTGTGGGGAATCCTAAAGTCTGGCTCAGGAATGCCATATCTGTTCCTCTTCTTCCTCAACTCTAGAGTGAAAGGCAAGGCTGCCTGGGAGGTGGGCAGAACAGACCTGGGTCCATGTCTGATAGAAGGAAGTGGCAGAAGAGTATGAGGAAAAGTTTTGTTTCTGCCTCTTCCGCAGCTGGTCCCCAAGTGCTGACATTCCTCTAGCCCTGTTCAGGGACAGCTACTGAGAGAGCAGTGGGCAGGTCTCTGCCAAAGTGCATGGATTCCATTTGTACCAAAGTGGGAAGGGGAAGGGGTGCATAAGGCCATCTCAGTCCAAGGGGCCTCCTCGTCTGGCAGGGATCCTCCCTGGTCTGCAGCCAGAGTCCTGTAGCCTTCCAAGGAAATGAGGGGAAGAAGCCAGGACCCCACAGGTCCTGCCCCTGGCAAAATGTAAGGGCAGGAGGGAAACAAAGTTGGCACCTGTCTCTGGCCTGAGCCTCCATCCTGGCATTTTCAGAGAAGAGCTCCATTGATTGCACAGAGGAGGGTGAGGAGTAGCTAGGCTCAGTTTCCTTTTAAGGCAGAAGTTCTCTCTTAAGTCCCACTTGGACGAAGGAACACATTCATCTCCCATGTTCCTAAAAATGGGGCAGAGGGCTCTGTACTCTTTGACCCTAGTTGGGGAAGGGGTAGGCAGGACAGAACCTGGCTTGCAAAAGGCTCTTTCCATTCCATGTTAGTGGTGTATTCACCTCTAAAGCTGTCACCCTCTGCATACTGTAAAAATCCACTTTTGGAGTAGGGGGAGTGACCCATGGAGAACATAGACATTTTCTGATGTGGCCCTGAGTCACTCCCAGGAAATGGGGCTGTCAACACTGTGCAGCTTCTAGGGGTCCAGGGAGGCACAGGGAGAAGGTGGGAACTGCCAGCAGAGAGGCTGTCCCTTGGGCAGCTCTAGACCTTGGTGCCCTTGCCTCTGGAGGAAGTCAGTACGGGGAAGTTCCAGCCAGAAGAGGGGCCTGCTGTGCTGGGAACTTGGGCTGACCTGCCTACCATCCCAGGCTGCCAAAACTGCCCGGGAGTGGGGCCATTCCACAGTTCCACCTTTCTGATGGAATGTGAATCCTCAAAATCAACCTTGGGGAAATTATTTTTTTTAACCTTCACACCAAATAAGTTGCTAATCCCCACCTGGATTTTTCCCAAAGAGGGCAAGGTGGTATGAGGCTGTGTATGGGTGATGGAAAATGGCTGGATGTAAGGATTTGTTTTTCAGCATCCTGGATGTAAGGTTTGCCAGAGAAGCCACTCTGGAGCTAGCCTGTCCTATGGAGAGGGTACACAAGTGTGACTCCAGGCCTTCTCTGGGCTGGGAGAGATCTTTGAGGAGGGAGTGGTGGAGAAGGAAGGACCAAGATCCTTCTGAGTTCTCCCCACTGCAAGGCCAACTCCCATGCCCCCTCACTCCAAATGAAACCTGGCAGTGGTCACAGGAGAAGGTTCTTTGTTGTTTATCTCCTCTGGTCAGGCCAGATTCATTGGGGACATAGCAAGGACAGGAGTGGCCCTGCAGTAATGCTGGGCTGTGGGCAGGCTGTGATAGATGACTCAGAGCATCTGTCTTCATATTTCTGCTCTGCTCAGTCTGTTCCACTTTATTCATAGACTCCTTCCCTCCAGGGAAGTCTGCAATGGTCCTTTGCCATGAAGTAGGCCCCAGTAAATGGGCCAAGTCTTGGTTTGACAGGAGGTATTTGATCCTTCAGGGAAGAACCAGCTCTCAAAGTCCTCCCCATCCAGTCTCTTCTACCACCCAGATCTTGTAGGAAAGGCGCATTTAGGAGGTTCTGGGATCCAGCAGGTCCCAGGCAATCCCAGCATTTTATGGGGCAGAGGCAGAACCTAGTAGAGTTCCAGAGAGAGGGCACCTGGATCACACCTCACATGTGGAATCACTGCCGGTTGGAGTGCTAAGGTCAAGCCAGCTCTGCCAGGGTCTTGACTCCTACCAGGAAAGCATGCCTGGGCTCTTCTTTACTGCCAGCCTTGAGGAGAGCAGAAGCCTCCATTTTTAAAGACAATAGAGCCTTCCAAGAGCACTTCTTTGGAAATGAAATGTAGCACAATCCTAGACTGCATTACCAGGAGCCCTGATACATCTAAGGGCCTCACTCCAGACCCTGCTGCCCAGGAGATGCCGAGCTCCACTGCCCAATACCTCATGTTTCCCATTGCCCTCAGCCCAGAAAGCAGTAGGGTCTTAGTAAGTCTGCTCTTCTGTGTTTCTCTGATTGCTTCCAGCACTGTGCAAACTCTGTGCAAGAAACTGCTGCCTTTGCCTGATGTTGTGGATGAGCTGCTCTCCACCTGGGTGGGGAGACATGGCACTTCATTCAGGGCCAAAAGGTTGTCTGGCGGCATTTCTGCTGTGGCTGCAGGGAGGTGGAAAAGAAAAGGCCTGCATCCCTGCCTCCTCCTACCTTTCTCTTCCTCTCCTCAGTTGTCTTCTCCAATGTCCTGATGTGTACAGAGGTTCTTCAGAATGCTGCTCCCTCTGCTGGATTGTCTTTCACTGGATGATCAGAGAGGAGATAGAAATGTAGACTTGTCCCCTGCCTTTTCCCTCCAGTCTGCTTCTCACCCAGGTCAGGAGAGACTGGGGTGAAACAAAACAATCACTAGGGAAGAGCAGGGGAGCCCCTTACCATCAGATGTGGCCTGATGCTGTCTAGATTGGCCTGATCTGGCTGGGAAAGGGTTATTTTGAAAGAGTGCCTGAGCATCTCAGCAATGTCAGTGATGCCAAAGAGAGCGACTTGGCCTCCTTGAGCACCAACTCTGCTGGTGGAGCTGCACAGATGCAGCTCAGATGTTGGCATGCCCAAAGGTGGGACCTTGTTCTCTGACAAAGGGCTTAATCTTTCCATGTAGCAAAGCAACTTCCCCTCCCCCCAACCCTGAGCTTGGGCTTCTGCGGGCCCAGCACAGCTGTGCCTGTGAGAGAAGCCACAGTAGTGCGAGGAACTTGCATCCTCCCAGGGCCTAGCCTGGCAGGTGCTTGTTGAAAAACATGAGTGTCACTGCTTTGGAGGAGCCTTCCAGGGCTCTGGCTGGAAACAGTAAGGACAGAGTCTTGGGCCTCCCAGGGGTTTACACTGATGCTAGGAATGGTCCCTGGGACTGGGTTCTAGACCACTTGGCTAACAGAAACGGGTCCTGGGAATTCCAGGGACAACTGAATATCTGGCCTGTTAGCCAATGACCAGGACAGGGATGGCTGTTCTGTACTATTTTGCCAGAAATTGTGACCTTGTGTCAGACTCCTCACTTTTCTGGGCCTCAGCTTCCTCATCTGCACAGTCAGAGCATTAGCTGCTTCATTAGCTGGTGGCTCCGTGGTTCCCACCAGTTTCACAAGTCTTCGATTGGGAGCTGCTGAGGGTTGCAAGCCTGGTGTCTGGTTCCATGGGCTGGCTTCATTCAGCCCCTGGTGCCCAAGCTGGGTGCAAACCCTCATCTGGTCCATGCTCAGATGCTGCTGAACTCTGGGAATCCTAACAGACTTTGCTCTCACCTCTTCATGGTTTGCTCTCTCTCATTTACATTTGTATCACGATGAGAAGTAATTAGGGGTTGTCTACAGAGGACAGTTTTCAAGGTGCTGATGTGATGTCACAGCCTCAGCTGCATCCTGAGTAGGTCCATGTTACCACCAGCAGTTGAGGCTGGGTCATTCCTCACTTCTGCTTCTCACAGGCAGCAGTGGGACAAGTTGAAGTTTGAGAATTCTAAAGGAAATGCTCTCTGATGGGAGGAGAGAGGGAACATAGTTCCCTTCCAAGTATTTTGCTTTTTAAAACCACTCCTCCCTCCAAAACATATTTTACCAGATCACAGAAAGCAGAGTGGCTGTTTCCTTAGGGAAAGTGGGCCTGAGAGTTCTGTCAACTCCTGTAGCATGTAAACTCACAGAAGGCAGGAACCCTTTTTTCACATTTCCAAATGCATCCTGCAAAGAAAGAGAGAGAGACAGACAGACAGACAGACACACAAACAGAGAGAGAGAGAGTTCTGTTAGGGACTGACAAGCACACTGTTTAGATAAGAAGCAATTAGCCTTTTATATCTGTGCTCTACACATTTTCTATGTGCAGCATCTTTCCAATCTGTGGTTCCTGGGTGGCAGGTGGACAGCTGGGAGGGACTGCCAGCTGTTTCATACGATGTTCTTGCCAATTCCCTTGAGGAGATAATTCTTCACATGGCTTCTGCATGTACAGTATTTGGGCAGCAAAAAAAAAAAAGATTAAAGTCCGTTTGAAATTGGTCTCATGTTGCTTTTTGAAGATAGTTCTTAATTTCTAGAAGAAAGAAAACAGGGTTCCAAGTGACTAAATAGAGAAGGGGGCTGGCAGAGTGGCTCAAGTGGTAGAGCGCCTGCCTAGCAAGTGTGAGGCCCTGAGTTCAAACCCTAGTACCACCAAAAAAGAGAAAGAGGATGATGCCTTGCTCAGAGACAGGAGAGAACAGCACATCTCTGATCCGACCTGGGCCTTCACTCCATCTCTGGAGCTCTGTTGCCACAGCAATGTTCTTGGGCCATGGAATAAGACTCATCCAGGCAGCTTCCCAGCTGTCACCTGGGGTTCCTGTTTACTGGCCCTCAAAACCTGTCCCCACAGACTCCACAGGGATGCCCAAATAGAGGGGAAAATAAGATGGAGCCAAGACTCTGCTCAGGCGCGTGGCTGGATCAGTCTTCCTAACTGCAGCCACATCTGATTCAAGCAGTAAACACAGCACTTGACCTTCTAGTGCTATGAACTATGATCATTGACCCCTGGAGCACTGCTTGCCCTCCCTGTCTCATAGAGAGGAAGAAATGTATGTTAGCATTTAGTCACTTCTGGGCAGAACCATTGTCCCCTATGGTTGGGATTGGGGGTGCAAGAAGATGGATGAGAGAAATGTAGCATTATCATAGCATATGCTTGCCAGAGGAAAGGCTGGCATCCTCCATCCCAAGAACACCCCTGCCCAGGGTGATCTCAACTGCTTGGCTCTGGCCCTTGGGTTTGCAATAGCCCTGTATGTGCCTTGAAGGAAGTCTCATGAAACCTATATATGAACTTTGGTATTCCCCAGGATTCTGACTCTTACTTCTCTCTCAAAGGACAAAAGGATAGACAAGAAAAACAGATCCAGAGAAAGAAACTGAAAGATGCTCTTCAGACAGAGGGAACACAATACATTCCTCATAGGGTCATTGTGGATTAAGATGATGTTTCTCTGTCCTGTGTGGCTGGAACATAGTGATGAGGCTCACTTTGTCCCTGTGATAGACTGGCAAAAATGAGAAAGCTTAATAATGCCAAGTGATGGTAGGGAGACGGTGATGCCTAACCCAGATCCCACAAGTGAAGATGTAATTAGTGCAGCCATTGTCACCCACTAATCTGGTCTAATGACATGCAGATGCCATGACCAGTAAATTGGTATATAAATCCATCAAAGAGATGTGTCCAGTGATGTTCATTGTGGTGGTGATGTGGTAAGCAAAATAACAGTCCCCCAAAGATGCCCACATTCTAATGGCCAAACCTGGGAATTGCTAATTTACATGGCAAAAGGGAACTTGCAGATGTAATTAAGGGCTTTGCCACAGAGGTCATAATCTTGAATTATCTGGGATAATTACGTAGACCCAGTCTAATCTCCTGGCTTCCTTTTTTTGCGATAGGGGGGAATGGGGAACAGGATCTTGCTATGTAGCCCAGGTGAACTCTTGATGCTACTTGCCTTGGCCTCTTAGGTGTGTACCACCACACCTGACTGCCCTGGGTCTTTAAAATAAAAATAGAAACTCCTTCCCAGCTGTGGTCAGAGGAAGATGTAATTGCAAAAGAGTAGTCAGATGTGATGCTACTGACTTTGAAGATGATTGAAGGGCACATGAGTCAAGAAATGTGGGAAACCTTGAGAAGCTGGAGGAAGCAGGGAAGCAGATTCTAACCTATTGCCTCCATAAAGAACTCTTATAACTCAGTCAAAGATAGACAAGCAACCCAATTTAAAGATAGATAAAGGATCTGAAATGGCATTTCTCTAAAGAAGATCTACAAATAGCCAATAAGCACATTAAAAAGCTCATTAGCCACCAGGAAATGCAAATCCAAGCTATAAAGAGATACTACCTTGAATCCCCCAGAGTGGCTATAGTCAAAAAAGACAGGGCTGGGGGAAGTGACTCAAGTGGTACAGCACCTGCCTAGAAAGCATGAAGCCCTGAGTTCAAACTCCAGTACTACAAAGAAAAAAAAGATTTAAAAAAAGCTAAATGATTGGTGGCAAGAATGTAAAGGAATTGCAACCTTCTGGAAATTATAAAATGATGCAGCCACCATGGGGATCAATTTGATGGTTCCTCAAAAGGCTAACTGTTCAGTTACCATAGACCTAGCATTTCTCCTAAATACAAACAAAAGATCATTGAAAGCATATGGAAGGAAGGAAGATAAAAGATACACAAAAGGCTGGTGGAGTGGCTCAAGTAGTAGAATACCAGCCTAGAAAGCATGAGGCCTTGAGTTCAAACCCCAGCACTGCCAAAAAAAAGAAAAGGTACACAAAAATGTGTACCCAAATGTTCCAAGCAGCACATTCATGTGTTATATACAAAATGTAGAAAAAGCCCAAATGTGCGTCCACTATGAGGGGGGGGTCAAGAAAATGTGTGGTACAATGTGACAGTAGCTGGGAACTAAAAGGAAAGAAGCACTGATAGCTGTTCAAAACATGCTAAGTGAAGAAAGTCAAGCCATAGAAAAAATCACATACTGCATGACTTAATTTATAGGAAGTGTCCATACGAGGCAAATCTATAGAGACAAAAGTAAATCTGTGGTTTCTTAGGACTGGGGTTGAGTTAGAATCTGTTGCTGTCAGTTTTCCACTTCAAGACTAAAGGCTAGGGATTGGATACAGCTCAGGTGCCTGCCTACCAAGTGCAAGGCCTTGAGTTCAAACCCAACTACCACCAAAAGAGAGCTAAAGGCTAAAAGAAAATGATACCAAATTAAAATTAAGAGCTATACAAAAGAATAAAGAGGAGCTCGCTTCAGCAGCACATACACTAAAATTGGAATGATACAGAGAAGATTAGCATGGCCCCTGCACAAGGATGACATGCAGATTTGTGAAGTGTTCCATATTTTTTAAAAAGCACCATATATATATATATATGTATATATATATGAAATATTTCTTAAATGATTAGTATTTAAAATTAGCCAGGCATTGTGGTGTATACCCATAATCCCAGCAGAGACAGAGGCAGGAGGATCTCGAGTTGGAGGACAACCTGGACTATGTGGTGAGACCCTGTCTCAAAAAGTCA
This sequence comes from Castor canadensis, assembly GCF_047511655.1. Lineage (NCBI taxonomy): Eukaryota > Metazoa > Chordata > Mammalia > Rodentia > Castoridae > Castor > Castor canadensis. Next base: position 132,364,965 of record NC_133392.1, read on the forward strand.
AGAAGCAGATGTAGCTCAGGCATAGAGCTCTTGCCCACAAGCATAAGGCCCCTGGCTCAATCCCCAGCACTGAAAAAAAGCAAGCAAACAGCCATTTATCATGCGGTATAAAACTTTACACAGAAGCAAAGTGTATGCCAATCATTGAACAAAAAAATGGTACAGGAAAAATGGCAGTACGGTATGTAAGATTTTACATTGTACTTTAAGCAGGATGGTATCATTGGAAGATTAATTAAAGATGCATCATTGGAAGGTAAACTAATTAAAGATATACAGAGTAAACCCTAAATAGTAAAACTAAAACAATTTGATAAATGGTGTGATACTAAAAATATTCAATCCAAAAGAAGGTAGAAAAAGGAAAAAAGGAGCAAAGAATGATAGGATGAATCAAAACCAAGGAGAAATCTGGGGAAGGTGCTGCACACCTACAATCCCAGCTATGCCGGAGGTGGAGGCAGGAGGAGTTCCAGCTATAAGCCAGCACTGGCAAAGTTATCAGACCCTGTCTCAAAAACAAATACAAAAAAAAAAAAATGGAGGAATGGCTCAAGTGGTATGGCACTTGCCTAGCATGTATGAAGCCCTGGGTTCAATCCCCAGCAACACACACACACTCAAAGAAAACCATGTAATCATCATCTCAATAGATGCATAAAAAGAATTTGAACAAATTGAATACTCATTTACAATTTTAAAAAAGCTAATAAGATTAGACTAGAAGGGAACTTCCTTAACCCCATGAAGTGCATTTATGAGAAATTTAGATCTAAAGCCAGATATGGTGGCTCATGCCTGTAATTCCAGCACTCAGTAGGCTGAGGTAAGAGGATCACAAGTTCTAAGCCAGCCAAGGTTATATAACAAGACCCTGCCTCAAACAAATAAAATAACCCCCATTAGACACAGCATGATATGTAATAGTGAAATCTGGACACCTTCCCCCTAAGGTCAAGAGTGAGAAAAGGCTGCTTTTAACTGCTTCTATTCAACATTATACCAGCAGTCCTAGTCAATTAAGCAAGAAAAGATAAATAAAAGGTGATTAGAATGGAATCATAAGATAGCATGATTATGAACACAGAAAAATTTAAGGAAAAAAACCTAGAATTAATATATTTTATCAAGGACCCAGGATGTGAGGTTAACATGCAAACACCAATTTTATTTCTATAGACTATCAAAAATAATTATAGAAAATGAAGTTTAAAAACAATACCATTTATACTAACATTTAAAAACATAAACTTAGGAATACATTTAACAAATATAAAACCTATACACTGAAAAACACCAAACATTGTTGAGAGAAATTACAGGATATATACAATTATAGGACATAACAAGGAGTTATACAATGTCCATGGATTGAAAGACACAATATTGTCAAGAAGTCAGTTCTCCCCAATTTGATCTCTAGATTTAATATACTTTTAATAGAAATCCCATCAGGATTTTGTAGAAATTGACATGGTAATGCTAAAAGTTACTTGTAAATGCAAAGGACCTTGAATAGTAAAGCAGTTTTGGAAAAGAAGAACCAAGATGGAAGACTTATGTTACCTGATTACAGGGCTACAATAAAGTAACTGTGGTAATGCTCTATGAATAGACATAGAGACCAATGGAACATGAGAGTACATGACCAACTGATTTTCAACAAATGTACCAACATAATTCAATAATTTTTTTTCAACAAATGGTGCTATGTTATGTACAGTCAGCCCTCCATATCTGCAGATTCTGCATCCACAGATTCAACCAACCATGGGTTGAAAATATTCAAAAAACAATTGCATCTGTATTGAACTTATACAGATTTTTTTTCTTTATCATAATTCCTTAAACAATACAGTATAACAACTGTTTGCATAACATTTACATATATTAGGCGTTAACATAATCTACAGATAAAGTAAACAGGAGGATATGTGTAGGTTATATATAAACGCTAACTATTTTATATTAAGGACTTTTTTTTTTTTTGGCAATAGTGGGGTTTGAACTCAGGGCGTTATGCTCGCTAGGCAGGCACTCTACCACTTGTGCCACTCCACCAGCCCTGTTTTTTGTGTTGGGTTTTTTAAGACAAGGTCTCACAGACTATTTACCCAAACTAGCTTCAAACCTTGATGCTCCTGATCTCTGCCTTCTGAGTAGTTAGTTAGGATTACAACTTTGCCATTGACAGTTTTTCATATCCATAGTGAGTCCCGGACTCAATCTCTTGAACATACAAGGGTATCCTGAGGATGACTGCATTTGAACAGAAAAACATTAACCTTAATCATCACTTCATACTATGTAGAAAAATTAGCTCAAAACAGATCATAGGCCTCAGCCAGAAAACATAGGGGGAAAATCTTTATAACTTTATGATAATATATGAGAATATGAAAAACACCCTAAAGTAAAAGTAAGAAGGTAAATTAATTTCATAAAAATTAAAATTCTTTTCTTTTTGAAAGACACCATTAAGACTCATAACAAGATGACAACTTGATAAGACAGCCCAAGTAATTGTGGGAAAGATTTGAGCAGACATGTTGCAAAAGAAGATTATACAAATTATCAATAAGCACCAGAAAAGATACTTATCACCATTAGTCACCAGGAACTACAAGCCCACCTGACTATGTCAAGCCTTGGTGGGAATGTGGAACAGCATTTTCAGTAGAAACATAAAATGGAACAGCCACTCTGGAAAACAATTTGGCAATTTCTCATAAAGGCAAACATCCTTATCACATGACCTGCTCAAAGACAAGAATGTTCATTATAACCCCAAACTGGAAACAATACAAAATTCGAAACAATAAAAAATTCTACTGTTAGGGTTTGATCCAAATATTAACCAGCTAACCAACCAACCAACCACCAACAACAAAAACCTCTAAAAAGTATCCATAGGCTGAGGGAGAGTACCCAAAGAAGGACCCTTCTCCAAGTGATGTGGTGAAGCATGCTGGGTTGCCCAGGCCAGACCTGGTCCAGGGTCTCCAGGTAAGCAGGAAACATCAATCAGGGAGGTGGAGACTAGCAGGGGTATGCCCAGAAGAGTCAAGAGAGTCAGGAGCCTACTTGCAAAGCAGAGTGATGCAAGGCCCAGGAGGCATGGTGTCCACATCTGGAGGGCCACAGGAAACAACCTTCCAGGGAATTTGGGGGACAGAACTTGGCAGTTGGCACACAAAGGGAATCAGAAAGTCAAGATCGGCTCACCTGAGGTTCACAGAGTCCTCACCGGGAAGCCTGTATCAAGGTGGGCCCTGGGCTCAGGTTGTTCACTCACAGCATTAATGTGATGGGGTGCACAGCTGGAGCAGGACGCTAATGGCCATCTCTATTGCCTGTGCCTCTGACAGCAGAGCAGTAAGAGGAAGAAAGGTAAGAGCAGAACTCACTGGAACCAGAAAGATAAATTCCTTCTTTCTTCAATGTCCCTCCAGCGCCATCTACTGACAAAGCCCAACAGTGTTCTCATTAGAAGGATAATCTCTTAAAGGGACTATGCCCCCAGGACAGAGTAGGCAGTGATGGGTACATTGGCAGTTGAGAGGCAACATATGTCCAGCTGTCACATCCAATGAGAAAGCAATGCTGGGCACATCGACAGAATGGGGATATTATTCAGTACTGTTGGTAATATGCAACAGCTAAATGCATACTCAAAACAGCATGCCAAATGAAAGAAACCAGCCACAAAGAGTAAATACCATTAAGTGAAATTCTGGAACATGCAAGACTAATCTATAAAGAAAAAAATGTCAATTAGTGTTGTGTGAGAATTTGGAATTGGTGGAGGCCTTGATTCTAAAGGATCACGAGGGAGTTTGGGGGAGCCTTGAAATGTTCTGGATTGGGATTGTGGTGGTAGGCACATGGGTATACGTGTTTATCAAAATGTACCACTGTACATTGGGTGCATTTTTATGTAAATATTATCTGTAAATCAGCTGCCTGTTGTGTGCTACCTTGTAAATTTTGGAGCATGGGCCATTGGCCCAGTTTTGGTAGAACATTGGAAACCTTCCCTCTTCCTCTAGGAGGTGGGTTCTCAAAGCGGGAAAGCCTTCATGGCCAGAGTAGAAGTTTATTCTCGATTTATTTCCAAGATACAGATGAGGGCTGGTGGAATGGCTCAAGCGGTAAGAGCACCAGCCTAGCACATGTGAGACCCTGAGTTCAAACCCCATGACACCAAAAAAAAAAAAAAAAGGTACAGGTGAGATGGTCCCTCTGAGGGTAGGACCCTGAATTCTCTAGCTCACTGTCACTCATCATGTGCCATCCGTAATTGGCCACAGGCCCAGGTGGAGTGAGGGAACAATTACAAAGTGGAAAATGCCTTTTAAGACCAGTCGACCAGCCAAGCAGGATGAAGGGGTGGGGAAGAGCAACCTTCCTAAGGTAAAGGAACTTGCTGAAGACCCCACCACCTTCTAAAAGCAGGAGGCACTGTGGATCGACATACAACAGCAGCATCTATAATAGTAATAGCTATAAGAACAAGTCATAAAGAGGTTGCAGAAGTGTTGCAAGCAGCTCCTTTATAAATAAAACCAACCATGGGCACTAGTTAACACTTGCTGGGCTGGCAGTAAACCGGGGAGTCTACCATATTGATTTGCACATGTGTGTGCTTGCCTCAAAACTCCATCAGTTGATAACCAACTTCTCCTGGGATCCAGGAAAGTCTGTAAAACGTAGGCCAGTTATCAAAATCAAAATCTTCACCTCAACAAAACCCGAAGTTGCCTTGTGGGTTTGAGAAAATCATTTCCCTTCCCAGGTCTCAGGCATGCCAATGGCCCAGAGAGGTGTCACTGAGCTGCCTTTATGAGTACATATCATGTATGACTTCCCATCCCAACAAGGACACCTGGACACGAGTGGTGGAAGTGCTCCCAGTGCTGGATATCTGCTAGAACTTTCACATGGCACCAAAAGTGTGTGTGTGTAAGGGTGGTCAGTTCACAACTGTCCACTATGATGGAGAGTTAGAGGCAGCCTGGGTGTCTGTGCGTCCCTGGGGAAATGGATGAGCATAACATGGAGGAGGCTCTTAAGATACGGTTAGAAATGACAGGTACACACACTGAGATCTGAAAAATAGAGTGCTGGGGGAAAGATAGAAAAAAATGAAGTCAAGAGCATAACATCACGCACAAAATTAAAGATGTACCCCACAAAATAACACCATATATTTTACAAGAATACCTACATATATATCAAAATAGTTTTTATTGTTTGTTTATTTATTTTTTTGGCAGTACTGGAGTTTGAACTTGAGGCCTTGTACTTGCTAAGCACTTGAGCCACACCCTCAGCCCTCAAAATGTTTTGAGAGGTATTTTTTGCAGGGTGGGGGGGAAATGGGCCAAATAAATAAAACAAGAGTGAGGGCTCTGCACAGGCCAGGCCAATGAGAAACGCAGGAGGGGGATGGTTAGCCCGGGCCTCTGCTCCTGAGGTTACAGAAGGTTTCCTCGCCCCAAGACCAAGAGTATTCCACAGGCAAATGGACTTCAGCTGATAAATACGACATAGAGGATGGAAAGAAATTGGAAGTCTTATACATTGTTGGTGGAAATGTGAAGAGGTACATCCACTGTGAAAAAGTAGGGCAGGTTCTCAAAATATTATCATGGGATCCAGCAATTGCTTTTCTGGGCATATGCCCCAGAGAATTAAGCATGGCATCTCAAAGAGATATGTGTACACCCAAGTTCACTGTAGTATTTATTCATAATATGTAAAATGAGTAAACAAGCCCAGTGTCCATAGACAGATGAATGGTATATCCATACAATGCAATATTACTTGGCCTTAAAAAGGAAGAAAATTTTGATGTAGATGAAACTTGAAAATATTTAGTTAAGTGAAATAAAATCATACAAAGATAAGTACTATATGATTCCATTTAATGAGATACCGCCAGTAGACCAAACGATAGAGCCAGAAAATAGAATGGTGGCTGATAGGAACTTAGATGTGGAGGGAGGAGATGGGGAGTTTATAATGTTTAATGGGTACAGATGAAAAGTGATACAGAGATGGATGGTGGTGATGGTTGCACACCACTAAAAGGTACTTTGTGTCACTGAAATGTACACTGAAAAATAGTTGGCCGGGCACAGTGGCTCAAACCTATAATCCTCACTACTTGGTAGGCAGAGAACAGGAAGATCATGGTTCAGTTCTAGTCCAGCCCAGGCAAAAAGTCCACAAGACCCTATATCAACCAATGGATGGGCACGGTAGTGAATGCCTGTCAGCCAGCTACCCAGGAAATACAATTAGGAAGATTGCAGACTGGTGTGAGCATAAGGCAGGCACCCATCTCAAAAATAACCAACATAAAAAGGGCTGACAGAGTGTCACAAGTGCTGGCATGCCTGGTTACCAAATGTGAAGCCTTGAGTTCAACCCCTAGTACTTAAAAAAAAAAAAAAAAACAGGTAAGATGGTAGATTTTATGTTACATGCATTTTAACCATAATAAAATAGAAGTTAAAAAAAAAAAGATGAGGAAGCAAAAAGGTAAAAATCAAGACTTCTTTGCATTTAGCCAGGGGATGGTGGTGAGAGCAACTTCAGCGGGCAGTGGAAGTAGTAAGGCAGAGGCTAGTACTGTCATGTCTAGTAACTCCAGACAGCCACGTACCTACAGCTTGTGGCCCCTTCTAAGGGGCTGAAACAAATTGCTGTCCAACCACCCTAAACTGCGGAATTAAGGAAAATTAGCTCAGTGGACATAATAACCCATTAGGTGACTATCAGACAGCTTTCTGCTACTGTGACAAAAGACCTGATACAATCAACTTAAAAGGAGGAATGATTCATTTGGGTTCAGCGGTTTCCAGCTGTGATGGCTTGGCTCTGCAGCTCAGTTGTTTTGGACCTGTGGAGGGAAGTGCATCAAAGGGGGAGCGTGTGGCAGAACAAAGCTGAATCACCTCATGGCCATCAGGAAGCAGAGAGAGGATGGAAGGGCTGGCTTTTCCACTACCCCCTTCAAGGGCATGTGCCCAGTGACCTAATTTCCTTTCTCTAGGCCCCACATATGACCCCTGAGAAAAAGAGGGCACTGACAACTGAAGCACCCCTTTCTATTCCCAGGGCTCTAGCTAAGCCAAGGGAGCAATGGCCAGGCAGGCCAAGACTGGAATGTTCAGAAGGCAGTGCACTGGGAACTGGGCAAGCAGCATTTCTTAAAGAGGGAAACTGTACACTTAGGCTGAGTCAGCTACTCCTTGGAAGGCTGGTCACACAAAGCAAGCCAGCAAGCTAACATGCTACTGCTTATGTGGACAGACTTCTAAAACCTGCCTCCCTGTGGTAAGCACTGAGACAAAAAGGGAGCTCTGGGGAGAAGACCAGGACTCTTGCTCCAGGTGAGTTTCCTGTCTAGCCTGCACCACTGCGTTTTCTCTCTGTATTAAAAAAACCTTATGTCTCATGGGCTACCAACAGGTGTTTTCTTAGGTCTCTCAGCAACCTCCTCCACTACCCTAGCACAGCTGGACTGTGGATGGATGCTACACCTCTAAAGGTGACATAAATGTGACCTACCTTTGTGGGGATTAATGTGTGTTGGGAATCAAGGTGTTGGAGTTCTCAGGACAGCTGGATCCTAACAGCTGAAGAACTTCCTGAAGGTGATAATACATGGAGCAGAAGTCTTGGGAGATGCAATCTTGGGAGACGGGTAAGCCCTTCCCTAGGGTGACTACCCTCTCTCCAGTACAGTGGTCAGCCTGTGCTGGTGAGTCCCAGCGTGGAGAAGGAAGGACCTTTCTGATGCAGCTCCCTCCATCAATGTGTGGGCCTTAGGCAGGAGAGGGCACCTCAAGAAATCATGGTAAGAAATACAATTTCTCTGCCTGGCAGAGTAGCTCAAGTGGAAGAGCACCTGCCTAGCAAGTGTGAGGCCCTGAGTTCAAAACTCCAGTACAGACACAAAAATATTTCTCAGCTCCTCTTGTGCCTTGTGACAGTTGAAGGTTTCTCCACTTAGGTATGAGAAAATACTGCAAGGCAGAGATTACTGTTAGGCTTGGATGGTTGATTCTGACCTGACTGCAAGTTGAATCAAGGACACCTTGATTCCCAACACACATTAATCCCCACAAAGGTAGGTCATATTTATGTCACCTTTAGGGGTATAGCATCCATCCAATCTAGGCCTGGAAACTGCTCACCCCAGGGGTTGGGGGCAATGACCTGGGGCTTGGTGACTCCTTGGGTGCACAGGGGAATGAGATGAACCCATGATGGCAGGGAGGCCGATTCGATCTTGCGGGAGGATGTGTCGCTGACCCAAGGCCTTCTGCACCTCTCATTTTGTGTCAAGGCCATTTTCCCTGGGTCATTAGGGCACAGAGGACTGGGCACGGTACCTAAGTACAGGGTGTGGGGGATAGGAAAGCCAGGGTTACCTGGGCAGGCCCAGGAGACTCAGGCCATTCCTCCCATACTGGGAGCACCGTCAACCCTTGGTTTATTCACAGCAAACAACCCGATTAAATAAAACCTTTTATGTATTTGAAAATAATTAGCCACCTACGACAGAGAGTAACAGCTACAAATTCTACCCTTCATTCTTACTAGTGGGGAAGACAGAAAACAATAGTAAATAAATAATGTCTAACAGATTTCATGCTGACTGAACTCTGGAAAAAAGTGAAGCTCGGGAGGGATGGAGAGAAATGGGGTGTCAGGGAAGCCTCTGTGCAGCACACATTTGAGTCCAGACCTGCAGGGCATGTCTGTGTCTTAGGAAACCTCATCTCAGTAGATACGAAGTGTTCTTTTAACACTTCTGAAGCCAGCATGTGCTCTACATGATCTTGGTAGGTGCCTGGGTCCAGGCGGCTGACCCAGGCTGGCTGTGTGTCCTGCTTTCCCTTTGTCCCTCATTCACTCACCTTTGCACCTTCCATTCAAGTGTCCATGGTGCCTGTGTGTAGCACACCCAAGATCCAGAGCATGGACTCGACTGGAAGGAATCCTACAGAACCACTGGGTGTGGCTAGTGAAAGTTCCTAAATACCCAGTGAGAGGAAGGGCTGAAGCTTCCAGAAGCAGTGAGGTGGGGATTGAAAATCCTGAAAAGCTTAAAACAGAAAATAAAAGTCACCCTCAACACTGTGAATACATTATTGCATTTCTTTCCAGCATTTTCCTAAACATGTATGACTTGACATCTGCTAATTGTGCACATTACTTAAGTCATTAAAAATAACCCAAAAGCATAATTTTTCTTGTGGAGTATAGTGCGCCATATAGATACATCTCTGTTACTATAGGTCAATCCTGTCCTTTAAACAATGGTACAAATGAAAATTTAAAAACAGTACAAAGTGTTAATATATACTTTTTGTGTGAGTGTGGTGCTAGGTATTGAACTCAGGGCTTCACACATGCTAAGCAACCCCCCCCCAGCCCTCTAATGTATGTCTTTTATCTGTAATTAATCTGATTATTTGCTTAACACAAATTCTTAGATATGAAATTTCTGAGACAAATAGTTTAGCCAGGCTCCAGTGGCTCACACCTATAATCCTAGCTACTGAGGAAGCAGACATCAGGAAGATCATGGTTCAAAGCCAGCCTAGGCAAATAGTTCATGAGACTCTCTTGAAAATACCCAACACAAAAAGGGCTAGAATGATTCAAGTGGTAGAGTGCCTGCCTAGCAAGTACAAGACCCTGAGTTCAAATCCCAGAACCACAAAAAAAGAAAGTATAAATATTTTAAAGGCTTTTGATACATATTGCCAAACTGTGTTCCGCAAAGCTGCTAAACCATTCAAGGGAAACTTAATTCACTGAAATATGTTTATTACAAAATAAGAGAGACTAAGAAAAATAAGCCCTTAACTGTACATTAAAAAATGGTAAACATAAGAAAGTACAGCATATAATAAAGATACAAAATAGCACATAGAAAGCAGCACAATGTGTCTTGATTAAGAAAAATACAAATAAACACATAGACACTCTTACTGAAATGTAATGTCAGGACACTTCTCTGCTTTTGAAGATTTTGTAAAATCTCTTTCAATACAAAGAGATACTATTTGAAAAGCAATCATATAGAAAAGACAGACCGGGTCAAAAGGAACAATAACTAAGTTAATAACAGACTTAGGTTTTGCTGGGGGTTTTTTGGGGGGGGCTGGTTTGGTTTGATTTGGTTTGGTTCTAGAGATTGAACCCAGGACCTTGACCACACTGAGCATCTGCTCTACACTGAGCTATTCTCCATCCTCAAATTTTTTAGTACCAGCACTAGAGGCGGAGGAAAAATAAAGGTGAATTTAGAATTCAGTACCCAGCTATGCTAAAGTACAAAAGGAAAGGGAGAAGTAAAAAAGTAAGCTGAGGGCTGCAGAGTGGCTCACGTGGTAAGAGCGCCTGTCCATAAGCATGAGACTCTGAGTTCAAACCAGGGCCAAAAAAAAAAAGAAAGAAAGAAGCTGGTTGGTGGTGCATGCCTGTAATCCCAGCACTCAGGAGGCTGAGGCAAGGGGATCACAAGTTTGAGGCACTGTCTCAAAACAAACAAACAAACAAACCAAACCAAACCAAAAAAATGAAAGAACGATTGCTATGCATTCATGGTAGCCTGTAAAGTACTTCTTTCCTTATTTTGATTGAGAAGCCCCTTCTAAACACATTGGTGTATACGGTATTTTGCATCCTGTAAAGAAACCCAAATGGATGAAGTCAGGATGTACGCCGTAACAGACACACAGTGTTAACCATGGTGCCTGTGATGTGACTAATGACTTCAAATGTGCTATTTTAAATATTCAAAATAAATTTTCATAAAAGAAAGAAAGCAAGTTATCACTCTCAGACTTGTTGAAAAACTACTGAGGGATTAATTTATTTATATAAGAAATACTTTTTTCAGCTTAGTGTGTGCCAGGTACTATTTTAATCATTCTATAAATATTAATTCACTTAATTCACTTGATCTTTATAACAACCCCATGAAGCAAACACCGTTATCATGCCTGCTTCACAAATGGAGAAACTGAATCACAAAGAATTTAAGTAATTTGTTCAATGTGATCAAGTATTAATCAACAGGGCTAGACACCAAGCCCACACAGTCTAGCTGCAGAGTTGGTGCTTTTCACCACTGAATAAGCCCTTCTGCTCTGGGAGGTCAAAGAAATTGAACTCAGAAGGAAAAAGGAAATGCAAGAACCAGTGGTAAGAAATGGACAAATGTTCATGTAAATCCAAACTTGCATCAGCTATTTATGACACTAATAACAATGACTAATTTGGGGTCATGTTAAAAACATGATAAAATTAAGTCACATACAATAGTAACATGGAATATGGGAGGAGAAACAGAGTTACTGTTCTATTTGCATTCTCTAAGGTTTTTTTTGTGGTACTGAAATTGAATTTAGGGTTCCCTATCACTTGAGCTAAGCCCTCTAGCACTTTTTGTTTTTGTCTTGTTTTGACATACAGTTTCACTAACTTTGCCCAGACTGGCCTTAAACTGACATCCTCTTGCCTCTGCCTCCTGAGTAGTCAGGGTTACAGGTATCTACCACCATGCCTGGTTTAACACATGCTGTAATGACTCCCATACAAAGGAATACTTCTCATTAATAGGGAACAAACTAAACATAAACACAGCAACCTATGTGGATTTAAAAAATATACCAGGTGTGCCAGGCACCAATGACTCATGCTTGTAATCCTAGCTACACAGGAAGCAAACATGAGGAGGATCATGGTTCAAAGCTAACACCAGGCAAATAATTTGCAAGACCCTATCTTGAAAAACAATCCTTCACAAAAAAGAGCTGGTGGAGTGACTCAAGGTGTGGGCCCTGCTTTCAAACCCTAGTTCTGCAAAACAAAAACCAAAAATACACCAAGTGAAAAAGCCAAATGACTACTATTGGGACTCAGTGAACAATAATCCATAAGTATGGCATTTTTTTTTGGCATGCTGAACAATTTTTTTTTTCTTATTGCAACCCTAGAGACTAAACCCAGAGTCTTGCATTGCCAAGCCAGTGCTCTACACTGAGCTGTATCCCTAACTTGTTTTGTTTTTTCTGGTCTTCGGGTTGAAACCAGGGCCTTGTGTAAGTTAAGCATACTGTACCACTGAACTACATCTCCAACCAAGTATCTTTCTTTTCCTCTCCTTTTTGTCCCTTCTGCAGTGCTAGGGACTGTGCTCAAGGCCTTGTGTGTGCTGTGCAGGCCCTCCACCACTGAGCCTCCCCCAGTACCAAGCAACATGACCTAAAGGAAATTGCAAGCCTTAGAAACCTCCTCAGAATCACGTACACGCAGATCTTCCCTTGTTTCTCTCCCTCCCAGTAAAGGAAGAGATACTGCAAAGTTTCCTTATCTGCCCAAAGTCCAGATTCACCAGAGAAGACACAATTACCTACAGCCCCTTCTTTGAGCCTTCATCAACTAAATTCCTATCACAAGAAGAAAGACTGAAGTTTGTCAACACACTTGGACAGAGTTTGTCACATGCCACTGTCCTCTATTTTGTTCCCAAAGAGAATCATTTACAAACCATGATCTGTTCTGAGCCATCCTATCATCCCAGCCTGTTGAGTTCTCATCATAAACAATAATCCTCCCCCTATTCTTCCTTACCTTTAAAAGAAGGGCTATGTAAGTTTCTGCATTGTGTAGGGCCAGTGGGTAATCACACTCTTGTGATTGTCCCCTGCACTGTAATTTCCCCCCTTTTGCATGTTAATAAATTTGCATGCCTTTTCTCCTAAAAAAAAAAATCGATGAACTAGTTCTAAAGCAGCACTAAAAAAATCTCAAAAATGTAATGTTCCACTAATAAAGCAAGTTGCAAAAAGATAATACACAATATGATACAATTGATGTGCCAATTTAAACCACTGTGGACGTGCTGGTAATAGAAATATAAACACATACCCAGAAACAGTACAGTCGCTTAAGCGTACTGGCCTCCTCTCAGCAGAGCTGACGGAGAGACACACCAAGAGGCTTTAGCGAGCTGTTATTTTATTCTTTAACAACACACAAATCTGGTGCTAATATGGCAAAAGTTTTCACATCTACTTAATCTCAACAGCGAGAAAATAATTTGTCATGTTCTCTGAACTTTTCTGTACATCTAAAATACTCTGCACTTAAAATATTTTTTAAAATCTAAAAACAGAAAAAAGATCAACAGAACAAAGAACGAGACAGAGGGAAAGCAAAGGGATAGCTGGAAAATCTCAGAGTTTCAAGGATTTTATTAAAGCCTCCATTCTGTGATACCCACTGCTCCCATGCAGCAGTTGACATTAGAGTCCTTAGAGACACCAACCCCCTTTCCGGACTAGAACCAAAAGTCCCTGGACAACCCAATCATTGTCTTTTCTAATCATGGGTATCCTTTCCAGGATGTGACTGCTTAGGGGGAACAGCAGCACACATTGCTCTTAGGTGATGATTTAGCAGAAATGTCACAATTTTCTCTCTTCCCACTCAGATTCAGTGCTGAAACTGGGTCACTGACCTCTTCCTAATTCCCAGCACCCCAGGACTTCCCTCTTCAGTGCCAGACCCCAGGCTCTGTTCTCTAGATTGACCCCTTTTGAAGGGATCAATCTATTATTGCCTTTTGAAGGGGTCAATCTGTTATTGCCTTTATAAATGATCCTTCCTGCCTCTGGAGGGATAATGGTCCCAAGAGGTTTGGGCTACTTGGAAAATGATGGAGTTTGGAGCCACCTTTCAGGGCCCCTTCTAGTAGCCCCTCTACTTCTGGTCTCAGCTGGCCCTGATGTTGGTGGGGCCCAACTCTACCCACTACAGACTACTCTCAGGTCAACGCAGACCTACCAGGAGAGTTTGCACTGGTCACTACTCTTGCTGGAGACTGTGAAGGACCCTTTGAGCTTTCATGTTCCCTACCTCACCACTATTCTCCTAGGCACTGCTGCTTCTCCCTCCCTTCTATAGCCATTCCCTTCCCTCCAGACTTGCTTACCTCTTCTGTGGCCTCCTTCCTGGAGTCTTTTCTGTTTTGTTTTGGGAACCAAAGCCATAGTCTGACAAAGTCACTGTGGCTTAGCAGCATTCCAACAAGGTCGGAATCTGCAGGTGCACCATGTCTCTATCACAGTGGGAAGGAGCGCTAAATGTTTTCCCTTGACTGAAAAGAAGTTTATACTTAGACAAGGACACTGGCAGTAAGAATGCAGGGTGGCCAAAACAGAAAGGTTGTAACTAGGTCAGAGTGTTTTTGATGTTTAAGTCTCTTCCTCTTTTGTATAAAGCTTGCTGAGAAAAATAAAAATTTGCCAGTTAGTCATCAGCCTTTTGGCCATCTCAATATATGTCTTGTCTGTTCATTCCTTCCCTGAGCCCTTTTGGGTCAAGGACCTCTGTGATCTCTGCAGGTGGTGCCCTCAAACAGGGACCTGAACAGAAGCTTAAGGTAAGGAAGGCTCCAGAGGCACACATAAACATAATTTTAGTTTCATTTTCAAGGATACATAGCAACATCAAGAGAGAAATGGGCCAATAAGAAAGTAAGGAGCGGGTCTCTTTACAGAAATTTTGTGTTCAATGTTGCATGGTCAAGGATGTGAAGTGTCTAAAAGTCAGCTTGAACATTTTTTGTCTTATGTCCAAGAGTGCACTCGAAATTAATATATTTGTTTTGTGTTTCATTGTGTAAGTTTTATGTGTCTGTGATGTGATTAATTTATTAGAGACAAAAAATCTAATAACTATGATAACAGTGTTATTAAAAACTGAGACTGACTCAAAACACTATTCCTAAAATTGACTCTTACTTCAGCTATCAGTCCACTCAAAATGACTCCTAAAAGAATAGAATGGAACACTTTTCAATCTAGTCCTAAAAGTTTTAAAAAATAACTTATCAATGTACTTATGGCAACTTGGTTAATTTTTACATGTTCTTGAGCTCTTGAGTCTGTGCACGCTTAAATTTACATTTATGGCATGCCTAATTTAAAGCTTTTTACATATGCATATATTTAAACATCTTTAGGATGATTCTTATTATAAAATTAATGTAAAGAAATACAAGGCTCCTGTTCTGTTTTCTCCCACACCTCTTCTGCGGCTACTTAAAAGAAAACAACAACAGTTTTTTAAAGGTTATGTCAATCAGGTCTAACTAAATTATAGGCATTATTTTATGGACAGTAACCTTAGTCTGTTTCATTTTGTCATAAGTAATTTACATTCAATTCCTTTACAACTAGATCTATTAACACATGGTGTCTTTACAGGTTACTTATTGTATAAAAACAGTTTAAAATTGCCTTTCTATATGGGTCTATGTAATAAAAATAAGGCTAATTGGAAAAACAATTTTATTTAAATTTAAATTTAAAATTCTTATGAAAATTACAGCCCTCATCTTTTGGACAAGCCCTAACCAGTGGCTTATTAGATTGACACTACCCAGAGGCCACCTTTTTTCAATGTGTTGATGACGTACTTCTGTGTGGAGCCACAGAGGCCCTCATCTGCAGGGTGACTGAGTCCCTTTTAAACTTTCTGGCCTCCTGGGGATACAAAATCTCTAAAAAAGAAAAAGCTCAACTATGCCTCCTGCAGGTCACCTACCTAGGTGCAGTCTTAAAGGGACAGGTTCTGTCTCTGAGTCATGAACAAATCCATCCAATCCTCCATTTCCCACTCCCCCATACCATAAAGCAGCCTAGAGTTTTCTTGGGAGTTACAGGATTTTACAGAATCTGGATCCCTAGATATGCAGCCCTTGCCAGACTGTTTTTTTATGCTCCTGCAATACTCCTATTTGGGCCTTGTATAATAAATGCTCTCTACAGATTCATATCTCAACAGGTCCAACGGCTCAAACTCCACCTCTTGGTCAAGAAATACTCACCTCTGCCTACACATGAGCCCTCCATCCATTCTATCGGGGGCCCCTGGAGACTACAAGGGTCAACCCCTGAGACAAGTACCCCTTCCCCTATCCTCCCGTGGCCCCATTGTCAGCACGAAGCAGCTAGACCCTTTCAGGTCAAGGACCTCTGCGATCTTGGCAGTTTTACAGTGCCAGGGATGGAACTCAGGGCCTTACTCATGCTAGGCCGGCCATCTACCACAGATCTAGCCATAGCCTTCCTCCCTGCCTTCCTCCCTTTCTTCTTTCTTTTTTGAGACAGGGTCTCGCTATGTAGTTCAGATTGGCGTTGAATCTGCAATCCCTCTGCCTCAGCCTCTCAAGTGCTGGGATTACAGGCCTGAGTCATCACACCCAGTTTCCCATTCTCTTTCTTTGGCTAACTCTGGGCTGGTGGAATGGCTCAAATGCTCAGCAAGCATAAGGCCGAGCACCACAAAAAAAAAACTTTCTTTGGCTAACTCTGCTGTAGGCATTTATCCTGAAGATGTCTTCTCTGGTGATTTCTACAGTCCACGGTGAGAGACACCCAGCAGCCTGGTGACGTGATGGATGAGGAAACACCAGATTAGGGTGTGGAAGTTTTTAGCTTTGAAGGGCTCTTTGCCAGGGAAGAGGCGTCTCTCCCAAATCAAACACCTTGTTAGTCACTGGCTATGTACAATTCATTTCTTGATTCCAATGAATGTCTGTTTGAGATTAAACATAAAATATAAAGTAGCCATTGCTATCAGAGTCTTATGTGAACATGGACAGTCCCAGGCTGACACATAATTTAATTTAGGGAATTCACAGGAAATGTTTTTCCTGGATGGTAACTTAATACGTGTTTTACCTTAGGACTTTTGACTAAAATATTTTTGCAAAATTGACCCAGTTTGAGCAGTTGTGGATTGCCATGTGTTGAAGATATGCACTTTAAATTTACTATACTAATTTAATAATTTGAATATTTACCTCTGATTAAGTCCATTACTCTAATCATCAAGTTAACAGGACTTCTCTCCTGCAGGGATGACACAGAGTGAAACTCAAGATCTGACTGAAATCTTAGCACACAACATTTTTTCTTTTTTTGTGGTACTGGAGTTGAACTCAGGGCCTAGTGGTTACTAAGCAGGTGCTCTACCACTTCAACCATGCTCTCAACCCTTTTTTTTTTTTGCTTTAGTTATTTTTCAGGTAGAATCTTCAGTTTTTGCCTATTTGTGATTTCCCACACAGCTGGGATAACAGGTGTGCACCACTGCACCCAACCAGTGGTTAAATGGGGTCTTGCAGATTTTTTGCACGGGCTGACCTCAAACCTCAACCTCTTGACCTTTGCCTCCCAAGTAGCTAGGACTACAGGCTTGAGCTACCACGCCTGACTTTGCTAATATTTTTGCTTTGGGCTAGCCTCAAACCATGATCCTACCAATCTCTGCTTCCCAAGTAGCTGGGATTCCAGACGTCTGCCACCATGCCCTGCCACAACAGATGTTTTCAAAAGATTTCAAAGTGTGAATTCTGAAGCCCTTACCACACATGTCACACGAAGAGGGGTTCTCTCACACATACATTCAATATTCATTCTCCTATTTACCAAGTGGCTACTGTGTGTCAGACCCTGCATCCGGTGCTGGGCACACGATGGGCAAGTGCACACGACGGCGTTCCATGTTGCTGTGTCTCGTGGGGACACAGGCGCTCTGGAAGAGGGGTGCTCTGTGCTCCAGCAGACATTCTCACCACACTCTCCGCACACTGAGGCTTCTTCTCCCGTGTGCACACTAGAGCTCGCTTCTCGGGCTCCCCGCTCTGTGTAGACTGGTGGACAGGTATGGCATTTAGAGGGTGTTTCTTCTGTGTGAATTCTTTGGTGACCCCAAAGAGCTGTGCTCTAACTGAAGCCCTTGCCGCACATAACTCATTGCGGAGTCGCTCCAGTTTCACTCCCAGGTGACTTGTGACAATGACAGCTCCGATGGGAGTCCTAGCGTGCTCCTCACAGCCAGCGCCTCCCTCCCGTGCGACTTTCTGAGGACACCGAGGTCTGTGTTTCAGGAGCCGCCATCCACACAGCCGCGCGGCTGCGCACGTGGACGCGCGTGGAGCGCTGCGTTCTCAGGGACGTCCTCGCCACACAGCGCCACGACAGTTTCCCTCCTGCGTGGACGCGCCGATGGAGGCAGCGACGGGACTCCGATGGAGGCCACTGCCACACTCGTCACACGTGAAAGGCGTCGCTCCTGCGTGGCCTTGCCGGTGTAGCGGCCATCTGTGCTCTGGCAGCAGCTCTTCCACACTCGGCCCAGTCGTACAGTTTCTACCTCCGTGGAAACAGGGAAGCTTGAGAATGACAGAAAGTTCGCAAAGATGAAAAACAGGCCTGTCAAACTAAAATTTTCAATGGAGGCTGTAAGCAATAGACTCTGGAAAACCACGTCAGTCACTTAAAAGATCAACAGGAAGATTGGAATCAATAGTATCAGAAGTTTTGAAACAAAGATACAAAGGCCAGAACATTCACAGAGAAAATGATTTTAAATCAAACTCTCTTAACACTAAGTCACAGGCAGGCACTGGTGGCTCATGCCTGTAATCCTAGCTACTTGGGAGGCTGAGATTGGGAAAATTGAGATTCAAGGCCAGTCCAGGTGGATAGTTCGTGAAACCCCATCTCCAAAATAACCAAAGCAAAATCGACTAGAGGTGTGGCTCAAGTGGTAAGCATGAAGACCTGAATTCAAAACCTTAATCCCACCCAAAAAAAAAAAAAAAAAAGAATAGGGGGAATAGAAGAATCTTTTCAAATATGCAAGGACTCAGAAAATTTATTTGCAAATGAAAAAAAAAAATCCAAGCAAGAGGGAGACATGAGAGAAAAGAAATTATAGAAAGCAAGGGCTTCCATAAAATTTAAGGCTAATTTAGTCTTTCAGAAGAGACAACTATAAATGATTTTGACTTAACAAAGAATGAGATTCAATAGTTTGTTTCCTTTTAGGATGCATAGGAATCCAAGGCATGGACACACTACAGTTTGCTTAACCATTCATCAGTGGAAGGGTTTCATTTGACTTAGTGTTTTGATGATCAGTGACTGCCTCATGGAAAACAGGCTGGGATGAGAGAGGAAAGGGAGACCAGACAGAAAGAAGGCTATTCAATGACAGATGGAGGAAGAGCTGGAAAGGGACAGAAGGCTAGATGAGGATAACAACAATGGTGGTATGAGGATTGTTTGGGTTGTTTTGGGTTTATTTTGGAAGCAGAACTGACAGATTTGCTGATGGGTTGATCTAAGGGTGAGAAAGAAAGGAATTAGAGATGACTCAAGGGTTTTGGCCTAGACACTTTGCAAAGTAGAGTTTCTAATTTATTGTGAAAAGAAGACTTCAAGAAGTACAGCTCAAGAAGGGAAGGGAAGAAATAAAAATATAGCATTTTCTACCCTTCAGGCAGGCAAAGAATAGAAAGATTAGGAGACAGTGATAATATGAGAACAGGGATTCTCATGATGAGAATATGAACTGATTCAAATTTCTCAGGGTCAAGTTGACAGTAATATATAAATAGCCGATCCATCCATTTCTCTTTTAGAAATTTATCCTATAGAAATGCTTGAACAAATGCTCAAGAGTACAAGGATATTCAGTATTATTTATAATAGAGAAAAATTAACTTAAATATTTATCAAATAAAGCACTAGTTAAAAAATTTCAGTACATCGACACAATGGAATATGATAAAAAGAAGATTGAGATGGGTCTAAATATTCAATATTTAAAGATATCCAGCATATATTGTTAACTGAAAGTTATAGAGCTCATTTTTGTAAAATAAACAGATAAATACATCAGTAGTTACAAAATACGTACATGCAAGCTTATATATTTCCTCCTGCTTACATTTAGATGAGTAGAAAATAGAAAGATGTTCTACCTTATGTGAAACATGCTTTAATATTTTTCTAATTAAAAATAATTTCAGGACTTAAGGGTATGGCTTAAGGAGTAGAGTTCTGGTTTCAATCCCCAGTACAACAATTTTTTTTAAAAAAAGGAAAAAAATTACAGGACAGGGGAATGAGGACTGCCTGATTAATGGGTATGAAGTTTTCTTTTGAGGTACTGAAAATATTGGGCATTGAATTGTAAACTTTAAAATGGTTTTTATGTCAATTTTACTTTTTTTTCAAAAAGAAAAGAAATGCAAATGAGGGAATAGAAACAAGTTTTTACTTAGGTAGCAACATTTTCCTTTTGTTAATACTTTGAAAATCTGATATTTTAAATTCGAGCCCTAGTTTAGACATTTCAAGAGCTTACAGTTTTTAAGCAAGGAAACCCAAATTCTCCAGAGTATTTGTCCTCACCCATAGATTTCCAGCATCACCGCTCTGTACAGGGCCCTCTATGTAGGATCCAGTGGCCCCCACTTCTCCTTGATGAAGTCCACGGTCACATCCTTAAATGGAGCATGTTTCTAAAACACCAGTGAACAGAGAGCAAGCGCTACACCAACGTACGCACATGGTACAAAGAGCCAACTTGAAAGCACTGAGAAAGGTAAATAATAACAGGGACTTCAGAGTTCTGCCTCAAACCATTAGAATAATTAAAAGAACTATAGAAAGTTGAAAAGCTACAGAGGCTCACTAACCCTAATAATCTAAAGAGCCTTAAAAAATCAATAGGAAGTGGGTGAGAAATGTAGCTCAATGGTAGAGTGCTTGCCTAGTATGCACAAGGCCCTGGGTTCAATCACCAGCACAGGGGAAAAAAATCAATAGGGGAAAGATAAAATGCTCCAGTAAAAATGGAGAACTGAGAGTCAGGTGCAGTGGCTCACACTTGCAATTCCAGTTACTCAACAGGTGGAGGTCAAAAGGACTATGGTCTGAGTCCAGCGTGGTGCCAGTGGCTCATGTAATCCTAGCTACTCAACAGTCAGAGATCACGGTTCAAAGCCAGCCCAGGCAAATAGTTCAAGAGTCCCTATACCGAAAATACCCAACATAAAAAAGAGCTGGTTTGTGGCCCAAGATGTAGGCCCTGAGTTCAAGCTCCAGGACTGCAAAAAAAAAAAAAAAAAAGTTCACAAGGCCCCATCCCAACCAATAAAAAGCTAGGCATGGTGGTGTACACTTGTTATGCCAGCTATTCCAGAAGCATAAATAGAAGGTTTGTGATCCAGGCCATCCAGAGCAAAATGTGAGAATTTTAAAAATAACAAAAGAAAAAATGATGGAGCCATGGATCAAGTGATAGAGCACCTCCCAAGCAAGCACAAGGCCCGAGTTCAAACTCTCATACCAACACCAAAAAAAAGGAAAAGATATGCTGCTTCTCAAATTGCCAAAGAATGGACGTTCAGAAAACAATGAGACATTCTCTCTCTCTATCCATCGGGAAAGGATTAAGACTTATAACACACATTGTAAGTGAGAGTAGAAGGAAAGAGGCACCCTCATAAATTGTTGGAAGAAATATGATTTATAGAAATTTTTTTGGAATCAATTTGATCCAGCAATTCTAGACATGCCTCCTCATTAATGACTCCCTGATGAAAAATATAATGGGAAGTTTTGATCTTTTTTATACTTGATCTCTTGATCTGATGTGGCCCTGCTGACCACATGGTACTATTTAGATCTGGAATGTCCCCCAAAGTTTGATGATGATGATTATTTGGTGGCAGTGGAGTTCGAGCTCAGGGCTTTACATTTGCTAGGCAGATGCTCTACTGCTTGAGGTACTCCTCCAGCCCCAAAATGTTAAGAACATTTCTTTGGAGATTCTAGGGGTTGAACTCAGCTTTGCACTTATTAGGCAGACACTCTATCACTTGAGCCACTCTGCTAGCCCAAACTGATAACTTTATAATCAAATAATCTATCATTCTTTTTGGTCACCTAACACCTTAAAATATTTCTATGTCTAGGGAATTCCTTAACTTATAAATCTGTGTATCCTTAAGAGAGAAGTCAGAACTTGCTTCTCAGTATCCATTGTAGCTCAGGTTGGCCAATCAAATGATTTGCATGTCTTTAATTTGGAAGCTAGTGGTTAGAACTAGTAAGGACAGCAGCATAGACATCCAGCTTCCTGAAGCAGTAGAAGCAAACACTACAAGGATGGTACTTGGTACATCTGGTGCCTTGGGTCAGCAGTTCACACGGTCGTGACTGGTCCAACAGCAGTGGTCCCTCCCCTGGGACTGTCTTGTGATTTGGGAATTGTTCCAAACTGTGGGGCTGCCAGAGTTGTTTCTCTGGTCTTTGACATTCTGTGAGCCACCCAATATCCTTCAATAAATTCATTCTATGCCTGTAATCCCAGTTATTTGGGAGGCAGAGATCAGGAAGAGCCCAGGCCAAAAGTTAGCAGACCCAGTCTCCACAAATAAGCTGTAATGGTGTATGCATGTAATCTCAGCTATGCAGGAGGCATAGAGAGGAGGATCTCAGTCTGAGGATGGCCCTGAGGAAAAACTTGAGACCCTATCCAAAAACATAGCTAGAGAAAAAAAAGGGCTGGAAGTGTGGCTCAAATGGTACAGCACCTGCCTGGCAAGTACAAGAGAGGCCCTGGGTTCAAATCTCAGTACTGTCAAACTAACTAAATTCATTTTAGCTAGAGTGGGTTTTAGTTATTTGAACCCAAGAATTGGGACTGATACAGTTGGAAACTTTTTTGAGAACTGGTCATGAAAATGAAAATATTCAGATTGGTCTTGAATATAGAAAAATTGACAGTATTTTATTATGATTCTGTTTTACAAAGTTACTCAGGTACATACACGTAAGTGGCTTTGTTCTTAGTTAATGAGAAAAATCATATCAGTTACATTGTTATTTTATAAAATAACAAAATATTTTCAAATAAAATAGAAGCCTGCTATGAATACCTAAAACCACAGTTTTGATTTTTGTTTTTGGGGTTTTCTTTTGTTTGTTTTGGTTTTTTTCTTTGGCGGCACTGGGGTTTGAACTCAGGGCTTCACACTTGCTAAACAGGTGCTCTACCCCTTCAACCATGCTTCCAGCTTGACCACATTTTTAATGCTCAACTCTAGGGATTATTTTAGCTATGAGAAAAGCAGTATGCTCAAGTGCATTAGTGGCTGTGTTTGCAATGTTGAAGTGCATGGAGGATCATTTAACTACACTGATATAGTGTGACTATTCCAGGTGCATATAAATTAGTTGCTGACATCAATGAAACCTCCAAGCCTGTGGTCTACTTCACCCAATGTACATTGTATGAACTCTGATTCTTTCCCATATTCCTTGCTTCTAGAATGTCTGTGAAGTACAGCTTAACTATTTATTTACTTAACAAAGGATTTCATCCAACTCTTGCATATTCTTTTTTGTAAATAATTTCATTGGTAACTTTGAGTCTCAGCTAGGCCACTAACAGATCATATATTTCTAGACTCGATGGTTACATTATTACTTTTTCCTAGGCTATAAAATATTATAACCATTCATCTATGGAAAGAAAATTTAATGAAAACAACAAATATGTCAAATTCCACTCCCCAAAGCTATTTTTTCTGATAACAAAAATAGTAAAGATTACAGAAAATAAGATAAAATGCAGAAAAAGCACAAAATATATAATCACAGCAAAGAAGGATTACAACTTTTTACATTAAAAAAATTTTTTTTTATTTTATAATTTTTACATTTACTCACATGTGTACACATTGTTTGGCCCGTCCCCTGCCCCCTACTGTTTACATTTTGACATCTATATGAATATATAACTTTTACAAATTGGGAGACCTTGGGGCTCAGTGGAAGAGTGCCTTGATGTGTAAGGCCCTAGGTTCAATCCCAGAACTGCAAAACAAACAAACAAATTGGGAATATTCTCTACAACTTTGAGACTGTTATAGAGGTGTTCTGTTTTGTTTTGGCCATGCTGGGGATTAAACCTGGGGCCTCCTACACGCTCTACCACTGAGCTATACTTCCAGCTCTACAATTTCTTTCTTAACAACTTTTCAATTAAAATATCATGAACATTTTCTTATTAACAACATCTTGCTAGTGACTACATAATGGAGGATCTCATGGCATATCACAATTTGTTACAATCTCTCTGTATTGGACACTTAGGTTGCTTCCCAGTTATCATTACTATAATGATGCTGCAAGTTATATCTTTGTATTTAAATTTTATGCACTTATTAAATATTTTTCTTAAATTTCTAGAATTAGAATTGTTGTGTCAAAAGTTATAGTTTCTTTTGGCGGTGCTGGGATTATAGATGTATGTCAGGCATTTTGACTTTCTTTTTTTTCTGGTAGTACTGAGGTTTGAATTCAGGGCCTGTGCTTGTTAGGCAGGTGCTCTGCCACTTGAGCCACACTCCCAGCCCTTTTCTTGATCTGGCTATTTTTTAGATAGGCTCTCACCTTTCTGCTTAGGCTGGCCTCAGCCCACAGTCCTCCTATCTTCCACCTACAGCCCAGCTTATTTGTTAAGATGAGATCTTGCTAACTTTTTGCCTGGGCTGGCCTCAAACTATAATCTTTCTGATCTTTGCCTCCTTAGTAGCTGGAATTATAGACATGAGGCACAAGGCCCTGCCCAGCTTTTTGACTTTTGATACACATTTTGTGTGGCAAAATGATATTAATTTAAAAGTGGTTGAGAGTCCCTATTTTACCAGAATTCATTTTTAAAAACATATCTCAAGGGACTGGGGCTATAGTTCAGTGGTAGACTGCTTGCCTAGCAATGAGGCCCCTAGGTTCAATCCCAAGCACTGAACAAATAAATAAATAATGAAACTACAGCATGGGTGTACTGATGCACACCTTAACTCAAGCACTGAGGAGGCAAAGGCAGGAGGATTGAGAGTTCAAGGGCAACCTGGGCTACACTGTGAGTTGGAGTCTGCCCTGGGATATTCAGCAGGACTCAGTCTGAAAAAGACAAAAATAAATAATTTTATTAGTTAATTAATTAAATAAAATGAAAACACATGTCAATTTGTTAGGGCGAAAAGTGTCATTTCATATTATAATTAACATCTCTAAAGATGATTAGGGAAGTTGAAAGATAACAAGCCAAATGGTAAAAATATAAGGTTTACAGGTCAAAGCTTAATAACATTACTTTATTGAAAAGTAATTTCACTCAACTAGAAACAAATGAACAAAAAAGAATTACTCATTTTCCCCACAACTAAACAGAAAAAACAACCCCTGTAAGTGGAGAACAGAGCGGCAGGCAGAAGAAGCAACAGGTTTGGCCCATTACAGATACAACAGCAGACTGCTACAGGATATGGGAAATCTTACACCAGTTACAGGGTGGGAGCTTATCCTGACACGGCATCTCTAGGGAACTGGGGCTATCCCATGTTAGCAGCAGAAAAAAGAAGCAAATCCTCTCTGGAGAAAAATCTCCCACAGAACTTATACTATGGTTTGGATCTTAAATGTTCCCCAAAGGCCCAATGTGCTAAAGGCTTGACTCCCAGAAAGGCAGTATTGAAAGGTGGTAGAGATTTTGAGAGGTGGGTGCCTAGTGGGAGGTCCTCAGGTCACTGGGGGCATGCCCTCAAGGGAAATTGTGTTATGCTTGGCTCTTCCTTTTTCTTTCCTTTGCTTCCCAGCCATGAAGTGAGCTTTGTTCTACCACAAGCCCTACTATGAGGTGCGGCCTCTCCAAATACACAAAAATAGGGCCGATTGATCACAGACTGAAACCTCCAATACTGTGAGCCAAATAAACCTTTTCTCTTTATATAAGTTGATTATCTCAGGTATTTGTCACAATAAGGGAAAGCTAACTAACAGAACTTATATATAGATAGACACAGACATAGATATATAGATAGATTAACAACTGAAGCTCATATTTAAAGTCACCAAAGATGAGAGCCAGAAGAAAATCAGAATTCCAATAACTGCAGATATTTATATGGTTAGACACAGAATCAGACTTTATCTGGATATAGCATGCAATTGTGAAATAATAACAAATGTAACTTTTAAAAATGCACTGCTAGGGATCAAACCTAGGGCCTCTCACATGTAGGAAAGTGCTCTACCACAAAGCTATAGTCTCAGTATGTTGAGATGTGTTTTTAAAAAATGAATTCTGGTAAAAACAAGAACATTTTAAATTTAATATTATCTTGCCAACTTCTAAAAAATATACTTCATGAAGAAGAAAAGTGATCCCAGAAGGAAGGGCTGAGATAAAGTTAGAATCACTGTGGCAGGAAGGCAGGGAGGGGGAAGAGAGATTAATGAGTGCTACCTTAAAACAAAGGAAAACCAGTGTTGGGGAATGTTACCTGGAGACCAGAGGAGGGTCACCTCACCCCAGAGGTTAAAATAGCCAGTGAAATAACATGTGATAATGTATGGGACATACATTTCTCTAACCTTCTCTAAATGGTATATAAGAAAATCCCCCTTCGTTCTCAGTGCTCAGCCTTTGGACATGAGTTTGCTGAGTTGCTGCTGGCTTGCTTAATAAACTTGCTTCCCAAAAGCTTTGGTGCCCTCTTAGTCTCAGTCTGATCCCTCCTGCAACATTTCTGGGGGCTCATCCAGGATTTGGAGGGTGGTGTTTTCACCTCCTTGTCACCTGCTCAAAGTCCCTGGCCACTGGGAGGGCTGCCCCTGCCAGCGCTACCAGACTGTGTTGATCTGGGGGAGGGAGCCTCTCTCCTGGCAAGCCAAGGAGGTGAGTTCTGGTTGCACAAAGGAACCTGGAAAGGCTCAAGAACCAACCTGGGAGCCCCACTCATCAGACTGGTAAGAAAGAACCCAGGTTCAAATTCAGGCCTGCTTCAGGAGGCAAAAGGGGAGTCTGATCAACTGTTAGAAGGCACTCCAGTAACACCCTTTTTGGAGGTAAAACTGTGTCTTTCAGGTTCAGGGAGCAAGGTGGAAGTACTGTGCTGTGTGAGAGTGTGTGAAAGTGTGAGCCTGAGAGGTAGCCTGGTTATGAAGCAAGTGTGGAGTCCTGATCTATGGTCCCTGATGAACTCATGTGGTCTAGGGTGAGCCCTAACAGGTCTTCCAATCCGGAGATTATACGGACTCACTACAGCCAAGAGATGCCTTAATCCCCACGAGGGGAACAGAGATGGACAAAGCAAGTGGTGTTATTTGTTTTCCTCTGTGTGCTAGAGAGGAGGACCCCTTACCTCCTCTCCACAGCCCTCATCCCTTCCATCTTTGTCTCTGTCTAGACGTCTGGCAAATGGAAGGAAGGGGAGGAGGTCAGAGTAAGAACCCTCTAGAAATTTAAGAGGGGATTTAATGGAGATTATGGAGTCAAACTGACTCCTAACAAGTTTTGGAACTTCTGTGAAATAAACTGGCCTGCTTTTGGTGTAGGATGGTCTTTGGTGGGGTCATTAGATGGCTTGACCAACCAGCCCATTAGTCACCCAGATGTTGAGTGTTTCACAGATGGCAACAGCTTTGTCTGAAAAGATGCACATTTTGCTGGATATGCAGTAGTGACTCTGGACGCTGTTATTAAAAACACAATCACTACCAGTCAGGACTTCTAACTCAGGAAAAAAAAGTGTCAAATATAGGCAAAAAATTCTAAAATTACTAAAAGCTGTATGGGCCCCTAAGTGAGTATCGATCTACACTGCTGAGGGCACCAGAAGGCGGAGACAAGAACTGTTTGGGGAAATCAAAAGGCTGATCAGAAAGCCAAGCGAGCAGCCCTCACAGGAGGACAAACCTCATCCTCACTGGCAGCTGCCTTGTTCCTGTGTCCCTTATCTGAATAGGAGCCACAGTATATTTCACAAGAACAGGCTTTGAGACTGAAGGAGAAAATTTTCTACCAGACAGATGGTGGAAGTTTACTGATGGCCGTATTGCCATACCTGAGTCACTGGCTCCCACATTTATCAAACAGTTCCATGAAGGGACTCACTCAGGGCAGACAGCTCTCAAGACCACCTTAGCCCAGTATTTTTATGTCCCCAAGCTCTCCAGATAATATGTAAAAGGTGCAGTCTGTGTGCCAGAAACAATCCCTGATATTTTCTGTGTTTGTCTACACCTTCTCAGAATGGATAAAAGCCTTCCCCACTCAGACTGAGAAAGCCCAAAAAGTGGCCAGGTGCCTGTTAAAGAAAATCATCCCTCGATACAGAATACCTGTGTCTATTGGCTCAGACAATGGGCTGGCCTTTGTAGCTGAGGTGGTACAGTTAATGGCTAAGAGATTAAAAATAATTTAAAAGCTACACATGCCCTACCACTCCCAGAGTTCAGAAAAAATAAAACGTATAGGCAGGACTCTAAAAATTACAATAAAAAAACTATGTCAGGAGACCCACCTTCTATGGGATCAGTTACTGCCCCTAGCCTTGCTCAGGATTAGGTCCAGCCCCACCAAACAGATGAGTCTCTCCCCTTTTGAAATGTTTTTTTGGCATCCACCACCTTTAGTCAAGGACCTGCAAGGGGATCTTAAGAAAATAGGTGACCTCACCCTGAGACAACAGATACAGGCCCTTGATTTGACTCTCTCAAAAATCAATGGGTAAGAGAGAGACTCCCTGTTAGCCTGACAACTCCCACGCACCCTTATAAACCAGGGGACACTGTTTGGGTAAAAAAAAAAAAATGGAATATTCAACCATAAAGACCCACTGGAGGGGCCCTGTTGTTGCTTTGTCCACCTCCACGGCAGCTAAGGTAGCAGAGATGGTTTCCTGGATCCACCACAGCTGAGTGAAGCCAGCTTCCCTTGAGTGGGAGTGCATTCTCACCATAAAAGATCACCTTCAAAATACTAGCTCCCTTCCCCAACAGGACCCTTCTTCCCAGGAGACAACAGGAAACCATGGACAATGAGACATCAGCCCTGCTCTCATCACTCCAGTAGCTGACTAGTCTACGCACTGTGGAAGCTTGAGGAGTCGCCATTTGAGGACAAATCCACTCTGTGTATTCTTCTTGCTAATCTTGGTCCGCTGTCTACCTAGGAACATCCAGACTTTGGACGTGACTCATGTATGAACACTACCCAAGCAGGGAGTGCTGAGTCCATAGCACAAACTCTGAATGTAACTTCGTGCTATGTTTGTGGAGGAACGAATATGAGAGCCCATTAGCCATGGGAGGCAAAAGAGCTAAACCCACAAGAGCCCTTTAATGAAACCACTCTCCCAGCCACAGGGAGAGCATTTGGCTCCTGAAAACCTCCGTTATTGGGAATTACTGTATCTCCCATACAAAAGGCCAATTCCCTCCTCCCCCCCCAGGGGACTTGATCTACTTGGGACAAAAGTTTTACAATGATGCTACTCAGGAAACTCAGTGGTGGGGGGCTCCCAATCACACGGAGCCCCAACTTCACCCGCTGGCTAAAATAGCCTGGAATAATCTCAATCTGAGTAACTGCTGTTTACAGATTGATGATGAGAAAAAGGTTATTAAAGAGATTATCGACAAGATAAAAAAATGCTTGCCCATGTCCCTGTGCAGACCTGAAAGGGATAAAGTCCCAATGACATATTGTGGGCTGGTTCTCAACCCTAGGTGGGTTTAAGACCTTAACAGGGATAACATTTCTTGTCTTAAAAGCATGCCTGGTATCACCCTGCCTAATCTCCCGGTTCTGCGGCCTTTATCAAGATGATGCTCTTTGACCCAGAAGTGGGTCTGAGCATCAAAGCAGGAAATGTGGCAGGAAGGCAGGGAGGGGGAAGAGAGATTAGTGAGTGCTACAGTAATACAAAGGAAAACTGGAGTTGGTGAATGTTACCTTGCCCCAGAGGTTAAAAGAACCAATGAAATAACATGTGATTATGTTGGAGTCAATGTGGCTATTTTTCTGGGATTTACTGTGTGTCTAGAATTTACCTTGAATTCCCTTCTCTGGGGGCTACAACAGCTTTCTGCAAGCTCGAAGTGTCACAGATCTCCAGCGAGGCGCTGCAGGGTTTCCTGTGACTGTGACCACATTCTGTGGGGGGGTTGGAGGGAAACTCTGTAACCAACCTGTTTCTCTGTAAGTGACTTGTCTTTCTGACCGCCTGTGAACTGTCTACTGCAAAAACCCCCTCGTTACATAAACCACCTGGGGGTACATAACTCATCTGACAGTGACTGGGGCTCAGGCTTTAGAACTTATCTCCCCAGAGTCGAGTCTGCTAGCATAATAAAATTCCTGCTTCCTGCAAAGTGGTCTCAGTGATTTTGTTTCCCTTGCAGTTTCCCACAACAATTATGTATGGGACAAGCTGTACCCCCCCATTTCTGTAACCTGCTCTAAATGGTATATAAGAAGAGCCCCCTTTGTTCTCAGTGCTCAGCCTCTGGACGGGAGTCCACTGAGTCACTGCCGGCCTGCTTACTAAACTTGCTTCCTGAAAGCTTTGGTGCCTTCTCAGTCTCCGTCTGAGCCATCCTGCAACATGGCAAGCAAATAAGTGGTAAACATATGTGAATCTAAATGAATGCTATATAAAATAATTCTAATAATAGTGCAAACATATTAAGTTAAGAGAACAGGACTGAATGCCAAAAAAAAATAGTTTCCAAGTCAAACGGAGGTATGATTAGCAGTAAAGAGTTTTAAAGTCTTTATACTCTCTGAAAGGGGTTCATATTCTGTTTAAACTTAGACTTTGTAGTCAAATATGCATGGTAAAATTTCAATGACACCCATCAAAAAGACAAGATACAGATTACACATTCCAAACAAGTAGAGAGGGAAAACACCCTCACCACTTAAAAAATTAAAAAAAAAAAGAATATTAAAGATGAAAGAAAAATGCAGGAAGAAATAAGCAAACAAAATTGAGTTGAGTTCAAACCCCAGTACCACCAAAAAAATTGACATAGAAGACAGTAGAAACACATCAAATCTGCCAAAAAGTATATTAAGTGGAAATGGACTAAACCTGCCAATTTAAAAAGGCAGAGATGATTTAGATATATGGTAAGATGTTAACATGAGGTACACCTTAGATAAAACAAAGGCCATGAAAAGGTGGAAAGTAAAAGCATGGCTAAAGATAACCAGGCACAAAATAAACACAAGAAAGCTGAAGTAGATATGTTAATATAAGACAAAATAGATTTCTAAATGAAAGCCATCATTTATGGTTTCAACAGTCACTGCATAGGGATAGAAAGTTCAATCCTCCATGCGGATGTAACAATTCTAAACTTGTATATATCTCATAAAATATCTTTAAATTACATAGAGAAGAAAATAGAAGAACTAGAGAGAAATTGACATGTCCACACCTCAAACAGGTTCCATACATTTTTCTCAAACAAAAATAAATTGGTTAAGAAACAGAAGTTTTGATGTGTTAGGTCTTACAGATACACATAGAAGTTAGTACCTACAGTTAGCGAATATAAATTCTACTCAAAAACAGATGAAACATTATAAAAAGTAATCATATACCACATTTATTATCCACAACAAAAAAAGTAAAGACCTTTTACTTTTTACATGGCTCCACCCTGACTTGCAAGCAAGAGGCCCTGAGTTCAATTCCCAGTACCACCACTCTTTTCCCATTGATGAACCTGTAGCTGTGGTGTCATTAGTGTTGCTCAAAAATATTCTGAGTTCCCCTCTGCTTACAGTACATGGTAGAATTGCAGTTTCCCATCCCTTAGAAGTTAACAAAGACATGACTTTTTAAATTTTTTTAGGGCAAAATATAAGAAGTAATGTGTATCTCTTCCAAAACAAATCTTTAAGAGCCAGTGCACAACTTGTGATGTTTCCCACCTTTGCCTCATAGACTGTAATGTTCAATGTGGCAGGCAGTCTCTAAAATGCCCCCAACAACTTCTGGCTTCTAGTATGTAAACTTTTGTGTAATCTCCTTTTTTTTTTTTTTTTTTGCAGTACTGAGATTTGAACTCAGGGCCTACATCTTGAGCCACTCCGCTAACCCTTTTTTGTGATCAGTGTTTTTATGATAGGGTCTCACAAATTATTTGTCCAGACTGACTTTGAACCACAATTCTCCTGATCTCTGCCTCCTGAGTAGCTAGGATTACAGGCGTGAAGTCACCAGCGCCTGGCCTAATCCCCTCTCCTTGAGAGTGAATGAAGGTAGTGACTAGCTTGATTTCTCCCCCTCCTCTCTTCTTCTCTCTTCCCCTCACTGCCCCTCTGTTGGGCCCTGGTGTCTCACACCTGTAATTCTAGATATTTGGTAGGCTAAGACTGGGAAGAATAAGATTCCAAGCCATCCTGGGCAAATAGTTCACAAGAATGCATCTCAAAAATAACCAGAGAAAAATGGAGTGGAGATGTGGTTCAAATGGTAAAACACCTGCTTTGCAAGTGCAAAGCCCTGAGTTCAAACCACAGTCCCACTAAAACAAAAACTCTAGAATATTTATCAGTATTTGAGATTATCATGTATTTGATTACTGTTTTTTGAGTTGAGTGCTAGTTATTTGCTTTTATGTATAATCAGTATATTCAAAACAAGGTTAGCCATCTGTGGTCAATGGGCCAAATCTGGCCTGCTGCCTGTTTTTGTAAGTAAAGTATATTAGAATAAACATTCACTTTGTAAGGAACTGCCAAACAAAGACCACACCACGTGTAGAAAAGAAAGATTTATTGGAAGCACAGACTGCCAGGCTGACTCTGGGGTTCAGAATGCAGCAGTTCAGCTGGAATGAATAGTGAGCTTTATAAGAGGGGCTGCACCGCAAGAGAGGAGGGTGTTTCTTCCAGAGAACAGCTTGGCTGCTGGTCCCTGTCTATCTGTGATCACCAGATGAAACAGGTTGACATGCATAGCTAGTTGAGAAATGGGAAGTTCCTGTGGTTTTGCAAGCAGGGAAACAAGCAGGGAAGTTTTGCAAGTGGTCATAAATCAGGGGGTCTGGTTTTGGTGCTAGCCTCGGGACCCTCCGCACACCCCAAGAATGCCAGGGACTTAAAAGTCCAGCCTTTTTTTGGTAATATGGGTGCCGGTTGATCTAGCTGATTCCTGCTAGTGGGGGCATCGTAAAAAGGGGGGATCCAGCCAGAATTTGGAAATTTGTGAGGTCCCCAGGAGTGGAGGCAGATGGTTTTTCCCAGGCTTCATTTGCAGACAAGGCCAGTTGTTGGTAGGCTGGAGAAGGTTGTAGTAGCATCTAGTGGGAAGTTGTCTGCTGAGCTCCTCTAGGCGATCCTGGAGGCATCTAAAAAGGCAAGGGATGATAAGGAGTAGAAAGAAAATGACTGCCAAAGGTCACAACTGACAGAGCAGACCTTTGATATATCAAAGGTAAGGAAGATAGAAGATTGGCATCCCTTAGTTGGACAGAAGGTGGAGTTAAGCAGGGTATGTGGGTAAAATTGACCTGCCAGTCTTCTCCAGGTATAGCTCCCTGGAGCTGGTTCGGCTGAGAAGGTTGGGTGTGGTTTGAGATCACCCTGAAGAGAGACCTGGGCACAGGTGCGGCAGAAGGGCAGGATAAGGAAGGAAGTGTAAAGGGAAAACCCAGAATATGGCATGAGAGTGGGCCAGTAACTTTTGGCTGGTGGAGGAGACCATCCACCCCCACCATGGAGATCTGTGAAGGATAAAGCTTACCGGAAAAGTCAGGTAGCACCAAGTAGGTGATTGAGGCCTACCTGCTACTTAGACGATTACCCTGGGCTCCTCCAAAGTGATCTTGAAGGGGGCCGAGGTCCCAGGGCCACATCAGTCTTCTGCCACCAGGCCCAAGAGGTCCGTGAGGCCTTCACTCTGTTGAGAGTGGCGACAGGAGACTGACCTACCTTGCAGAAACAAAGAGGGGCAGTCGTCCTTCCAGTGTCCATTCTGGCCACATTGTGGACAGGGTCCTGGCGGCAGGTGAAGTAAAGGGCAGTTTTTTGCCCAGTTTCCCATCTGGTTGCACTTAAAACAGGTCCCTGGAGGCGTGCATTGTTGTCCGGCCTGTCTCGAAGTTGGAGGA
This sequence comes from Castor canadensis, assembly GCF_047511655.1. Classification (NCBI taxonomy): domain Eukaryota; kingdom Metazoa; phylum Chordata; class Mammalia; order Rodentia; family Castoridae; genus Castor; species Castor canadensis. Next base: position 132,398,846 of record NC_133392.1, read on the forward strand.
GGTAGCCTCAGGGCAGCCACCAAGAGCTGGGCCTTTCACTGGTCTCAGGCCTCATCTCAGTTATTAAATACCTTAAATGCCATTTTCACAAGATCTCCCCGGGGGGCCCGGGGGGCCAGCCTCTGCTTGTTTAAGTTTTCTTTGAATATCAGGGAAGGATTGGGAAATAATTAAGAGTTGAGAATAATTATTCAATCCTTGGAAGATGGGTCTAGCAGGTTAAGGCTTCAGTAGGGTGTCCTAAGAAGTCAGTGGGATTTTCAGTTGGGTGTTGGATAATTTCTCTAAGTTTGTCAAATGACTGCCCTATGGGAAGCAGTCTGTAGCCCCGTAAGTAGGCAGGTGAGCATATAATTCCGGTGGCTAGCATGACAAGTTCTCATGTAGCACAGACGCAGATCCCACTGGGAGAGTGAGATCAGTGCGGTGGACATCATTGGCGTGTGCCTGGGCTGCCAATCAAACTCCTTCCTTCTTGTCTGAAGTTAAAGTGGAGGAAAGAATAACATATATATCATGCCAAGTCATATCATATGCTTGGGTTAGGTATTTAAATTCTTTAATATAGGAGGCTGAGTCATTAGAGAAGGAGCCAAGTCTCTTTTCAATTTGGGAGCAGTCAGTCATGGAAAAGGGCACATGGACTCTAATAATGCCGTCAGCCCCTGCCACCTCCTGGAGTGGATATAAATGGGCTGGGTGTGCTTGGGAGGAGGTATGGGAGGGGGTATGGGACATGGGTGGGGAGGAGAAGGGTGAAGGTGTAGCAGGGGCGGAGGGTAATGTTGGCAGTGTTGGTCCCTGAGGGGCCAATGGCTCAGGGTCAATAGTGACTACCATAGAAGGGGAATATGGTGGTGGATGTTTAGGAGAGCCAGCGGGGGTTGGCGGGGGGGGGGGGTGTCTGAGCCATGGGAGGATGGGGTGGGAGAAGAGATTGGTATAGAGGACTGGCGGGAAGAGGAGTTGGGAGGCGGGCAGACAGAGCCTGTGAGGTCACAAGTAAGGGAAGAATCTTTGGGAGAGGGACTAGGAAGAGTTTTAGATTTTGAAGGGGGTTTGTCGCTGGCAAGGAGGATTTGAATGGCGTTACAAGATTGGAGCAGGGAGGGTCTAGAGTGGAGAGAGAGAGAAAAGCTTGGACATATGGAATTTCAGACCACTTGCCATTGCGATGGCAGAAACTGTCAGGATCTGTAAGTGTGTGAAAATCAAAAGCACCATTTTCAGGCCATTGGGATTGATTGTCTAGCTTGTACTGAGGCCAAACGGTGTTGTAGTAATAAATCAGTTGCTTAGGTTTTATATCGTGTTGGAGAACAAGGTTCCCAAGGAAGCGGAGAGGGCATCCCAGGGGCGTGGATGCATCTAATTTAGAGTGTGTGGTTCCCATAATATAGTTGGAAGGAGAGAGAGAGAAAGAGAGAGAGAGAGGAGTGAGAGAGCGAGGTATGTGCCTCGGTGAGTTTACTCGTCAGGCTAATATAGATCTAGGTCAAGATCTAGCCTCTCTTATGTGACTCAGGCAAGGAGGGCAGAATTGTCAGTTGCTGTTTGGTCAAAGTAAGCTGGAGGGGCTGTTGAGCTCTCACCTAGGTGGAGGAAAGGAAGACAGAGAAGGAGAGCAAGAGAGATAGAGAGAAAGGGAAAAAGAGAGAGGGAGAGGGAGAGGGAAGTGTCACCCGAACGGGTTCCCAAGGATGGGTGTCCCAGGCCTGGGTCACCCTCCATAGAGAATGCCTATCCGGTTAGCCAGGCATCCCCACGCTAAGCAGAGGGGCGCCCCAGCGGGTGTGGGAGGCAAACCTGGCATAGCACTATGAATTCCAAGACCAAGAGAGAGCAGGCAGCCCTGAGAAGGGTGACACCGAGTCCGAGGAGAGGAGTAGGTCAGGTAGAGAGCAGTGGAAGAAAGGCTAATGGTGAATGGGAGAGCTGGCAAGGAAGTAAGGTCCGAGATCCACAGTCCATAGGGGTCAATTCAGCAGTCTGGGTCCGGGAGAGGGCAGGACACGAAAGCCAAGGGACCAGCCCAGGGCAGGATCATCCTGTTAACCTCTCCCAGGTTTCAGCACCAGATGTAAGGAACTGCCGAACAAAGACCACGCCATGTGTAGAAAAGATTTATTGGAAGCATAGACTGCCGGGCTGACTCTCGGGTTCAGAATGCAGCAGCTCAGCTGGAATGAGTAGTGGGCTTTATAGGAGGGGCTTCACCGCAAGGGAGGGAGGGTGTTTCTTCCAGAGAACAGCCTGGCTGCTGGTCCCCATTTACCTGTGATCACCAGATGGAACAGGTCGACATGCACAGCTAGTTGAGAAATGGAAAGTTCCTGTGGTTTTGCAAGCAGGGAAACAGGCAGGGGAGTTTTGCAAGCAGTCATAAATCAGGGGGTTTGGTTTCAGTGCTAGCCTTGGGACCCTCCGCCCGCCCCAAGAATGCCAGGGACCTAACACACTTGTTTCCATGTTTATGGATGCTTTTGTGATACACCAAGAGTGTAGTCATTGTAACAATGACTGTATTGCTCACAGTCTATTTACAATCTGACCTTTTATAGTAAATGTTGCCAACTCCTGATCTAAAGTAATTAATACGATATATCAGCTTTGTATTGTTTGCCTAGTGGCTCTTGTTCCATTCCTTTAATTTTCGGCCTTTCTATATAGGTTTGTTTTCATGTCCTTGTATCTGTTTTGTTGTTGTTTGTTTGTTTGGTGGGACTGGGATTTGAACTCACAGCTTCATGCTTGCAAAGCAGACACTCTACTGCTTGAGCCACACCTCCACTCCATTTTGCTCTGGTTATTTTGGAGATGGGGATGCACAATTTGCCCAGGTTGGCTTCGACTCTCAATCCTTCCAATCTCAGCCTCCCAAAAAGTAGTTAGGATTATAACCATGAGCCACCAGAGCCTGGAATATATCTGTATTTAAAACAATCTAAGAATCTCTGCTTTGGGGAAGTGTGGATTTTTAGGCCTCTATTTTGTTAAGAGAAGGGAGGAGGTTGGAGGACATGCAGCATACAAAAAACCAAAAGGAGGAAGAATTAAAAGCATCTCCCATCTTATCCTTCTTTTTTTGAAGTACTTGGGATTCAATCCCCATTCCTCTTGTTTGTATTTTGGTTTCTTCCCTAACTTTGCCTGGACCTGCCTCCAACTCTCAATCCTCCCTCCACTTCCTGAGCTGGGATTATAGACACACACCAACATACCTGGCTCTTCTCTCCCTCTTGGTTAAAAAAGAATGGAAGGACTTGGACATGGCTCAAGTGGTAAAATGCTTGCCTAAACTCCATCCCCATTATCACAAAAAGAAGGGAGAAAAAAAGAAAAAGAAAAAAAACCTTGCTACAAAAGAGTCACTTGGTTTTTGGTTTTTTGGGTTTTTTTTGATGGTGCTGGAGTTTAAACTCAGTCCTGCACTTCCTAGGCAGCACTCTATCACTTAATCCATGCCCCCGCCCAGTCCTTTCTTGTTTTTAGTTATCTTTTAGATAGAGTCATGAGTTTTTTTACCCAGGGCCAGCCTCACAATCCTACCCATGCCTCCATCATAGCTGGGATTATACACATGAACCACCAGGCCAGGCTTTTGTTGAGATGAAAGTCTCCAACATTTTGCCCAGGCTGGCTTCCAAATGTGATCCTCTATATGGCTGCTTCCTTAGTAGCTGTGATTATAGTGTGAGCCACTGCACCGGTCTCACTATGACTTAAAGATACTTAGTACTAGTTCCAAAGTCAGACTCAATTATTCCTTTGTTCACCAAAAAGACATAACTCTTATATTGGGTAAGTAAGCTTACTGCTTTACTAGCTATAATTAATTTTTACATTTGAATAAAACATAAGAGATGATTACTAGTTTATGAAATAACTTAATGATATCACTTATTCTTCTTTCCATTATCCAAAAAAGTAAAAGTCAGAAGATTTTTTTTTTTTTTTTTGCCATACTGGGGTTTGAACAAAGGGCCTTACACTTGGTAGTCAGGCACACTACCACTTGAGCCACTCTGCCAGCCCAAAGTGGCCAGAAGTACACCATTATCTGCCTTTTGCAGTTTTTTTGACACTTTTTTTTTAAAAACTCATAAAATATAGCAAAGAACATTATTATTCCTCAGTGTAGGTGACTTTAATCTATTTGCACTTATTATAACTATTGATATATGTTGACACAGATCTTCCATTTTAATTTTGCTATTTGTCATGGCTTTGTTGCTTAGTATTCCTTTTTCTGTTTTCCCTTGGATTTATAGCTCTCTTTATTTCCTTTTTTCTCTAGTGATCTATGACAGTCTACTTCTTTCAGTGATTAACTTTCAATTTTTTAATGGGACTGGGGTTTAAACTCAGGGCTTCACACTTGCAAAGCAGGTTCTCTACCACTTGAGCCACACTTCTAGTTCATTTTGCTCTGGTTATTTTTCTTGTTATTTTTGAGATAGGGTTTTATGAACTATTTGTCCGGGCTGGTCTTAACTGGGATCCTCCTGATCTCAGCCTCTCAAGTAGCTAGGATTACAGGTGTGAGCCACTGGAGCCTGCCAGCTTTGATTTTAACATACATACTCAACAATGTATAAAGTTAATTTCTCTATCCTTCCCAGAACAAGGACTTTATAACACTTTAGCCCTATTTATCCCACCTTTGTGTGTGTGTGTGTGTGTGTGTGTGTGTGTGTTACTGGTGTTTGAACTCAGGGCCTACACCTTGAGCCACTCCACCAGCTCTTTTTTGGGATGGGTATTTTTGAGATAGGGTCGCGTGAATATTTGCCTAGGCTGGCTTTGAACCGTGATCCTCCTGATCTCTGCCTCCTGAATAGCTAGGATTACAGGTATCTCACTTTTTCAATGCTATTATCTAGTGCCTTCATTTCATCTGATTTCCAGAACTCTCACAAATTATTATTTAAATTACTTATACTTACTTTCAGATTTATCAACCTGTCTACAATTTCTTTGTTCACAGATGTTCCCTTCCGCCCTTTTGTTGTGCTCTTTCTGTTTGAGCAGTTTTCTTCTTGCTGAACAAAATCTCTCAATAAGGCTCTGGGAAGCATAAATTGTAAGTTCCAGGGACTCATGTGTCATCTGAGGGCTACATATAAAGCTTAGGTGAAGAGACCCAGCTCTAGGTCCAGACAGAATGGTGGCCCAGTGTCTGCTCCATAAAGAAGACAGTTTAGCAGCAAGAAGCAGAGCACCTGGAGTCAAGGATCAGATAAGGTAGATCTTGGAGCATTTGGTCCCTGAGGTTGAAATGTGTCATTGTGCACCAAGTATTGCCATGAGGACTTGCTGGGCATCCTGGCCCCCCAACCCTTGGGGGCTCTGAATGCAGATACTGTTTTCTCTGGGAGAAAGCCAGACTTGTAGCAGAGACCTATAAATAATACAATTCATTTTAAAACATCACCCCCCCAACACTCCCTACTTATGTTTATAAAATAGGAGTGTGAAGGAAGTGTCTGTGAATGTGGTGTGATAAATAAGGGGGGAAGAAGAGGAAGGTGAAGCAAAGAGAATATTTTAATGAGTACATGATGTATATAACATATTACATGGTCCTGCTTGTGCAAATCCTTAGCTTATACTCAGACATGATAGACATAACATGTCTAACATCATGGACATGATTAGAATAACTAAAATGTTAATGAAGAGGTTATTTTGTGGAAAGTGAGATTTCAGGTGACATTTTCTTCATCAAAAATGTTTATATTTTATATACAGTTGTCCTTTAGTATCCATTGGGTACTGGTTCCAGGGCCCTGTGTATACCAAAATCTGCAGTGATCATGTCCCTTCTATAAAATGGCATAGTATTGGCATATAGACTACACACATCCTCAAGTATACTTTGAATCATCTCTAGATTACTTATAATATAGTAAATGATATGTAAATAGTTGTGGCACTATATTACTTATGGAATAATGACAAGAAAAAAGTCTGCACATGTTCAGTTAAAAACAACCTTTTTTTCTTAAGTATTTATGATAAAGAAATTAGGGCTGGTGGAGTGGCTCCAGTGGTAGAATGTCTGCTTAGCAATCATGAGGCCCTGAGTTTAAGCCCCAGCACTACCAAAAAAAGATCAAGAAATTAGTTAGTTGTTAATAATCTAGAGGGAGGTAGATATGAAGAATATTCTGCTTAATATTATATATGGGTATTTAATATTTTTGACAACTAGACAAAGGCACAAACTTCAAATAAAGAAAAATAGGCTCTTGGGAATTTAAGAACATATTTGAGCTGAGTATAAGTAACATTTAGTTTTCTTCTTGCCAAAGTTATGTTCTGGGGTTGAGATCATACAGGGAAAGAATAAAGTCAATAGTACAAAGCTCTCTACATAGTAACATATATGTGTTCAGTACTAGAGTACTAAGTGTCAAAGATGTCAGGAAATATGGGAAAATAATTTTCATTGTTCTTTTGTTGGATTCCTGATTGATACTTACAGCTTAAATACAGAAAAGCTTTGCCTTAAAATGTCTGAGGTTGAAAGAAAATATTAAACATAGTACTTGAAGACATTACTAATTATAGTTTAAAATAGAAATGTCTAACTTTTCAAACAGCTATTTAATTCATTATGGTTCATATTATAATTATAGTATGGCTTACAGTAATTCTTTAAAGCTGATTCTTCATTCATTGAAGAAAGGGATTAAGCTGGGCACCAGTGGCTCATGCCTATAATCCTAGCTACTTAGGAGGCTGAGGTTGGGAGGACTGGGATTTGAGACCTGCTGGGGCAAATAGTTTGCAAGATCTTATCTCCAAAATAACTAGAACAAAATGGACTGGAGGTGTGGCTCAAGCAGAATGCCTGCTTTGCAAGTGAAAGTTCTAAGTTCAAACCCCAGTTCCATCAAAAAAAAAAAAGGATCAGAAAGTTTAAATCATATAGCTTAGATCATAAATCCAAATAAAACTCTCGGACTCCTTCCGTCCTCATTCTGCTACCTTAATACCCAAGGCCTCTCTCTTGGGGTCTCTATCATTCTGACAGCAATGAAACCCACCTTGACCCCATGCCAAAGAATCTTTCTGTCCTGAAGTTTAGATTTGTTAAAATAGGTATTACTGCTAATGACAAGAACTGAGAAAGAGCTAAGATGGGAAGAGTAAATGTTAAATAAAACAAAATAAGTTTCAAAAAGGAAATGAGAAAAAAGATGCTTGAACTTGAAAAAAAACTTTGTTTATAAATTACTTACACATACTCTTTTGTGGCTGGTAAAGTGATTGCGTGTGACTGCCTACATTTAATCAACATTTTCTACAATCTTAAGTAAAATGATAAAAATGAAAAAGAAGCCAGGCACTGGTGGCTCACACCTGTAATCCTAGCTACTCAGGAGGCAGAGATCAGGAGGATTATAGTTCGAAGCCAGCCTGGGCAAATACTTTGAGAGACCCTATCTCAAAAATACCCAACACAGGGCTGGTGGAATGCCTCAAGTGGTAGAGCTCCTGCCTAGCAAACATGAGATCCTGAGTTCAAGCCCCAGTACCACAAAAAAAAAAAAAAAAAAAAACCCAACACAAAACAGAAAAGGCTGGTGGAGAGACAGAGCTCCTGTTTAGCAAATGTGAGGCCTTGAGTTCAAGCCCAGTACAAACAAAAAAAAAGAAAGAAAGAAAAAAAACCAAATCCCCAAAACTGAATACAAAAAAGAAAAGAACCCAACTGTATATTAAATCAGTAACAAACATGCAAAGAAGCAATTTAAATAATTTTGAACACAATACCAAAAAAAACCATACAATTTTGGTCCTATAGTTCCTCTCTCCTCCCCATGAGGAGGACACTCCAAACCATACTTAAGACAACAAGAACAGGATGCCCTTCAGAAGGGTATATGGGTGCCATTGTTGCCAGTGTAGTGTTAGAACCAGTTGAAAGAAGCTTTGCAGGACAAGGTGGCAATGTGTCCTGTGGTCAGCTCATTGGAAATAAGATGCTTTTAGTTTGTACAGGAAAATTATAAAAAATATGTAAGTGCCTCTGGATAAAAGCCTATCAGATCATTGCTTATTCATCATCATAGTGAGTTGAACCCATTTGCAGTTAATGTTATTGGTATACTCATTTCTACTTTTATTTTTACTATTTACCATATTTTTTTCTGCAACTTTCATCTTTCTGGCTCTGTTAGATTTGCTTTCATGAACTCTCTTCAGACTTACAGTTGCACATTTTATTTCTATACATTTCGAGTTACTCTTAAATGTTTTTACATCTTATAAATCCTGCACTTCATCCTTTTCCAGAGCACAAGAATCCCTAAACTCAGATGTCTGGTTTCTGCTTTTTCTGTTTGTTTCTTTTCATTATACTTTTTGTATGTGATTCTTAAAAACTGGCATTCATGATACAATCAGATTTTTTTCATTGCTGGAGCGTGAACCCAGATCCTTGCACGTGCTAGGCACTTGCACTACCCGAGTCAGCACCCCCACCCACGGACCAGCTTTATTTATCACCAATGTAATAAATAAGAGAAAGAGGACACTGTATAGGGTTTTTTTAAAAAAGAAAATCTCATGGTATGAAATTGTTTTAGAGATGGCAAAAATTAATAGATTGTCTATGGCTGTTTCAGATATAGAGCACAAGATTAGCATTAGAGGAATCCAAGCTGTCTGGGTGGAATTGAGTGTAAAGTTTTGGTTTTCTTCACATCAAAATCTTGCATAGTCTAAAAGAATGAGGTCATTGATAGGTCCCTTAGGTGGCAGTTTACATTTATCTATCTATCTAGTACTGGGAATGTTTTATGTTATTCTTATATATATATATATATATATATATTTTTTTTTTTGCACTGGGGTTTGAACTTAGGGCTTCTCACTTACAAAATCGCTGCTCTACCATTTGAACCACACCTCCAGGTCATTTCCTCTTCTTATTTTGGAGATAGGGTCTCTGGAACTATTTGCCAGGGCTGACCTCAAACCACAATCCTCTCAATCTCAGTCTCCTAAAAATTAGGATTATAGGAGTGAGCCACCATGCCTGGCTATCTACTGTATTGTTTCCACCTAAGAAAAAAGGCAAAAAATTTATGGAATCCAAATTACATGCTTCCTAATATATTACACATTCTTGGGCCATATCTTATTCCCAGGGAGCTGGAGCAGACCACTGCACACTTCTTGTCACCTTGACCTACACAGTCGCTACACAGTAAGGGCATCTCACACCATAGTGGTAACAATGGAACCTCTACCTGTCTTCCTTTTGTCTGTGGAGTTTGGAGTGTCTCAGATGAGGGGAAGGATGAATAGGATGGGAAGGATAAGCACCAAATAGGACTAGATGAGGATGAAAGTGAGCTGTTGAGCTGAAAAACAGCAAGCATGATAACCATAAACTTAGATTTCCCTGTATGTATGGAAAATCGGTTCAGAAGACAACTTAAAAGAAAAAGTCCCAGAAACTTGGAATTACTGAATAGAGAAATGAGCATATAGACTCTTAAAATAACTTGGAAAGACAATATTTAATTTAGATCTTTCAGGATGTCTGTTCAAAAAAGCACTATAATTCATTTAGTTACTATATTACTCTTCAGAAATTGGCTAATGAAAGAAAAAGAATGCAATATAGTAGTAACAGAGCTTAAATTTACAAGGAAAAGTCTTGATTTCAGAATTTAGGTACAATCTAGATTTTGTCACCACTCAAAAAAGGTTAAAAACTTTTTTACCATTATTAAGAAACACTGTGGCAAGCAGTAAGAACTTTAGCTTAAATAATGGTTGGTTAATGCTTTCAAGAAGAACCTAAAAATTCATATTTCAACATGAAATTGAAGCAAAAAAACTTTCTCTTTTCAAACAACTTGATTAATTATAAAATGATGCCCCTGTTGACTATATGGAAAACTCCAGGCACCCTAGGAAATAAACCTATTGCTTCTTAAGAAAACAGCAAAACACCCAAATCCCTCTTTCCCAAATTTGCAAAGTATCATGACACCCTAATTTACTAAAATCAAATACAGATGATACCTGTTACATATTCCTTGAGCTTATGATACACCAATGATAAGAAGAGAAATATTTAAATGTTTTTTACATACTTAAATCTTTTTTCCTTGACTGAAAACTTAATGTAGTACAGAACACAATTCCTTTTTTCTCAATTAGCAGTTTATTAAATTCATTTGTATTTACATACATAGGAGAATATCTTTGTAAGAAGTCTTCACTTTTATAATTAACAAAGAGACAGATTTAGTAACACTGCTGTGCCCATTAAAAGTGCCAGTAGGCTGGGCACAGTGGCTCAAACCTCTAATCCTAGCTACTTAGGAGGTAAAGATTGGAAGGACTGTGGTTTAAGGCCAGTCGAGCAAAAAAGTTCCCAAGACCTCATCTCAACCAATTACAGCTGGGTACTGGTGGCACATACCTATCATTCCCAGCTATGTGGGAAGCGTAAATAGGAGCATCACTGGCCAGGCTGCCCAGACATAAATCAAGAACCTATCTCAAAAATAATCAAAGCAAAAAGGGCTGGGTATATAGCTCAAGTAGTTGAACACATGCCTAGCAAGCTCAAGGCCCTGAGTTTAACCCCAAAGTAATGCCAATTTTTTAAGTCAGTAAATGGATGAAAATATTAATATTCATGTTTCAAATTAACCCACATATTCTAACTTTATAATTATACACATGCTGTTAGGAGCAGAAGAAAAATCTTTTTTTCTGCAGAAATTCTTTTATTGGGGATGGGGGTCTATTATGTTGCATAGACTGGTTTCAAACTACTAGACTCATGTGATCCTCCAACCTCAGCCTCCCCGAGTACAGGGTGTCTGCAGGTTCCACTGCACTGGGCCACCGCAGACACTTGGAGAGATAAACTGATGTGTAAGCATGTATTTTATACTCATATTTGCATAATTATAGTAGTTATAAAAATTAAAAATCAGAAATGGTGAAGTGTAGTTTTCACTGGTTCCTTATTTAATTTATGCTTACATTCAAAGTGCTATGCTCTATTATAGCTCTCGTGGGGGGTTTTTCTGAGAAAGTTTGTTTTCACTGGCAGAACACAATTGGCACTGATGGCTTTTTTACAGGGATCTACTCTTCTTATTCTTCTTCATTTATTCAAATTGGATTTCTCACCATGAATTCTCTGCTACTGAATAAAGTCATCAAATATTTAGGCCTTTTCATATGCATAAATGGAATGTTAAGTATGAATTTTCTGATGTACAGTAAGACTTGGCTTCTGGGTAAATGCTTTTCCACATTTGTTACACGCATAGGGCTTCTCTCCTGTATGAGTTTTCTGATGTCTAAGGAGATGAGACTTCTTGAAGAACGCTTTGCCACATTCAGTACATCTGTAAGGCCTCTCTCCTGTATGAATTCTTTGATGTGTAACAAGCACAGATGGGTTGCCGAAGATTTTGCCACATACTGTACAGTGGTAAGGTTTTTCTCCTTTAAGAAGTTTCGTGTGTTTATAAAGGGATGAAGTACACCTGAAGGTTTTCCCACACTCCTTACATTCAAATGAGTTCTCAAGCGTGTGAGATTTCACACGTTGATTAAAGGAGGAGGTCCACATGAATGTTTTTCCACATGACTGCATTTGTAAAGTTTCTCTCCAGTATGAAGTCTGTGGTGGGCCACAAGTTGGATCCTTTGCATGATAGCTTTCCCACAGTCACTGCACATAGAGGGTTTATTTTTTATATGGTTTTTCTCATGTCTAATGAAATGAAACTTATTTTTGAAGGCTTTCCCACATTCATTGCATTCATAAGAGTTGTCTCCAGCATAATTCCTAGTATAATTAAGTAAGTCTAAATTAGGTTACAAATTCTTCCCCTATGATTTACAGTTATGTGGGTTTTTTCTTCTAGGATTAAGATCTGTGTTCATATCATAATGGTGGAGTTTCTCCATTGTCAAAATTTTACTAAAAGTGAACAAAATTGACTTCAAAAAACTGTCTTTGCTTTCCTGATGCTTCTCTGGTTCATCAGTCAGCATCTAAAAAGGAGTGCAATAAAACATTCCTCATTACTTTCTTCCCATAGTTCTGAAATAAACCCCGTATTTGCCTTGATCTTAGTGAGTTTTAAGGACAAAACTGCTAAAGAGAAAATGGGAGCGAATAAATAATAAAAATGAGAACAGATGGCTTAACTTGTAACCTGTGGAAAGAGAGTAAAAAAGGCACAAGGCACAGTGAGTAGGGTACAATGTAAGTCAAAAGTTTATTCAACAAGGGTACAGGATTTTTAGGTCATAGAATGAGGAGAGCCCATTGTGGAGATCTGATTAATGATAGGGTTACCAGGAAAACAGGAGGCAAGGGATTTGGAGGAAGCAGATAATATTTAGGGTTCTGTGCTGGGATCAAACCCAGGGCCTCACACATGCTAGGCAAGTGCTCTACCACAGAGCTACATCCCAGCCCACGACTTTTTTCTCTTAATCATACTGCACAATGTCAATATTCTTTAGGAACTTGCCTCAGTCTCCCAAGTGCTGGGATTACAGGCATGAACCACCACATCCAGAGGCAGGAACATTCTTCTATCGCTAGTCATCTAACTCCATCCAAACCACAGCTAAGGTATGTTTGTAAGTAGGGCTCAAACTCAAGTGACAGCTGGGATCCATTCTTATATATACTGTTAAGTCCAGAACACAAATGACCAACATGGTCACCCACAGGCAAGTCACCCTTAATCCAGTCACATATTCTATTTGCTATCATTTTAATTTTGGCTAGATTTTTGTACATGACAGTTACCTGTCATACTTGTATTAGACAAGTATTGTTTTTACATCCTCTTTCAACCTACCTAGTAAAACTAGTCTCTTAAAAGCTGCTGTTTCTTAAGGCACAATTTTCTTTCTTTTGCTCCTACCATCAAAACTTCATAAATCTCAAATCTGTTGCTCCATTTAAAAAAAATGGGGGGGAAGATGTTGTAACTGCCCATTTTGGTGTTTCCCTTCACGTAGAATGTTAGTACAGTACAATACCCCTAGCTTCTTGCTCTATGCCTCATTCTCTGTGGAGCTGGTCTGAGCGGTGGGCTCTAGCCTACTAATTAGAGTGGTTCTGAGTGTGGGGATTTGGTTCCTTTCTACTAAAACGAAAAGGAAGCAGCATCCTTTGTTATCTCTGTGACCGACTGAAAAAAATCCAGGGTACTCAGCCTGGTAAGCAAAACTATCTAAGATATGAATTCGCCAGGCATGGTAGTATAGACCTATCCCAGCACTCAGGAGGCTGAGGTAGGAGTGTCATGATTTTGAGGCCAGCTTGGGCTACACAGTGAGAACTTGTCTCAAAACAAAAGGATGCTGGAGGAGTGGCTCAAGTGGTAGAGTGTCTGCCTAACAAGCATGAAGCTCCGAGTTCAAACCCTAATACTGAAAAAGAAAAGAATAAATGAATTCACTCATGGGATCTAAGCATGCATTTCACAGATTCTAGACTCCTGAAAATGCATTTACTTAATTTATCAAACACTCCAGCTCAGCAACACAGTACACTGTAGAGTACTGGTCATTTACCATGATTGTGTGGTTAACAGGGAGCTGTGGCTCACTGCTACACAGCACCTTCACAGAGAAGCACATATAGCCAGGCCAGGAAAATATCAAAATTCAGAGTTTGAAGTTCAATATTTTACTGAATGTGTAGCAATTTTACACCACTGTAAAGTCAAAAATCCTAAACTGAACCATCATAAGGGATACTCTATGACTTTTGCTCATGTTTCTTCCCTACTTTAATCTACCCTCCTTTGTCTCCTCTCACTCTAGATAGAATTTAGATATTCTTTAGGGAAGAGTGATTATTTCATAATCTCAAAACCAGACTTCTTCAGTCTTTGCATACTTTAAACATAAAGCTCTGTTTTCTTTGGATTTCTAAGAAAGACACTGTTGCTTATAGCATTCACTCAGACAACTAAGTAGAACTAAAACGCAGTGTCAAGCCGGGAACTGCTGGCTCACACCTGTAATCCTGGCTACTCAGGAGGCAAAGATCAGGAGGACTGTGGTTCAAAGCCAGCCTGGGCAAATAGTTCACAAGACCCTATCTCGAAAAACCCATCGCAAAAAAAGACTGGTGGAGTGGCTCAAGGTGAAGGCCCTGAGTTCAAGCCCCAGTACCGCAAAATAAATAAATAGATAAAATTTTAAAAATAAAATAAAATGCAGTGCTAATGTGAACTCAACAAATGTTTCACATGTCAAATTTTTAAATGTTTTAATAGCTACATTTTGCTGTTCCTATTACCATTTACACACTTAGAAATGGCAATGTGCTTTCTTTGAATCCTTCTCAGGAATCATTTAAGAGGTTATTTTAATGGAAGAATAAGAAATATGTCTTCACAATGCCTGGCTCAACAACCTGAATTAATGAAATGTTTACTAAATGCCCATTATGTGCTCAGCATGGATGTAAGGGAAAAAATAATAAGCCTCTTTCTCTTCAGGGCACTATCATGAAAAACATGCCTTAAAAGCCAAAAGGAAGGCTTGGTGTGTAGCTCCAGTGGTAGAGTGTTTGCCTAGCAAGCCCAAGGCCGTAAGTTCAAACTCAAGTACCGCAAAAAGAAAAAAAAAAAGGCCAAAGGATTGGATTTTTTAAAATTCCATGACAATATATGTCAAGTTTTCATGACAGACTAATGGCAAAGTTGGATTGGGAGTTCCAGAGGCAGAAATTAATCTAAGCTTAGGATCACAAAAGAAGAGAAAACTGAACTCATGCTGGCTTTAGTTACACGGGGACCACTAAAATAAAAAGAACTGATGCAGAAAACTGTATAGAGAAGACATAAAAGAGCTTACTTCTCATGGAATAGGGGAAAGATGGAGAATTCTGGATTGGCAACATGAACCACAGCATAAAGAGCACTAAAAGCATTAATATCACAAGACAGCTTTTTTGCGGGGGTGGAACGTTGGACTGAGGTTTGAACAAAGAACTTTGAGCCACACATCCAGTCCATTTTTGCTCTGATTATTTTGGAGATCTTGCTTTTTTGCTTTTTTTTTCTATTTTTTCCTTTTTTTTTTCGGTGCTGGGGACCGAACTCAGGGCCTTACACTTGCCAGGCAAGCGCTCTTCCACTGAGCTAAATCCCCAACCCCGAGAGATCTTGCAAACTATCTGCGCAGGCTGGCCTCAAACCACAATCCTCCCGATCCCAAGTAGCTAGGAGTACAGGTGTGAGCCACTGGCACCCACTACAATACAGGTTTATAAAGGACTAAAACATTTTTCAGAAGAATGATAAGAAAAAATGGAATAATTTGGACCGGGCATAGTGGCTCACACGTATAATCCTAGCTACTCAGGAGGCAGACATTGAGAGGATCACAGTTCAAGGCCAGCCAGACAAAAAGTTTTCGAGACCCCATCTCAACCAATACTGGGTGTGGTGTTGTGCACCTGTCATCTCCACTATGCAGGCAGCATAAATGGAAGGATTAAAGTCTAGACTGCCCTGGGCAAAAATTGAGACCCTATCCCCAAAATAACCAAAGCAAAAGGGCTGGGGGGATGGGTATGGCTCAAGTGGTAGAACACCTACTTAGCAAGCACAGGGCCCTTAGTTCAAATGCAGTACCACCAAAAAAAAGGGAGTAAGTCAAATAAATTGTGTAGAAACAGCTAAGATAAACCAGAAAATAAAATGGAATTTAGCAAAAATAGGAATATAAACTGCCCAAATAGAATATTAGTAATTAAATTCATTTAGTTTATGTCGAGTATAAGTTGAGGTCCCAGGGAATATAAAATACAATTAGGGTCATTTTTTTTTTTTTTTTTTTTTTTTGGCAGTACCAGGGTTTGAACTCAGGGCCTCACGTCTGCTAGGCAGGCTCTCTTATCACCTGAGCCATTCCACCAGCCCTTTCTTGTGTTGGATTTTTTTCGTGATAGGACCTCAAGAACTATTTTCCAGGCTGGCTTCAAACCACAATCCTTCTGATTTCTGCCCCCTGAGTAGCTAGGATTACAGGCATGAGCCACCAGCACCCAGAACAACTGGTATCTTAATCACTTGAAAAATACTTTTATGCTCTTTGTGGAAAGACAAATTTTTATTTTAATCAGCCTCAGATAACCAATAGTTGAAACCATAGGCTATTAGGTCCATGTAGTATTTAAGATAAAACTACTGAGAGAAAAACAACAAATTGCTCTGAGATTATAAAGTAGTGAACCAATCATTATTCCTTATTGGAATATAAAGGTGAAGGTTAAAGAATTTTAAAAATTAGTTACTATGAAAAGACAAAATAAGGTCAGGTGGAGTAAAATTACGGGAATGGAAAGTTGCTGAGGCAACGAGGCCAGAGATGGCATAGAACACATAATTTTACTCTTCAGAGTGATGGGGCTGCTGAGGAAGTTACTGTGGAGAGGAGATGGTAGAGGAGGCAAGAAGCAAGAGATGAATTGTCAGTAAAAGGGTGAGAACAGATTAGCTAGGAAACAACTAAAATCAAGTTGGAGGAGAATTTTTTTTTAAAAAACCCAGTATTACCAAGAAAAGCAGAAAGACACACTAGACTCACATTATTAGTGAGACTGAAGATTAGCAAAGTGAGTGTAGTGAATTCTTATAACTTCAGCCTCCTTTTTGATATAAGTTTAACTTTCTCATATCAGAACAGGGCTTGGTCACCCTCAACACCTTCTAGTTCTTCACCTTTCCCACCTCCAAGTTCTTCGATATCGTCAATCCAGATTCCCACCTTATACAAATGCTCCCTGGTGACAACTTCCCTGTGAAACAGCTAGTCCCAAATACAGCCTATTTGACTGGACCTGCTGACCCTCACAACCTGCAGACATGTCACAGTAACCTCTTAGTCTCAATGTGACCTCCTGAAATTTGGGCCTGTTTACTTTTTTTTTTGTTAGTGGGACTGGGGTTTGAACCCAGGACATTGTACTTACTCTACCACTTGTGTCATACCCCGCCCAGTCCATTTTGCTCTGGTATTTTGGAGATGGGGGTCTCATGAACTATTTACCCGGGCTAGCCTTAAAATGCGATCCTCCCAATCTCAGCCTCCCAAGTAGCTAGGATTACAGGCATGAGCCACAGGCACCTGCTTGCTTTAAACCCACCAACTAAAGATTCCCATGGAAAACCTGTTTGGATAACATCCTAGACCCAATTAAAGGACTGGCTCACAGGTCCCTCTCTCTCCATGCCTTCACGCCCTGGGATCTATGTGTGTACTTCCAGTCATGCTGTACACTCCCCCAGGACCTGTAAGTTAATAAAATCTTTGTATTATCTTGTCTCTCCTTATCAGTGAAGCAATCTCTCAATCTTAAAGACTCTCAATTGCCAGGCAATTACAGGCTTATGCCTATAATCCTAGCTACTCAGCAGACAGAGATCAGGAAGATCACAGTTGGAAGCCAGCCCAGGCAAATAGTTTGGGAGATTCTATCTTGAAAATATCCAACACAAAACAGGGCTGGCAGAGTGGCCCAAATGGAAGAGCACCTGCCTGGCAAGTGTGAGGCCCTGAGTTGAAACTCAAGTACTACCAAAAAACAAACAAACAAACAAACAAAAATAAAGATCCTAAATTAAAACAGTGGAGAATATAATGCAAGAAAAGAAGTTGAGTTTTTGTTTTGTTTTGTTTTGTTTTGGTAAGGAAAATAATTAGAGCATTTTGGTAAGGAAAATAATTACAGCATGATATTACTAAGTTTTTTTTTTTTTAAACACATACTGAACACTTGCTATCTGCCAACAATTTGAAGTGTTTTACAGGTAAAACACATATATAATCTTCACAGGAAATGTGAAGTAGGGATTAGTATTCTTATTTTCTAAATACAAATATTATCTGGGCACTGGAGGCTCACCTGAAATCCTAGCTATTTGTGAGGCTGAGATTGGGAAGATCAAGGTTTGAGGCCAACATGGGCAAAAAAGTTTACCAGATCCCATTTTAATCAATAGCTGGGCATGGTAGTATTGCCTGTCATCCCAAATTACTTAGGAGGCTGAGACTGGGAGGATGGAGGCTCCAAGCCAGCCTCGGAAAAAAAGGTTTTTGCCCATCTCACTGGAAAAAAGCTGGGCATAATGGCACATGCCTATCATCACAGCTACGAAAGGAAGTGTAAAATAGGAGGATCACGGTCCAGGCTGGCCCGGGCAAAGAGTGAGACCTATCTCCAAATAACCAGAGTAAAAAGGACTGGAGGCGTAGCTCAAGTCTAGAGCACCTGTCTAGCAAGTGTAACAAAGCCCCAGTACTGTGAAAAAAAATTGTGCTACAAAATAATTTGTCCAATGTTAGTCAATGATTGGTGGAGTAAGGCTTCAAATCCATAAATCTGACTCTAAGAACTAACAATACAGAAAATCATTTTGAGAAGGGAAGAAAAGTTAGTTTCAGGAATTCAGAAAACAGAAATAAAGCAAGACCTAGATGAAACGAGCAGGGAGAGGAGCCGAGTAGAGAGAGGACAAAGAGCCCCTATGTGAAGGTATCATTTCATTTCCAAAGGTCTGTGGCTTTTAAGAGGTGCTTCCTAAACAGTATCTCCAAGGTGCCTGTCCCCACTGACCAACTGGGATCTCAATTCCAAAGACTCCCACCTGATTTTCTCTCCCATACCTGGACAACTCCAGTGTAAATTCTCTCCCTCCACCAGCCACCAGTTCTTGCTCCACCCTGAAGATCACTTTTGTTTGGGTAATGGGACACCATGTTCATTGGACAACAACACAGAAGAGGGGACAAGGTGCTAGGGATAAATAACTACCTTACAACTCAGGTTTGGCTCTTTTGAGCCAAATATACTTTCGAACAGAACAGATCCTTCTCCATTTGGGAGGAAGAAGAATAAACGACTATCTGAGCTCCAAAGAGGATAAGGAATTTCCGACCACTAAAATTCAGGGCCAAATTCATTAATACTTTAGAATATTCACAGCTTTCACAAGTTTCTTTTCTTTTCTTCCTCCCTCCAACCCTCCCTCCTCCCTTCCTTTCTTTCTGGCAGTACTGGGGTTTTTTAACTCAGGGATTTTGCTCCACTTGAGCCACATTTTAGGTTATTTTTTAAAGTAGAATATTAGTTTTTGCTCTAGGGCTGCCTCAGACTGCAATCCTCTGGCCTCCCACAGAGCTGGGATCAAAGGCATGCATCACCACATCCAGCTGATTGCTTACATGGGATCTTGCTAACTTTTTGCCTGGGTGGCCTTCAACGGTAATCCTCCCACTCTCCACCTTTGGAGTAGGTGGGATCTCAGGCATGAGTCATTGTGCCCAGCCACAGCTTTCACAAGTCTTAAAGGAAAACCATTGTATTAGAACCCTCTGAGCTACAATGAAAAGTTTCCACCCACTGTCCTTACCCACTAAGATGAGGTTTCTGTAGTTCTCCAGCATCACATCCCATTACAGGGTTCTCTGATCACAATCAAGCAGCTGCCATTCCTCTGGGGTAGTTTCACAGCTACATCCTGGAATGTCAACAATTCCTGTAACAGCACATCCATTTTAATCTAACATGTGCAGTGTTAGGAACTTGCAAGAGAATCATGACAGAGCCTCTTCCCTCCTTTTTTTTTGGTGGTACTGCTTTTTTTTTTGGCAGTACTGAACTCAGGGCCTCACACTTGCTAGGCAGACTCTCTACCACTTGAATCACTCCACCAGCCTTTGTGTCGGGTATTTTCAACATAGGGTCTCTATTCACCCAGGCTGGCCTTGAACTTCAATCCTCCTGATCTCTGCCTCCCAAGTAACCAGGATTACAGGCGTGTATCACCAGTGCCCACAGTATTGGAGTTTGAACTCAGGGCTTTGCACTTGCTAGGCAGGTGCTCTACTGCTTAAGCCACGCCTGCAGCCCAACAGCCTCTTGATATCACATGTTCACTGTTTAATTTATAGAAAACTTTGCATAGTAACTACAGTATAGTTGATTCAGGAATATTTTTTGCTAGCCAGCACTGCTGACTAATACCTGTAATCCTGATTACTCCAGGAGGCAGAGATCAGGAGGGTCATGGTTCAAAACCAGCCCAGGAAAATAGTTCACAAGACTCTATTGAAAAAACCAATCACAAAAAAGGGTTGGTAGAGTGGCTCAAGTGGTAAGAGTGTTTGCCTGGCAAGCATGAAGTCCTGAGTTCAAACCTCAGTGCCACCAAAAGAAAAAAAAGTATTCTTTGCAATAGAAACAAAAATTCTATTTAAAAAATATCCAACTAGTGTCAGAAAAACTCAATGGGGGAAAAGTCCTTTCAACAAATGGTGATGAGACAACTAAATATCCATACACAAAAGAATGAAAGTGAGCCAAGTGCCAGTTGCTTGTACCTGAACTCCTAGCCACTTGCAAGGCAGAGATCAGGAGGATAATGGGTAAAAATTAAAAGCATTCAAATTAAGGGTTTTAGCTCAGTTATAGAGCACTTGCCTAGTGTACCTGATCCCCAGCTCTGAAACAAACAAACAAAAAACACTAAAAGGCATGTAAAGACATCATTAAGGCCATATAGGCTGGGGATTAACAACCACAACTCATTGGCTGTCCTCTAGTTTTTGTAAGTAAAATGTTATTGGAACGTAGTTACACCCATTCATTTACTTCAGTTGCAACAGCAGAGCACTTGCTACAGAGGCTGAATGAGCTTCAAATCTAAAATACTGTTTCGCCCATTATAAAAAAGCTAAGGTGATTAGGTAGGGTTTTCACTAGGAATGCACAGATAGCTCAGTATATTAAAAATTCTCTAGCCAACTTAAAAAGCTAAACATTGATCTACCATTTGATCCAGCAATACCACTCTTGGGGATATACCCAAAACAATGTGAAACAGGTTACTCCAGAGGCACCTGCACACCCATGTTTACTGCAGCACTATTCACAATAGCCAAGTTATGGAAACAGCCAAGATGCCCCACCACTGACGAATGGATTAAGAAAATGTGGTAACTATACACAATGGAATTTTATGCAGCCATGAAGAAGAACGAAATGTTATCATTCGCTGGTAAATGGATGGAATTGGAGAACATCATTCTGAGTGAGGTTAGCCTGGCCCAAAAGACCGAAAATCGTATGTTCTCCCTCATATGCGGACATTAGATGAAGGGCAAACACAACAAGGTGATTGGACTTTGATCACAAGATTAAAGCAAGAGCACACAAGGGAGGGGTGAGGATAGGTAAGACACCTAAAAAACTAGCTAGCATTTGTTGCCCTCAATGCAGAGAAACTAAAGCAGACACTTTAAGCAACTGAGGCCAATAGGAGAAGGGGACCAGGAACTAGAGAAAAGGTGAGATCAAAAAGAATTAACCTAGAAGGTAACACACACGCACAGGAAATTAATGTGAGTCCCTGTATAGTTATCCTTACCTCAACTAGCAAAAACCCTTGTTCCTTCCTATTATTGCTTATACTCTTTCTTCTACAAAATTAGAGATAAGGGCAAAATAGTTTCTGCTGGGTATCGAGGAGGTGCGGGGGAGAGGGAGGGGGCAGAGTGAGTGGTAAGGGGGGGACGGGGGGGAGAAATGACCCAAGCATTGTATGCACATATGAATAATAAAAAAATAAAAAATTAAAAAAAAAATTCTCTAGCCAGGCGCTGGTGGCTCAAGTCTGTAATCCTAGCTACTTAGGAGGCAACGATCAGGAGGACCTTGGTTCAAAGCCAGCCCCGCGCAAATAGTTCACCAGATCCTTCTTGAAAATATCCAACACAACAAAGGGCTGGTAGGGTGGCTTGAGTGGTAGAACACCTGCCTAGTAAGCATGAGGCCCTGAGTTCAAAACCCCAGTCCCACAAAAACAAAATTATCTAAACTGGCATATTTAAAAAGGCAAAATATATGACTTTATTGATAGGTATAAAGAAGGATATGAAAAAAAACTTCTAAATTTAGGAAAACTAATCTCCATGTGCTAAAAAGTCCTTAATATAATTTAAAAATACAAGCAAACAAACACAAAAACCCTAAATAATCAAAGATTAACTACCTACCAGAATACAAAAGGAGATGGTGAAACACAGTAAGTATTCCCATTAAAACTGAGACAAAAAAGACTTTTGGCTAGCAATAACAAAATTGTAGCTACTATAAAAAATGCAGTAACTAGAAGCCTGGACTATTATAATAAGATAAGAAAAAGAATGATATAAATATTGAATAGGAAAGGACAAAAAAATCTTTGGATATAAAGTCAACATAGATAAATCAGTATTTTTTCTATACACCAGAATAACCAATTAGAATGACAAAAGACCATCCCACTGTTTTCTTTTCTTTTCTTTTTTGTGGTACTGGGGTTTGAACTCAAGGCCTTCACATTTGCTAGGCAGGCTCTCTACCACTTGAGCCACTCTGCCAGCCCCCATCCTATTTTTTTTTTTTTTTGCATACTGGGGCTTGAATTCAGGGCCTACACCTTGAGTCACTCCACCACCCTTTTTTGTGATGGTTTTTTTGAGATATGGTCTCAAGAACTATTTGCCTAGGCTGGCTTCGAACCACAATCCTCCTGATCTCCGCCTCCTGAGTAGTTTGGATTACAGGTATGAGCCACCAGCACCCGGCTCCCCATCCCATTTTCAATAACGACCTAAACCATATGTAAGAATAAATATAGGACTGAGACACAGCTCAATTGCCAGGCAAGCACAAGAATGAGTTCAATCCCCAGTATCATGCATACACATACAACACATACACATACAACACACACACACCTATATTAGAAGATATTTTCTAGATTTCCTTTTGGACCTGAACATCTATTCCATTTATGTCTTCCTTGACTATGTATTTCCGTATTTCCTTTGAACTCAGTGCTTTGTGCTTGCTAGACAGGTGCTCTACCACTTGAGCCAGCACTCCAGTCCTCCACAAATCCTTTTTGCATCGGTAATTTTTTTAGATAGGGTCTCTATTTATTTGGGGATGGATTGGGCTGTGATCCTCCTATTTATGCTTCCACAAGCAGCTGAGATGACAAGCACGCATCACCACGCCCAGCTATTGGCTGAGATGGGGTCTTGTGAACTTTTTGCCTGAGGCTGGCATCAAAAATGATCCTTTGTGTCTCTGCCTCCCAAGAAGATAGGATTATAAACCTGAGCCACCATACTCAGCTTACTTCCTTTTTAGCATACGGATTTGTGAGAGATTTAAATGACTAAATGAATAGATGGATGCCATACCTTGAAGTTGATCATTTTCTGCAGTTCTTGGACAGAATCCTATCAAATTAGAAATGGGAAGAAGAGAAAGACATAAGACACCTAGACTGTAATGCAAGCCAGGCACGGTGGTCCACACCTATAATCTGAGCACCCAGGAGGCTGAGGCAGAAAGATCTCAAATTCAAGGCTAACATGGGTTACACTGTGAGACCCTGTCTCAAAAAAATAAAGGAAACAACAATTAAAAAAAAAACAACAAACACTTAATGTAGAACCCTGCTCCACTAAGACCAAAAGTACCCACACTGCAGCATCAGAAAATGCCACCCCATGGAGAATGACATTTATATCGTCAGAAAAGTCTTTGATCCACAACATGGATCTTAAAGATCTACATTCCTGTCCTACTAATCTTAACACCAAGTTGTGAAAATGAACCAATGACTTACTTCTCCCTGAAATTCATCCCAAGGAAATAATGAATGAGTTAAAAAAGACAAACTAAAAGCCTTGTCTCTGAAGCTCAGTAAGTCTAGAAATTATTCCTTCTTGTGAGTCTCTGGTCTCTGTTTGGAACTGGAGTAAGA
Source organism: Castor canadensis (assembly GCF_047511655.1). Lineage (NCBI taxonomy): Eukaryota > Metazoa > Chordata > Mammalia > Rodentia > Castoridae > Castor > Castor canadensis. The sequence goes on from NC_133392.1 coordinate 132,422,701, forward strand.
GATCTCAAATTAGCTTGAATTTTCTTTTTCTTTTCTTTTCTTTCTTTTTTTTTTTTTTTTTTTTGTTTAAACAGATGGGGTTCTCACTATATTGCCCAGGGTAGTCTTGAAATTCTGGGCTTAAGTGATCATCTTGCCTCAGCCTCTTAAGTAGCTGGGCATGCAGCTACCCAGCCAGGCCAAGGTTGAGTTTCCTTTAGCATGCTACCACATTTGGGCAACCCAGGTTTGTTTGTTTACTTACTTACTTACTTAAAAGAGGGCATCTTTTAGACTCCAAAACTGTTTCTTTTTCTCTGGCACATCATCTCCTATAAGTTTTCTGGGCTTTTTGAAGGTTAACCAGCACCACAGGAGTCGTAGGAAGGCTAAAATAGGCAAGAAGGGCTGTTTCATCTACACAGGCTTCATGGGAAGATTGCAGGTACAGAGATACTAAGAAAAAATGATAACAAATCGAGATTCACTCAGCATTAACTGCTAAGTTTTTAAAAAGACAAATAAGCCCAACTATGCATAAGTGCTGGTTGAAAAAAAAAAAAGAAATCTGGAAAAAATTCATCTGGATTTAAATCTCAGCTCCTCTAGTTACTAAGCTACCCAAGCAATTCCTCCTCTTTCAGCTTCAGGTTACTTCATATGCAAAACACTGATAGCATTTCCTTCAGGTGATTGCTGGAGGGTGATCACTGCGGTGGTGTGTCTGAGGATCCACACCCAGACTTGACAACTGCGCTTGTTTAAAAAAAAAAAAAGTATGCATGTCATTTTCATTAAAAAAGTAAACATCAGAATTTTTAAGTACTTGAAGCTCGAAATCAGCAGTATGCTAAAAAAATAATTTACTCTTAGGGTTTCTTCTAGCGACGCACTAGCTTAGGTCATGGAACCAAGAGGATCCAACAGAGAAGACTGAGAAGGAAGAATTGGTGAGGGAGATGGAAAAGTAGGAGAGTTTGGCTATGCAAAAACAAACCAAGAAAATTTTCAAGAAACAGAGTGGTCAACTTGTGAAATGACGCTCATAGGTCAAATAAGATGAGAACCAAGACTTGACCGCTGCGGTTAGTAACGTTTTGATCACTAGAGATTGGGCTGATTGAGTGGGTCAAGTAGCAGAGCACCTGCCTAGCAGGCGTGAGACCCTGAGTTCAAACACCAGTACCAATAAAAAAAAAAAAATCACTAGAGATGTTGAATCATTCTGTTTTGGCAGAGTGCTGGAAATTTGAGACAGTTCGATGACAGTTTTAATAAAAGTGGGAGGAAAGAATGGAAGGAGGGGAAGTAGAAAAAAACAAATACAGTACAAACAAGACGTTTTGTTTTTAAGATGACCAGAAGACTAGCGCAGTAATTTGAGTGGTAGAGTACCTGCCTAACAAGAATGAGGTCCTGAAATCAAACCCCAGTAACACACATAAACACACTTTAAAAACATGAACAGAAAAATAAGACCATCATTGGATACGGATTACGGGCCCAGATTTTTTTTTAATTTAATGATGGAAGAAATTATGGTATGTTTGTATCGTAATTAAAATGCTTTTGGTTGGGGAGGTTAGTTGCAAGAGGAAAGTCCTGGAGAAAGGATAGAATCTAGTATAACAGAAGGATCAGTTCTAAGTATGTTAGGACCCGGAATCCTATTCCCCCGAGAGACAGAGAGCCAGGCGTGAATGCAATCAACAAAGCAGAGTTTATTGGGCTGGCTAGCCAGGGTCGAGCTCCCACACGGACACGCAGGACCGGTTAGGAAAACACGACCCTGAGCCTCTTTAGGGGAAATCTTATATAGACCGCGGTGGCGTGCATATTTTCGTTATCAACATTGAGCAAGCAGGCAGAGCACATCTTGCGCGTACCTCACATCTTGCACGTACTTCACATCTTGCACGTACTTCACATCTTGCATGTACCCCCCGCTCACATTCCCCACATTCTATATGCCCTAACTGAGCCCTGCCGCATTGCTTATCTTATCTACATGGGATGTTTGGTACTGGTTTCTCCAACAAGGGGGTTGGGGCCCGCTGAGACCTCCTATTCCTTTCATTCCCCCCTTTTCTTACGGCCTAAATTGAGGAATCATTCTCAAGGGGATGAAGAGCCTGATATTGTTGGCGGAGGACCAGAAGTTGGATAGTATTAATTCGACTTTTGACAAAAGTCATAAGTCGGTTTAGAATCCAGGGTCCTATGGTAACAAGTAATAGGATGATTATTATTGGCCCTGCCAATGCAGATAAAAGGGTAGCCAACCATGGGGACTGGTTAAACCAAGACTCGAACCAGCTTTCCCCGGCCTCTCTTTCTCGTTTTCTTTGTTCCAGGCTCTTTCGAAGTTTAGACATGGAGTCACGAACAACTCCGGTATGGTCAGCGTAAAAACAACATTCTTCCCCTAGAGCAACACATAGTCCCCCCTTTTGGAGGAACAACAAGTCCAGACCTCGTCGGTTTTGAAGTACTACCTCAGACAGGGAAGTGAGGGATTTTTCTAGGTGGCTAATGGAGGTTTCTATTCTCTCTATATCTTCGTCTATGGCTGCACGCAGCGAAGACATCCCTTTCTGCTGGGTGGCCAAAGAAGCTATGCCGGTTCCTGCTCCCGCTAACCCTAGACTGAGTAGGGTAGCAATAGTTACTGTGGATATAGGTTCTCTCTTTTTCCTTTTTTCAACCATTTTTGTATTCCAGTATGAATATAGACTCTCTTCCGAATGATAGAGGATGCGGGGCAGCACAGTCACTATAACACAGAATTCTTTAGAGCTGTTAAACACCTTAGTTGATAGGCACGGGGTGAGTCCAGACCGCGAGCATAGCCACCACCCATTGTCCTTTGGAATTACCCATTTAATAGCATTTTCCCAGGTAGAACTGGCGTTAATAACAGTACATAAGTCCCGTCTGTTCTTTGGCACTTTTCCTAAGCAGGTTCCTTGGCCGCTTACCTGCTGTATGGTCAGACCTCTCTTACGGTCTCCCCAGGAACATTGAGTAGGGTTTTCCTCAGATGAGGTATCGTGAGTGGTGTTTAGCCCTATTGCCTCATAGAATGGGGGCCTCACATCATAACATAACCAACAGGAGTTAGTCATGTTAGGGTTGGTGTGGTTTAACGTCAGGAAGGCAGCACCCACTAGCTCCCAGAGGGGGTCTTTAGATCCGGTCATGAGACTGGGCCTCACCAGGGGAGGGCTGGTTTCTGATGGTCTTGGAGTTGTAACATTAGCCAGGGCTATGGTTGAGGGAAGGTGATGAGCTGTGGAAGGTCGGGGAGGTGGCTTTACATAGGGTGGCCTAAGTACCTTATTAGGGCCTATTGTTAGAGTAGAGACTGGTTGTTGCACACGCCGCAAAGTAAAAAGGGCTCCTGGATGATTTGTTTTGTAGAGTCTGACTCCCCAGGATTTACCCAATTCCCAATTCGTTGCCTTTTTTCCTAAATCAGTGAAATTTATCATAATGGGATTACAACTGGGGGGAGTTGGGCATCCCTTATTTATAGGTCTAGGTTGGTGGTATGTAATGCCAGATTGAGAGACTCTACTTAATTGAATAAGGTCCCCCTGTTTGGGGGGTAGCCACCATATATCCCCTGAGCTCTCACAACCCCATGACTTACAATAATAGTCTGCGATTCCTCCACATTTTTTTCTGTGGTTGGGTTGGGGAGCGGGGCAGACATAGAAGTAACTTTGGCGCAAAGCCCATTGTCCCCTGCCAGTGAATAAGGCCCTTAAGTCAAAGTATAATTCTGGGAACCAGGTGCTGGGAGGGGTCACCTTGGGGGTCTGGTTAAGAATGTCTCCTGTGGATACATCTACAATCATCCAGGTCAGGTTAAAAGGTTGATGTGGATTTGTATGCCCCCAGCAAGTGGTGGACAGGATTAGAAAAAGGAATAAAGTTACCGAGGTCCAGTATGAAGTTTGAGTTTGAAAAAATTTTCCTTGTGGTGGGACACCCTTCTTGTTGGCAGGAAGCCTTTCTTCATAGCTACCGGATCTGCCGGTCTGATGTGGGTGTAGTGGACCCAGGTGATAATCCCATTCTAGGAGGGCTGCGGAGCATCTGGAGTGTTCTCGTTTTTCGGAGCATCCCGTATCAGCCGGAGCTTGAGTGGGTTTGTTGGATGCTTCCGTGCGGACCAATTTTCCTGTTTTTTTCTCCGGAGGGTGAGCCTGTCTTACATGGGAATGGTGTACCCATGCTGCAATCCCGTCGACCTTGGGGGCGGTAGGGGTAGTAAACAGTACAACATAAGGTCCTTTCCATCTAGGCTCTAGGGTTTTGGACTGATGCCTTTTAACCCATACCATGTCACCCGGGACTATGCCATGTTCCGGAGCCGGGTCCCTCTTAACAGCGTGGTATGCTTGAATTAAGGGCCAAATCCGTTGTTGCACTTTAGCTAAAGCCTGCAACATGGTCAGGTAATTTGGGGCCAGATCACCTAGTTCTGGGCTTAAGGTCCTCTGAATGATGGGGGGTGGAGCCCCATACAGGATCTCAAAGGGAGTTAGCCCATGGACATAGGGGGAGTTCCGGACTCAGAAGATGGCCAAGGGAAGGAGCGTCACCCAATCACCGCCAGTCTCCAGGGCCAATTTGGCTAAAGTCTCCTTTGGTGTCCTATTCATCCTTTCTACTTGCCCTGAGCTCTGGGGGTTATATTCACAATGTAGCTTCCAATTGGCCCCCATAGTCTGGGCTAGTCCCTGCAGGACTTTACTAACAAAAGCCGGACCGTTATCTGACCCAATTGCCTCGGGCACCCCATATCTGGGTATGATTTCCTCTAGCAAAGCCTTTGCCACTACCTGACTCGTCTCCTTCTTTGTAGGAAAAGCCTCCACCCAGCCTGAAAAGGTATCTATAAATACCAGCAAATATTTGTACCCAAACTTTCCCGGTTTTACCTCAGTAAAATCCACTTCCCAACTTCTTCCCGGAGCCCTCCCCCGTTCCCGAGTACCTGTATGGTGCCCCTCCCTTCGTCCTGGTTTCATGATTGTGCAGCTGGCACAATCTTCCACAATTTGGCGGACTGCTATGGTCTGGTTCGGAAATCGGAGCTGCGCAGATGTCAACAAGTCTAGTAATTTTCTCCGCCCCAAATGGGTGGACTTATGTAAGTTAGCCAACAGGAATCGTCCGAGTTTTTCAGGCAGAATTAACTTGCCTTCCAAGTCGCTTTTCCATCCGTCTTCCCCTTCTCTAAAGGGGGAGTGGGCTCTCATCCAAGTGAAATCCTCTGTGGAGTATTCTGGTCGGGGGGGTAGCGGAGGGAGCTCTGGGACCGGCACGTCTATCGCCGCAACCGTGGAAGGTTGCCCTGTCTCCATGGGAGGACTCACCATTGCTACTCTCTTTGCTTCTTGATCTGCTCTGTTGTTACCGACAGCTTCCGGCGTCTTGGCAGACTGGTGGCCTGGGACATACATCACTGCCACTGCCTGCCTTCGGTTTTTCCACTGCCATTAATAGACGCTGGACTTCGGCTAGGTTCTTTAGATGTTTTCCTTCTGCTGTGCGGAATCCTTTTTCGTGATAGATGGCCCCGTAGACACAGATGGTACCGAAAGCATAGCGGCTATCGGTGTAGATATTGACTCGCTTTCCTTTTGCCCTCTCCAGGGCCTCTGCCAAGGCAATTAATTCTGCTTTTTGGGCTGATGTTCCGGGTGGGAGGGTGCTGCTCCATACCGTATTTCCTTCTTGGTCAACTACAGCTGCCCCTGCCCTTCGGGCTCCATCTTGGAAAAAACTGCTTCCATCCGTGTACCAGTTTAATTTGCAGCCGGACAGGGGGGTATCTTTTAGGTCAGCCCGTACCTGTGTAACTTCGGAGAGGAATTCTTTGCAGTTATGGACAGGTGTCTGCAGTTCCGGGTTAGGCAACAAGGTGGCAGGGTTCAGGATTAGGGGATCTGTGAATGTGATCCGAGGGGAATCCAACAAGAGCCCCTGATAGTGGGTGAGCCTGGCATTCGTCATCCATTTCCCAGGGGGTTGTTTAAGGATTCCCTCCACTGGGTGAGGGGCCGTTACCCAGAGGGCCTGTCCAAAGGTTAGTTTATCGGCTTCTCTCACCAGCACGGCAATGGCCGCTATGATGCGGAGGCAGGGGGGCCATCCTGCCGCTACTGCATCTAATTTCTTGGAAAAGTATGCCACTGGTCTCTTCCAGGGACCTAGCTGTTGGGTCAAGACTCCTTTGGCTACCCCCTTTTTCTCATCTACAAACAGAGTGAATGGTCTTGTAGGATCTGGCAAGGCTAAGGCAGGGGCCTGCAAAAGAGCGTCTTTTAGCTGATCAAAGGCCTGTTGTTCTCTCTCTCCCCAACTCCAATCTGGAGCTTCTTTGGTGGCCTCATATAGGGGTCTGGCTATTTCCGCAAATCCTGGAATCCAGAGTCTACAGAACCCCGCGGAGCCCAGGAATTCTCTCACCCCCCTAGTGGATGTCGGGGATGGGATAGCCAGAATAGTCTGTTTCATGGCATCAGTCAGCCATCTTGCCCCATCTGCAATCCGATAACCCAAATATGTCACTGACCTTTTACAGATGTGAGTTTTCTTGGCACTTGCCCGATACCCCAGCTCACCTAATTCCGTTAGCAGGTGTTCAGTAGCCTTGATGCACTCCTCTCGGGTTTCTGCCGCTAACAGTAAGTCATCAACATACTGTAATAGAGTGACTCGTGGGTGGCTCCGACGAAAAGGTTCCAGGTCCTGGCTCAGGGCCTCATTAAACAGGGTGGGAGAGTTTTTAAATCCTTGCGGCAGTCTGGTCCAAGTGAGCTGTCCGGATTGGCCCCCATCTTCTTGCCATTCGAAAGCAAATAGCGGCTGACTAATTTCTGACAATGGAATGCTGAAGAAAGCATCTTTCAAATCAAGGGTTGTATACCATACTTGCGAGGGGGGTAGGTGGCTGAGCAAGGTATAGGGATTCGGAACGATGGGATGAATGTCCTCCGTCCGCTCGTTTACCTTTCGTAGGTCTTGCACAGGCCTATAGTCCCCGCTTCCCGGCTTTCGGACGGGGAGCAGAGGAGTATTCCAGGCAGACTGACAAGGCCGCAGTACTCCTTCCTTTATTAGCCTGTGGATATGAGGGGCTATGCCTCTTCGGGCCTCCTCAGGCATAGGATACTGTTTCACCCGAATGGGGAGAGCAGAAGCCTTCAATTGTATAACTACGGGCAGGAGGTGTTTGGCGAGGCCGGTTCCCGCAGTCTCTGCCCAGGCCGTGGGAAATCTTTTTACCCAATGAGTCATGTCCCTTCCTGGTTCCTGTTGACTCTCAAACAGACGATGCTCGTCAGCCAATGATAGGGACAAGACATGAATCGGGCTCCCTTCTCGATCAGTCACAATTATTCCATCTGGTTCAAAATGGATATGGGCCCCTATTTTGGTGAGTAGGTCCCGTCCGAGCAGGGGAGCGGGGCTCTCAGGGACGACCAAGAAGGAGTGTGTGACCTGGTGTTTTCCTAAGTTCACCTTTCTTTTGGTAGTCCATGTACATAACTGCGTACCGGTGGCCCCCTGAACAACACTTGTTCGTGCCTTGTTCAAAGGTCCATGTGCCTTGTTTAAAACCGAATATTGGGTGCCGGTATCCACCATGAACCCCATCGGCTTCCCCTCCACATGCATTGTTACCCAGGACTCGGGGAGGGGGTCTGAGCCCCGTCTCCTTCAGTCCTCTTCTCCGGCTAGGAGGACTCTGGCCTGCTCTACTGCTCGTTCCCTTTCCCTGTTTTCCCCCGGTCTCCTTCCAAACCCTCTTCTTCCCTTTAACTTAGGACATTCTCTCTTCCAATGCCCCGTTTCCTTACAGTAAAAACAGTGTTCCTTATCCGGGGTCCTGGTGTGGCCCCCTCCCCTGGGTTGGTCCCGGACACCCGCTAGGAAAATACGAGCCATTTCTCTCTGTTGCTTTCGGTTTTCCTTAGCCTGGAACTCCCGGTCCTCCTTTCTCAATTTCTCCTGGGCCTCCCTGTCTTCCTTTCTCTGTCTTTCCTCCCTTTCTTCTGGAGTTTCCCTAGCGGTAAAGACCTTTTCCGCTACCTGCAGCATTTCCCTTATAGTCATCTCCCCTAAGTTTTCCTGTTTATTGAGTTTTCTCCTAATGTCTGGAGCTGCCTGATTAATGAATGAGAGTACCACAGCAGACCGGTGGAGGTCCGCCTCAGGGTCAATAGGGGTGTACTGACGGTATGCCTCATAGAGGCGCTCTAAGAAACCGGCTGGGCTTTCGTTTTCCCTTTGAACGACTGCTTTCACTTTTGCAAAATTGGTGGGCCTTCTGGCGGCCGCTCGGAGACCGGCCATAAGAGTCTGGCGGTAGATCCGAAGACGCTCCCTACCTTCTGTGGTCCCGAAATCCCAATCAGGGCGGCGTAGGGGAAAAGCCTCGTCTATGGCCGGTTGGAGAGTTGTGGGTCTCCCATTATCCCCCAAGACGTTCTTCCTCGCTTCATTGAGGATGCGCTCTCGTTCCTCCGTCGTAAAAAGAGTATTGAGCAGCTGATGACAGTCATCCCAAGTGGGACGGTGTGTATGCATGATGGACTCCAAGAGATCTATGAGACACTTGGGGTCTTCAGAAAAGGGCAGGTTCTGCGTCCTCCAGTTATATAGATCACTGGAGGAGAAGGGCCAGTACTGAAACTGTTGCCCTCCTCCTGGTCCCCCTTGGCCCACCATCCGGACTGGAAGTGTAGGGACAGTTTCCTCCCCCTGTGTTGATGAGGGGGGCCCGTCTTCCCCCTCCCTTTCCTGGATCCCTCGGGGGCGAAGTCTTCGACCCATTCCTCCTCCTGCTGCCAGTCCTGTTGAGGAGGATGAGGAAATTTCCTCCTCCGGGGCACTGGCTTGGCCAGGGGGAGTCACGTATGGAGGCGGCCGATCTTCCTCTGCCCCTGCGAGGGATGGGTAAAGGGGGGAACTCTCTGGTAAGACCGGAGATGGTGAAGGAGATGCCCTAATTTGAGGACCGGTCAAGGTGGGAAGAGGAAGTTTTTCCTCCTCCTTTATGACCAAGGCGGGCGTGACTGGGGTTTTAGCCCCGGGGGCCGAACTGGAGGGGTGGGTCAGAAAAACTGTTAACCAAGGGGGAGGGTTCCTCACCAGATCCTCCCAAACCAAAATGTAAGGAACTTGGTCTGGATGGCCTCGATTGTCTGGCTGAAAAATGACTGCTTTAACCTTAGTGATCAGGTCTAGGGAGAGGGAACCTTGAATGGGCCACCCGACTCCAAAGGTGGGCCACTCTGCAGAACAAAAGGTGTCGAACTTACCTTTCTTGATGACCAGACCCGCATTTAAGGCCCTTTCTTTAACTTCTGGAAAGTGAGAAAGGATCAGAGACTTTGGGGTTGTTTGTCCCTGTCCCATTGTGGAAGGAGACTCAAACACCAAGAGAGATAGAACAAAAAGGGTAAAGGCAACAATAATTCCACACACACACAACACTCTCCAGCACTCGCTCGGACCGGTCCTTCTCTCACACTGGTGCGCACCCCATTCAACCTCCTCACCGTCCAACTGGGATATCAGGCCGAAAGGCGTCCACTTGACGGGTGGTCGGTCGACTAGCTCAATTAGTTCTTCACCTGGCGCCAGGGTTCCTAAAATGCTCGAGCCCAAATGAGAGGAAAGCCTCTCCCAATAGAACCCTGTGGTCCTCCTTGCGAGATTCCCAGAATGAATCTCCCTGGGGATTGGCCGAATCCCCGCCGCGGCCCAAATGGAACACTCAAGTTCCTCCAAATGAGGGTCTGGGATCCCCTCCCAACGCCTAGGACTTGGGATCGCCCCTGCTTTCTCGCAGGCAGGTTCTGTCTCTCAAGAAAATGAAATCTCGGTGGGACCTCCAAATGTTAGGACCCGGAATCCTATTCCCCCGAGAGACAGAGAGCCAGGCGTGAATGCAATCAACAAAGCAGAGTTTATTGGGCTGGCTAGCCAGGGTCGAGCTCCCACACGGACACGCAGGACCGGTTAGGAAAACACGACCCTGAGCCTCTTTAGGGGAAATCTTATATAGACCGCGGTGGCGTGCATATTTTCGTTATCAACATTGAGCAAGCAGGCAGAGCACATCTTGCGCGTACCTCACATCTTGCACGTACCTCACATCTTGCACGTACTTCACATCTTGCATGTACCCCCCGCTCACATTCCCCACATTCTATATGCCCTAACTGAGCCTGCCGCATTGCTTATCTTATCTACATGGGATGTTTGGTACTGGTTTCTCCAACAAGGGGGTTGGGGCCCGCTGAGACCTCCTATTCCTTTCAAGTACTACTATGGACAATTCATCCATTGGAAAAAAAGGGGAAGCAGAATTTATAAGTATAGATGAAAACTGGAAGATAGATTTGGTGGCAGGAGAATGAGGATGTCATTTTTTAAATGATTATTTCCTCAACGAAATAGAAAAACAAAAGCAAAGGTAGCAAGAAAGAATTGTAGGCTTGAGAAAAGAAAAGAAATACTGTATTACATTTGTTCAGCATGTACACGGTTTTCGTATTTCAATGGATGTGGAATTACTATCTTACAAGTAATGGGATGCCATAGTTTAACCAGCAGCATTTTCTTTCGTATTAGTACACACAATGATGATACAGCCAATAAATCACATCTAAGATTCTATAAAATGGTGTTTAAGATAAGGAAGAGTGAATGGATTAAGGAGATGAACCTGGCACCACTAAGATCCTACTTGATTTACCAGCCATCAACTTTACTGATGGCATTTTTTAATGTCATCTGCTTGTTAAAAAAAAAAAAAAAGGTCTTTTTTAGTTTATAGACCACTTGAGCAATGGCTTCATTTCCCAGCTTTCCATCTCAGAAAATTTTCTCTGAATAGTTGTTTCTTGTTGCTATCTGTTTTCTCACTCTAGGTTCTTTCCGCAATCCATTGTATTTGGGTTCTCAACTGTAACTACTCTCTTGAAACTGCCCTTGTCAAGTGGCCAATAAAATTCTATTTAACAGGTTAAATAACTTCCTTCTCTTTCTTCCTTGTATTTGACCTCAACATTCAACAGAAGTGAAATACTTCCTTCTCACGGTTCCTAGAACCTCAACACAGCCAGTTTCTCCCACCTGACTGAGATTTCTTCTATATTTCCTTCATTGAAAACTCTTCCCTGTGTTCCATCTCCAATTTTGGAGGGCCTTGGATCTTTTCTTTAGAAGTTTTTTCTCTCACAAAATAATTTCATAGGTCCCTTGGCTTTATATATCATTTGTACAATAATGACTAACAAACCTCAATCTCCAGCCCTCAGGTCTCCTCTCAACTCCAGATCCTAATTCCTTACACCAACCTAAGACTTCTCCGTGGATGTCTAACATCCACTTCCAATTTCACATGTCCGAACCAAACTCCTAATTCCTGCCCCCCACAACCTAGCACTCCTCCTAGTTCACTTAGTGCACTGTCATACACATGGTTGTGTAAGTAGAAAAGTAGGAGCTATTCTTGATTTCTCGTTTATTTTCCTTTCTCTCATACTGTATGTAACGTGATTTATGAGAGCATATATTTTTGTTTTGTTAATGACTGTATCTCAAGCCTGCCACATAATAGATACTGACTAAATATTTTTGAATACCGATTAAAGATGAAACTACCCATAATTTCATCTCCACAAATGCTTCATGGAACTTGTCTGTGCCCAGTGTTTTGAATCTATACCTCTACTTAGGGAGAACTGACATTTTAAGAATAGTCTTTGATTCATGAGTACAGTATATCTTTCCATTCATTTTGATATATTTTAATTCAGCAATATTTTCACTGTAAAACTCTTGAACATATTTTCTTAGATTTATCATTAAATATTTAATTTTTATGCTATTATAAATTTATGATTGTTGCTAATAGAAATATAATTTCTATTTGCATATTGATCTACTAGTATGCTAAAATTTTTAAATGTTTCCACAGCTTTCTACATAGATATTATGTCATTGGCAAATTTGTTTCTTCCCTTATAATATGGATAACTTTTATCTTTAAAATATATATATTTTAAATATATGGCTCATGCCTGTAATCCTAGCTAGTCAGGAGACAAGAGATTAGGAGAATCGAGGTTTAAGGCCAACCCAGACAAATAGTTCAAGAGACCCTATCTTGAAAATGGCTAACACAAAAAAGGACTAGAGGAGTAATTCAAGTGATAAAGCACCTGCCTAGCAAGTATGAGGTCCTGAGTTCAAACCCCAATACTGCCAGACAAAAATAATTTCACTGGATGGATTCTCCTCTACAGTGGTGAATAGAAATGATAAGAACGAACTTTTTCTTGGACTTAAAGGAAAAGCATTGTTTTTTTTTTGTTTTTGTTTTTTTTTTTGTTTTGCCATGTGGTTTTTTTTTTTTTTCATTTTTCTTTTATTATTCATATGTGCATACAAGGCTTGGTTCATTTCGCCCCCCTGCCCCCACCCCCTCCCTTACCACCCACTCTGCCCCCTCCCTCTCCCCCCCCAATACCCAGCAGAAACTATTTTGCCCTTATTTCTAATTTTGTTGTAGAGAGAGTATAAGCAATAATAGGAAGGAACAAGGGTTTTTGCTGGTTGAGATAAGGATAGCTATACAGGGAGTTGACTCACATTGATTTCCTGTGCGTGGGTGTTACCTTCTAAGTTAATTCTTTTTGATCTCACCTTTTCTCTAGTTCCTGTTCCCCTTTTCCTATTGGCCTCAGCTGCTTTAAGGTATCTGCTTTAGTTTCTCTGCGTTAAGGGCAACAAATGCTAGCTAGTTTTTTAGGTGTCTTACCTATCCTCACCCCTCCCTTGTGTGCTCTTGCTTTTATCATGTGCTCATAGTCCAATCCCCTTGTTGTGTTTGCCCTTGATCTAATGTCCACATATGAGGGAGAACATACGATTTTTGGTCTTTTGGGCCAGGCTAACCTCACTCAGAATGATGTTCTCCAATTCCATCCATTTACCAGCCAATGATAACATTTCGTTCTTCTTCATGGCTGCATAAAATTCCATTGTGTATAGATACCACATTTTCTTAATCCATTCGTCAATGCTGGGGCATCTTGACTGTTTCCATAACTTGGCTATTGTGAATAGTGCCGCAATAAACATGGATGTGCAGGTGCCTCTGGAGTAACAGTCTTTTGGGTATATCCCCAAGAGTGGTATTGATGGATCAAATGGTAGATCGATATCCAGCTTTTTAAGTAGCTTTCAAATTTTTTTCCAGAGTGGTTGTACTAGTTTACATTCCCACCAACAGTGTAAGAGGGTTCCTTTTTCCCCACATCCTCGCCAACACCTGTTGTTGGTGGTGTTGTTGATGATGGCTATTCTAACAGGGGTGAGGTGGAATCTTAAGTGTGGTTTTAATTTGCATTTTCTTTATTGCTAGAGATGGTGAGCATTTTTTCATGTGTTTTCTGGCCATTTGAATTTCTTCTTTTGAGAAAGTTCTGTTTAGTTCACGTGCCCATTTCTTTATTGGTTCATTAGTTTTGGGAGAATTTAGTTTTTTAAGTTCCCTGTATATTCTGGTTATCAGTCCTTTGTCTGATGTATAGTTGGCAAATATTTTCTCCCACTCTGTGGGTGTTCTCTTCAGTTTAGAGACCATTTCTTTTGATGAACAGAAGCTTTTTAGTTTTATGAGGTCCCATTTATCTATGCTATCTCTTAGTTGCTGTGCTGCTGGGGTTTCATTGAGAAAGTTCTTACCTATACCTACTAACTCCAGAGTATTTCCTACTCTTTCTTGTATCAACTTAAGAGTTTGGGGTCTGATATTAAGATCCTTGATCCATTTTGAGTTAATCTTGGTATAGGGTGATATACATGGATCTAGTTTCAGTTTTTTGCAGACTGCTAACCAGTAAGGAAAAGCATTGTTATTCACCATTTAGTATGATGTTAAATATAGGATTTTTGTTTTGATTTGATCAATATCCTACATGAGGGCATTCTTTATTTTTGGTTTGCCAAAAGGTTTTTATGAAGAATGGATGGTGTGTTTTTTTGTATCCATTGAGACAACATGCTTCTCTTTTCCTTTTTTTGGTGGGACTGGGTTTGAACTCAGGGCTTCACACCTGCAAAGCAGGTGCTCTACCAATTCGTTTTGCTCTGGCTATTTTGGAGATAGGGTCTCACAAACCACTTGCCCAGACTAGCTTCAAGCCCCAATCCTTCCAATCTCAGTCTTCCAAGAAGCTAAGTTTACAGAAGTGAGCCACTGGCATCCAGCTTACATTAGTTGACTCTTAAACCAATCTTGCATCTAGAAATAAATCTCATTTGGTCATGATGTACTATACTTTTTATGTCTTGTTGGATTCTGTCTTCTAAAATGTTTTGTGTTGGGTATTTTTAAGATAAGGTCTCTTGAACTATTTGCCTGGGCTGGCTTTGAACTGTAATCCTCCTGATCTCTGCCTCCTGAGTAGATGGAAACAGGTGTGAGCCATCAGCACCCAGCCATTTCTTTTTTTTTTTATTAGCATACATTAATAGTACAAGGGTGTCTATCATAATTCCATAGATGTGCCCAGTGTACTTTGAACAAGTTCACCTCCTTTATTATATTCTCTTAAACTTCTCCCTCTTCCCTCTTATCAAACTTTATTTGGTGGGCTTGATTCTCTTTATACATACATACACAAATATATATTTGAAAGTATAATGAAAAGTATGCTATTATATATCAGGATCCTTTTCATCCTCAGTACCCTATAAAAGTCAATTTCTTCTGTAGATATAGGGTTCTTAGGGCCATAAATTTCTTCTTGGAGAGCTTTGGTACTTTGTATCTTTCAAGGAATCAATTTCAACTAAACTGTAAAATTTACTGGCAGAAAGTTGTTAATAGTATTTCATTTTAATTCATTTAATATCTATAGTAGTAATATCACTTCTCTCATTCTTGATATTGGTCATGGGTGTCTTCCCTCTTTAAGACTTTACAATCTTATTGATCTTAAAGAACCAGCTTTTGGTTTCATCAACTTATTCTGTTATGTTTTCTATTTCATTGATATCACCTCTGATTAATTTTTCTGCCCTCTTTTGGGTTTTCTTTTTTCAGTATAGGTGAAAGCTGAGACTAGTAATTTCAGATGGTGAAACATGTGAGCAATGCAGTGTGCTATTATGTTACCACATTTACAGTATCACTAGGCAGTAGTAATTTCCAACTCATACCTTATGGGACTACTATTATGTACACAGTCTACCATTGACTGAAATGTCATTATTATGTGCATGACTTTACATAAGGTCCAGTACTATCTATCTATGGTTTCAAGCATCCAGTGGTGGTTTGGGAAAGTATCCCCTTGTGGTTAAGGGGAGACTACTGTACTTCTTGCCTAACTGCTCTAGCTAGAAATTCCATATTAAATTTAAGTGGTAAAAACAGCATCCTTACTTTGTTCTTGGTCTTTTTTTTCCTTTTTCAATGCCAGGGTTTGAACTGAGGACCTTGAGCTTGCTAGGCACCACTTGAGTCATGCCCCCAGTTTTTTTTTTTTTTTTCAGTACTGGGGCTTAAACTCAAGGCCTCACGCTTGCTTGCAGGTGCTCTACCACTTGAACCACTCCACCAGCCCTGTTTTGTATTGGGTTTCTTCAGAGTAGGATCTCATGAACTATTTGCTCGGGCTGGCCTTGAACTGCCTTGTTCTTGACCTTACAGCAAAAGCTTTGAGTCTTTCACCATGAAGTATGATATTTAGGGTGGGTTTTTCAGGTATGGCTTTTATTATGTTGGGGTAGTTTACTTTACACTTAGATTTTTGTGTTTTTATTATGAAAGAATGTTGAATTTTGTCAAACGATCTTTCTACATCAACTGAGATAATGAGGTAGTTTCCCCTTTCGTTTGTTAACATATTACCTTGATTTTCAAATGTTGAATCATCTTTGCATTCCGGAAATAAATCCCACTTAATCATGGTATATACTGGGGATGACTTACCCTGACTCCTTGCTGCCCATTTGTAATGAATCCAGTTCACGTACAGTTTGTTTTACGTGTGAGTATTCTGTCTCACCACATGCAAATAGAAAGTGCACAACAGACACTTTATTTATAGCTCTATTCAGATTTTGTTCTTCCATGATTTGGTCTTCATAGGTTTGTGTTTCTAAGAACTTGTCTACTTCATCTATATTATCCAAATTTTGGCATATACTTGTTCATAGCACTCTCTAATAATCCTTTATATTTCTGTGGACTTAGTAGTAATGTCCCTACTTTCATTTCTAGGCAACAGTTCTACCACTTGAGCCATTCCACCAGCCCCTCATTTCTGATTTAAGTAATTCGAGTCTTCTCTTTTTTTCTTAGTCCATTTAGGTAAAAGTTGGTCAAAGAATCAACTTTGAGTTTCATTTATTTTCTCTATTGTTTACTCATTATTGTGTTTACTTTGCTCCAAACTTCCTTCCTTGCTTTTACAAGCTTTGGCTTTTGTTTGTTCTTTTTCTAGTTTCCTGAGTTGTAAAGTTAGTTTGTTGATTTGAGATCCTTGTTTTATTATGTAAGCTTTTATAATTATAAATTTCCCTCTTAGCAATGCTTACACTGTTTCCCTTAAGTTTTGCACTGTTGTTTTATTCATCCATTTATAAGTATTTTCTAATTTCCTGTATCGTTATTTCTTTGATCCACTGGTTTAAGAATGTGTTGATTTCTACAAATTTGTGATTTTTTTCCACTTTTACTACTTTTCTTTTTTTTTTTTTTGGCAGTACTGGGGTTTAAACCCAGGACTCACATTTGCTAGACAGGTGCTCTACCACTTGAGCCATTATTAAGTAAGACTTAACCTGGTCCAGGCACCAGTGGCTCATGCCTTTAATCCTAGCTACTCAGGAAGCAAAGATAAGGATGGTTGAGATTTGAAGCCAACCAAGGCAAATAGCTCTCAAAAATATCCAACATGGCCTTAGCTCTTTTGGGACCCCTCCCAGCTCTGGGGGCTCTACTCTTTGCTATTTTTCTTTCTCATTAAACTCTCCTGCTGAGCTCACACACACAAAAAAAAACTGTGGCCTAACATGTAGCCTATCCTGGACAATATGTCATGTACTTAAGAAAAATGGTATTCCTTTGTTGTTGGTTAGTGTTACATGTCTGTTCTAGTCAATTGTGGTTTTTTTGGTGGCACTGGGGTTTGAACTCAGGGCCTCAGGCTTGCTAGGCAGGTCCTCTACCACTTGAGCCAATCCACCAGCCCTGGTTTGTATTTGAGTATTTTCAAGATAGGGTCTCTCAAACTATTTGCCTGGGGTTGGCTTTGAACCATAATCCTCCTGATCTCTGCCTCCTGAGTAGCTAGGATTTACAGGCACAGGTACCTGGCTTGATTATTATTTTTATGGAATGTTCTTTTCTATCCTTTTGCTTTCAATCTATTTGTGGCTTTGGATCTAAAGTGAGTGCCTTATAGAGAGAAATAGTTGTATCCTGTGTTTTAATATTTTCTGCCAGTCTTTTGCTCACAGAATTGAATTCATTTACATTTAAATTAATGATAAGGAGGGACCTACTTGTGTTATTTTGCTGTTTACTTTCTACATGCCCCATAACATTTCGGGGGCGGGGGGGGGGTGCACATTTCCTGAATTTCTACCTCTTTTGTGTTTAGCTAGTTTCTTGTAGAGAAATGTTTTGATTTTCTCATTTCCTATTTCTTTGTAGCTATTTTCTTTGTGGTTGCTATGGAAATTACATTCAATATCCTAAGGTTACAACACTCTAATATGAATTTATATTTGTTTCTTTCTTTCTGGCAGGCATCAATGATTGCCCATGCCATTTAGCAGCTTTGTTTTTCACAATTCTGGAGGTTAGGAAGTCCAAAATCAAGTTCCCAGAAGTTTCAGTGTGTAGGGAGAGCCTGCTTTCTTGCTATGTCCTCACATGGTGGAAGGGGCAAATGTGCTCCCTTAATTTTTTTTTTTTTTAAAGCACCAGTCCCATTTATGTGAGCTCTTTACTCATTACCTAATCACCTCCCAGAGACCCACATTGGGCTATCTGGATTTCAACATTCAGACTGTAGCATTGATCCTGGGGTGAGCCAAACTAAGATGTCTCAACTTAGTAGAAACCACAAAGTAACAACTAGAATGTTAACCTAAAATAAGGATTTGAGATCTCAGGAAATTACTGAATTCTGTGTTACTTTTTGAAACTAGCTGACTTTCTTTCTTCTTTTTGCAGTACTGGGAATGAACCCAAGGCCTCATGCATGCTAGGCAAACAATCATGGAACTACATGTCAGCCTAATTCCGCCCCCCCCCCCACTCCCCGGTGGCACTGGGTTTGCAATCAGAGCCTCATGCTTGCAAGGCAGATGGTCTTATCACTTGAGCCACTCCGCCAGCCTTTTGTGATTGTGTTTTTTCAAGACAGGGTCTTCGAACTATTTGCCCAGGACTAGTTTCAGACTGTTCTCCTGATCTCTGCCTCTTGAGTAGCTAGGATTACAGGTGGGAGCCACTGATGCCTAGCCTGATTTTCAAAGCTTATAACTAAGATGATGCTACAAAACCCTGAGCAAGTTCTTTTCTTAAAGACTATTGGCTTAATACTGTTTACCCCAGAAAGTCCAGTTTACTATACCCCCAGTTTACTTCCAAACTTAGTAGGGTGTACAATAGAAAACTGAGCATCCCTACTCCAAAATATGAAACTCTGAATGCCAACAGGACACAAGTGGAAGATCCCACACCTGATTTCATTGATGGGTTGTAGTCAAAATGCAGCTTCACTAACAAAATTGTGTAACATTACATTCAGGCTATGTGCATAAGAAACACATGAATTTTATGTTTAGACACTGGTACTATTCCCATTATGTATGTAGTACAAATATTCCAAAATCTTACAAAATTAGAAATCTGAAACTTTGGTTTTTTTGGTGGTACTGGGGTTTGAACTCAAGGCCTTGCACTTGCTAGGCAGGGGCCCTACCACTTGAGCCACTCCACTCGGCCAGAAATCTGAAACACTTTTGTCAGCATTTTTGGATAGGTGATGCTCAATCTGGGCCTCCACCAAAAACAAATAAATAAATAAAAATTAAATTGATTTTCTCATTCTACTTTTTTTTTTTGATGAGACTGGGTTTGAACTCAGGGCTTCCTGCTTGCAAAACTGGCACTTTACCACTTGAGCCACACTTCCAGTCCACTTTTGCTGTTTATTTTAGAGGTGGGATGTCACAAACCATTTTTCTAGGCTTGCCTCAAACTGTGATCCCCCTGATCTCAGCCCTCCAAGTAGCTAGAATTACAGATGTGGTCCACTGGCACCAAGCTCATTCTACTAATTCTGTTCCCAAGATATGTTTATGTGTGAATTTAAAGGCTGTGGTAGCATACAATTATGTATAGTGGTCATCACCAAAGGACTGAAATTATGAAAAAAAAAAAATATCAGTTCAGATGCCCTGAATAAACTTTCATTTTATTATGCAAAATGTAGAAAGTCTTTACTGATAAAAAGTAAGGAAGCTTCATCAGCACCTGAAGAATTTTCCCAGGAAAACAATGATTGCTGAAGGATACCTTTGCTCCAGCCATCATAAGCATCTTGCCAATCCATGACAAAACTCGAGAAACAGCATATCCCCAGATCTCTCCACTTATCCCTGAGCCTTGGTCCTGGATTTGAATGTGATTTGAGGTTGTAAAAATATAAAAAATTAAGAACAATATCCATGAAAGCCAAGGTCATGTACACCAGGAACAGGAAGGAACATTCCTGAAAGTATAACTTCATTTTGCTTTTTTTGCTTGGGGCTCCAGTGCAGAGCTGAGCACTCCTCCACCCTTCCTCCACTCACAGATGTCTATATAGTTGCATGTCCGGCACTTCCAAGCCTCTTCCACATCAACCCCTTGAGGCTCTCGGTGACCCATCCAGTAGGCCATATAATGCTGTACCTTGCTTCTTACTTCCTTCTCATCAAAGGCTACAATCTCTGTACCTAGCACAGCAGCAGTTTCTTGATGGATATACTCAATCTTTAAGACATCAATAACTGGGAGGTCAGACAGCGTGAGAGACAAGAAGACAAGTTCCATGATATCACTCAAAGACTTCACAGAGAAGCCTCCCTGTTGGGCATGCCTCAGCACTGAAGGTCCCAGTGGCTTATCTGGACACAATTTTGTGTGATGGATTAGGCTAGCAGAAGTCACTTTACCTTGTACCATGGCATCAAAGATATATTTGTATAGACTGACTTGAAAACAGTCTTTCTTTTTTTGAGCTGCCAAAGGAAGCATAGGGCGTCTTCGTGTCTTGAGTTCAGCCAGTTCTAGTTCTCCCTTGGCTGTATAGTGCAGCTCATCAATCACTCCAACAAGAAATATACCCTCTACCTCCCCAAACACTGGGAACTCTCTGATGCACCCTTCTGACTGCAGAGTAGGAATCATTGATAGTATGTTCAGAAACTTAATTGCCCAAGCATCTTCTTTAGTGGTGATGGGGATAGTCACAAGATCATGAAGTTCTAGTTCCCTAGCTAGGTGGATGCTGGAACCACTGTCCAAAACAGCTGCCTTTTCAGGTGCCAAAACACTAGGAAGCTCCTTCCCATATGCCATTTGCAATTCACACCAGTTCTGAGCAGATAAGTCAGTGACATATAAATATTTTAAGTGGAATCTCTCCATGGGTGATGAGACATCCAATCCTCTTTTCCAGTTTTGTAAGCTTACCAGCTTGCCATCCTTCTCAGGAAGTTCAGAAGGGCCAGGCTCACTAAGTGAAGCACTTGAGTCTTTGGCATCTTCCAGGTCCAAAAACTCTAGAAACTCCGAGTCGCTCAAGTCTGAGAACCCTGAGGCTTCTGCTGACACTGCCTCCTCTTCTCCAGTCTCTGCCATAGATTGAGCAAGGAGAATCCTGCATAACATGTTGAAGAAATGCATTATCCAAATAAAAACCTTCTCAGAAACACTGTCAAATTCCAATGAGACAAAAAGAATCATTACAAATTCTTTACTAATTTTAACTTTTTTTTTTCTTTTGTAGTTCTGGGGATTGAACCCAGTGTTTTGTGTAAGCTGAGTAAGTGCTCTGCCACTGAGCCACACTCCAGACCTTAGTTACATTCTTTAAAGAAGCCAATTCATTTATGACCAATTAGTAATGCTGAAAAGTTATATATAAGTACACTTTACAAAAGTGGTCCTTGTATCATCCACATGTCTGCTTTGCAGAATTTTTTTTCAGTCTAGGAATAGAATTCAGGGCCTTGCACATGCTAAGCAAGCAATCTACTACTGTGCTACATCCCCAATCCAGCAGAAATTTTTAAGTGGAAAATAGCTTTTTTCCTGGATCTGCCAATAACATACTACATATGACTTTAAGCAAATCACCTTTTGCCTCAGTTTCCTCAGAGTAAAAGAGAAATTTGAGGTTTCCCTTTTTTGCCTCAAGTCTACTATCTTGGAACATTATTTTAATATCCTTAATGACTATAGATCTTGAGATACATGAAAGAAATGGCAGGGAGAAAAGGCTCTTGATGGACTTTAATTTATCCTTACTGACTATATATTACCTTAATTTTACAGAAAGAGGTACTGGGCAGTAATTTTATTTTCTCCCTCGATAAGAAATGAACTTATAGCTGGGTATAGTGGTGCAAGCTTGTGATCCTACCTATGGGAGGGTGGGAGGAATAACTGTCTATAAACATGATTAAAAACGCAAAATGTACTGCTAGAAATAGTGAACATTTATTGTGTGAGCCAAGTGCTTTACATTCATCATCTTACTACCTTAACAGAGAATCAGTACCCTTTTTAAATTTTTTACTATGAAAAATTTCCAACAAGCACAAAAGTACAAACCACAAAACAATGAACACCCATGTACACACTCTGCAGATTATTAACTGTTGACATTTTACTATATTTTCTTCTTGTGTGTAAACTTTTTTGGCTGAACTATTTTAAATTTAATTATAGACACTAACACTTCACATCTGAATTCTTCTGCACACACTTCCAAACATCATTCTCCTATATAACTGCAACACTATTTTCATACCCAACAGAACTAATAATTCCCCAACATTACAGTCTATATTAAAAAAATTTCTCAACTATCCTAAAAATGTCCTTGATAGCTTTTCTTTATACCAGGAAACAAAGACACACATTATGTCTGATTGTTTTGTCTCTCAAGTATTTGACTTTGTGTGCCTGGAAAATAATTTAACACGGAATTTAAGCTGATAGAGGTAACCATGAGTCAAGAGTCTCCCTTTTGCTTATTAGAAAATAAGCAGTGAATATGGTGAATGCATCAACTCCCTTATCAAAGCAAGTGTCATGTCTGGCCACAAAGGTGACAAGAAGCTTCTGAAGAAGCCCAAGGAGATGGATAAGGAAGATAATGCTTTCAAGCAAAAACAAAAAGCAAAAGAAACTTGAGGAGCTAAAAGCAAAGGCTATGGGGAAGGGGCTCTTGGCCACAAGTAGAATTAAGAAACCTGGCAAGGGGCTAGGGGAGCATCTCAAGTGCTAAGAGTACCTGCTTAGCAAGTGTGAGACCCTGAGTTCAAACCCAGTGCTGCAAAAAAAAAAGGGGGGGCAAAGAGTAAGCTGTTCCTTGTGCCTGACCCTTGATTCCATTCCTATTTAAATATCTTGATTCCCTGCCATAATATCTTTTGCCACCTATCGCTAGAATGAAGCATTGTCTTGGAATCTGTTGTACTTCTACAAATAAAGTTTTGTAAAAAACAAAAAAAAACCAAACAAATTCATAATACAGTGTGGTTCATTGTGTCAAGTTTGTCAGCCACTGTGTTGGCCATTTGTACCTCAGCTGTGAATTTAAAGTAGAATAAGGTAGAATGGGTTTAAAGTAAACCCAGCCTAAAATCCTGTCATTCTGCTCTTTGGTCTTTGTCTGATGTGAATTCTGTATCACCTCAAATCATACCAACTCATTTGGAAAAAAAAAAAAAAAAAAGAACTAATGCTCTGAAAATGTCATTAATATTAGGTATAGTTGTGTTTAACTAACTTTAAAATAGTTTAAACGTCACTAATGAAAGAAAATATAGATGGAGAGAAGACTGTATGCAATGAACAAAAGTAATACAATGCTAAGACTTTTGCTTATATAAAGATTTTGCTTTATACAATACTTCAATAGTAATAAAATACTGAGGGCACACTTGCACAAATATTTTACACTGTAAATGTGTTTTGTTGGGGTTTGAACTCAGGGCTTTGCAATTGCAAAGCAGATGCTCTACTGCTGAATCACACCTCTAATCTATAACTGTGTTTTAAATTATAGTTTCAAAATGTGTAACATTATTTAGACTTAAATAACCTAAATGTTGTAGATAATCTTTACCCTCCACCAAAAAAAGGCAATTAATGTGCCAGACTTGGTGGCATTCAGCAGTCTGAGGCAGACAATCTGAAGCTGCCCTGAGCCACACAGCGAGACCATTTCTCAAAAAATAAAAAAAAAAAAGGCAATATATATGTATATTCTGGGTTTTGTTTTGTTTTTGAAGGAGGTATTAAGTCCAAAACAAGTAACCTTGAAAACATATTATTTCAAATATCTAAATCTGACTATACAATATGCTAGCAGTGGCCATATGTGGTTACCTAAATTTAAATTAATTAAAGAGAAATAAAATTTTAAATTCATTTCCTCAGTTGAACTATTCATATCTTAGTGTTCAGAAGCTACATGCTGCTAGTGAGTACCTTATAAGCCAATAAATACAGCACATTTCCCTGATCACAAAAAGTCCTATTGGAAAACATTGATTTAGAAAATTTCACGTGCATGCATTAACTCACCAAAACAGAGTAAGCTCCTGGAAGGTACAGACTCTCCTTTTTTTTTTTTTTTTTAACATACAACCCTGAGAATAGGATAGTTCTAAACAGGTTGCCAAATAATGTCTTGTGTAGAAGACAGAAGGGGAGGGGGCATCCTCTGTGGCATTATTCATTAAAAAAAAAAAAAACACTAGGAATGGACAATTTAGACTTGGATGTATGGCCTGGACTTTCCTAAATACACAGGATGATTTTCCATGATGCATTTCTAGCTATACCTTAAGTTCACTATAGTGCTATTAGAGCATTCACAAAATACCTAATTTCATAGATACTGTTTCTTTTTTTTAATGTAATGCTTCACGAATTTGCATATCATCCTTGCACAGGGGCCACGATAATATTTGTATGTTTCAAATTTTGGTATATGTGCTCCCAAGCAAGCACAAAGAACTTCATCTTTTTTTTTTTTTGGTGGTACTGGGGTTTGAACTTGCTAGGTGGGCACTCTATTGCTTAGGCCATGCCTCCAGTCCACAGATAATATTTTAAAGTATTCTTTTGATTTAAATACATAGGCCAGGGGCCCTACAGACCAGGAGTCTGAACCTGATCCCGTGTAGTCTGGTAGAATTTGCTGGTATGCTACTTGCCTTTTGAGTGATGCTGGCAGGTTTTAGCTTTCCTTAAGCTAAAACACATCTTTAAGATGCAATAGGGTGAGCTGGTACTCCTAACCCTTGTCAGCTGCCCAACTACTAAGAGATAAAACATAGTACACATATTAGTACCCAATAAATGTGGCTTTCCCTCCTCCTCGGAAGGAAGGGATGAGATAGTATATCTATTCTCTCTGACAAATGTGATTTAAACCTCAGGAGAGGGGAAGCTCCCTCTCATCTGGGACCTAACTGATCTTCCTCCTCACAGGGAAAAAATCACAATACTAAAATGAAAAGGCTACAGAAGAGAAAAGCTCTGACGCCTAGCCGCTTGGAGCCTTGCTAAGGTAGAATGGGAACTTTCGGCCCTTTTTCCCACACATGACCACTCCCTCACGTTATGGTGTTTTCTCCTCTTCGACGCACACTGCACAGATAATTGCCCACCTCAGAGCCTATGTAACACTCGCCTCTCTCCTGGAGCAAACTCTCCATGACTTCTTTGCTTTCCCCATACTCTAGCTGCAGTTACCTGATCCAGTCCCTGCTCCTTGCAAGTGACAGAGTTAAAACAACTAAGGGCTCCCAGAAGCTCAGAGATCGGTTCCCTCTTCTACCGCCAACCTCAGCCCTCGGGTCAGAGGCTCTGCCTCCCTGACGCGTTCCTGCTGCCTGCGGAACTGCCACTGCCTTCATCCTCAACCTGATTTGTTTGGTGCAAGCCGGACTCGTGGGCTGAGAGCGTCAGCTTTCCTCTGACCCCAAACAGCAGGTGCCATGCACGCCCTAAAGTGTACTAGGCACTTTCTATAACGTCCTGGAGGAGCCAGGGATGACGTAGGGGTAGCCGGCCTTGAGAAAGGCTCTTAGCCAACAGCAGAATCTTCCGAGGGAAAGGTCCAAACCCACGCGAATTTGGCTGCTCCCACACGCGGAGTGGGAAGCGGTGATTGCGGGGACGCACCCTTGGTCCATTAAGTCCGTAAACCCCCAGCCCATTCTTCGGCTTCCCCCTAACCTCGGATACTCCGTAGCCGGACTCCAGGTGGCTTCAACGCAGCCTCGGAACTGCTTCCAACTCTCTCCCCAACAAGTAGGAGAAAAGCCAGGCAGAGAAGTGCCGCGGGAACCCCATCCCAGCAGGCCCAGCGGCTGCGCCAGGACCACCCCTTCCCAGAGGCCTCCGCGAGCCGCTAGTCCTCGCGAGACCGTGGTTGCTAATAACAACAGGATGGACTTCCGGCAATCTGGGCCGGCTTCCCCATTTTAACATCACCTTTCCTAGGGCAAGAAGTAGATCCGGACTCACTTTTTAAAGATGCTATTTACTTTTAACTAAACCTTTCATTGGAAAATATAACAAGTTATATTGTGAAATATCAAACGAAGCTAAGTATAATACTTTTTCAACACACATGTTATCATTAGAGCAAAAATAGGATAGGGCCAGGCCTTTCCCAAATACACTTCCTGAGGAAACCAGCCTTTTATGACACTCGCTTGCTTTTGTTTACAGAAAACCTGATTTATGACAAAGGTGGCATTGCAGAGCAGTGCAGAAAAGATGGTCTCTTCAGTGAAGGTGCTATAATATAGACTGTACTTTTGAAAAAAAAAAATGTGATCTTTTATCTCACTCCACCACAAAAGTCAATTTGGGATGGATTAAAGACCTAAATGTGAAATGCTAAACTGTAAGGCCTCTAGAATATAGTATAGAAAAATGTCCTTTGTACTTCAGAATAGGGAAGTATTTCTTGAAAATAGACACACAACAGCCAGATGTGATGCAGCCGGCCTATAATACCAGCACTTGGGAGGTGAGACAGGAGGATTAAAGAGTTCTTGCGAGTTTGATGCCAGCCTGGCTTTAGTAGCAAGACCCTGTCCAGAAAATAAAAATAAAAAAGACAACACATCGTGTCAGCTGGGATATTTAAATCTTTTTACTGGGGTTTGAACCCAGGGCTTTGCACTTGTAAAATAGGTACTCGGATACCACTTGAGCTACACCTCCAGTCTATTTTGCTCTGGTTATTTTTGGAGATTGGGTCTTGCAAATTATTTGCCAAGGCTGACTTCTAACTGCAATGCTCCCAGTCTGAGCCTCCGAAGCAGCTAGGATTACAGGCACAAATCACTGAAGCCCAACTCAGTTGGGAAATTTTTAAAGTGGCTTGTGTTTTTAGATATTACCAATCAACCATAGATATCCTTAGTGGAGATTTTGTAGTTATATAGGAGAACATCCTTTTCCTTAGAAATTACCAAAGTTTAGGAAAAGATTTTAATCAAATGAGATTGGAGAAGGCATTATTGGGTTGAGATTGGAGATTTGTGCCTCCTCCCCACTATAATGTTCCTTGGCCAGGATGTAATTTCTATTATAAAGAAAACCCCACCTGGAGTCACAAATGCAGCAGTCTTCATATGGACTTTGGAGGATCAGTGCTGCTGGATGAAGTGAAGCAAAAGATATTAAGAAGAAATGGAATGTATGAGAAAAAAAGTGGTCCATGTGTGAAGAGACTGGGAAAGGTTATAGTGGAGAGGAGGCAGAAATCTCCAGTTCTCACTTCAGGTGAGGCTTGACTAGGGGTCAGTATGACCAAGATTAAGTTTTCTCTTCGTATTTCTTGGATCTGTTTCCCCTATGTTTGCTCCATATCCAGGAAGCCTCCCTCTTCTTTCTCTGATAGTAGTTGCCAGGGTAACAACCTTCCAGGTTTGCAACCAGTGGGAAAAAAAAGGAAATCAATTTTCCTAATCACTCAAGCCTAAATCCAGAAATTGGCCCCAATAGTCAAACTGCAGTTATATACCTTATCCAGAGTACTGTAGAAAACAGAGCCTGAGGCAAAGATTAGGGGACTTTTTTTCTTTCCTTTTTAACTTGGAAGGTACAAACCCATGGTAGCAAGGATAAGAAAAACGGGGTTGTTCTTGACTTCCCTTTCTGAGACTATCCATTTTTGCCCCTAAAAGTATCGCTACTCTAATAAACTTTTTCTCACTTTAGAGATGACTTGCTTTCAGTCTATTGAAAATTTATGCCTTTCCTTGAAAAAAAAAAACAGAAAAAATATTTTCTTTCACTTTCACTAAATAAAGGGTGCATATGTATGTGTGTGTGTGTGTGTGTGTGTGTGTGCGTGCGTGTGCGCGCGCACAAGCGCGCACGAAGGAAGCAAATGTGAAGCAAATTAGAATGGTATGTTTGATTAGATATATCTTAGAATGCTCATTCTAGCAGCAGTGGGGAGGATAGATGAATACAGGTAAGATATAGAATGACCAGTTGGTAATCTATTTAAGCAATTAGGAATTGCTGAGAACCTGATTTAAGGCTCCAACTATGGAAATGGAGGAGACGGAGGCAATCGTAAGTACAATGCGAAGTACTTGGTGACTGATAGGGGGATTAGTAGGTGAGAAGATGAGGTTTCTAATGGAGAATTGGATTGATGGTGGTATTCTAAGTTATGGAATACAGATTTTATTGAAAAGATTGAGATGAACTTTCAACTTGCTGACTCTGGGATGACTATGGGATATCCAAGTGGTGATGTCCAGTGAGACACTGAGTATCCTGTTCTGACACTCAGGAGAGACTTCTAAGAGAAATGCAGATTTAAGAAGTGTTGAAATGTCAATAAGCTCAATTACACAAAATGCTTGCCTAGACAAGAGATTATGCTTACTAATGTGGTTTGGGGGAAAATATTTCTGTGATCAGCAGAGAGGAGTACTTGAGGTAAATAGAATGAACAAACAGGTATTAACAACTGACCAAGCCAATGAATAGGCTCTAAAGCATAACATAACAACCTCCTGGGGCAGCAGTTGAGGTAAGAACTTTAAACCTCTTAAGAATGGCAAACTGGCTATGTTCAGCGAATTAAGGCAGGTGTGAAATCCAGGATAACAAACTTGGAGGAAAGATGCTCAAAAATGTAACTTAGGTAAAAGGCCACGAGTTACTAAAAAATGATTCTGCGTTTCTTCATGTGTAAAGTGAAGGGTTTAGATTAGGTGAGCTTCTGGACTTCCAGTTCTAAAATCCTGCTTATTCTGAGATGGCATTGAAGAAGAATGGATAGGACTTGGAACTCTATAGTAACCCTTTCTGGGGATTGTTCTGCCCTTCTGACCGACATCCAACCATGTGGTTCCCACGGAAGCTGAGATCTCTGCCTACCATTGATTTAAGGGGGAAAAGGGCCTGACCTAGCTGAGCCTATAAAGAACCCTTCCCCAGAAATTTGAGACTGGTAGATAAGTAAGACCACTTTTCTCTTGTGATGCTGATGGTAACTTGTAATTTGTAATCAACTGTTAAAAAAAAAATGCCAGAAAGAGTGAGAGAAAACTTCCATAATACATCATGAACTAATACCCTCCTCCGAGTTGACTTCTGTTATTTACAAGTCTTAGTGACTATTAATATACTGAATTTAGTCAGGGTCCACATGGGAAGAAGAAAAGTAGATGAGAGATGAAACTATAAAGCAGAACTACATATAACAGGGGACTCTAAATTTTTTTTTTTTTTTTTTGGTGGTACTGGAGTTTAAACTTAGGGCCTCACACATGCTGAACTGCTGCTCTATCACTTGAGCCACTCTGGGCTTCAGATTACAGTTGAAGTAGTGGTTGTGGGGCGAGAGCTGAGGGAAAATCCATTAATACTTACAAAATTGTTAAAACTTTAATAAGCTGTTATATGATTAAAAAATAAACTCAAAAAATCACTGTGGTCCTGCTCTTGATGCTCAGCTTTCACAAGATAGCAAGTAATGAACTAATTAATGCTCATTCATTATTGCTTAACTAGGGCACTGTACCCCTCTTGTCTTCCTCCATGTGTTAACATGCTAACAGAAATGTCCTGTAAAATGCTGTGTGGACAATTATCCACTGTAAACTGTCCTTAATTATCAGTTCTCCATTCCAATTAAAGGGTTTGCAGCCAAGATTATATCCACTAAAGAATGTGGATCAGTCTCTTTAAAGGGACTCTCATTCATAACATGATCCTACCCTCAGAACTCAGGGAGTAGAGCAATGGAGGTGTCTCCTCCAGCTGAGCTTTGGTGAGCTTGACTACTATTTAAGATACTCCCTTGTGGCTTCTGCAGTGGTGAGTCCTGTTCTTTTTGGGAGGGGGGGGAAGCTCAGCTAGTACTTCTAGGCGATCTTGTTAAGATGTTTATTTTTGATACAGGGTCTCACTACATGACTCAGGGTGGCCTAGATTCAACTTGCAATCCTCCTGCCTCAGCCTCCTGAATGCTGGAATTCCAGGCATGCACTACCATGCTCAGCTGACACTTGATTGCCTACAGAGCTACTGGCCTAGGAGATGCTTCAACTCCTACAGTCCTGTATTTTGCAAATGGTTAAATTAACTGGTCCAATCTATATGAAAATCAACTTGCTAATATCCATAATACAAAGGTACATACCCACTAGCACAGAAATTCCAGTTCTGGAATTTATCATATATATTTACATGTGTTAAAATGTGTAGGACTACTCACTGCAATACTGTATACATAAGACTAGAAATAACCCGTCTATACATAGCAAACTAAATTACATTCATATCATGGAATATGATGCAGCTATGAAAAAGAATGATTAGGCACTTTATATAGTGAAGTGAAATGACCTCCATGATGTATTAATAAAAGCACTGTGTAGATTTTTTGTGCTGAAGGCTGCCATTTCTGCTGAAAAAGTAAATTTGTATATTTGCATTATTTTGGATAGTAGAAAAATCAGAAAAAAAACTGTAAATTTTTCATAATACTGAATTTATTTAATTGAAAGACCAGATTTTATTCTTGAGTATTTTGTATAGAGGTGACAGCAGTTATCAATGTAGTGTTTATTTACAAACACAATGGGCAAAATTAAAAGTTGCCATCATTATGTCAATTTCTCAAATTTGAGTCCTGAAATTTTAAAGCTTACAAATACTGACTTAAATTTGGCTTTTGTTTCATATCAGGCATCTTTTATCAGACATTACTTCGGATGGCATTCCTCCTGTGTATCTTATGGTGTCGACTCAGTGATGAATTGTAACTGAAGGATTTTCCACATTCATTACATTCGTAAGGCTTTTCTCCACTGTGATGCCTCTGGTGTTTTTTAAAGGATGAATCATGCCTATAGGCTTTTCCACAGCGATTGCATTCATATGCTTTCACTCCTGTATGAACAGTTTTATGGTTGCTAAGGTGGATCCTTTGCCTAAAGGCTTTCCCACATTCCTTACATTTGTAGGGTCTCTCCCCAGTATGGATTCTCTGGTGATGAGTTAGATATGCTCTATGACTAAAGGTTTTACAGCATGCAGTGCATGCATAGGGCTTCTCCCCAGTATGAATTCTTACATGTTCACTAAGGTGTCTTATCTGTCGAAAGGTTTTCCCACATTCACTGCAAGTAAAGGGCTTCTCTCCAGAATGAGTCCTCAAATGTTGGATCAGGCTAATGTTCTGGCTGAAGGCTTTCTGACATTTGTCACAAGCATAAGGTTTCTCCCCAGTGTGAGTTCTATGATGCTGATTAAGTGATGAGCGGTGTCTGAAGGCTTTTCCACATTCCTCACATTCAAAGGGTTTCTCTCCAGTATGGATTCTCTGGTGTGTATTAAGAGATGCGCTTTGACTAAAGGCCCTTCCACACTCCTTACATCTGAAAGGTTTCTCACCAGTATGAATTCGCATGTGTTCAGTAAGGTGAATGGGTTGTTTGAACATTTTTTCACATATGTTACATTCATAGATTTTTGTTCGTAGGCAACTTATTGGATGATTTATCAAACCTAATTTGTACTTGTTCTTCTTTCTAGGTTGGTCACATTTATGATGCTTCTGTTCTAAAATAACATTTGAACTCACAATATTTTCCTGAAATTTGTTAGCTTCTTTACCTCTCTTTTTGTGGGTCAAAATGGCTTGTCTTACATCTCTCTTACAGGTTTCCTGGAGCCTTTCTAACGTATCATCATAGCTGGAGACTTTTCTCATTGTGGAATAAATTATATCATTCCTTATGAACCTTTCCATCATAATGCCATGATATAACTGTTCTTGGGAAAGGTCATTCTTTGCTGTTGACTTACTGGTTTCCGTTTTGCTCTTCAACTCTGAAAGAAATTAAAAGATACACAGAGCTCAAACTCATTGTGCCTTGAAAAACATCAACTGCTGTAGTATACAAATTCATACAATAGGGAAAGTACATGAGAATTTGAATGTATTTAAATATGTATACAACTTGGAGAGGTAATGTGAAATAAAATTAAGAAACAGTGAAAAGGATGGATACTTGGATGGATGGATAGAGTAAAATTCGTTTTAGTCCTGTTATTTAGTCCTGCATATTTCAGTGCTATGTCTGTTTTTTAATTGATAACTACTTTTGGAAAACAATCTCAGAAATACAAAAAAGAATCCCCTTCCCCACTTCAGCAACATCAGGAGAGATGCTAGTTCAAAAAATAGGGTTTGACCTAAGAACACTCACAAGAACATTAAGTTATCCTTTATTTTATTTATTTACTGGGGTTTGAACTCAAGGCCTCACACTTCACAGCCAGGTGCTCTACCACTTGAGCACTCAACCGGACCAAGCTATCCTTTATTAAAACTTGTGTTAGTGTATATCTGTATTTAGTTCTGCTTCTTGTAATGATTAATATCCGTGCAAATGTTATCTATGCAAAGAAAACTTGTAAGAAACCCAGATTGCTACACTGCTACTGCTACTAGGTTCCAGGGGAAAAATACCCTTTCTTCTTTTTTTTTGGTGGGGTACTGGGACTTGAACATAGGATGCTAAATTTGCTAAATAAGCACTCTACCACTTGAGTCATACCTCTAGCTGAAAATATCCTTTTAACCATTAACATTCTGACTAGTTTTCTTACTTGATAATTCATTGCATCATTACTTTTATTTTGGTGGTACTAGGGTTTGAACTCGGGCCTCATGCTTGTAAGGCAGGTGTTGTACCACTTGAGCCACTCTACCAGCTCTTTTTTTTGGGGTTGGGTATTTTCAAGATAGGGTCTTGTGAACTATTTGTCCAGGGTTGGCTTCAAACTACGATCCTCCTGATCTCTGTCTCCTGAGTAGCTAGGATTACAGGTATGAGTCACCGTCACCTGGCTAATATTTTAAGTGACAGTTCATATTCATTTTTTGCTTGTTTTTTGAGGCAGGGTCTCACTATATAGCACAGGCTGGCCTTGAACTCATGATTCTCTCATCTCAGTCTCCTGAGCACTGGGATTCCAAGCTTGTGTCACCACACCCAGCTTTATTTATATATTTTTTTGAGACAGTCTGAAAAAAAAGAAAAAAGCAGAAAGCTGGCTTAGAATTTGCAATCCCTCTGCCTCAGTCTACCGACTGCTAGGATTACAGACCTGCGCCACCATGCCTAGCCTTATAAAATTTTTTTGATCAACCCAAAAAGACCATTAGTCTTTCAAATTCCAAATTGTAATGAGTAGTAGCGGTAAGAAAGCCTTTGCTCTGCAAGCCCCTGAATCTTTCTGGTCATAAATGGGGGAGAAGGAAGAAAAGACAACAGGAAACAAGAAAATAAGCCATCTGTATACCCTCCCCAATTAAGTACCCAGGGATGAAGTAGGCCTAATCTAGGGAAGCAGGAGAAAAGACGATTTAACTCTGAATGAAAATGGGAATTTTTGGTATTTCCCTAAATCCAATAAATACTAAAATCAAGAGTTTTTTTAATTATTAAATATGGAATGCTTCACAAATTTGTGTATCATTCTTATGAAGGGGCCATGCTAATCTCTGTATGATTGCAATTTTACTGTATGTGCTGCCAAAGCAAGCACCAGAGTGTTTTTCTTATTTAAAGAGCCTGAACCATCTAAGTACTGGGACTTCAACTCAGGGCCTACACCTTGAGCCACTCACTCCACCAACCCTTTTTTATGTTATTTTTGAGATAGGGTCTCAAGAACTACTTGCCCTGGCTGGCTTTGAACCTCAATCCCCCTGATCTCTGTCTCCTGAGTAGCTAGGATTACAGGAGTGAGCCACAGGCGCCCAGCAGCCTCAAGGTAACTTTTATTATTACTTTCTTTTTGCCTGTTTTGTGGTGCGGGAGATCAAACTCAGGGCCTTGCACATACCAGCCAAATCCTCTGCCACTGCACTAACCCCTCAGCATCTGTTATTTTCACCATTATAAACTGAAGAAAAAAACCCAGAAAAACATATGAAGTTATTACAGCAGTGAAACTAACTCGCTACTGTTTAAGATGAATATTCAAAATCAGTTGTTATTGTATACCAGTAACAAGCAGAAAACATACTTTAAAAATATACCACCTAATAACAAAATGTAGAATTTTCAGGATGAATCTAACAAATGGTGTACAATATATACAAGAACTTTATGAAGAAAATCCTGAAACTTTATTAGCAAAAATTAAGCATTAATAAATGGCAAAATATATCATGATCCTGAAAGTAGAGTTCATATTATAACAAGGTTAACTCTCCTTAAACTGGTCTATTTTTTTTTTTTTTTTTTTTTGGTGGGACTGGGGTTTGAACCCGGGGCTTTGCACTTGCAAAGTAGGCTGTATCACTTGAGCCTCACCTCCAGTCCATTTTGTTCTCGTTATTTTGGAGATGAAGTCTCCTGAACTATTTGTCAGAGCAGGGATGGAATCATGATCCACCTATCTCAGCCTCTCAAGTAGCTACTATTACAGAAGTAAACCACTGGCCCTGGCCTGACCTATACATTTTATTCTGTTCCAATCAATGTGCCAGCAGAATGTGTGATCGTAAAATTTAATGCCCTAACTATACAATTCATATGGAAAAGCAAAGGGCTAGGACAGCCATGACAATTTTAAGGATCACAGTGAATGAACCACATCTATGGGTATTAAGTCTCATTCTGAAATATAATAATAAAGACAGCCAGACGTTAGAGGAGGGACAGAAACGTAACAGAATGAAATGGAACAGAGACAGTCTCCAAACAAACCCAAGAATATAAGGAAACCTGATATGACACAGTAATATTAACTATTCGGTAAATGGTTCTAGGACTGATTATGTGAAAAAAGTAACTATATTCAAAATGAAAGTTGAACTGTATTTAAAGTAAACTTCAGATGAATTTAACTTAAGTATGAAAAGCAAAACTTTAAAAATATAGAAATATGTTCAGGCATGGTGGAACATGCCTGTAATCCTATCTACTCAGGTCACAGAGATCTGGAGGACAGAGGTTCAAGGTCAGCCACAGCAAAAAGTTAGTGAGACCCTTATCATAATGAATAAGTTAGGCATGGTAGTGCTCACCTGTAACCCAAGCTGTGCAGGAGGCATATGTAGGTGCGTCAAGGTCCAAGGCTGGGCCCCCAGCAATAAGAAAAAAAAAAAATTGCATCTATAGCCTAACAATATTACTTCTACCAACTGTCTTAGAGAAACACTTGAATATGTACATGAGCAGCTATGTAAATGAATGGAGGTTTTTTGCAACATCTTTGCAACCCATAAATTTGGAACAATGTTTCCACAGTGTGGAACAATTTTTCCACAGAAAAACTAAAAGTAAAGTGTGGTTTATTAATTCAATGGAAATGAATGAACAAAAACAACAAGAAGAAACATCAACAATGCTGGATGAGCAAGTCAGGGCTGGGATGGAGCTCAGTGGTATGGCGCTTGCCTACTGTGCATGATGCCTTGAGTTCAATTCCTACAATGCAAAATTAGTTAATTAAAAATTGAGGTCTGAATTTATAAAAAGAGAAAGTGGAAGTCATCTATACGCCATTTATTGAAATGAGAACATGCAAAACAATGCTGCTGTTTAAGGATGTATGTATATAAAGAAGTATGAACACAAATGAGAATGGTAATATTTAAACTCAGAAGAGTTTAAATAATAATACCTTATTTCAAATAAATACCTAATTTCATAAAGGTAGAAGGGGAACAGTGGGCATCAATTGCTTTATTTCTTAAATCTATGTGGGTACTACACAGAAATTTGTTATAATGTCCTCTATACCTTCCATTTGAATGTCTAATAAATTTTTTCATAATAAAAGCAAAGTATGCTAAAGAACCGGGCGCCAGCAGCTCACATCTGTAATCCTAGCTACTTGGGAGGCGGAGATAAGGAGGATCATAGTTCAAGACCCTGGCTCAAAAATACTCAACACAAAAAAGGCAGACTGGCTCAAGTGGTAGAGTGCTTGCCTAACAAACGTGAGGCCCTGAGTTCAAACCCAGTACTGTCCCCCCACACACAAAAAAAGACCACTAAATTTGGTGAGAAGGAATCTTGTGTTAATTTCTCTTGCAGGAATTTTTATGAAGTAGCTATTACAAAAAATTAAGATACAATGAGTTAAAAAGAGAATGAAGATGGGAACTGGAATTGTAAAATAAAAGGTGGGAAAAGTAGAAACAGAGTGCAAGAGAGAAAATTAAAGATCTGTGGTATATAGTGACTGCTGAGAGAAAGAAGTTTTAGATTAGCAGCCCTTAGTATACTGGAGGAAGAGAGGAAATCAAGTTTAACCTTAATGAGGACAAGACTCCTCCTTCCAACTCCACAGACTTTTGCAAAGGCTCATGAAAGAAAGGGGTAACGGAAGCAGGGCCTGTCCAGGGGCCTGAGCTTCCGCACATCCTGGTAACACCCCGAGAGCCTGAGCACTCAGGCCTACATACTAAAGGGGCCATCTGCCTTGGTCTCACCTAAAATGGGATCTCCTGGGCCTTCATTATCTGTCATCCATGGCTCTTCTCCTTTCTCCAACAGGGAAATCACACTAGGCTTGGAAAGATGATATCCTGCTTACAAAGTAGAAAAAAAAAAAAAAGAATATTTAAGTTCATTTTTAAGAACTGTCCCCAGAGTTTAGCTTCAGCTTCTGCTATTCAGGGGGTCTGAAAGTAGAAAGGGGTAAGTCTTCCTATTCTAGCTCTATGAAGTAAAGCTATTCCCCAAGGAAGGAGAATTAGACATGTCCTGGTTTGGTTCTCAAAGGAGTAAGATTTCTCTATTACAGAACCCAATGCCAACCTTCAAGGAATCCACATCATAGTTTAAAAATAGTGACATTCCTGTAATGGCTTCTGGATGTGTGGATGGGCCCATTCTTACCCACTGACACCAGGTTCCTATAGTTCTCCAGCATCACCTCCCGGTACAGATCCTGGAATGTAGGGGCCAGCTGCTCCCACTCTTCCTGGGTGAAGTCCACAGATATGTCCTTGAAGGTCAATAGTTCCTAGAATATCAAGCACATTTCTTTTCAGTCAGAGTTCATCCCTATCAAAGTCTAAAGAGTTCTGACCATATTCTAAGTTCTGAGCGATCATAGGAGCTTCCACTGTATCTGTCTTTTCTGGAGACTACTATAAAAAATTAAATACTGGGCTGGCGGAGTGGCTCAAGTGGTAGAGTACCTGCCTAGCAAGTGTGACACCCTGAGTTCAAACCCCAGTACTGCCAAAAGAAATTTAAATATCTAGGACAAATGGGCATACATGCCTTCAGAAAAATTAAGCTGGGTAAGGGAACAGAGAAAGCCACAATGAAGGTAGGGCTGATCTTTTGTAGGGGGTGTTTATGGAAATCAGTATGCCCTGAAAGCATGACATTTGGCTTCGGTGAGGGACAGCCATATGGCAATTTGAGAGAAGAGCATTCCAGGCAGGTGAGAACATCCTGGCAGGTTCTTACATCTTGTGAGAACAAGAAGGTGAACAGCATGGAGGCAGTTTAGGGAAGGGGAGTGGAAGGAGGTAAGAGAGGGATGAGAGACGAGAGAGGAGTGGCAAAGGGGCCAGTTTGGTCTTCTTATTGTCACAAATACTCATACATTCTTATAAATGCCTTTTTTTTTTTGCTAGACTGATATTTGAACTGGGCCTTGCCCTTGGTAGGCAAGTGTTCTACACTTGAGCCACACCTGCATTCTCAATGAGCTTGAATTCTGGGGCTCAGCTGGATTTAATTCAAGATGAACAAACCTGGAACTGATACTAGTCTAACCCCTTCCTAGTCAATACTGAAAAGATCAGCCCCTCAGTGGTAGTGGGGAGCATGAACAGGTGGGTTATGCTAGGAGAAGCAAATTCAATCAAATTAAAGTAGCATCACAGCCAGAGTTCAGCCACTGCTTTAGGAGGAATATGAACAATCAGCCCTTATCTTAACCACCAGACAGATGAAAAGGCTTAAAACCTCTTGGAAATAGAGCAAAACAAAGAAAACAAGCTATTACCTATCTACGCACACCCCTCATACACCACTGTTCTTTTATATATAATATCTGAATTACAGTAAAAATTGTTAGATGTAAAAGAAGAACACATGATGTATAATCAAGAAAATAAAGGGGGAGAGTGAATAAAGAAGAAAGAAAAATGGGGTGAATTTAACTATATTGTAAACACTTTTATAAATGTCACAATGTACCCCCCATACAATAATACAATAAAAATTAAATTAAAAAATATACAAACAGATGCAGAGGTGACCAAGTCATTAGAACTAGCAGACAAAAAAGTTAAAGTAACTATTAAAATATGCTAAAGAATTTACAATAAAATATGACAGAATGGGTGAAGAAATGGAGATCACTGAGGAAAAATACAGAAATGCTAAAAAAAAAAGTGAAAATTCTACTGGTAAAAAATGTAACATCTGAAGAATTCATCAAATGTGCTTAAAAAAGTAGATTAGACTCTGATGAAGATGAGATTGGTGAAGTTTAAAATGAGTTAATAGACATTATTCAAACTAGAGCACCAAGAGAAAAAAGAAAAAACAATTGTGGGTTAATATCCAGTGGTGCGACATATATGTAACAGAAGCTATAAGAATGTGATGCCGCACTACAAGAACTACAAGAATCAATAAAATTCTTTAGATGGAACTAGAGGATTTTTTTTTTTTTTTGGTGGTGCTGAGGGTCAAACTCAGGCCTCAAGAATCCCAATCAAAAGTACTACCAGTGTTACACCCCTAACAGAACAAGAGGATTTTTTTTTTTTATTCACATGTGCATATAATGCTTGGGTCATTTCTCCCCCCTCCCCCCATCCCTTCCCTCAACACCCACCCCGCCCCTCCCTCTCCTCCCCACCCCCTTGATACCCGGCAGGAATTATTTTGCCCTTATCTCTAATATTGTTGAAGAGAGTATAAGCAATAATAGGAAGGAACAAGGGTTTTTGCTAGTTAAGATAAGGATAGCTACACAGGGAGTTGACATGCATTGATTTCCTGTACATGTGTGTTACCTTCTAGGTTAATTCTTTTTGATCTAACCTTTTCTCTAGTTCCTGGTCCCCCTCTCCTATTGGCCTCAGTTGCTTTTAAGGTATCTGCTTTAGTTTCTCTGCATTAAGGGCAACAAATGCTAACTGACTTTTTAGGTGTCTTACCTATTCTCATATCTCCCTTGTGTGCTCTCGCTTTAATCTTGTGATCAAAGTCCAATCACCTTGTTGTGTTTGCCTTTGATCTAATGTCCGCATATGAGGGAGAACATATGATTTTTGGTCTTTTGGGCCAGGCTAACCTCACTCAGAATAATGTTCTCCAATTCCATCCATTTACCAGCGAATGATAACATTTCGTTCTTCTTCATGGCTGCATAAAATTCCATTGTGTATAGATACCACATTTTCTTAATCCATTCGTCAGTGGTGGGGCATCTTGGCTGTTCCCATAACTTGGCTATTGTGAATAGTGCTGCAGTAAACATGGGTGTGCAGTTGCCTCTGGAGTAACCTGTGTCACATTCTTTTGGGTATATCCCCAAGAGTGGTATTGCTGGATCAAATGGTAGATCGATGTCCAGCTTTTTAAGTAGCCTTCAAATTTTTTTCCAGAGTGGTTATACGAGTTTACATTCCCACCAACAGTGTAAGAGGGTTCCTTTTTCCCCCACATCCTCACCAACACCTGTTGTTGGTGGTGTTGCTAATGATGGCTATTATAACAGGGGTGAGGTGGAATCTTAGTGTGGTTTTAATTTACATTTCCTTTATTGCTAGAGATGATGAGCATTTTTTCATGTGTTTTCTGGCCATTTGAATTTCTTCTTTTGAGAAAGTTCTGTTTAGTTCACTTGCCCATTTCTTCATTGGCTCATTAGTTTTGGGAGGATTTAGTTTTTTAAGTTCCCTATATATTCTGGTTATCAGTCCTTTGTCTGATGTGTAGCTGGCAAATATTTTCTCCCACTCTGTGGGTGTTCTCTTCAGTTTAGAGACCATTTCTTTTGTTGAGCAGAAGCTTTTTAGTTTTATGAAGTCCCATTTATCTATGCTATCTCTTAGTTGCTGTGCTGCTGGGGTTTCATTGAGAAAGTTCTTACCTATACCTACTACTTCCAGAGTATTTCCTACTCTTTCCTGTATCAACTTTAGAGTTTGGGGTCTGATATTAATAGCCTCAATCCATTTTGAGTTAATATTGGTATAGGGTGATATACATGGATCTAGTTTCAGTTTTTTGCAGACTGCTAACCAGTTTTCCCAGCAGTTTTTGTTGAAGAGGCTGTCTTTTCTCCATCGTATATTTTTAGCTCCTTTGTCAAAGATAAGTTGGTTATAGTTGTGTAGCTTCATATCTGGGTCCTCTATTCTGTTCCACTGGGCTTCATGTCTGTTTTTGTGCCAGTACCATGCTGTTTTTATTGTTATTGCTTTGTAGTATAGTTTGAAGTCGGGTATCGTGATACCTCCAGCATGAACAAGAGGATTTTTAAAATGAAGAGGACCTGAATTGGTAAACAGTGACGAACATGAAAGACCCATTTTTTTCCTTTTCTTAATTTAAGACAATTTACTGTTAAAAGCAAAAAACTAAGAACAATGTATTGTGGAGTTTAGAACATGTAAAATAAAATGTGTAACAACAGCACAAAGAGCAAGAAGGAGTATATGGATACATGTAAAGCTTTCACATAATATGTGAAGGAACATAACAAAAAATCAAAGCAACTGTAATAAATTAAAAATGCATACTGTGGGGCTGGTAGAGTGGCTCTAGCAAGTATGAGGCCCTGAGTTCAAACCCCAGTGCTGCCAAAAAAAAAAAAAAAAAAAATGCATACTGCAATAGAGCAACCACTATAGACAAGTCAAAAAGTGTAGCTGCTGCTGGTTTTTTTTTTTTTTTTTTTGAAATGTGGTTCTTCCTTTGTTGTCCAGGCTGGCCTTAAACTTGTGACCCCTGCCTCAAATTCCAGAGAACCTGGGATCACAGGTATGTGCCAGCACATTTTGGTTTTTTTTTTTTTTTTTTTTTGCAGTACTGGGGTTTGATCTCAGGGCCTAACACTACTTGTTAGGCACGCACTCTACCACTTGAGCTACTCAAAAGCCCTTTTTTGTGTTGGGTATATTTAAGATAGGTTCTTGTGCACTATTTGCACAGGCTGGCCTCAAACTGCAATCCTCCCAATCTCTACCTCCTGAGTAGCTAAGATGACAGGTATGAGCCACTGGCACCCAGTCCACATCTGGCTTTTTGTAGTTATTAGAAGATATAAAATACAATACTCAAAAATGATTTAA
Source organism: Castor canadensis (assembly GCF_047511655.1). Lineage (NCBI taxonomy): Eukaryota > Metazoa > Chordata > Mammalia > Rodentia > Castoridae > Castor > Castor canadensis. Next base: position 132,463,878 of record NC_133392.1, read on the forward strand.
TCTAAAGAAAGCAGGAGAGACGATCAAAGAAATAAAGAATAAACAGGATAAATAACAAAGAACAATATACACTTAGACCTAACTAAATCAATCTTAACTATAAATGAATTAAACAAGCAAGAGTTAGCTATGTTTTAAAAAGCTGCACTTAGCTGGGTGCTGGTGGCTCACACCTATAATCCTAGCTACTTGGGAGGCTGGGATTGTTATTTGATGACAGTCTAGGCAAATAGTTCACAAGACCCCATCTCCAAAATAACCAGAGCAAAATGGGCTGGAGGTGTGGCTCAAGTGGTAGAACACCTGCTTCGCAAGCATGAAGGCCTGAGTTCACACCCCAGTCTCACTCACACACACAAACACACACACACACACACACACACACACACACACACACACACACAAAGGCTACACTTTCAATATAAAGACACAGATAGGTTTAAAGTAGAAAGATGGAAAAAAATGATACTATGCAAACAGTAATGAAAAGAACACTGGAACTGCTAAATTTAATCAGAAAAGGTAGACCACAGGAAAAGGCATATTACTAAGACAGAAAGAGTGAACTTTGGGAATGAAAAGGGTACATTCAGGATAGTATGGCTACAGGTCAGAGGGACAGTTCATGATAAGAGGGTCAATTCAAGGCAACAATCCTAAGGCTTTATGTAGTTGATGAAGAACTTCAATAAAGCAAAACTAAAATATATAGACAAAATTACAATAATAACAGATTTTTACATCCACTCTCAGTAAATGATACAACCAGTAGACAAAAATTCATCAAGACTATGGAAGATTTATGGTTGGGCACCATGGCTTATATTTGTAATACTGGCTACTAGAGAGGAGAGATCAGGAGGATTGTGGCTTGAGGCCAATCCTGGGCAATAAAAGAAAGACCCTATTTCAAAAATACCTGACTGGTTGAGTGGCTCAAGAGATAGACAATTCCAATCCTAAAAGTGAAGTTCTTTTCACTTAAAACTCTTCTGTCCCTAATAACATCTCCTCTTTAAGTCTTTCTTTCATGCTTATTCTAGAATGAATTTCCTTGTATTTCTCCCATGTTTCTATCAGGCAGTGAAGACTCCGCTTCTGACACACTGTCCTAACTGCGCTCAGCCTGCTCCTACTCTCTGCTCACCTGTACAAGGTGTGTGCTGTGTGGACTGGTCATTTCTTCTCTATTCACTTCTCTTTTGGCTTCTCTTCTGCACAAAGAGCTACCTATTAAATTTCAGTGCTGTGCATATATCACTAAAAACGTCAGAACATAATTCTCACTTATACTTTGATCTTGAATATTTTACTGACATTTAACTCAAATCCCAAGTGGTATCTGTTGGTTTTTAGGGGTCGGAATGCTATCCACCACTTTGCTTTCTCTACAAAAATTAGTACAGTATTAGCTCTAGATGCTGGCAAGAAACAAGAGTCACACAGATAAGGCCACTGTGAGCTGGGAAACTGCACCACAAAACCCAATTTTCCCATAAATACAGACATGGCTAGCTGTATTACTTGGTTCAATAACTTCTCCCTTCAGCCAGTCTGAGTTTTTTATGAATATCTGGGACTGACTGTTAGAAATTTATCTTTGAGAACCCCTCTCACCTGTGACTCTGAGTCTACTGTGGTATGCTTTCTGATAGGTTGTTGCTGTAAAGTAAAGTTGTTATTTTACATTGACACCTGACACTCTGGAGAGCAAGTCTCTGAACTGTTCTGGGCCTCAGTTTCCTCACTAGAAGAATGAGGGATCTGGTCTAGGTTAAACTACGTTTTTCCACTATGAGATGGCTGAAGTGACATTAATGCCACATCTTCTTTACCATTATTTATTTATTTATTTATTTTAGTAATGCTGGGGAATTGAACCCAGGGCTTTGCACATGCTGGGCAGACATTCTCCCATTGAGCTACTTCCTCAGCCCCAAATATTATTATTATTATTTCTTACTTTGGCTGTACTGGGCTTGAACTCAGGACTTTATGCTTGTAAAGTGGCACTCTACTGCTTGAGCCTTATAATCATTTCCAACCTGAGTGGCCTGGGCCAGAACCCATTGCTTTTCTAATGAGAGAAATTTGTATAGGGGACCTCAGTTTACTTTTTTTTTTACTTTTATAGAAAAGGTCTATTGTAATTTAAGGAGCCCTGTGAAAGCCACTTCTCTTGGTCACCCAAGGCTTACTGAGGCCAGGCCTCAGTACAAAGCTTCCAACATCTACCAGCCAAAGACTGGAAAATGCAGGTCCCATCTAGAAAGAACAAAACGTTAGGATCCCGTCTTTTAGCTAACAGCAGGCAGCCTCTTTAATAAAGGCTAACTTTTTAATGAAGAAATCATTTGTAAAGTTAGAGAAGGGCATTCAGAGGGCATTTCAGGCCAATAACAGTGCCATACGGGACAACTAGGGTTAATATTTGGAGGGAAAAATTTATGCTGAGGCCAAAGGTATAGAAAATTCTAAATGAGAACTTTAGAGACCACAGTAATGTCTATTTAGTTATTTCTGGAACTATAACCTTGAGCTAACAATTGGCTTACAAGGGTCTGATGCCCAAAAAAAAAAAAAAAAAAAAAAAACCCCAATTTTCTGTACAGGAACAACTTGAATGAAGCTCCCAAGGATGAATGTTAGTCTCAACCCACCCCCACCTCCAGAAAAAGACAGAAACTCCAATCGACCTGAGATTCTGTTGCCAGTAGTCCAGAGGTCACTTCATCCGCTATACTTTCTCCTTGGATATCCTCAGCATCCTGAGACAGCAGAGCTGGGGAAGGAAAAGAACCATGAAGTTTGCATCTTCCCCAACCACCAAATAGAAAAACTGCCCGCAGCCCCTCTGACTGGTACTTTTCCTGCAGTCCTCTCACAGAGAGGGACATTCAGAGAGACTCGAGCAGCCTCAAGCCTCTTAAATGAGGAGGACTTGCAGTATGCCCCTCTGGACATTAATATTCCCTAATGGTCAACGCTGGCCCAAAAGAACAGATCTATCAGGCTGTGCCTTTGCTCAAAATTCCTCAAAGGTTCCCACTGCCAAGAAAGAAAAATCCAAATACTTTCCAAGGACTTTAAGTCATTCTACAGATCACCCCAAGCTTATTTTCTCACCAAGCTCCAAACTGCCCTCCTGTATACATGGGATACTACCCATACCACATTCTTAACCCTTACTTAAGGCTAAATTGTCCCCGCTCTCGTAAACACTCACTTTTCTATTTTTTTCTCCAAATCCTGTATAGAAACTGAAGACACTATTCCAGGCCTGTGAAAATGTCTTGGATATAGTCAATCAGAAAACAGTTTCCTGCCCTTGTATTCCAAAACAATTTTTCTTAGGCTACCTTTTATTATTTTGATCTGGGTGTGTGTCTACCTTATCAATTAATAATCAGCATTAGAAATAATTAATCATTTTAAGAATCTGTGAAGATGCTTAGCCAAAGTCCCTGCCTGACACAGCTAGAACACAATAAGAACACTGGCTGAATACAAAGTATTATGGGTATGAATGAAGACACCACGAGACACACAAATAACTGTCCATTTGTCTACTCCTGACCAGACCACTAAATAAAGTGATCTGGGGCATGTCTTCCATGAAACCCACAGAGTTCAAGGTAAAATGAGACCAATCGAAGCATGTCATTTCTGCCTCTCAGAGGAAGATGCAAACAAACAAAAAATGATGCTGATGACAAAACATTGGTTTGGAGCTAAAATGACTAGAACCTGTGCATAAAACCCTCAGAGTAAAGGGGGCAGAAATTTTTGATCCCCTGCCTCCGAATCACATTCTCACACTCAGGTGGAGACACCCTATTCTGTCTTTCTGTTCCTTGCTGTATCTGGTGAGAAAGGAGCAGCATAAAGTGCTTGTAACAAGGAGCCAGAGCTGGAAACCCAGTATTTTCTTCCACAGCTACCCTTTTCCCCAAACCACAGGCCTGAACCCCACAAAGGCCTTCTTTCTCCTAAGTTCTTCCCCAAGAGACCATGCCAATGAAGTGCATCTTTTCCCACAAATAAGACCTCCTTCTTCCCCTAAGTCTGTTCTCACCTTCTCCTTCAAACATTTTAGTCACATCCTCCCACAGGGACACCTCCTTGTTGGCCTTCCTTGGATGATGTAGCTTCACCCAGGTGCTGGCCTCGGTGGGCAGGGTGATCAGGAGCTGCTGTGGCATAATGAGGATGTCTGCCTGACTGGAGGTGTCCACTTCTGGTGAGGAAATTGCTGGAACCTCTGATGACAGTCTTCACAGTTGTGTGGTCCTCCCCAGATCACAACTTCCTGCCCCTCAGGACTTGGGCATGTCCCAGCAGCACCAGGACCTGGAGCCTCCTAGAAACTGGTGTAACTTTACCAACTCTGGAAAACAGATGTTTACTTGGGAGGTAGCCAGGTGACTTGCTCTGAGTACATGCCTCTTCTCTCTCTGAAGGTGCAAAAGGCAAGAAAGAAAGGATCCAGAAGCACCTGTTATACAGTCAGAACTCCAGAAATGTTTAAAACTGCAAATGGTCTAAAAGATTGGGCTTCAACACAAGATTAAGTATAATAAGTATTTTTGGATGTAGAGCTGTCTCCCAATTCCATACTTGCCCACACATATACAAACACCCCCAAAGATGTACAAACATGCACCAGAACCTGCCTTGACTTCCCACTGTGTAAGCTGTGTGCACCTTCTGCTGGGATAGACTTGGGGGCTTTGAAACAAAACAGCCTGGTCAGAACCCTGATCCTTGCTCACAAAAGCTCTGAGGCACTTGAACTCTGAGCTACAATGTCCTCATCAATAAAATGGGCACAGTAATTGTACTTCACAGGGCTGCAATGTTGATTAAGTTTTAATGCTAGGCCCACAGCAAACTTAATTTGTTATAAACCTAGCTTTTAAAGTTATTCCCAACGAATTAGAAATCTGAATTTAAGGTTCATCTCGAGTACCTCAACTGATAAAATAATCACATCACTGCGTTTTGGCATGAGCTAGCAGTCAAAGACACATCACCATCCCCGCAGATGCCCAGCAGTTGGTAAAACATAGCCTAGTTTCAGAACTGTTAAAACTGGGGGAGGGGTATGTGCCTTCAAAGGGAGGAAATACCGTACTTCAAGTACAATTGAGTACTACCGCACAATTGTTTGCAGCGAGCAAATTTGGAAACAATCCAAAACCATCATCTCACCCAACCCCTGGCATGTGAGCAGGGAATGTGGGACCCGGGACAGGGGGAGCTGGAACCCCAACGACAGTTCTAGCTCGGTGGAAAGGGAGATGGCCTGACTTTTTGAAGTTTGTGGTGGAAGGGCAAGGAATGTGAGTGCGTGCATCCTAGAGATGGGAGATTATAGAAAATATTCTAGTCCTTAATATATAGTCTCGTGACCAATGCGCAGAAACTTTCGCCTCTTCCTGGTGTATCAGTTAATGACTGGGAAGCTTCACTTCAAAGATCCCACCCTCCCCACTTCCTCCCCACCCCCCACCTCCCAGTGCTCCCGGCCAGACCACCCAGGGACAAAAGGACCGCAGCCCCGTTAGGAGCCGCCTACTCACCGGACGGGCCCTGGGGGCTGGGAGGACCGGGGCGGGCGCGAGAGCGCTAGCGTCTCGGCAGAGCAGGGCTGGGTGGTAACAGACCCGGTTCCTGGCCAGCCTTTTAAGGACCGAACGCAGCGTCCACGCCGCACGTAGACTGCTCTGGGGAGCCAGGAGCGGGCAAGGTGGCTCTTTCCCAATTCCCATGCAGGGCCCGCTCGGGCGGGTGGGCTTTCCTAGCCGCACCCCGAAAGCGGAGCTTTGGGGCTCCTCGCAGCCCCGGGTAAGGACGCACCACCGGGCTGCAGCTTCAATGTCGGAGGCGGCGGCGGCTCTGAGAGCGCACCAGTCCCCTAAGGCCGCAGCCGGCGTCTCCCGCGCCTCTGCGCTAGGTCGCGCTCTCCGCAGTCCCCGCTGCCCGGCCCAACCCGGCCCGCCCACCCCACGCGACCAGGGCGGGCGCGGCCCCGCCCTCTCCGGGGAGCTGCGCGCCGGATCCCGGAAGCCGGAAACCGCCAAGCGCCGGGCTCGCCCACGCCCCGCCCCCGTTGGCCGGGACCGCGGGGCGGGGCGGGGCGGGGCGGGGCGGGGCGATTTATCTTGGGGAGGCCCGTCATTCTTTCGCTTGTTTGTTGGTTGGTTCATTCATTGACTTCATTCGTTCGGTTATTCATTCATTAATTTTTACGGGCTCTGAGGACACAGCAACAAATAGCACGCAGTTCCTGCTTCCTTGGAACTTTGTTCTGGTTAAGTTAATTAATAAATAGAAAAATAAATAGATGATGCCCCCAAGAGATAGGAGGGGGCCTCAGAAAACAATATAATTGAAAAAATAAGATTGCTGGAGTGGCTCAAGCGATTAAGTACCTGCCTAGAAAGCGTGAAGCCCTGAATTCAAACCCCAGTACCACCAAAAAACAAAAGGTCTGGAATATATATAGTACTAATGTTCTTAAAGTCAAACATTAGTTTGCTAAGGCTGCCATAAAAACAAAAACAAAAAAAACGCGGAGTGGGTGGCTCAAACAACAGAAGTTTTTGTTTTCTCTTCTTACATTTTGTTTTATGTTCTTACAATTCTGGAGGCTAGACAGTTTGGGTTCTCCTAAGGCCTAGCTCCCTTGGTTTGCAAATGACCACTTTGTGTTCTCACTCGGTCTATCCAGAGTGAGCTGGGGTAGGGGCGGGGCTGGTGTCCATGCGCCCAAATCTCTTCTTAAGAGGCCACCAGGCAAATTGCATTGGAGCATACCTTAATGACTTATTTTAATTTAATTACCTCTTTAAAGACCTAATCTGTGATTGTAGTCATGTTATAGAAGAATGGGATTTCAACACATAAATTTGTGGGGAGAGGGACACAAAATTGAGAACAGAACAAGGCATCTAAAAGACAACAACATATAGAAGGGAATTACCATACTAAAAACTGGAAAGCCAGCACTCACAAAGGCAATCCTAGTTAGAAGCTACTTTTGCTCAGCTAGCTGGGAAAATTATAACTTTCCTTTTACACTTCAAAAAAGAAAAAATGTAACAATCAGTGAGGACTGAAATAGAACCTCCTGACAATAACAGGGACCCCAAAGCGGTCATCTCACTGTGATGCCAAAAAATGCCTGGCAAAAGCAAATATAAATTCTCATAAGAGGAAAGCATTATAATTATAGGCTCCTACACATAAGTTTCATAGACAATGTCAAGTACAGAATTAAAGATAACCAGAGCTGTGAATGTAGTTCTGTGTTGGAGCAATTACTTAGCATGCATGAAGCTCTGGGTTCAATCCCCAGCATCACAAATAAATAAGTAAATAAATAACATACACAAAGAAACCAGTCAGCAGAAACACAAGTACCAGAAATAAACATGCAAAAACTGCTGTGCTGGGAATCAGCTACAAACTATAAAATAATTTGTTTTCTTCATTTAGAGAAATAAACATAAGTTAGAAAATTTTGGCAGGTACCTGGAAACTCTAAAAATTTATAGAGCAACTGGGGGTGGCACGAATGTAATTCTAGTACTCAGGAGGCTGAGGCAAGAGGATTGTAATTTGAGGCCAGCATGAGCTACATAGTGGGTTCAAGGCCATATTGGGTTACATAGACTTTAGCTCAAAAAAAAAATAAAGACTAGAGGTATGGCTCAAGTCATAGAGTGCCTGTCTACTAAGTGCAAAGCCCTGAGTTCAAACCCCAGTACTAAAAAAAAATTATACAGCAAATGTAAAAAGAACTGAATAGAAATTATACGACTGAGGGCTGATAGAGTGGCTCAAGTAGAGCACCTGCTTAGCATTTAGCAAGTGTGAGGCCCTGAGTCAAACCTCAGTACTACCAAAAAAAAAAAAAAAAAAAAGGAAAGAAAGAAAATCTATGACTGAGAAATACAGTAGCAAAATTAAAAACTGACTGCAGGAGTATAACAGAAAATTAGATGTAGATAAGTAGAGAACAGATGAAACGGAAGGTAGATCAGAAGAGATATCTAGAATAAAGCATTAAGAACCAAAAAACAGAACCGGGTGCTGGTGGCTGATGACTGTAATCCTAGCTACTCCGGAGGCAGAGATCAGGAGGATCACAGTTCAAAGCCAGCCCAGGCAAATAGTTCTCAAGACCCAATCTTGAAAAACCCATCAAAAAAAAAAAAAGGGCTGTTGAGTGGCTCAAGGTATAGGCCCTAAGTTCAAACCCCAGTACCATAAAAAAAAAAATAGAACTAAGCTGGGCACAGTGGCTCACATCTGTAATCCTGTGTACTTGGGAGGCAGAGATCAGGAGGATCATGGTTCAGAGCCAGCCTGGCAAAATAGTTTGTGAGAACCTATCTCGAAAATACTCAACACAAAAAGGGCTGGCAGGGTGGTTCAAGTGACAGAGTGCCTGCCTAGTAAGTGCAAAGACCTGAGTTCAAACCTCAGCGCCACCAAAGAAAAAAATAGAACTAAAAAACCCAAGAACGATAGCATATAGTTGAAAAAAGTGGTGAATGGAGCTGACATGCTCTAAGTACTAATCTTGGAGTACGGTAGAGATATTCATTAATGTTAATTTTTTTTTGGTGCTGGGGATTGATCGCAACACTTTGTTCATGCTAACCACACTGAGTCACAGCCTTAGCTAACGTTATTTTGGTGGAGGAAGGAATAAAGGCAGAGTGTCCATGTGGCCCAGAGTAGCCTTCTCAATCATCCACCACAGCCTCAAGTGCTAGAATTACAGGTGTGCACCACCACTCAGCCACCTTTAAATATTGGTAAGTTAAAAAATGCGCTTTTAGCCAGAAAACATATCAGAGTATGAAGGCCTTACAAAGCTATAGTGACTAAGACAATGAAGTAGGTATTCGTACAAGATAAACTGACCAATGGAAAGGAACAGAGTTCGGATGCAGACACACACAGAGAGCATCATATTATTTATGAAAAGAGTGGAGAAAGGAGTCTTTTTTGTTTTTGTTTTTTGGGACAAGGTCCCAATATTTAGCCCAGGAAAGCCTGCTTCAGCCTCCAGAGTGCTGGGATTATAGGTGTGATCCACAATGTCCAGCTAGGAGAATCTTTTTAAGAAACTGGTTTGGAACAATTGGATATTCATATTGACTCTATAGCATACACAAAAGTCATCCAGATGGATTTTCAGGTCTAAATATGATAGGCAAAACAATAAAACTTTAAAAGAAAGTTGCAGAATTTTTTATGACCTTGAAGTATGCATAGTCTTATTATGTGGGATAAGACATGCTAAATGTAAAGGAACAAATTAATAAATTAGCCCAGATTAAAATCAGGGACCAAAATGTTTTGACACTGCTGGTGAGAGTATAATTGGTGCAAATATTTTGGAAAAGAATTTGGCAGTATCTACTAAAACTAAACACTATGCCTCAGTGATCCCACCCCCAGGTGTATACCCAACAGTAATGCAAACATGTGTTCTCCAAAGGGTATATACCAGAGTGTATATATATATATTTTTTTCATGTATGAGTATCTTTTGGCAGGGAGGGTGAGACTGGGGTTTGAAATCAGGGCTTTCTGCTTGCAAAGCAGGTGCTCTACAACTTGAGCCAAACCTTCAGTCCATTTTGCTCTGGTTATTTTGAAGATAATGTCTCCTGAACTCTTTGCCCTGGCTACCCTCAAACTGTGATCCTCTGGATCTCAGCCTCTCAGGTAGCTAGGACTATAGGTTTGAGACATTGCTGTCCAATTATGTATGCATACTTAATATAATAAGGTTTTTAATGCATGTTAAAACTTTCAAAGTAATCACTGAAAGAATAGAAATGGAGTATGCAACTTCAATTTAGTAATGAGGGGGAAAGAAATGATAAAGCATAATTAATTTGAATTGAGAAAAGCTAATATGAAGTGGGGAGCTGTTTTATCAGTGGTGATTAAGGAACAACCCTCTGATAAGATGGTGTTTGAACAAAGACTTGCAGGAAATCAGGAAGTGGATCAAAGAGATACCTGGAGAAAGAGTGTCATAGCAGAAAGCAAAAGCCCTGAGGTAAAAATATACCTGCACACACACATAGACCAGCAAGGAAGTTAGTATGGCTTGAGGCAAACCATGGCAAGAACGTTACATCTATTCTGGAAGAAATGGGAAGCCATTGAAGGATTTGGAACTGAGAATCAACATACATTTTAGCACAATCATTTGACAAGTAAGCCAAACATAGCAACAGAAAAAAAAAAGAGAGAAAGAGACAGAGAGAGAGAGAGAGAGAGAGAGAGAGAGAGAGAGAGAGAGATACTGGTGTAAATTCTAAATTGACAGCTTGACATTGGGTAGTTCACACCTACAATACTCAGGCAACTAAACTGTTCTACCTCCACATAAAACAGAAATTGAACTTGAGATACCTCTAATTATTTTGTAAGGATGCAGTAGCTATTCCACTAAATATAGTGAAGTCTCGAGTCACACCACTTCGTGTTACATACTTCCCTGCCTTAATATGGTTCCTGCAGTCACCCTTCCTTGGTCTGTTCTCCTGGAGGATATCTTAAAAGACCTCCCCCTCACACAACAGGATGCACATTTTCAAATCTAATATTGTATGTCTGGCAACAGATAAGTTAAAAAAATTAATTTGGCAGCCATCAATCCCAATATATCTTTAAAAATATACCTTTATGTTAAGGAATTATGATCAATTTTAAGTGTAATAATGGCATTGTGGTTATATTTTAATGAATACTCATCTTTTTCCAGGTACCACTGGCTCACCCCTATAATCCTAGCTATTTAGGAGGCAGAGAGGAGGATGGCAATTTGAGGCTAACCCTTGCAAAAAAAAAAAATACACAAGTGCTTGCTTCGGCAGCACATCTACTAAAATTGGAATGATACAGAGAAGATTAGCATGGCTCCTACACAAGGATGACACACAAATTCATGAAGTGTTCCATAAAAAAAAAAAAGTTCTGGGTTAGAGTGGTAGAGAACCTGCCTAGCAAGTGTGAAGCCATGAGTTCAAGCCCCAGTCCCATCCCCCTCCAAAAAAAGTTGTGACAGAGACCATAAGCCCACAATGCCTAGCATATTTACCACCTGACCTTAATGGTTTTGTGATACCTCTTCTAGCCATATAAAAGGCTAGAGTAAAAGACTGTAGTATATTTTATTCTGACTCATTGGAGGGATATTTAAAACAAAGATTCTAAAAATTCAATCCACAGAAAACTGACCTGCCATGAAATTTTCATTGGCACAGAGTGAAATGTGAAAAGTAAAGACAAATTTGGGAGATTTTCATAAAGCTAGTACAATATAAGGAGCTAATCCCCATTATTACACTATTTCTACATTTTAAAATAAAAATGCCCTTTTTTCTGAAACATTGCTGATAATAATGGTAAGTTTTGGCAAAGTTAATAGCTGGTCGCATTATATCAAACCAATAAAAATTATTGATATCTGGGTGGGGTGGCACATCTATAATCTCAGCATTTAGGAAGCTGAGGTGTAAAGATCTTGAGTTCAAGGCCAGCCTGCGCTACAAAGTGATTCTAATACTGTCTGGGCACATAGTGAGCCCTGTCTCAAAAAACAAACAATGGGTTGACAGAGTGGCTCAAGTGTAGAGTGCCTGCCTGGCAAGCATGAAGCCCTGATTTCAAACCTCAGTCCAACTAAAGCCACCAAAAAATTATTAATGTTCTTTGGTGGGACTTGGACTCAGGGCTTTGCACATGCAAAGTAGGCACCCTACTGCTTGGGCCAAATCTCCAGTCCAAAATTATTAATTCTTGAAAGCTAAGTTAGAGAGCTCTTGATTTCAAGGCTTTTGCTCCAATAATGTGTTTTGGTGTTGAACATATCATTGCTGAAAGTATTTCTTCAATGTGTGTGCAGTGTCTAATAAGTGATGAACTGCAAATGAAGGATTTCCCACACTCATTACAATCATAAGGTTTTTTTCCTGCAGTATGAATTCTCTGATGTTTAGCAAAGGATAAATAATGCCTAAAGGCTTTCCCACAATGATTGCATTTATAAAGGTTTCACTCTAGTATAGACTCCCTGATGGATAGAAAGATGTATTCTCTGCCTAAAGGCTTTCCCACATTCCTTATACATACATGTTTTTTTTCCAGTATGAGTCCTCTGTTGTTTTTTTCCAGTATGAGTCCTCTGGTGTTGTAGGTATGTGCTATGGCTGAAAGTTTTACTGCATACATTAAAAACTTAGGGTTAATCTCATGCTGCCTAAGGTGTCTAATCTGAACAAAATTCTTTTCCAGTCCCTTTGCATGTGAAAAGTTTCTCTCTAACATGAGTTCTCAGAAACTGAATTAGTCCAATGCTCTGGTTGAAGGCTTTCTCACATAATTCACATTCATATGGCTCTCCCCTGAATGAATTCTAACATGTTGACATGTTGAGTAAGGGAGGGCAAATGTCTGAAGGTTTTCCCACATTCCTTGCATTCATAAGGTTTCTTACCAGTATGGATTCTCTTATGTGGAATAAGGGATGTACTTTGGCTAAATGCTTTTCCACACTTCTTACATTTGAAAGGTCTTTCTCCAGTATGAATTCTCATGTGAATAAGCTGTTTGAAATTTTTTTCACAAATATTACATTCAAAGGTTTTCTTTTTTTTTGTACTACTGGGGCTTGAACTCAGGCCTTCACCTTGGGCCACTCCACCAGCCCAACTTTTTGTGATAGGGTTTTTTCAGATAGGGTCTTGCAAACCATTTGCCCAGGCTGGCTTTGAAATGTGATCCTCCTGATCTCTGCCTCTGAGTAGCTAGGATTGCAGGCATAAGCCACCAGCTCCCAGTCCAGGTTTTCATCTTTTGTGTAACTCCTTGAATGATTAATCAAATCTAAATTGTATCTCTTCTCTTTCCAGATCTGTCATATTTGTAAATGTCTCTCTCTTGGACAATCTACTGGTCTTGAAATAACTTTTGAGCTCATATAAATTCTTTTCTCAAATCTGTTAGATTCTCAGACTTTATCTTGAGAAAGTGTCTTCTTGCAGATCAAGTGCATTTGCCTCTCACCCATTCCTTGGTTTTCCAGGTAACTTTCTAATTTATCACTTTGGAGACTCTTCCCAGTGTAGAACACAAGGTACTTCCTTTTGTGGACTTTTCTGTCCTCAAGCCAGGATGTAATTCCTCCCATGAAATATCATTCTTTAAGGTTGACTCTTTGGTTTCTGTTTTCATTCTTTAAGTCTGAAAGAAATCCAAACATAAATATTACCCACACTCACCACATTAAAAAAAATAAATTGCCACAATGAGAATGGGAGGGAAAAAATAACATATACCAGATACAGAATGCATGGACTGTCTTCAAATGAGATTCTGTCACTTAGAGAGATGATATGAAAGCAAGTGAAGTCATGAGGGAAAAAGCTGTTAAAAATACAAGTTGAAGGTTGGAGATATGGCTCAGGTGGTAAAGCACCTGCCTAGGAAGCAAAACGCCCTGAGTAAAAACACTATTACCACCAAAAACTTTATATATCTATATCTATTGATCAATCAATCAGCTATGAGGCAACGAAAAATATTGGGAGGAGCTCATTCATGTTAATTGCAAGAGGTAATAGACTAAGAGAAAACATATGATTATGAAAGGATTAAAATATGTATCTTAAGTCCATATTTCTAAGACAAAATTTCTTTTTTTTTTTCCTTGAGACAGGGTATCACTATGTAGCCGAGTTGGGCTTGAAGTCACCAACCTACTGCCTCAGCATCCCAACTGTTGGGATTATAGTGTGCCACCACCCCCAGCCTCAATGTTACTTTACTTAAGAAAAATGTGCTTTTAAAGTCTATGGCTGACCACTATCTCCACTCCTATTCAACATAGTACTGGAATTCCTAGCCAGAGCAATTAGGCAAGAAGAAGGAATAAAAGGAATACAAATAGGTAAAGAAACTGTCAAAATATCCCTATTTGCAGACAACATGATCCTATACCTTAAATACCCAAAAAACTCTACTCAGAAGCTTCTAGACATCATCAATAGCTACAGCAAGGTAACAGGATATAAAATCAACATAGAAAAATCATTAGCATTTCTATACACTAAAAATGAGCAAACTGAAAAAGAATGTATGAAAACAATTCCATTTACAATAGCCTCAAAAAAAATCAAATACCTAGGTGTAAACCTAACAAAAGATGTGAAAGACCTTTACAAGGAAAACTATAAACTTCTGAAGAAAGAGATTGAGGAAGACTAGAGAAAGTGGAGAGATCTCCCATGCTCATGGATTGGTAGAATCAACATAGTAAAAATGTCTATACTCCCAAAAGTAATCTACATGTTTAATGCAATTCCCATCAAAATTCCAATGACATTCATTAAAGAGGTTGAAAAATCTACCGTGATATTTATATGGAAACACAAGAGGCCACGAATAGCCAAGGCAATACTCAGTCAAAAGAACAATGCTGGAGGTATCACGATACCTGACTTCAAACTATATTACAAAGCAATAACGATAAAAACAGCATGGTACTGGCACAAAAACAGACATGAAGACCAGTGGAACAGAATAGAGGACCCAGATATGAAGCCACACAACTATAACCAACTTGTCTTTGACAAAGGAGCTAAAAATATACGATGGAGAAATAGCAGCCTCTTCAACAAAAACTGCTGGGAAAACTGGTTAGCAGTCTGTAAAAAACTGAAACTAGATCCAGGTATATCACCCTATACCAATATAGATCAAGAATCTTAATATCAGACCCCAAACTCTAAAGTTGATACAGGAAAGAGTAGGAAATACTCTGGAGTTAGTAGGTATATGTAAGAACTTTCTCAATGAAACCCCAGCAGCACAGCAACTAAGAGATAGCATAGATAAATGGGACCTCATAAAACTAAAAAGCTTCTGTTCATCAAAAGAAATGGTCTCTAAACTGAAGAGAACACCCAGAGAGTGGGAGACAATATTTGCCAGCTACACATCAGACAAAGGACTGATAACCAGAATATATAGGGAACTTAAAAAACTAAATTCTCCCAAAACTAATGAACCAATAAAGAAATGGGCAAGTGAACTATATAGATCTTTCTCAAAAGAAGAAATTCAAATGGCCAAAAAACACATGAAAAAATGCTCACCATCTCTAGCAATAAAGGAAATGCAAATTAAAACCACACTAAGATTCTATCTCACCCCTGTTAGAATAGCCATCATTAGCAACACCACCAACAACAGGTGTTGGTGAGGATTCGGGGGAAAAAGGAACCCTCTTACACTGTTGGTGGGAATGCAAACTAGTACAACCACTCTGGAAAAAAATTTGAAGGCTACTTAAAAAGCTAAACATTGATCTACCATTTGATCCAGCAATACCACTCTTGGGGATATACCTAAAAGAATGTGACACAGGTTACTCCAGAGGCACCTACACACCCATGTTTATTGTGGCACTATTCACAATAGCCAAGTTATGGAAACAGCCAAGATGCCCCACCACTGACGAATGGATTAAGAAAATGTGGTATCTATGCACAATGGAATTTTATGCAGCCATGAAGAAGAACGAAATGTTATCATTCGCCGGTAAATGGATGGAATTGGAGAACATCATTCTGAGTGAGGTTAGCCTGGCCCAAAAGACCGAAAATCGTATGTTCTCCCTCATATGTGGACATTAGATCAAGGGCAAACACAACAAGGGGATTGGACTTTGAGCACATGATAAAAGCGAGAGCACACAAGGGAGGGGTGAGGATAGGTAAGACACCTAAAAAATTAGATAGCATTTGTTGCCCTCAACGCAGAGAAACTAAAGCAGATCCCTTAAAGCAACTGAGGCCAATAGGAAAAGGGGACCAGGAACTAGAGAAAAGGTGAGATCAAAAAGAATTAACCTAGAAGGTAACACACACGCACAGGAAATTAATATGAGTCAACTCCCTGTATAGCTATCCTTATCTCAACCAGCAAAAACACTTGTTCCTATTATTGCTTATACTCTCTCTTCAACAAAATTAGAGATAAGGGCAAAATAGTTTCTGCTGGGTATTGAGGAGGTGGAAGGGAGATGGAGAGGGTGGAGTGTGTGGTAAGGGAGGGGGTGGGGGCAGGGGGGAGAAATTACCCAAGCCTTGTTATACACATATGAATAATATAACAATAAAAAATAAATAAATAAATAAAGTCTTTGGCTGAAAGCCGGGCATGGTAATGCATGCCTGCAATCCCAGTTACTAGAGAAGTAGAGATCAGGAGGACTACAATTTGAGGCAAGCCCAGGCTTCTCAATCAGTGAGACCCCCATGTCACTCAATAAGCTGGGCACACTGGCATGTGCCTATGGCCCCCGCTACACACGAGGCCATAGGTAGACATATCACAGTTCAAAGCTGGTCCAGGCAAAAATACAAGGCCCTATCCAAAAGACAATTTTAAAAAAGCAAAAAAAAGCTGGGGATGTGTTTCAAGTGTACCGTACCTGCCTAGCAAGCACGAGACCCTGAGTACCACCAAAAAGAAAAAAAAAAGGCTTTATCTCATTTTATAAACATTAAAACAATAAATATATTACTTCATATAATTAAAACCTAATAAGCATATATTATATGTTATATAATATAAAAAGTAAAGTAATAGATTATTCAGTCAATGCACTGACTAAAAAGGGGTTGCCTCTCCCTATCTGAAGATTTTGTAATATATCCATTCAGTCATTCCCATATATCTATATTTACATTTCCCAAATATATATATACAGTTCTAAAATATATACTTACATTTGTGTATATATGACCTTAAATACACATTTTTACAAAATAAATGACAATGGCAGACATATAGTTCTACATATATTTTTTGGTTTTAGGATTTGAACTCAGAGCCTCATACTTGGTAGTCAGATGCTCTTTCACTTAAGTCATACTTCCAACCCTGCATATGTTTTGTTTTCCCTTATTTATATTTTATGAGATTCCTTCTATGTCTACATGTTGGAGACCAGGCATGAACCCTGGACTGGGATATAATGGAGTTTGCACAGCCTCTACATGGTAGAAGTCTGTACAGCCTTTCCTACCATAATTTCCCCAGTACCTGGTGTCTTGACCTTTGTTCTCACATCTCCTTGAAGAATACAACCTGCTGTGTCTACATACCAGCCCCCTGATGCAAAACTAGATGAAGTACCAGAACTCTTAGGAAACTCCCTGATGCCACAGTAGTCAATGCCTTAGATAAGGTGTCCTGCATGCCTTAATGATTCCAGAACAGATGTGTTGTAATTAAGCTTCTATAGCCTTAGAAAAATTAGCCTTCCAGACTTCATTCCTTTTACCTTGCATCAAAGAACTGTTGAAGCTTGATTTTCACCTGAGTCTTTTCCTTGTACTGACCTATTAAAATAAACACTCTGGCTCAGGTAGGTGCTCATGTTTCCCACCAGGAACGTGCAGCCCTCCTGATCCCAGCTTTCTGTTTTATGCTTTATGTCTGTATGTCTGTGCGTGTCTTATTTCTCATTCCCCGCCGCTCTTAGGCAGGTTCATGCAGCATACCCACACAGGTCATGGGCATCGACATACTAGTTTTATCTCAGTCTTTCTAAACATTGTATTGTGTTCTATTCTATGGGGATATCATAACTTAATGTTTCCCTACTGAAAAATATTTAGTTTGTCTCCAATTTTTCACTATTACAAGTCACAGTCCGTGTCATTACGTGTACATTCTTGTACATTCCTGTCAGTATTTCATTGGACTTACTAAAGATAAATTTATGCATCAGATATATATAGAAAAGAAACTATGATAAGAGCAAGGTTCAGGTCAAGAGAGAAACATAAATAAGGTTAACCCTTATGAGGAAGTATCCCTTTTCTTCTGACTCCAGAAAAGCTAATGAAAAGATACATACATGGAAAGAGGGTGACAGATGACCAAATCATTTCCTGTGTGAACCATTCAGATGGCTTGGCCTTCCCCTCAGTCTAGAGGTTTTGAGGGGAATTCTCTGGTCAGTATCACAAAGGCCCTACCTGCCTTTTCTTACCTGAACATGGGTGTCTTGAAATCTTTCTCTCCATCAGCCATGGTTCTTCTCCTTTCTCTAACTGGAAAATCACACCATGTTTGCAAAGCTGGTATCTGACTAAGGTGGGAAGAAAAGACTATAGGTGCTGATGTTAAAGAGCTTTCCCAAGAATTTTAAAACAGTCCTTAATATCCAGCATTCTGAACAATTAGAGTGGAAACACTGGGATGGAGAAGACTACAGCAATTTAGACTTGAGTGTTGAGAAGTTACCAGACACTTCCAACACAGAATTCAAAGCACAAGGAAAGCACTTAATTTATTTTTTTTCCAGTGGCACTCGGATTTGAACTCAGAGCTTCACACTTACTAGGCAGGCGCTAGCCTGGAAAGCACTTAATTTAGAAATAAGGCTAAGCTCCAATGGCTCATGCCCATAATCCTAGCTACTCAGGAGGCACAGATCAGGAGGATCTGATCAGGAGGATCATGGTTTGATGCCAGCCCGGGAAAATAGTTTAACAAGACCCTATTTTGAAAAAACCCTTCACAAAAAAATGGGGGTGGGGGGCCCGCTGATTGAGTGGCTCAAGGTGTAGGCCCTGAGTTATAAGCCCCAGTACCGCAAAAAAAAAAAAAAAAAAAAAAAAAGCAAAGAATTAAGGTTGTTCTTCAATAGGCAGGGTCTATGTACAAGGGGACTCCATTCTTACCCACTGAGACCAGGTTCCCATAGTTCTCCAGCATCACCTCCCAGTAGATTCTGGTGAGCAGGGGCCAGCTGCCTCCATTTCTCCTGGATGAAGCCCACCCATCATTCTTTGAAGGTTAACAGTTCTCAGAATATAAAATACGTTTCATTTCTGCCAGAGCTCAGGAGGTTGTTTCAACCTTGTTTAGGTACTAAGATATTCTAGTCAACTTTTCCTGGATACTTTGTTGATAATTGTTTGGCTGCTTCGCTTGGAAGTTAAAAAACAAAGCATAGAACATATAAATCACCTTTGTAACTTGCAATTTGACTGAAGGGAAAATCTCATGAAATATTTTTAAATGTCACAAAACCATGTCCAGTCATTTAGATTAAGGCCCAAATTTTCAGGAATATTTGGGAAAGAGGAGAGTTCAAGGGGGCTAAATCCACAAGCAAAGACAGGGACCTTTGTTGGGCTGAAAGAACTGGTTAAAATTAGAACACATAGGTATGGGTAAAATACCCTTAGCTGAGTTTTTTTTCTATTAACAATAAAAGTTTGAGAATAACAGATTGAAGATGGTCCATGAATACCACATAGTAAAGAAAGCTGTCTTAACTGAGGCAGACAGTGTGAAATGCCAGTGTATTCTCTACTCGTCTCTCTTTTTGCTACAGTTCTGACCTGTACTAATTCTCTCCTAAATGTCATTAATGAAGTGGGTACATCTCCACGCATGTCAGATCACTGATTCTATTGATTTTGAACTGCTGTTTAAAGGGCTGGGGTGTAGCTCAGTGGTAAAGTGCTTGCTTAGCATGCTTAAGGCCCTGGGTGTCCAGCGCTGAAAATTAATTAATTAGTTAGGTAACTAATTAAATACTATTTTAAAATAAAATGTTGTTCGTAATGTCTTACAACTTTTTTTTTTATTCAATGTTTGTCTTCCTCCTAGATGGTACCTGTGAGTTTTAAGGGCAAGGCCTATATTACATACTTTCACACACAACAAGCACAAGTTTTAAATTTGGTGGTTTGCTAAAAAACAGAGGATTACTAAGGAGGGTTACTAGCAACAGGGAACTTACCAGTGAAATCAACCAGTGCCACCTGGCTTCCCAAGAAAGAACAGGCAAAGAAAAACCAATCCAGGAAGTCAAGTCAAAGAAAATCCAAGTCCAGGGATCTTAAAATCTGAGAAGCAGTATCAAGAAAATGACAAGAAACTCCAACCCACCTGGGATTCTGCTGCAAGGAGCCCAGGGGCCACTTCATCCACTAAGCTTTCTCCCTGGATCTTCTCAGCATCCTGAGATAGCAGAACTGGGAAAAGACAAGACCCATGAGGTTTGCATCCCTCCAGATACTTCAAATAGAAAAACAGCCCACAAACCCACTGACTGGTACTTCTCTCCCAATGCATTAAGAGGGACATTGATCTTATTTCCCAGTGGTCAGTGCTGGCTCAAAAGCACAGATATAAGAGTGGGACTTCTCATAAATTCCTACTGCCAAGAAGAAAATCCAAAACATTCCCCATGGACTTCAAGACCCTCCACAACCAGTCTCTAGCTTCTTCTCCAAGTATTAGCTCCCTCTAATTGCCATCTTGTATCCACTGGACACATTTACCCACACAGTCCCATTCCCATTCTTTGAATTATACCTGGATAGTACCTACCTCAGTACTTCTCTTCAAATCCTACACTTAATAAAAACTGAGACATTCTTCAGGCCCAATTCAAATGACATTTCCTCAGACTTCCTTAATGAAGAAGGCTTTTGTTCCCCAAGAGCTTGGTTGGTATCCATGTTGGGCAACTTCTTATTTTATTTATGGGTATAATTACCTCCCTCAATGTAACAGCAGTATGAGAATGTGGGTAGACACTGGATCTTGTTCATTTCTTCTGTCTCCTAAAGTGTTTAGCACAACACCCTGCTAGGTTTCTAGAATTCAAGAAATAATGGCTGAATTTAAGGTATTAAAAATACAGGGCTGGCGGAGAGGTTCAAGTGGTTGAGCACCTGTCTACCAAATGTGAGGCCCTGAGTTCAAACCCTAGTACAGCCAAAAAAAAAAAGTTTAAGGTATTAAAAATATGAACTAGAAATTAAGGCGTGTGAATTACTGTCCTTGCATTTTGTTCTAACTTTGCATCATGAATATTGGACACCCACATGTTACTACTTTCAGTAATCATTTACAATTGCTACTTGAGAGGCTTCATCTATCTGTATTTTTTTCTGAACCATATCAAAGCTACAAAATTAACTCCATATAGCAGCTAAATATTCAGTCCATATGCAGATTTCTTCAACTGTTCCCACATTGTCTTTTATTCTGGATTTTTTTTCCAAACCAGGACTTAATCAAGGTTCACACACTAGAAGAGGTGTTACCTCTAGTCTCTCTCACATTAAGATAGTTTGAACTCAGGATTTTTGGCTTCTGATATAGGTGCTTTACCACTTGAGTCATACCTCTGGCCCATTTTGCTCTGGTTATTCCGGAGTTAGGGTCTCACTTTTTGCTCAGGCCAACTTGGTCCATGATCCTATTTTAGGCTTCCTGCCATATTTGGGATAATAGGCACATGCCACCATGCCCAGTTTTTTTGTGGAGCTGGGATCTCAAAAACTTTTGCCCAAGATGGCCTGGCACTTTGATTCTCCTGATCTCAGTAACCTGAGTGGTTTAGGTGACAGGTGCATGACACCTGAGAAGGGGTCTCAGGAAATTTATTGCTCCAATCCTCCCAATCTTAGCTTCCCAAGTAGCTAGAGTTATAGGTATACGTCACCAGCACCTAACTATGACATTGGCTTTTTAAGAGCCCAGAAAAGTCTGACTGCATCCTAATCATTTATTTCTCCATCCCCTTTATTTTCTGTAAACCAGAAGTTCAGTATTTTATCCTAATTTAGGATAAGCTGAAACGTTTTTGGTAGATGCCATGTGCTTATCTAACATTACCCAGAAAGTACAAAATGCCAAGTTATTCCATTTTTGGAACATTTGGTTAAGATCGTGACCACAAGCTGGGTGTGGTAGTGTAAACCTGTAGTCTCATGCAGGAGGCTGCAGCAGCAGGATCTCAAGTTTGAGGCCAGCATGAGCTACATAGCAAGTTCCAGGCCAGCTGGGGCTACAGTAAGACTGCCTCAAACCCTCCCCACACCAAAAAAAGTTATTAGCCACCAGACCTCACTAGTGGAAAAATATGTCTTGTCCTTAACACTTAGCAAGAAATTGGTGGGGGTAATACTTTCTACCATGTGAATATCTGTTCCCTATCAATCTTTCAACTTTTGTTTCAGCAAAATATTCTATCATTCCTTTCTCATTTATTATTGGTGGGTATTTTCTCTAAAGAACCTTCCCTCAGCAACAGAAGACCTAAAAGGCAAGATAAATGCCTATTCATTTCCATAATAACCAATTTTCAAGTAAGAAATCAGTACATTCATCACCTCAGATGTTTGCAAATGAGCCCCTCCCCTTTCTTTCTCAATTTTCAGTGTCATATTAACATGTAGAATTTTATTTAAGTGCTGCAATCAACGTGAACAGATAAACTGTCCCAAATTCATCCAGTAGGAGCCCCTTAAACCTGACTCCCACATCCACTTCACACATGTCCATCAGTCTTCAAGCTCCTCCTTACTTTGGAGCACAGGGTACTCCAGGAGACCTCCCCTCTGCCCTTTACTTTGGGCCTACCTACCAAGTATCTGTGTGATCTTAGGCAGGTCTCCCATTTGGTTTACTTTTCCTCACTGTTAAAATAAGTCAGGCAAGTTCGTCCTGCTCCACATGACTGTGGGGAAGATGTTAAGAAATAACATACACAGCCATGACACCGAAATGTTGGTTTAGGCTAAAGTGACCGCCAGTACTTAGAACATCCAGACACACACCCATAATCAAGAACTCGAGTTCTTCCATGCCATGGCCTCTCCCAAAGATGCTTCTACTCAAGTGTCTACCTTTCCTCCCACTTTAGAGGAGACTCCTTCCCCATCTCCCATCCTCCCCTGTCCTCCCCTTCTCCCTCCCACAGGAGCACCCCCTCCTTGGCCTTTCTTGGATGGTGCAACTTCACCCAGGTACTGGCCTTGGCGATCAGGAGTCGCCCTGGCCTTTCTAAGTCTCTGTCTCAGCCACCAGGCGGAGAGTGCTGACTGAGCTTGTCTAGTTCTGATGAGAAAACTGCTAGAACTCCTGACGGGTGGCTACGCAGTAGTACTAATCTCCTCTAATCACCAACTCCTGCTTCTCTGTCTTTGCTCTCAGGAGCCAGAGGCACATGCAGTGCCAAAATAAGGAGGCTGGCCTTTTTCTTGTGAACAGGTGCCTTCAGCCACCGGCCGCGTAGACAGAGCTCAAGATTGGAGGTGCGCCTTGACACCTCTACATCTTGGAGATGCAGGGTGGAAAGCAGTGTCAGCAAAAGAGCTAAAAATTCTAAAACTTGCACGAATCACTGTAATTTATTTTTTAGAAAAATTACATGGAGCCGGTAGCTACGCAGGACCACGTGATCGAAAACACCTGCAGGTGTCGTGAAGCACAGAAGATGAAAGCCGCCCAATTCTTTGTTGTAGGCACTACTGTGTTTAGAATAGCCCGGGATTTGGGGACCGGGATCAGGATGGGAATGCCAGTTCCTTTCCTTGCCGGCTGCGGCAAACCACTGTTCCATACCCTAACCCAGAGCCTCCACCTTGCTAGACGGCTGCAGCGCCCGTCTCTCCACGCCGCTGTAGCCCCAGCCGACATAAGATGAGCGACCAGACTCCTCCCGCACTTCCGGGCTCCTCCCATCCCAAACGCCCGAGCGCCCCCGCCCCGGGACGCCCACAAGCCCTTCCACAGCAGCTTGCAGAGCGGCGCGCAGCTCGCATACCCCCACGTAGCCCCGACGACGGGAATGGCCCAGCGCGCCTGCGCGGCGGCCGCGCATGTTCTACCCAGCCTCCTCAGCGAGAGCCCCTCCTCAGGGAGCTCGCCCCGCCCCTGGACTTAGCCCCGCCCCGTGGAGTTCGCCCCTCCCCCGGCCCCTGAGAGCGAGAATATGCACCTGAATGTGTTTGTGTGGACATTGAACTCTTGACCAAAGGGTCTTTTCCTGTTGTTACTACACTTATACATGTATGTAGAAAAAAACAAAACTGAATGGATCCCCGTGTTTTATTAAAAGAATGGCACGACCTGGTAGGTAGTGTTTTTAAAAGGTTCTTACGTTTATTGCTTTCCTTGAATTTCTGAGATGCTAGAAAATATGTAAAAACGGGATCATAAGTGATTTTCTGTAATCTCACCAAGCAGACATATTGCTGACATTTGGTGCACAGCCTTTACACACACACACACACCCCATTTATATCTTTCGATGCTGTTTTATTGATGGGTTCAAGGGAGGGGGTGGGGGCAGGGGGGAGAAATGAACCAAGCCTTGTATGCACATATGAATAATAAAAGAAAAATGAAAAAATAAAAAAATAAAAATAAAACACCTGTAATAAAAAAAAATTGATGGGTTCAACCACTAGGGGTACATCATTCCATTACAGAAGGTTTCTTCATTAATAATTTACAAAAATAATTTAGAAAACAAAACTAAGGTGGCTGCTAACTGCTGGCAACTAAATGCTTTCTTCTAAAATTTACATTGAAGTCTAACCCCCAATGGTTCTGTATTTGGAGATAAGACCTTTATGGAAGTAATTAAATGAGGTGATATGATAGGGTAAGTGTCCTTATAGGAACAGACACCAGAGAGCTCTCCTCCCTCTTTTTCTCCCCATGCACTCCAGGTAACAAGGAGAGGTCATAAGGGAACTTAGAGAGCAGGCCTCTGCAAGCCAGGAACAGAACCCTAGTTAGAAACTAATCCATGCTGGACCTTGATCTTGGACTTCAGTCTTCAGAGCTGTGAGAAAATAAATTTGCATTGTTTAAGCCACTTAATTAGGTACTTTGTTATAGTGTTGTGGCAATATAGTCAGAGGAGAAACCAAGCAACACTCGGAGGAGTGGAGAACTCAGATTTTAATTTTTACGCTAGCGGGCCCAGACGTGTACCAGTGTCTGAGCCCCGAACAAAGGATTCACAGGATATTTAAAAGGCAGTGCAGGGTATCAGGTTACAAGGAATGTGCTCTCCCATAAAGTAGGGCTAGTAGTGGGTTAGAGACCTAAGGTTTAGATAAGAGCAGCGGGGGAGGCCTGCTTTGGAAAGTTTATTTACAAGTGGACACAAAGAAAGGCAGGAATGGGTGCTTATCTCTGCATGGTGCCTTTCATCTTGGTCCCAAACTTTTGCATGGCTCTAATGGGCAATTCCTCACAGCTCTGTCTGAGGTTACAGCTTTTAATTGACAGTTTACCATGTTTTACAACCCTGTTTCAAGGCTATCTTCCTCTTCAATAGCAGCCCAAGCAAACTAATATACTAGCTTATATTATTTACAGAGTGTGACACTTAGTTCTAAGTGCATTATATATTAAAACTTACCTACCTATCATAACAACCTTTTGAAATACATACTATTATCATTCCACCTTTACAAATAAGAAAATTGAGGTTTGAAGAAGTTAAATAACTGGCCCAAGATCATACAGCTTACAAGTGTTAAATCCAGGCTCAACAAAAATACAGCATAAAATACAAAAAAAAATTCAAAGATAAAATCCAGGTAGTGGTAGGAGGATGCACACTGTAAAATTCCTTCAATTTTTCTGTATGTGGGAATATTTTAAAATTTGGAAAAATAAAACATAGCTAAGAATAAACAATAAGAACTACACAGGAAATTATAAATAAGACTACAAAAGTTTCTGGTTAAGATGGAGAGAAGAGTGACATATAACATATTCATAGGTTAGAATAGGACATTCTAGCTGGTGGAGTGGCTCAGGTGGTAGAATGCCTGCCAGCAAGCGTGAGGCCCAGAGTTCAAACCCCAGTGCCTTTAAAAAAAGAAAAAAATCCAAAATAGGATATTCTAAACATGTTACTTTTCCTCCAGTTAATATAAATTTTAATGCACTTCAATCAAAATTTCAACTTTCCTTTTTTTTAAATTAAAGAAGTGACTGGGAGTGTAGCTTGATAGTAAATCCCTTGCCTAGCATGTGCAAGGTCCTGGGTTTGATCCCTGGCACTGCAAACACAGAGTAGCAAACCCTAGTGATTCTAAAGTTTAGTCAGAACATTTTCTGATGATAATAAAGGTAGAGCTGTCCTATCAGATATTATCTTGTATTTAAAGTTACAATAATCAAAATAAGAAAAAACTGGTGCCAAAAATATACTCTAAAGATAGCGAAGTGAAATTGGAAGCCTAGAAACAGATTTGATACTTAATTTAAGTTTCATATATTATTAAACTAGCCTTTCAAAAACAGTGAAGTATTTAATAAACGTCATTAGGAGCCATTTAGGGAATATACACGTGAGCACATGCATATACATGCAAATATGCATATTAAAGAAAAACACACACTAGCTTGTTAATATGCACAAATTAAACAAGTAAATGTAACTGTCTGAAAGTGGGCCATTATCTTATCACTCTGAGCTTGAACTAGGGACTTAGGCTAAATGATTTTGGCTGCATCTTATGGAGGATCTCTCAGCTCCTTCTTTCGTTTTAACAAATGAATTCAAAAGAGAACAATCTGTCTACTGTAAAGAGGAAAGCACTGGGCTGGTGGAGTGGCTCAAGTGGTAGAGCAACTGCCTAGTAAAGCGAGCGTGAGGGCTTGAGTTCAAACCCAGTACCACAAAAAAAAAAAAGAGGGAAGCATTGCATGACATAGAAACAAGAAAAATATTACATCCAGGAAATTTAGCTTTTAAATAGACAATGAAAAGAATTAATAATACACCCGACCAATTTACAAAAGTACATATCTAGGGGAAAAAGTTTTCCCAGTGAGAAAACTGGAAGTGTTTATCAATGGAAAAGGGGGAGAGATATTTGGCTTGATGACACTTATTTAAAAATATAAATTAGCTAACTTCAAAATACACCCTTTGCTTATTTTCTTCTTTTCCCTGTCTCATTTCCTCTGCTGCACTGTATTGGTATTTCCTGTGTTTCACAAATAAACTATTTTCGTTTCATTCTTTCTTTTTCAAGTCTTCACTAGGTTTTAATTCCGTACCATTCTTTGTCTCATGATCTGCTTTTTAGCTACCATAAATCAGTCACTGAGTGCACGAAGAGTGAGCCTGTAAGTCATGTGGTGCTTATAAAATAAGTTATTGTATCTGACCAGCGTATACTGCCCTCATCCCAAGCAATAATATTTTCTTTTTTTTTTTAGCAGTACTGGGGTTTCGAACTCATGGCCTTGAGGTTGCTAGGCGGGTATTCTATCACTTGAGCACACCCCCAGCCTGTTATTTTTGCCTAAGTTATTTTCCAGGTAGGATCTTGAGTTTTTTCCCAGCTGGTTCTTCTAGCTATGGCCTCCCATGTAGCTGGGATCACAGGTACACACCATCACTTCACTTCCAACTTAATTGATTAAGATGGTGGGGGACGGTCTCACTAACGTTTTGCCCAAGCTAGCCTCAAACTGCAATCTTCCTAATGTCTACTTTCTGAGTAGCTGGGATTACAGATGTGAGCCACCACACCCAACCCCCAAGCAGTAATATTCTTGATGTCTCATATTTAATGTACCTATTATGTTTCTTCTAGTACACATTAAAAATAAATACAGCCAGGTGCTGGTGGCTCACGCCTGTAATCCTAGCTACTCAGGAGGCAGAGATCAGAGGATTGCGGTTTGAAGCCAGCCTGGGCAAATAGTTTGAGAATAACCATCTCACACACACACACACACACACAAAAAGGGATGGCAGAGTGGCTCAAGGTGAAGGTCCTGAGTTCAAGCCTCTGTACTGCAAAAAAAATAAATACATAGACAATTTATCAAGTGATATGCTTATCATTTGTGTACTTTATTATATGTAGGATACAGTTCAGTTAAATAAAATATAGGTTAAAATTGTACTGCAGAGCTGGTGGAGTGACTCAAGTGGTAGAGTGCCTACATAGCAAGTGTGAGGTCCTCCTGAGTTCAAAACACCAGCACTGCAAAACAACATAAAATAAATAAATACAATTGACTTTTAGAGTCATAGTCACCCCTGATTCTGAGCTTCTGCTTCCAGTGGATTCATTTATTTTGTAGACCATCTTCCCAACCCATTTAAAGAGCCCAGAATCTTCCTGGAGTCCTTTTCATTCAAGCAACAATTTTAACTAACACAGGAAGAAAACAGAAGGGTATCTCTCTTCTCTTGTCCTCTCTGAAACAATTATGCAGGGTCTTTATCCATAGGTACAACTTGAATGGAAGAACAGAAAAACAACAAGTTTTGAAACCTAGAAAACAGGTGGCTGTGTGGTGACAGACTTATAACTCTTGAAAAGGCTAAGTCATGAGCAAGCAGTAAGGAAGGCCCAGAAGCAACCCAGCTTCCCTGGGAGAATCCCTTGAAGCAGAGATGAGTTGCCTTAGGGTACCACTGAAAATGAGGGTGCCAGTGATACTAAAGGTTGAAGCAGCAGATAGAGTCCCAGCCTCACTATACTACTCTACAGTCATTAACTGTCCTCCTTGTACCTCTGCAGGTGACTGGAGAAGTAGTCACCTGCAGACACACAAAAAAAGAAGACAGGTCTGGGGATCCACTATCCCCTTTGAGGGAATGCCCCTAATGACATAAAGACCTCCCATTAGATCCCACCTCTTAAAGGTTCCACCACCTCCTAGCACTTTGGGGACCAAGTCTTTTACATATGGGCCTTTCCAAGATACATAAGAGCCAAGCTATAGCACTGATATTGGGGGTTCCCCAAGGACATGGTGCAGGCCCACCCCCAGTTTTTGACAGGAAGCTGTAGTCCCAGGGAATCAAAAGGATCATGATCTGAGGTTCAATCCCTACCTGGTCAAGTGGGAAGGGAAGTAGTTACTTGCCAAAGGGGGCAACATTTCAAAACCATAGTTGCCTGCTTTGCAAGCACAAAGGCCTAAATTCAAACCTCAGTCCCACAAAAAAAAACCAAAAAACCAAAAAACCAAAAAAAAAAAAAAAAAAAAAAAAACCCAACAAAAACCCAGTTGCCTTTTGTGATTCTTCCCTTAGGGCATGTAAGAACCTCATACAGCGTCTGAGTCTGCTGGTAATCTACTGAATCATGAGGGCTGAGGACAGAGCTGCCTGGAGCCTGAACAGACAAAGACCAATATCATTCTAGGACCCACCTGAAGCAGGCAGCTTCTCAGGTTACTTCCAAGTTGGTTGATCCAAAACACCCAAATATGACATGTGTGTCATAAATCCAAAAATATGGGGGGGAGCGGGAGGGGGTGGAGTGGGTGGTAAGGGAGGGGGTGGGGGCAGGGGGGAGAAATGAACCAAGCCTTGTATGTACATATGAATAATAAAAGAAAAATGAAAAAAAAAATCCAAAAATACTAAGTACTGTACTTTTTTTTTTTTTGGTGGGACTGGGATTTGAACTCAAGTTTCACATTTCTATCACTTAAGACATTCTGCCAGCCCCAGAACCGTATTTCTTGTTTAACAGAGAGGGGTAAATTCCTAACTTAAAAAAATTATCCCAAGCTGGCCATGATGGCTCACATCTGTAATCCCAGCACACAGGAGGCTGAGACAAGAGAATGTCAAAAGTTGGAGTCCTGTCTGGGATACATAGAGAGACCCTGTCTCAAAAAAATTATTCCAACCATAGTCACTGTGTCTGTACATCATCCTTCAATGTTGGTAACTCCCAGAGGTGTGGTAGTGTTGATTTATTAGTTTGGCTGGGAAGAGTTCTGGGAACTTCCTCTCTTCCCTCCCTCCCTCTGTTTTTGCAGAGGCTTGAACTCAGGGCCTACATCTGGAGTCACTTCACCAGCCTTTTGTTATCAAACCATGATCCTCCTGATCGCTGCCTCTTAAGTAGCTAGAATACGATGTGAGCCACCGGCACCCAGCTCTTCATATATTCTGGATACAATGACTTTATCTCATGTTTTGAGTATCTTCTCTTACTGCTGGGTCAAGCCTTGCCAGTCTCAGTGAAAGCTCTTGATAGTTCTTAATTTTAATCTAGTCAACTCTATCAATCTTTCTATGTTCAGTCCTTTGCATTGCTCACCTTTATGAGTCAGTTTGTGCATGGGGGTTTGTTCCCGAGATCTGTATTCTGTTCCAGCGGTTTGTATGTTTAACCAGCCCCAATTCCGTGGTCTTAACTACTCTAGTTTTGTAATAAATCTTAAAATCTGGATCCCCTCAAATTTGTTTTCTTTTTTCAAGACTATCATGGCTATTCTAGATCCTTGGCTTTTACACATGTATTTTAGGATCATCTTGTCAGATTACACACACACATGTCTGGCAGATATTTTTTGGCGGGGGGAGGCAGGACTGGGGATTTGAACTCAAGGCTTCATGTTTGCAAAGCAGCCACTCTACCCCTTAAGCCACATCCCCAATCCATTTTGGTCTGGTTATTTTTGGAGATGGTATCTGGTGAATTATTTGTCCAGCTGGCCTTGAATCACAATCATCCCCATCTCAGCCTCCCAAGTAGCTAGGATTACAGGTGTGAGCCACAAGTACCCAGCTGTTTCTAATAATGCTTTCTGTCTTAAAGTCTACTTACTTACTTTTGGTTAATATTTGCCTGATCTTGCTTGGTCCATTCCTTTAAACATTTTCCTGCTCTCATGCTTCAGGCAAGACACAGAGACCTTCACTAAAGGAACTTTCAAAAGATACATGGTAC
The DNA here is from genome assembly GCF_047511655.1 of Castor canadensis. Lineage (NCBI taxonomy): Eukaryota > Metazoa > Chordata > Mammalia > Rodentia > Castoridae > Castor > Castor canadensis. Next base: position 132,494,483 of record NC_133392.1, read on the forward strand.
TCAGGTGAAGGAAAGTGATCAGATGCAAGGTCTCAGATGCATGAAGGAATGTATTTTAAAAGTCAATCTACAGCTCACTCCTGTAGCTACTTGGGAAGCTGAGATAGGGAGGATTGAGATTCAAGGCCAGCTGGGCAAATAGTTCCTGGAACCCCAACTCTAATATCCAGAGCAAAATGGAGTGAAGATGTGGCTCAGTGGTAGAGCACCTGCTTTGCCAGCATGAAGCCCTGAGTTCAAACTCCAGCCCCACCAAAACCCGAACAAAAACAGTCTCTTCACAGTGGTGCAAGAGTGAGATATCTAGAACTCAAGTTTGACTGTGTCATCTTGCTGATCACACTTCTGGTTAAACTCCTTCCTAGGATAATAGGAAGGCTCCTGGCCCAACTCCACCTGTTTCACCTCATACCACAGAGTCATATCATACCCTACAAATATCCAACTGCTTGTGCTTTGCCAAAGAGTCTGTGCTCGCTCTTCAACTCTATTTATTTGTTCACATAATTCACTATAAATTAAGCCAGGTCCTTTCTTCCCTCCCTCCCTTCCTACTTGTGGTGTGCTGGTGATCAATCCCAGGGCCTCACACATTAGGCAAGAGCTCTACCACTGAGTTGCTTCCCCAGCCCTCCTTTTGCTTTTTTTTTTTTTGGGGGGGGGCACTGGGGTTTGACTCAGGGCCTCATGATTGCTAGGCAGGCACTCTAATACTTGAGCCATTCTGCCAGCTCTTTTTTGTGATGGAGTTTTTGAGATAGGGTCTTGAGAACTATTTGCCTGGGCCTGGCTTGGAACCACCATCCTCCTGATATCTGTCTCCTGAGTAGCTAGGATTATAGGCATCAGCCTCTGGCACCAGGTGCTCTTACCTATTCTTCCCAAATCCTAAAAGCTGGTTGGCCCCAAGGCTCAGCCTTCCCTTTAGGTGAATTTCTGAGGTGAATTTATTTGGTCTTTCCATACCATTCCTACCGATGATTCCCAAACCCATACCTCCAGCCAAACAATTAAGGACACACATTTACATGTGTTTTACTCTTTTCTCCGTATCTCCACCTCATGGGCTGTTTATTCAGGTCTCATTTCCAATGTAACCTCCTCCTGACTAATGCATCCAAATGGTCCCCACACCCACTTTCTCTTCTTACCTTATTACTCTGTGAAATTCAAATGATTTATCCATCCATCTCTTATCATATTATCCCACTTAATTGGGGAATTCTTATTAATGCTTTATCTCCAGAGCCTAAGACAATGTTTGGCACACTGTTGACATTTATTAAATATTTGTTGAATGAATTAAATCTAACATAGGTCTGGCAGAAAATATTTGCTAACATCTGAATACTTAACTCAGTGCCCAATATTGTGTGAACTGCACCACAGGCAATGGTTTATTTTGTCCTAAGTATTATAATTAGCTCCATTTTACACAGACACACTAGGGTTTAGTAGTCTGCAGGGATCCCAAAGTGAAGAAGGAATATGAATACTGGCAGCTTGCTCCACAGCCCACCTTCTTGGCCACTGTGCTATCCTCCCACTTACATCTGTAGGCATTCAAAGGTGTACTTGAAGGAGAAAGAAGGGGACAGAGGGCAAACAACCCCTTGTATTGAGAGCAGAACAGTCAAACAGAAGAGGAAATGCACTAGGGACCATTTTCCCTTTGGATTTCACACCAAGGGTGTGGCGCTGTCTCTCCTGACACTGGTTTCAAGTCCAATTTCTCCTTGTTCTGACCGCTTACAGGGGGCTGGGTTTCATTTATCAAACAAAGCTACTGCTCCCTTGGTAGGGAGAAGTTTAAATTCCCAATTTAATCACCCAGGTATAGGAAAAGGACAAGAATCTATAAGGCTACAAATTCCTGGAGGCTCTGCCAAGAAAGGGCTCTTTCTAGTAGACCTAGACATGTATTTCCTTTCTCTGAGTCCCAGCTTCTCCAGTTGTAGGGGAAAACACACTCCTAGTTCTGATCTGATGCCCTTGCACGTGCAGAGCTCCAGTTCCCTCAGCTCACAACTCTGGACACCACTGGAGAGAAGCCCCTTTACTGACTGCTGGAGCTTTGAGCCTGGCACTTGGTATACCAAGAACAGAATTCTTTAAAATATAAGTGAAGGTAGGAACTGATAGAACAATAATGTCGCCATTTTGTGAATCGGCCAAAATGGCAGCCCCGCCCTTAAACAAATTCCCGCGCTCTAAGACAGCCCCACCCCTACCAGAGACTACTGCGCATGCCCTAACCTCCTTACCCTCCCCCTTCTATAAAAGCCACTGCTCGCCCAGGCTCTGGGCTGCACCATCTTTTCCCAGCCAGCCTGGCAGTTTGGGCCTGCCATTAAACTTTGCTCTATGGACGTGAGACTTTTCTCGTGAGCTTTCTTTGTGAGCAGCGTTTTTCCTAACATTTGTTGCCGTGACTCGGCTCGGGTTGAGTTCCCGGCACTGACCTTGCTCTCCCAGCACTGACCTTGCTCTCCCAGCCTCCTCCACCCCATCCTGCTTTCTCTCTCTCTCTAATTCCCATTTCCTCCCTCCGGGATCTGAGCTGCTTTGCCGGGACCCCTGATCCTAGAAAATGCCACTCTCTCACTAGCTCACAGGGAAGTTCCTCTGCCCCAGCGTGCCTCCAACTGCCATCCACCACCGGCCAATCTTCCCTCAAGGTCCTCTCTCCCTTGGTGAGTCCTCCTTGCACACTGAGCTGTGGTCTCTCTCTCATTTCCTGGAAAACCCTAGTGCTAGGTCGCAGCTCACTCTCCTCCCTGGAAACGGTTCCCCACTGGGGTCACCACTGTGGACCCCAGTGGTGAAGACGTTTCCTCTGGGTGTTGTGTTTCACATTTTTCTCTCTCTCCTGAGGACATGATATTTCGGGGACACCCGCCATATCTCTCCTCAGGTCAGGCCTTCACCATGGGAGTTGGACCATCCCAAATTCCTTCAGACTCCCCACTGAGATGTCTCCTGGCCAACCTTGGGCCCTTGTGGCCTGATCTTAAGCCACAAAAGCTCATTTTTCTCTGTAATCAGGACTGGCCCCAATACCCATTAGACAATGCCTCCAAATGGCCACTTAATGGCATTTTCAATCCCAATATTTTAAGGGATTTTTACAATCTCTGTGAGTGTGCTGGTAAATGGAAGGAACTTTCCTACATCCAATCCTTTCCCTATCTCTGCATCAAACCCTCCCTCTATACTTTCTGTTCCCCTGTGCAGATTCTGTTAGCCTGTAAACCAGTTTCTAAATCAACCAATTTCTCTCCCAAACCTCCTCCTTCCCCATGTAAACAGACTCCTTGCACTGCTTACCATACCTATCTCCTCCTATCTTCCTGAAGGACTTTCCCCATCATGGAGTTAAGCAAGCCACTCCTTGCCAACTCTGGCCTCAAGGCGATTCCAGCTCTGGGAGAGCTCATGCTCCCTTCCTGTGGGCTGAGACCAAGCCCGGGGTTTATTCAGGTATGTCTCATGCTACATTGGTGGAGTCCTGTTTGATTATGTCATCTGATGACTGCTTCTCTTCCCCCTCCTATCTAATGTCCCTTTTTCCTGAGACAGCGACTGGAGAGTGGAGGTTTCCTTTTGCTGAAAGTGTTCCAATACCAGTCAATGGGAGTAACCTGGAGACACAGGTGATGGTTAATCCTTCCCCTCCCTGGGCTTACTGGGACCCTGCCTCCTATGAAAAACCTGTAGCATGGTACCTTATGACTTAAGTTATTCCAACTAGTTTGCCAGGCCTCTCAGTCTAAAGTAACTTTAAGTCAGCTGCTTTACAAAAGCGCTTACAAAAAATTGCAGCTACCACACTCACACTGTAACTCCGCCCCCACAAGGGGAGGAGGGAAAGCAAACAGGTGTGCTAGTGCACAGGATGCTGGCTCCTGAACACAGCAAAAACGCCTGCCATAGCTAAGAAAATCCGTAGAAAGGACCCAGCATATCCTGGGCTGCCAGCCACACGTGGTGATGGCTGCAGCCCGCAGCCACTTCCCCTAGAATAAACGCACGCAGAGTACACAGGAAGAGGGGAGGGGCGACAGGCTGCAGGATCAGGTCTAGGCAGACAGGCTCACTTGTCCCAGGTGTCTGTGGAGGGCATTGGTGCCTTACACACACCCTGCTCCTAGTCCCACCTCACACCTCGGGGCATCAGACCCAGCCCTTGTAAGTCAATTGTTAGCTCAAGGTTATAGTTCCAGAAATAACAAAATAGACATTACTGTGGTCTCTAAACTTCTCATTTAAAATTTTCTATACAGGAAATTAATGCGAGTCAACTCCCTGTATAGCCATCCTTATCTCAACTAGCAAAAACCCTTGTTCCTTCCTATTATTGCTTATACTCTCTCTACAACAAAATTAGAGATAAGGGCAAAATAGTTCCTGCTGGGTATTGAGGGGGTTGGGGGGAGAGGGAGGAGGCGGAGTGGGTGGTAAGGGAGGGGGTGGGGGCAGGGGGGAGAAATGACCCAAGCATTGTATGTACATATGAATAAAAAAATAAAAATTAAAAAAATAAATAAATTTTTCTATACCTTGGGCCTCAACATAAATTTTTCCCTCCTATTAACACTAGTTGTCCCATATGGTACTGTTATTTGCCTGAAATGCCCTCTGAATGCCCTTCTCTAACTTTACAAATGATTTACTTCTTTGTTAAAAAGTTAGCCTTTATTAAAGAGGCTGCCTGCTGTTAGCTAAAAGACGGGATCCTAGTGTTTTGTTCTTTCTAGATGGACCTGCCCCATTCCAGTCCTCTGGCCTATTAAAACATTAAAAAAATTATTAAAAGCTTTGTACTGAGGCCTGGCCTCAGTATGCCTTGGGTGACCAAGAGAAGTGGCCTTCACAGGGTTCCTTAAATTACAATACCATACCCCAATTAGACCTTTTCTATAAAAGTAAAAAAAATAAACTGAGGTCCCCTATACAAATTTCTACCTTCTAAGCCACCCCAATACTCAGAACCTCTTAATGAGTGCTTCCCTCTTCAACAGGCAATGGTAGGAAGAGGGCAAGTCTTATGTCCCCTTCCAGTTATCAGATCTAAGGGAAATTTAAAAACATCTGAACAGCTGTACTGATGCCCAGACAAATACATTCAAGCCTTTATCTCTGTGATCCAAACCTTTCAACTGACATGAAAGGATATTATGCTTCTACTAGACCAGACTCTTATCTGGGTTCTGGCCCAGGCCACTCAGGTTGGAAATGATTATATGGCTCAAGCAGTAGAGTGCTGCTTTACAAGCATAAAGTCCTGAGTTCAAGCCCAGTATACCCCAAAGCAAAGACAAAAAAATATATATATATATAACAACTTTAGTTTACAGCAACAACCTAAAAAAAAAATCCTCTTACCTTTCTACCACATCTTAAGGTGGTTATATCAGAAAGCATATCATGATGGACCCAGAGTCACAGGTGAGAGAGGTTTTCCTCAAAGATAAATTTCTAACAGTCAGTCCCAGATATTCATAAAAAACTCAGACTGTGGCTGAAGGGAAAAAGTCATTGAACCAAGTAATACAGGTAGCCATGTCTGTATTTATAGCTATGTCTGTATGTCCGGGACCTTACTAACAGGAGAGAAAAAGATAAGAGACACCATGGCCTCATTGCTGCTCTCAGAGTGGGCCCCACCTGACTGGGGCCTGTAACCTGAACTTGCTACCATGGTGGACAGGAGGGGCACTTCTGCAGAGAATGCTTAGAGGGGACAGCCCAGGAGACAGTCCCACCCCCAACCAGGACCCTGCCCTCTCTGCAAGGGTAACCACTGGTGGTCTAAGTACCCCCGTCACCAGACGGAAGGCGAGGTGCCACCTCCTATGGATTTATGTGTCCCGGCCTCCTTTCCATGCTCCACTTATTAATATTGATATTGAGGAGCCTCAGGTCATAATGGTAGAGAAGGGAAAGGTCATTTTCCTCCTAGACAGTGGAGCCCATTTCTCTATTTTACCTTTTTCTCCTAGTCCCCGGTCCAATGACAAATGTTATAGTTTGGGCAAATCTGGCAAGCCCCTAGAGTGCTAGTTTACCTGGCCTCTGGCCTGCTCTTGGGGAGACATCATCTTCTGTCACTCCTTCCTCACAGTACCTAAAACTCCAGTGTCCCTGCTGGGACGGGATTTACTATCTCAACTAAAAGCTCACATTCTCCTCCCCACAGACAGCTATCTCTGCTGCCTCCTCCTTCAGGAACAAAGAGATTCCACAGTGTGGACTGATGAGATGAGTGTAGGGTGGGCCAGGACAGCCCTCCCTATTCAAATAAAGCTCAAAAATCCCTCACAGTTTCCACACCCAAAACAATATCTCCTCAAGCCTGAGGGACATGAGGCCTTATGCCTATCATAAATTCCTTAAAACAACAAGGGCTACTAATTAATTGCTTCAGGCCCTACAATAAATTTAAAATTCTTATAAAAGTTAATTTTAAAATACAAGTTACAAAGTAAACAACTGGAAAGGATATAGATAGGTAGTGAATGTATTTTTTGAGAAGTTAAAGGAAAAAGAAGTGTTTTTAGATGAGAAAGGATTTTGTAAAGAAGGGTTTGTCCTAAAGATTGTTTCAAACAGGAGGGATAAAGACAAACCATCAAAGGGTTTAGTATGTTATATAAATGTCTAAGTAAGTTTTAAAAGTGTATAATAAAAAAGCTTCAGTGTGTTATAAAGTTAAAGTTGAGTATAATCTAAGAGTTGCCTAAAAGATTTTTAAGGTCATATCAAACTAAAATCAAATCCTCTGTCTATAAAATAACAAGGTTATCTTAATCTTGTTCTGCTCTGAGTAACATCTACAAAAACCATTACAGAGAAAGATTTTATCAAAAAAAATTATTTGTGTTTTCTACTGATCTTGTCAAGCTTTAAGTACTACTAAATCAGAGTTCATTTACATATTTGCTTATGTGTCTTAAATGACCACCTTGTAACAGCGTTGTTATACTTTATCTAAATATGGTACAAACATTTACAAAGTTAAAAGTGTCAATTTATATAAAATAATGAGCTAAAACTCTCTTTTACCCAAAGGTGTTACATTTAACCTAAATCCTGACAGCCCCTGCCTCCCACAGGTCACCTACCTAGGTGTGGCCTTAAAGGGACAGACTCACTCCCTGAGTCATGAGTGCATCAACCCAATCTTCTGTTTCCCTCCCCCTCCCCCATATCAGAAGGCAGCTTAGAGCTTTCTTGGGAGTTACAGGACTTTACAGAATTTATATCCCTAGGTATGCAGTCCCTTAGCAGACCCCTTTTTATGCTCCTCCTAATATTCCTACTTGGGTCTTAGATAATGCATGACCACCCATTTCTCCTAGAAAACTTGCCTCCAACAGACTTTGCTCCTCTGGCTGACTACCTGCCTTCTCAGGGAACTTCTCAGAGAAGTTCCAGATCCTGCCCCACCCTATAACAATTTCTGTTAAACCAGGGCATCTTGTTCTCCTAAAAGGATCTTCTACCCTTTCCATTGGGACTTTAATGGACCAGCCCTCATTTGGTCATTCTCATGACACCCACTGCTGTCAAGCTCCAATTAGAAAAATGGAGAAGGGAATTGGAGGACTCTTGAATTGTCTAGGGAAGAACATTTCACAGTGGTTCTCCTGGCCAATGCCCATCCTAATGCCTATGTTTCTTGCTCTCCTATTCTTAAGCTTCCTCCCTTGTATCATACTGCATGTCTGCTATTGCTAATCAAGTTTAACCAGTTGTACCTCCAGGGATATCAACCTCTCCAAAACCATCCAGAGGAGTGCTGTGAGGGCCCCCACCAGGACACAGGAGCCTGAGGATCCTGCCCCATACAATGCCCCCTGCCAGCAGGAAGCAGCTAAAGAGACAGATGCTTTGCCCCAATTCCTGATCCTCAGCCCCTACCCTCATCATTATTAAAGAAAAAATGGGGGAATGATAGAACAATAATGTCGCCATTTTGTGAATGGGCCAAAATGGCAGCCCCGCCCTTAAACAAATTCTCTAAGACAGCCCCACCCCACCAGAGACTACTGCACATGATGCGCTAACTTCCTTAACCTCCCCCTTCTATAAAAGCCACTGCTCGCCCAGACTTGGGCCTACGCGCCATCTTTCCCCGGCCAGCCTGGCAGTTTGGGCCTGCCATTAAACTTTGCTCTATGGACGTGAGACTTTTCTCGTGAGCTTTCTTGGTCAGCAGCATTTTTCCTAACAGGAACTGCCTCTGAAAAGCAGGAAACCTGAGTGTCCCCTACCATCCTCCAAGAGTGACATACAGTGACAGCCAAGCAAATGGTCCTTCTCTGCAATATTTATTAAGGAATTTACACATACACAGAAGAAAGATAATCAGGCATTGTGGTTCCCACACATGAAATCTTTTAAACAAAGTTTTCTTGTTTGACTTTCCCAGTGGGGTGAACAATGGCTGAGAGGAAAGCTGTCCAGGATCACTGCCTCACACACCTGGAAAAGGTGGGCAGAGCACCTAGATATTCAGGCATGGAAGAGTGACTGGGAGGAGATAGGAGAAAGGGAGCTATCAATGAGATGGCAATTTTTTAAAACTGTAAGAAAAACTGGCAACAGTTTTAAATTGTTGATAAATTAACTCCTCTCTGTTGTAAACCTAAAACAAAAAAAACAAATATACCCAGAGCGGAAAGGGAGAGGTGGGTAGTGGGACACACACAGACACGCGCACACGCACACGCAGTGCACATATTAAGCTCTGCATTCCCACATGGGGCTGGCCCTCCGGCCACAGGTCGGATCCTGCTGAAGGCAGGTAGGAGGCGGCAGGGCTGCATGTGTGTATGGGGCCTTCATGAAGTCTTTGGTGCTAATGAAGGCTGACTGAAGCAGCGAGTCCTGAAGCCCCAGATCCAGAAAGTACTCAGGGTGAAGTGCAGTAATATTTTTGCTCATCCTCATAGGAAGGGGCTTGCCTTACCCCAGGGCTTGGGCCAACCTGATCCAAGACCCAAGGAGTATTTGATTGCAGGATGTTCTTCATTCCCATAAAGCATGGCAACACGATGCTTACCTTTTAACTAAAACTTTAAACTCTTACAGCTTATTAACACATATAGAAGGATCTCTACACTATACCCTCTTTGCCGAATACGTACACTTACAGACCTCACTGAGGGTCTGATAGGGCTCCACCTTGAGAGAAGGTGTGCACATTTCCCCTGCAGTTCAAGTGCCTTCTGCCAACAATTTCTAAGGTGCTGGTGCCAGGAGAAGATAGGGGCTATGGCTGGGGAGGAAGTTGGGACAGTCAGGGAACATGAACAACAGAAAGCAACAGAGAGGTCTGTGTGTTTGGGAAGTGGTTGGGTTGGACAGGATGCCAAACCCCAAGTGACTTGTTGAGCAATTTATAACCCAAACAGAAAAAAGTAGGAAAGGGGATGGAGAGAGGAGTTGGGAAAAGAAGAGAAAGGGGGAGAGCGAGGGCTGAGAAGAGTGGCAGCCATACAGGTGTTTTGCTTTTATTTCCACATCTGAGGACTCAGAGTCTGATTTGTTGCCTGTCCATTTCCACCGTTCATTGACTGTCCATAGTTCATCATCCCATTGGCTCCATAGAAATTCATCCCCGCCATCTGCTGGGTCATCTGAAAGAGAGAGAGGAGATTTGCAGACTAGGCAGTAAGCATTGAGCCAATTAGTGTTCTGCACTAATTTTCAGGGCAAGATTCCTTCTGTCTGCAGTGAGAAGAGGATTAGACAAATGGAAACTGCTATGGTACATAAATGCCCTTAACAGATCACTTCAAGGACACCAGATGCATATATGAAGGACTTTGCAGCAGGAAAATGTCACCAGAGATTGTCAGGGAGGGAAAGAAGGAATCTTGGATCTAGTCAGCAAAAAGCAGCATGAGCAGTTCTCTTCTTCCTTTCCAGCCCTCATCTAACCAGAGGGGACTATTGTTAATGGGCCACAGTGGATCCAAAGACAAGTCCAAAGACAAGCCCCCACCTCAGTGCTCCTTCCTTCTCTCCAGCAGAGAGCAGTTAGTAAGCTTGTGCGAGCTCACTTGTTTACAAAGAGAAAAAGAAATAGAAACCATACTGTTCCAAATGAACAAGAAGAAAGACCAAAGAGTCTTCAGTGAATGACAAAAGGAGAATCAGAGGGAAAAGGAGTCTGTGGAATGAGACCTGGGTGGGGCAGGGGCCTCTTTCTGAATTAGATTGAAAGACTGGCCTCTAGCCATGAATAGGAGAAATAATTTGTCAAAGAAAAATGCCTTAAATTTCCTAAGTCTAGTACATTTTCTATGTAAGTTTTTTCTTTTGGAGAAGGGCTATTTTCTTCTATCAACATTTTAAGAAAATTTCAAACTTACTGAAAAGTTGAAATAGTACAATGAAACCCACATTCCTTCCTTAAATTCACCAACTGTTAAAATTTGCCCCAAAGTATGTATGTATGTGTATGCATGCACACATACATGTAGGTATGTATGTATCTATCTAAAACCTCTAAGATAATTTTGATGGGCATCAAAAATTGCAGATACTGGGCTGGAGGCATTGCTCAAGTGGTAGAGTACCTGCCTGGCAGGTGCAAGGCCCTGAGTTCAAACCCCAGGACCACACACACACACACACACACACACAAAGTCACAGATATGCCATTTCATCCCTCATAAGGAGGTACCTTATGAGAATGAATTCTTTTCTAGAGCCACAATATAATAATACACTCAAGAAATTAATATTCTTTTTGTCCTAGGACTGGAGTTTGAACTCAGGGCTTTATGCTTGCAAAGCAAGCACTCTAACTGCTTGAGCCATACCTCCAGCCACTCTGGTTATTATGGAGATGGGGTCTGGGGAACTATTTGCCTGGGACAGGCCTTGAACTGCAATTCCCCCCCCCCTCCCAATCTCAGATTCATAGGTAGCTGTGAGCCTAGCTATTCAAGAGGCAGAGATCAGGAAGATCATGGTTTGAAACCATCCCCAGGCAAATAGTTTGCAAGACCCTATCTTGAAAATACTCAACACAAAAAAGGGTTGGCAGAGTAGCTCAATTGGTAGAAAGCCTGCCTAGCAAGCATGAGGCCCTGAGTTCAAACCCAGTATGACCAAAAAAAAAAAAAAAAATTTGGAGGCCAGGTGTGGAGAGCTTGATGGGAGAGTGCATGCCTAGCATACACAGGTATTAGGTTCAATCCTTAGTATCTCTGAAATTTTTTTCTCGGTATTTAGTAAGCTTCAGATTTTTGTCTAGTGATTACCTATATGTTATTTTTTATAATGTCTTGCATATTTTTTTTCCTTACTAAAGCTTTTTGGTTTGCCCTTTGACTTCTACCTATTTCCTATGTAACAACTGACATATTCTACTCTGCTCCTTTTTTCCCTTCTCTTTCCGTTATTTTTAGTTGTACTATTCTGTTTGCTAGAATACAACATACATCCTTCCATTTTTTATTTTTATTTATTTATTTTTTTTTTGGTGGTGCTTATATTTGCTAGGCACACTTCTAGCCCTATTCTTCCACTATTACTACCTTTGTTTTGGTCTTAGAGTCTCAATTAAACGTTCAAGTCCTTTTGTCAAAAATGTCTACAGTCACCTCTTAGGTGGAAGAAGTTTACCTTCTATTAGATTCCTCAGGAAAAGTTTGTAACCATGATATTTTGTGAATTCTGGAATACTTAAGATCATTTTCTTATAGCCTTTATACTGAAGGATAGCTTGGCTGGCTATGAAATACTTGTCTCAGTCTCATATGTCCTTGAGTATCTTGAAGAAGGGACTCTTTTGTATGCTGCCATTAGGAAGTCTGATGTTAATCTGGGTGAAAGTGGCAGTTTTTGTGTGGAGGGAAGTAGGGAGAAGGCTGGAGTCCACAGAATTTTTCTTGTTCATTAAAGACTAAAAGCTTAACAGGATGTTTTATTTTTATTTAGTTTCTTTGGTGGCACTGGCACATTAATTCTTGAGCCACTCCACCAGCCCAACAGGATGTTTTTAGAGAGGACTGTTCTGGGTCCATTTCCCCAGAATCACAGTGGGCTCTTTATTATATCCAACTGTTTTATTTCTACAAAGTTTTTTTATAGTATAGTCTTAGATACATTAATTCCACACCATGATTTTATTTGTATTAAGTGTCTTCAAATATACATGTTAGGATTTCTTTGCCACTTTCTGCATTAACTTTCTCTGATTCGTCTTACTCCCTTGTATATTTAGTTTTCATTCTCTTGGCTCTTTCATGTCTTTCCTCAATGTCAAATATATTTTCACCTAAATCTATTCTTCTTTGACTAACTTGTACTTTCTCTTTACTTCTGAGATTATTTTGCTTTTTTCTTTTGGCAGTACTAGGGATTGAATTTATGCTTGCTAGGCAGGTACTCTACCACTTGAGCCACACCACCAATTCTCAACCTAGTCCTCAATTTCTTTTTCTTTTTTCCCTTTTCTTTTGTTTTTTTTGGCGGTACTGGGGTTTGAACTCAGGGTCTCACACTTGTTAGGCAGATGATCTACCACTTGAGTCACTCCATCAGTGCCTAGTCCTTGATTTCTTTCTTGAGTTCCATAAACTTTCACTTTACAACTTTCAGTTTGTTGTCCATTTTGGTTCTCATTTTTGAATTTCTGACTCATGCTGGGGTTTGTCTTATTTTGTTTTTAGACAGGGTCTTGCTATGTAGCTCAGGTTGCCCTTGAACTTTTGATCCTCTTGTCTCAGCTTCCAAACACTGGGATTGTAGGTGTGTACCACCATGCCCAGCTTCAAGTTTTTTTTTTTCTTATCTGTAAATGTACAATTTATTCAGGCTGGTGGACTATGTAACAATTTTCTTCTACTTCATGACTTTTTTGAGGGAGAATCTTCATTACCCGAAATGGTTTTGTTTTCTTCTCACAATTTTATAAGAATGTCATCTGACACCTTCTGCTTATTTTGTAGCACCTATTTTTCTGGATCAGCAATAATGCAGACAGGTGTGAGTCTGGGGAGGGTTGCTAGATTTCTGAATTTGAAAAGTACCCTCATCTGTTAGTGAAATGGTTATTTGGGGGCAGAGGATGGTATACCTTCTGATTTTGTGATTCTCTTCTCTACTTTTCATTTCTTTCCCTTCACCTCCAACATGCAATGCCTTTCCAAGACTACCACCTACAATCTTATGTATTTCAAGACCCTTATTACCAATTATTCCTTTCCCTATCTCTTTCCCCCACCTTCCCTTCCTCCCTCCCTCCCTCCATCTTTCCGCCCTCCCTCCCTCTCTTCTTTATTTTTACAGTACTGGGGCTTGAACTCAGGGCCTACATCTGGAGTCACTTCACCAGCCTTTTGTTGTGAGTTTTTTCAAAATAGGGTCTTGCAAAGTATTTGCCTGGGCTGGTTTCAAACTGCAATCCTCCTGATTTCTGCCTCCTGAGTAGCTAGGAGTACAGGTGTGAGTGAGTTACCAGCACCTGGCTTTCTTTTGGTTTTTTGAAACAGGGTTCACTAGACTAGGCACAATCCTCCTGCCTCAGCCTCCTGAGTCTGACGAATGCCACCAAGCCTGACCTTCAAGTCCCTTAACCCCCGAGTAACTAGAATTCTAATCTACAAAGTCTATCTGTTCTCAGTATGTCAGGGTAGGGCTTTCTTCTTCTGGAGGTGACTTTATCTGTGCTCTTTCACCTCTAGTCCCCTGTTCCCTCTCCTCTTTTTTGCAGTCTCTTCTGTAGTGCTATATTTGGGTGTTGCTATACCTAATGATGCATCTTTTGAAGCTTGTGGTAGTGGCAGTCATGGGTTATGGGTGGTTTTGCTTGCATGTTTTGTTTGTCTGTACAGCTTTCTCTTTGTTTTGGGGAGAGATTCAGATTTGGGCAGTTACCCTTATTCTACAGGAACTCAGAACACCTCAGAAAGTCTGACTTTAAACAGACTTTCTAGAAAAAAAAAGGCAAACCTAAGAATATCTTCTGCATTCTCTCATTCACATGGAAAGAATTCCGGGGATCAGGGAGTGGCACAAGGTGAGATACTGAGAAAGGCTCAGAAGTTTTGTCCAAGGTGAAAGGGGGTCACTTACCTGGGTAAGGTTCCACTGAAGCTGCTGAGCTGGCTGAACCCCATACATCGTCTGGGGCATGGCTGCCATGCCTGCCATGTAGCCAGCCTGCGGGGTGGTCATCATCCCATTCGGCACACCCATCATTGGTGCCTGCATGCCACCCATATAGCCTGCAGACATGGCCATGGGGGCAACCATTCCAGAAGCTCCTGGCTGAGATACCATGCCTACTGGTGGAGCCATCATGCTGCCCATGATGCTGTTAGGAGGTGTAACCCCAGGAAAGCTAGGGTAGGCTGTAGGATATGCCATCTGAGCAGGAGCCATGAACATTGCTGTCAAGAAAACATACATAAAGGTCTGTTAAAGAGGAAAGGACGCAAAGTTACTAGCCCAAATTCTCACTGACTACTCCTTGACAGTTAAGAGTTTTTCAAGACTACTCAACACAGAAGGTTGTTTTACACAGCAAAGCAGTTAAACATATTCTCAACAAAACTTGCTATGACTTAGTAAGGCACTCAGCTAACACTGACCCCTAAAAGGGGTCAGATTCAGATCTTAAGTTAGACTTCACAGACCTGTGATGCCACAGAAGTATGGCTCAAATGGTAGAGTGCCTACTTTGCAAGTGCAAATGCCTGAGTTTGAATCGCAATCCCACCAAACAAAACAAAACAATAAACTAGTGATAAAAATATCTATCTATAGATACTTTAGGCTCCACCAGTAATGTCATGTTCAGGCTTGTTTGGCGTATGATGTCCCAGTCCCTAGAGTAACTGTCCCCTGACAGAGCATGTCCCTGGCACCATTGCCAAGACTCCATGGACTCTACCTTGGGCAGGCATTTGAGGCGTCTGTGATCCATAGAGTGAAAGGATGGAGTCCTTAGAGAGCTGTTTTTTGCCTACTTCTTCTGATTTGTTTCCTGGCTCCGGAAACAGGTTCAGGTTTTCAGGAACAGAGCCAGCACTCCCTGCAGTTGGCATGGAACCTACAACCTTAGGGCACAGAGGGCAAGTGGAGAATTGGAATGAGGGGGGAGGCTCTGTAATAATCCTCCCTCACTTGCTGCTGCTTCTAACATTTCCAGTAAAAATTCATAGCTCGTATCAAGTTAATACCTTTCTGACATTTTTACCATAAAAATATCCAAAACTACAGGATGGTTAAGCTCTGGTATAATTCTTTGTTTTTCAGCAAAACAGTATGATTTGATAGGAAAAAACCAAACAAAATAACCCACAAATGATGCAGCAGAGAGAACTGACTTTAGATCCCAGTGTAGCCATTTCTTTCCCAGGGCTAGTCCCCTAACTTTTCTGAAGTACTGCTTCCTCACCTGCAAAATATCTGTTTTATGGTGTTCTGGTAAAGATTGAAATTATTAATAAAATATACAAAATGATACACAACAAACATCTGGCACTGTTCCTGGCACACAGCAGGCATTCCACAAATGATAGCCATGAAAGTTCAAGTCTTTTTTCTCTTCAATACCCTAAATGGAATGCAGGCTGAGAAGCTGACCTAAAGTATCACCCTTTACAATATGACACAATTGTGGTGGGTACAGGTGGTTCATGCCTATAATTCTAGCTACTTGGGAAGCTGAGATTGGGAGGATGGCAGTTTGAGGTCAGTTCAGACAAAAAGTTAGCAAGACTCTACCTCAACTAATAAATGGGCACAGTGGCCTGCACCTATCATCCCAAGTTATGTGGGAGCTAAACTCAAGAGGATCGCAGTTCCAGGCCAACCAGAGCAAAAAAGTTCAAGAGACCCCATCTCAACAGAAAAGAAGTTTAGTATAGCAGCTCATGCCTATCATCCCAGCTCCATGGGGAGCATAAATAGGAGGGTTATAGTCCAGATTGGCCCAAGCAAAAAGCAAGACTGTATCTCCAAAATAACTAGTGCAAAAAAGGGCTGGAAGAGTGGCTCAAGCAATAGAGTGCCTGCCTGGGAAGCACAAAGCCCTAGTTCAAACCCCAGTATCACCAAAAATAAATAAATAAATAAAAATAAATTAGCCACTCACAGGGCTACCCTTTTGGGACAAAAGACAAAATAGTATGAAACAGTAATCTTAGACTGGGACAGAGATGACACAGTGTCAAGGGAAGAATCAAGGAAACCAAAGAGCAATTCTACCAAGGAAGCATAACTTAGCTGTATGATTAGCACCCTTTCCAGAATGTTCTTTACCTGAGAAAAGCAGAAAACTCACCTTTCTGGAAACTGAAGAAGAAGGGGATGGAACAGAGGCCAAAAGATCTAAATCCTTCTCTAAGGTATTGCTGGTCTTACTATTTGAAATGGAACAGGCCACAGGAGCATCTAGAAAGAAAGACTGAAGGTAAACTTCAGCACTGCTCAGTAAGATCACACCTGCCTTCTATTCCAGACAAAAAGCGGACAGTGGAGGTTCTTATGCTCCATTACAGGCATAGAAATTGCATTCTGGACCCATGTAGTTTGGCTAGGGCTGCTCAAAAGATGCCTCACCCCACATTCCCAATAGTTTTCTGGGGTAACCTATATCCTAGCTGACAGGCACAGAGCACAGAAACCCAGCTAGGGGTGGGTTTACATCACCACCACAGCTGGGAGGGCTGGCTGGCTGCCTTCTGACTATTTGAAGGGTAAGGTATGTAGGATTCATTTCCAGAGAGAAATGAAAGGTATAGAAATGAGAAGCCTACACATCCAATAACCCAAATCAGCAGCAGTGGACTGAATGTACAACTAGGAATGCTATGGGGGGCATGACAGGGTTTCTTTCTATGAGCAGCAAAATCAGGATTGCAAAGAGAAAACGAACACAGGATAACAAGTCATCTCAGAAACTGGTCACGAGTGGACTATTAAGGGATGAGAACAGAAAGTTGAGTACAGGAAATAGGGCAGTGGTAAAAGACTCACAGGTGCTGTTTAGTGAAATTGCTAATATTTATTGAGTGCTTAGGATGAGTCAGGCATGGGGTCAGAGCTTTAGAGGCATTATATCACTTAGTCCTTCCAACAAAACCTTTGAAATAGAGACTCTTATCACCCTCGCTGCATAGATTAGGAAAGTAATATTCAGAGGTTAAGTAAACTACTCAAGGTCATACAGTCAGAAAGTGGCACAGTTGGGGCTCTGGCTCCAAAGCCATGCTCTTAACTACAATGTACCATCACTCTGAAAAATATTGCAGTACACACTTCCTTAGAGCAGCTGCTCAAACGTAAAACCTAACAGGAAGAACACAAGAGAACAATCTTGGTGAGGAAGACACAAACAGGGCTACCACCTCTACCAATCTTTACAGGGTTGCTGAGAATTCATCAAATTTATAGGAATATGGGATTTAAACAGTCTAAATCTTACCAAGGCCCAACAAATCCATGACAGGTGCTGTGGATTTCGGGGAGCTTTTCCGAGGTAGCTGTGGATCTTCTTTTTTCTGTGGCTAAAGTGAAAATGTTATTAAAAACATAAGCAGGTGTTTTGAGCTCTTTTTTTCCCCCTCTCTACTGTAGTAAAACCACAGGTGTTCTTGTGGTATGATTGGTGTTATTCAAAGACAGTTACCAAAAAAACAAGACTCACGAAGTGCCAGCAAGCATGAGTACATAAATTGAACCTGAAGTGAAAAATAAGCACATTGTCTGTGCTTGTCTAGCTTTCTGGAGAGGCAGATCTTTCTGAAACCTGAATAACCACTGAGCAGGGGATCCAATAGAAACTGCAATTTTTGGTCACAAGAAAAATGAAGGACAAAGGTAGGCACCTGATGGTAGAAGAGTTAGGAGCCAACAATCTCCCAGTGAGTAGAACACCTTTTACTTTGTTAAAGTAAAAATCAAAGGGAGATCACTTTAAAGATTCCTAATTCAGTTTGCCAGTATCACTAGCGACTGTATCCACAGATAATATGATTCATAATGATAAAACACTTCCTTAAGCAATAGTAGAAAGTCCTCCCCAGATTCTAAGCTCTCATAGTAGAGTATCTACTACTGCAGCCACAGTATGTTCACAGCGTAACCTGATGCTGGACTGCTCTTAACGGCAAAAGGAAAATGAGGCATACAAGGTGTAATAAGAGAAAGACTAATGTGAATATAAGTGTCTGTTCAGAAGATGTCATGCAGCCATGGCATTCTGGCATGGAACATGCCTCTTGCTGAATCAAGACAGATGCTGTTTCCAAGCTCCCATCTGGTCCAAAGAGAAGTAGCACACAGCACGTTAAACAGCAACCAGCAATGAGAAAGAAGCAGAAATGGCAGCAGGCCACCTGATCTGTATGTGGAACCCTTTGGTCCCAAGTGCAATGATACAACATAGTATCAGACCCACTCCACCCACTTCCACCCCAAGATCACAAGGTCTCCCATTTTCCTCCATATGTATAAACACTCCTGAGACCATCCACACAGCATTAAGTACTTTCCCACTTACCATTTTTACCTTCTCAAAAACAACAGGTTCCATTTTTTTTTCTGGAGCTGGTTCACTCCCTCTTTTCCACTTGTCATCTTTCTCTTTCTAAAATGATTTAACAAGGCAAGGAATGTCTTAGCATCAACACGATTAGTATTAGCATAGGCTCCATGCTAATAGTTCAGTGAGTTGAAATTTCAAATGTTCAAAAGTATGACCAACAGGAGTGTGTCCTGGTGTGGGACATGAGGGCTGGTCTCATCTATATTAGCCTCAAAGCTGTACATGAGGCATACTCCACACATCTGTCTGTTTAACCCACTCATGATTCATGAAATTTGCAATAAAGGTGATCTACAGAGGCTTAAAAGTCTCCTGCCCATCTTTGCCCCAAACTTAGCTTATTTGTGCTTTGAGAGGCTCCCTCCTCATCTTGGTATATTGGTAAATAAGTTCATGTTCATCATACTCATCTTATCTCCTTTGTGATTTTATAAATTTAATAACAAGCCTTCTCAATATTCATTTTTCAAAAATCTTAATTTCAAGATTTAAAGATTAGAAAAATAAAAATTAAGGAAATAAGGCAAGAACAAATTAGGATATTCTAAAGAAAAAAAGGATTATAGTATCCTTTTGAGGGTTTTTTGCATGAGTTCCTCATAAGACCAAAAACAAAAAAACCTCAAAAAGACAGAATACTAGATCCAGGTGTACACAACTGTAATCATGAGAATTTCATAATACTTTCACAGATTTTAAAGTTATTGGTCACATTTTAGCAACGAACAAACATCTAATGGAAAATAAGTAACCTAAAGAATATAGGTGAATGGTGCATAGGGCTAGAAGTATGAGTCAAGTGGTATAATGCCTGCCTAACAAACCCTAGGACCTGAGTTCAAGTCCCAGAACTCCAGAAAGAAAAAAGAATACAGGCACATAAAAGGAAGTATAGCATACATATGAAAAAATGTCCAGTCTTTCTAGTCACCAAAAATGCAACTTAAATGTTTTTTAAGGAGGAGAAAGATACTAATAGTAATAATACCTAATGTTGGTGAGGATGAAGTAAAACTGGAACTCTTATACAATGCTGCGAAGAGAGTGTAAATTGATACAATGTCTGGAAAGTATATTGACAAAAGTATGAAGAGACAAATATTGAAATCCTTTGACCTAAATAATACTGTATCTTGTAATGAATCTTTTTTTTTTTTTTTTGTGGTACGCAAGTTTGAACTCAGGGCCTACACCTTGAGACACTCTACCAGTCTTTTTTTGTGTTGGGTTTTTTCAAGATAGGGTCTCGAGAACTGCTTGCCCCGGCTGGCTTTGAACCATGATCCTCCTGATCTCTGCCTCCTGAGTAGCTATGATTACAGGCGTGAGCCACCGGTGCCCGGCTCTTGTAATGAATCTTAAGAAAATAATCCAAAATAAGAAAACAGTTATATTTATCAAGACATTCATCCCAGAACTACTTATACTAAAAAACTTAAATGATAATCTTCAAGTGACTGAAGAGGAAACAGTAAAAGAAAAATATGATTTGCCTACTAAGAGACGATGCAACAATAAACAACAGTAACATAGTAATGTATGACATCATGTGGAATGAAAGAGACGTTCTTCATAACTACATTTTAATTATGCCTCCACAAAGTAACTACATACAAAAAAAGAGGGATCACACCAAGATGTCAATCATCAGTAAAAATAGTAAGGGTACGCATGGTTTCTTCATCTTAGTTTTTTTTTTTTTTTTTTGTAGGACTGGAGTTTGAACTCAGGGCTTCATGCTTGCAAAGCAGCCACTCTACTGCTTAACCACACCTCGAGTCCTGGTTTCTTCATCTTAATTTTCCTATTTTCTGTAAAAATTTTTATCATTACAACACATGCAGCTTTGTCTTTTTCATAAAGTGTAACACTGTAAACTATAATTTAAAAAAACACTTTTTTTCGGGGAGAGGGGGCTGGCCTGGTTAGTGCTCTTTCTACCTGTGGTTTTCTTTGTAGGTAGATCCATAGGGACATGCCAACATGTCCAGCTTATTGATTTAGATGAAGATCTTGCTATTTCCCTACCCTCTCAAACCACAATCCTCCCAGTTTCTGCCTCCCCAATAGCTGGGATTATAGACACAAGGCACTGTGCCTGGCTCAGACACTTTATTTCTTGAAATTGGAAATGTTTTGTTGGGGAGGGACACGGGAGGGGAAGAGGGAGAGGCTGCCCAAATGATGTATACATATACAAATAAATATAAAAACAATGAAAAAAGAAAATGTTTTGTCTATTAAAAAAAAAAAAAGATAACCAGAAAAGGCTTCTGGTAGAAGTGTCAGGTATTTAGACATGAAGATAGACAGCATCAAGAGCAACAGGTGCCTGGGAGTAAAGGTGTGGCTAAAGTGGTGGAGCACAGGCCTAACCAAGCATAAGGCCCCTGAGTTCAAGCCCCAGTACTGCTAAACAAAAAAGTGTGGGTGGGGGAGATATACTTGGACTGGGGGTTTAGCTCAGTGGTAGATTGCTTACCCAGTATGTACAAGCTCTGGGTTGGATCCCCAGCACTGGGGGTAGGTGGTATTAAAAAAAAAAAAAAAAAAAAAGAGAGAGAGAGACAGACCTTTTTCTTTTTTTTTTGTGGCAGTACTGGGGTTTGAACTCAGGGCCTAGTGTTTGCTAGGCAGGTGCTCTTCCATTGAGACACTCTGCCAGCACCAAAGCCAATTTCTTTTTGTTTAAAATTGTTTGCACTTAACAAGTATCAATTGCTGGTATAAAAATCTTCATAAGAATATAAAAATATAAGCGTATCAAATTTTTTTAAACAGCTTTTGGGAAATAGGAGGCCTTTCTTTCCCAAGAGAAAACTTCCAGTGAGTAAAAGACTTGTTTTCTTGGGTGCACCATTTCAGCAACATAATTATGAACACCTGAGCCAATGTCCTCACACAGCAAGCCTCCCCTCCTCCTCCAATTTCTGGATTATCTCAGATACCCTTTTCTGACCTCATCTGACTTTATATTTCAAGCACAATGAAAAGAGCTTGGCAGATTACCATTTTCTACAACTAAAAGGAAATGTGTATGCTTTGGCTCTAAACCCTTTTTGATGAAGCCATCTCCCTGTACATTGTGCACCTAGTTAATTATTTCTCAGAACAGTTACAATAACTGACAAGTTTTTTTCTTCTGGATGACTGTGAAGTAACAGTCCTTC
Source organism: Castor canadensis (assembly GCF_047511655.1). Classification (NCBI taxonomy): domain Eukaryota; kingdom Metazoa; phylum Chordata; class Mammalia; order Rodentia; family Castoridae; genus Castor; species Castor canadensis. Next base: position 132,516,230 of record NC_133392.1, read on the forward strand.
ATATTAAGTTAGGAAGCAATTATTTTCCCTAACTACAGGTAATGCCTTGCATTTACTTGACTATGTTGAAATTCACCTACCATGTAATGCCCTTTTCACACAACATCCAAAAATCCATCTGGAGCTGATTCCAATTAACTTAACTGCTAATTATTTGGAAGGACTTAGAGAGCCCCATGCAAACATAGTGTTCACTAGCTATGATGTCATCCATTAAAATAAATAACTAGAATAGGAGAGGAGAGAGAGAGAGAGAAATAGATGGATGGATAAACAGATGGATGGATACATAGATGGATACCTGAGCTAGAACTAGAGTATCCTAGAGTATTCCTAAGAGAATTTGCTATAGAATCTTGTCAAAAACTACTTAAAGGTCTAAACAGTCACATTTATTGCTTCTCCCTTAGTTGTCATTAGTAGGGTATATTTTTTCTTACAGAAACCACTTAACACTGTTAAATGTTTTACAGAAAACACTTGCCCTAGTTAACATACAATATTTCAGACTTGGCAACTGGTAATCAGTCTCCCTCTGAAACTCGTAGGAACAAGAAAGAGTCCCATTGACAATCAGTCCACTGACACATTGGCCATCAGCAGGTAACAGTGGAAGTATACTTTGGTCAAACTGAAGTTAATTGATGATTTAATTACACCTGCTTCTGCTGACTTCACTTATAAAAAAACATATATGTGCACATGTTGATACATATATACATGTACAGACATATTAATCTACTAAACCCAACATATACATTTCAAGAATTTGGAGCCAGGTGGGAGGACACAAACCAGTAATCCCAGTACTCAAGAGGCTGAAGCAGGCCAGGTGCCAGCGGCTTATACCTATAATCCTAGCTATTCAGGAGGCAGAGATCAGGAAGATCGTGGTTCGAAGCTAGCCCCAGGCAAACAGCTCGCGAAACCCTATCTTGAAAAAATACCAACACAAGAAGCTGGTGGAGTAGGCCTTGAGGTGTAGGCATTGAGGTTCAAGCCCTAGTACCACAAAAAAAAATAAATAAATAAAAATAAAAAAGGAGGCTGAAGCAGGAGAAAGGAGGATCAGGAGTTCAAGACCAACCTGAACTACATAGTGGGACACTATCTCAAAAACAAAGAAAGAAAGAAAAAGAAATACTTTGATACTTTGGAAATACTAAAACCTTCTAAGTACAGATCAAGGCAAAGAATTCATTGGTGGTTTGCCCTGCTCATCCCTAAGGCAAAAGTTGATACCATGGCCTTAACCCAGTAACTGGTGTTTTTTCTACTTTTGCACATATTAAGTGATGTTTTGAAGTATGCTGATATTCCATTGGTACTGCATCTGTTAAGTGATGATTCTTCAAATTTTTCTCTGGCCTAATTAATAAGCAGATTACTTATTATGAACAAAATTTGAAAGATTTACAACCAACCCTAAAGGCATTGATGTCCAGACTTCGGTCCATGTATTTCTTCTTCTCATATTTATCTCGAATAAACCCCTCAACAGCTCTGCAGAAAACTTATTAAGGATGAATCAAATAAATCTCTCCAATTAGAATATGAAAGGTCAATTTTGTACCCCATGAAGCAATGCTCTCCTTCTTCCCTCCTGCCTGGTTTCCCACATGATTCCTGTCTCTTCATATGCAGTTTCTCTGACCAAACTCTTGAAATGCGTCCTTCAAGGTTACTGCAGGGAATCATTGCTTCCTGATTTCTCTTTAGAATAACAACAACAGCAAGTGGAATAAACCTTCTCATTGACATCAAGCGTCTGTGGCTGTTCTAGAATATAGGGAAAGCAGCCAATGATCTATTTTAAAGCCCTTCATCACCAGAAGACCTCAGACAAAAGCACCTAAATGCTCCTCAAAAATATAAACTCTTACTCCTCACCACCAGATTCTCATCAGTAGGTTTTCTGTGAGGCCCCACATCTACATTTACCAGGTTCCACCTGCACCCACCAAAAGGCAAATTCTAACAAGGTGGTTCACAAACTTTTTAAAGAAGCCCCACCTTTATGGGGTTTGGTTTTGTATACAAGTGCTATCCCCTATTAAGGTGATGGAGGAAGAACATTACTAATAAGCTTGCCAAGAACGGGTATTTCTTTTATACAAGATATAAAAAGGCAGTAGAAATGAATGGCAGCTTTGCTGACTCCCAGAGTTCAGGTTCAACAGAGCACAGTAGACTATTCTTTTTATCAAACAATAGTTTCAAAGACCCAAAAACTAATGGAGATGTCACTTTGTAGAAGAATTCATAGTGAAATCATGGCAGTCTTAATTCCTGATGTCTTTCTACTACATGACAATTTCAACACCGGCAAGTATACATGTGCTTTTTCTATCTTGGTAGCAGAACAGAGAAAAACCCAGGCCTTTTGACTAATCCATATAGAAACGGGCCAGTCAGATCACAGGCTTTGGGTCTTATCTGACTCTCCCCAAACTCAGCCTTCTAAGTTGCTCCAGAAAAGATACGGGTCTATCTGAGGTCGTCGAAAGGTCTCAGGAAGGTAGGCTTCATAAAGTCGGTTTGCCTTTCCATTCCCCATCTCTTGCATGCACTGCAATCAAAGATAGTGTAGAAACACGGAGTGTCAGATCAGGGAAGAAAAACTTCTCATCCAATTCTCCCTTGTACAATTGAAGAACCAATCTAGAGAATGATAGAACCGAGATTTGCACATTCTAGTTTTCAACCATGATTAGTCTAGGAATTCCCCCACTGCTGTCTTTCTCTTCTCCATGGGCTCTTTATATGGGAAAATTGGTCAGCCAGGATGCATGTAAGCCAGACACCAGTGGCTCACACCAGTATCTTAACTACTCAGGAGGCAGAGATCAGGAGGATCTGGGTTCAAAGCCAGCCCAGGCAAATAGTTTTCGAGACCCTATCTCAAAAAAACCCTTCACAAAAAAGGGTTGGTGGAGTGTCTCAAGGTGTAGGCCCTGGGTTCCAGCCCCAGTACCACACACACACACAAAATGCATCTACTTCAGTAATAATTTGAAACACGTAGCTACCAATCAAATGTCTATTTGGCAGGCAATAATGGATGTTACAATTCTAAGTTTATACTACTAACTAACCTTTCTCAGCTCTCCTACCAATATATGTGCTTCCTATTAGGCATTTGAAATTAACCCAGGCTGGCCTCAAACTTGCAATCCTCCGCCTTCTGCCTCTTGATTGGTGGACTCCAAGAACTTTTTAGATCTTCAAATTCTCAGATATTTCCTTCATCAGATAGTAAAGTGTAACTGAAAACTGCAATTCACTGTTTTAGACTTTAATGATTTATAAACATAATCTAATTTCTGAAGCCACTTTTTGGATAAAGAACCTTCTTATTTCTATCATCAACTTTAGCAACTGGTTTTCTTTGGAGCCTCTCTTCTCCCTACCCCCCACAAAAGGAAAAAAACTTTTAATTAAAGACCTTTAATGTAGGAAGGGAATGAAGAACACTGAGGCTGCATCAAGGTGCAGATCATAGGCCAGCTGGACTCTTAATTTAAATGTCTCACTCCCAGCCCACCAAGCTAACAGCCAGCAAGATTCATATATGCATTTTAACAGTAAAATATGAAGCCTATGATTCTGAAAGGTGTTTTATTTTGCTCTTTAGCAGTGCTGGGGATCAACTCAGGACCTCATGCATATAAAGTAAGCACTCTTATCACTGAGCTACATCCCCAGCCCAGAAGATGGCTGTTCTAATTGTTTTTTTTTTAAGTGACTACCTCTATCTAAAACTACAAAGTGATGATGGAGTGGCTCAATTGGTAGAGTGCCTGCCTAGCAAGCATGAGGCCCTGAGTTCAAACCCCAGTACCACAAAATAAATAAACAAAACTACAAATGTTAGATCTGTAAATGCCAAGAGTTTTAGAAAATAATCCAAAGCTAGACCACAGACTATTTGTGTTTTGAAAAAAGTAAAATATAGGTAGAATGACTTGTATCTTAAATATAAAGATTAAAAATTCCTCTGTTAATGCACAAGAATTTGACATAAATGTTTAACAACTAAATTTTCCTTTATCTTCCCTTCCTGCCTATTTTGACTGCACTTCATCTGGAACTACTTTACATGGATATATGGGAGCAGATGACTCTTGGCTGTGTAAGTACCTGAATCTGTTCTTGAGTCCACTGGTCAAGGTTTACAGATTTTACCCTGGATATGTGCACTCCCAGATTCCTGTGGATTCCAGCACATCGAATGCAAATAAACACGCCAATGTTCCAGGAGGCCCATCGTGGCCCTGTGAAGATCAGGAACAAGACAATCAAGTATGAATTATAACAATCAAGGCCCCAGCTGCAATACTTAATAGTATCAAGTAGTATCAATAGTATCAATCTGCTAGAATAAAAGTGAAAGAATTTTACCACAATCACCTTTTTATTGCCTTTGTTCATGCTTCTATAGCATAGTGTTTTTTAGAATATTCACATAGTTGTGCAAGGATCACCACTATCTAATTCTAGAGCATTTGTATTACCCAAAAGAAACTCCAAGCCACCAGGCAGGTGGCTAATATCTGTAATCTTAGTTACTTGGGAGGATCATAGTTCCAGGCCGCCTGGGCATACAGTTTGGGAGAGCCCATTTCCAAAAATAACCAGAGCAAAATGGGCTGGAGGCATGGTTCAAGTGGTAGATTTCCTGCTTTGCAAGTGCATAAGCCTTGAGTTCAAACCCCCATGGGAAGAAAGAGAAAGAAAAGGAGGGAGGGAAGAAAGGAAGGAAGGCAGGGAGGGAGGGAGGGAGGGAGGGAGGGAGGGAGGAAGGAAGGAAGGCAGGGAGGGAGGGAGGGAGGGAGGGAGGAAGGAAGGAAGGAAGGGAGGAAGGAAGGAAGGAAGGGAGGAAGGAAGGGAGGGAGGGAGGGAGGGAGGGAGGGAGGGAGGAAGGAAGGAATCCATTAGTAGGAACTCCTCATTACTCCCAGCCCCTGTCAACCATGGGTCTACTTTTTGTCTCAAGAGATTTCTGGGCATTTAATATAAATATAATTTATTGAACTGAGTGGAGGTACATTGTGGCATTTACAAAGGTTCTTACAATGTCATGGAGCAGTTTTTTACAGTGTCTGATGATGAGTACAGAAATGCAGATGCTATAATACTGTTACTTATATAAAGAAAAATCCCAGGAGAGCAGTTTAAAACATGTCACATTCTACTTAGCCTAGCACCTCACATGAGCAGTCCTCCCCCACGAGACTTTGCAAAGTTAGTGGGCCTGGATTCAGTTTTCTCACTGGGGAAAAAAGATATAGACATGGCAGGCCAACCTAAGGCTGAACCTGAAATTGAAAACTTTGTTTATGCTCTCCTCCCCTCCAGGCCTATAAAATATGCATCCACATTAACTTAATAGGATCTTCTCCCCTAAGGCTGATGTCCCTACTTTATCCAACTACAGAATTATTTAGACTCAAAATTGCCAAATAATGCAATTGTTTGGAAATCTCAGATGTGAATTTTAATAAAGTGTTACAGTATCTCCCACCCTCTGCCAACTTTGCTCATGCTAATAGTCACTCTGGAAAATTATCGATTTCTTCTTCATAATTTTATATGGAAAAAAGTGACCTACTTTTACATGACACTTGCCAAAGACTAACTGAAATATTTCCTTCTCCATCATTCCAGGGATAATTACCACATAAAATAAGCATAATATCAAAAATCAAGAGGTTGTAATAAAGAGGTGAAAAGACAATGATATTCTATAGAGATAAAAAGGAACTGTGTTTGGAAAAACTTCAGTTCTATAGGACACAGACAATTATTTCATTTGTTTGTGGATTTTTAGCAGAATCATTAATGAAGGAATGCTAGAATCCTGTGGCAAAAATTATTCTTAGAAATCTGAATCCACAGTTATTGTAAGAATGTAATTTTTTGACAAAGACAATGCTCATTTAGCATGGCAAAATACAGAAATACAGAAGGGTCAAATCCTGCTAATCACCACCAGGTGGTGATCTCTGCTTGAAATTTTATCCCAATACTTTCTCATTGCTATTATGTTGGTAGGTACAGATTTATCTGCTAAAAAGATCTTAAATTCCTTCAGATCCCTAGATGAATCTGTATATCTTCCATAAAACAACACACAAAGAATCATATACTTGTTCCAGGTGGTCAGGTGTTATACAAATGCAAAATGAAAAACCTGAACAAATGTGAACAAGATTTCTTAGGCTGCTCTTTATTTTTGGTAACAGTTTCAGAACTCCAATAGGATTTTACTTATGTAAGATTTAAAATGGGAACAAAAGTCAGTATTTCATTTCTTTAGCACTTTCTCTTTTTCTCTAACATCAAGAACTCATGATAAGATAGTTAAAATGTAGCTGGGGATGTAGCTCAGTGGTTGAATATTTGCCTAGAATGCATGAGGCTAAGTTCTAATCCAAGCACCAAAAATCAAAACCAAAAACCAGTAAGTTAGTTAACAATCTTATCTTTGTTTGCTAACAAAGTCAGAGCCAAAAATAATCATTAAAAGTTAGCTGTGGAGCTGGAGGTGCCTAGCAAGTGCAAAAATCCTGAGTTCAGGATCCTCTTACCACCACCAAGAGTAAGACTTGATGCTTTGAGCCTAGGGAGGGAGAGAGGGGTGACACACCTATATAATCCTAGCTAGTCAGAAGGCAGAAATCAGGATGATTGAGGTTCAAAGCCAGGCAAATAGTTCATAAGACCCTATCTCAAGCACACCTAACACAAAAACAGGGCTAGCGGAGTGGCTCACGTGGTAGAGCACCTGCCTAGCAAGCGTGAGGCCCCGAGTTCAAACCCCATACCACAACAACAACAACAAAAAAGTACAATCTTTGCAGATAAAAGACTTAGGTTTGAATGCAGCTCCATCAATCAGAAAGATACTTATACTTCTCAAGTCTGTTTCCTCATCTATGAAATGTGTTCAATAACATCCACCTCATATTAGTTAGAATGCAGAAGGATGGTAATAAATGAGAGCTACACATAAGAACATGTTATAGAATGAGGTTTTCAGAACTCATTTCCCATTCACTTTCACTGAAATGGTCATTTAACCCATTCACATGTATACTATTCAACACTACAGAATGATTCTTTTTAGATAGACATATGAGTTCAACTCCTAAAATGTCAAACCAAAATCAATTGCCGAAGTATTAGAAAGAAGAAATTTACTCTTAGTTTTTCCTTCTTCTTTTTTTTTTTTTTGGTGGGACTGGAGTTTAAACTCAGATCTTCGCAATTGCAAAGCAAGCACTCCACTGCTTGAGCCCCATTTACTTTGGTTATTTTGGAGTTGGGCTCTCTCTCTTTTGGTGGGACTAGAGTTTGAACTCAGGGCCTCATGCTTACTAAGCAGGCACACTAGCACTTGAGCTACTCTGCCAACCCCTTTTTTGTGTTCTGTATTTCTTTCTTTTTCTTTTTTTTTTGAACTCAGGGCCTACACCTTGAACCACCTCTGCCAGCCCTTTTTTTGTGATGGGTTTTTTTTTAGATAGTCTCACAAACTATTTGCCTGGGTTGGCTTGAAACCACATTCCTTCTGACCTCTGCATCCTGAGTAGCTAGGATTATAGGCATGAGCCACCAGCACCTGGCTCTGTGTTGGGTATTTCTGAGATAAGGTCTCGAGAACTACTTACCTGGGTTGGCCTCAAACCTCGAACCTCCTGAGTAGCTAGGATTATAGGTGTGAGCCACAGGAGCTTAGCTTTTCTTTATTTTTAAAATACATTTTATTGTGTATCTCTAAGATATACACATGATATTATAAGATAAACGTATACTAAAATGGAATAGTCTTCTAAAAAACATGAAATTTTAAGCAACTTCCTTTATTTCCCTCAAAGTATTCTTTAAAATTACACTATCTAAACCTGCACCTGTTATCCTCCTCTGACACACACACACATATACACACACACACTACACACTATCCTGGTGCTTACCCATGCCCCCCACCACCACCTACTACACACACAAAGGAAGATGCCCAGTTGTCAGCCAGATGCTGAGTGGTGGGTGCTTGGACTCCACAACATCTGGCTCACTGCTGAGAAGGGCTGCTTACTTATATGTAATATATGCAAAGATTAACCAATTGTTTATTACACATTGATTATGGCAACCAAAGAAAAAATAAAAAACATATGTTTTGAAATTGAAAATGGAAAGACTACTCAGAAGGCAGAGACTGAAAGGCTCACAATTCGAGGCCAGCCTGGGCAAAAAGTTCACGAGAACTCTTGTCCACCAATAAAAAACTGGGCATAGTGGCATGCTTAAATAGGAAGAATAGGAGGATTAAGGTTCAGGAGGGCCTGGATAAAAATGCAAGATCCTAACTCAAAAATAACCAAAGCAAAAAGGGCTGGTGGCATGGCTCAGGTGGTTGAACACTTACATAGCAAGTGCAAGGCTCTAAGTTCAAACCCCAGTATCACCAAAACACAAAAAGAAAAGAGATACTAAAAGGCATACTCTGAACAATTTTGAAAGCAAAGATAAACAAGTGATATAAACTGATAGTGATTAACACAACTCAAGAACCAGATCACAGCTTACATGAACATATCCAACAGGAGCCAAAGAGCTGAGCCAGGAAGCATCATACAGTATCAAAATCAACATACAGTCATTCTATAATAAGGAATCCATGAAAATGAGAAAAGCATATGGATTGGGTCAATCAGTCAAGAAATCAACTGTAGAAAGTACCAGTCCAGTATACGGAAATCTGGGCTTCCATGGAGTAGCTGCATGCATTTTCTTTTTTTGTTTTTTTTTTGGGTAGTACTGGAGTTTGAACTCAAGACCTCATGCTTGCCTAGGCAGGTGTTTTACCACGTGAGCCACTCCGCCAGACCAGTTTCATGCATTTTTGACAAGTCTCTCTAGGACTAAAGTCTCCACTGGTAAAACAGAAAGCATGTAAGTAATAACCCAATTCATATTCAACTTCTGAACACTCACACACGTCAAGTGACTACTGCTGCCCTGCTGTAAATTTCCCTTGCCACTAAAACTTCCCCCATCACTAGACCTGCCAGGGTTAAGCAAGGTTCTAGAACAGAATGAGAGTAAAATAGTAATTATAGCTGGCTGGTCTCTGATCTATGGAGTTTTAAACAAATGTTTGGGGGAAAACCATAAATAAATTGATGGCTACCCATATTTTGACTTGGACCTGTTGAAAAGTCTTCAATAGGCAGGGTGAGGGAGCACAGAGAAAAATCTCTTCATCCTCCATCCAAGCCTTTTTGAATGTACTTGGAAACTTGTAGAATCTATCCATTTCTACATGGACCATCTCATCTCTCACCGATAAGCATTCATTCTCTTAGTAGATTACTAAGTATTGGGGATACAAAGGCAGAGACAATAAAGGTGAGATTTCTTGATTCAAAAAAAAAAAAAAAAAAGCAGATGATCTAACCAATGCAAATATAAGGCTATTCAGAATTGCCACAATGACTACCCCCTGTACAACAAATATATCCTAATAAAAATTGGAGCGGGAGGGAGAAGCTTACAATTAACAACTAAATGATCTCCAGACCCACCAGAAGAATCTCTTAAAAACACAAGTCTGTACAGAACAGATCTCTGAGCCAGAAACCAGTGGCTCACACCTATACTCATGGTTACTTGGGAGGCTGAGACTGGAAGGATCTCAGATCAAGGCCTGCCCGGGCAAATAGTTCACGAGACCCCCATCTCCCAAATAACCAGAAAAAAATGGACTGGAGCCATGCCTCAAGTATGCACCAGCTTTGCAAACGCAAAGTCCTGAGTTTAAATTCCAGTCCCGACAAAACAAAACAGAACACAGATCAGACCTCTGACTATACACCTTCCATGTAGTCTCACTGTTTTTTGGAGGGGGGAGTACTGGGGTTTGAACTCAAGGCTTCACACTAGCTAGGCAGGTGCTCTACCACCTGATCCACATATCCAACTCCATGTGTCTCATAAAGAGGTAAAAATGTAAATTGGCACAAATTTCATAATAGCATATTTCAAATTGAACTCTCAATCTCTTGTCACAAAATCTGCTCCTTCTCCATTCTTCTCAACTAAACCCCCACCCATTCAATTACATCAGTCAGAAATTTATTCATGTTTGAAACCTTTCTCTCCTCCAACTCCCACATCACCATGATCAAAATATCTGTCAAACTGGTATCTTCTCTCATCTATGCCACTGTTTCTCAGATCTAAAAACACCAGAATCTCCTGGTGACATAACACCCTAATGTCTCTGCACTTTAACATTCTCCCTAGAACTGACACCAAAACCACTCTCCACAAAACAGCCAACTTAAGCTCTTCAAGAAGCAAAAACCACTTTGTCACTCTGCTGCCTTAAAACCCTTCTATGGAATGCTGCTTTCTATTAGTTGGGTTAAAGAACAAAATCCTTCATTAAAATGGTCTCCAAGATCTGATATGCCTAGCTCGTGACTATGTCCCCAGCCTCTCACTCCTATAACACCAGCCTTCTTTCATTTCCTCAAGACCAACACATTCTTTCTTAGGACTTGTGGCCTTTATGCACACAGCTCCCGCTGCCTAAAGGGCTATTTCCCAACCACCACACACCACTCATAGCCTGGCCAACTTCCACATATCATGAGGGTCTCAGCTGAAGTGTTTGTTCATCAAAGGAGCCTTTCTGAGGACTGGGGATGTAGCTTAGTGGTACAGTGTTTGCCTAGCATATGTGAACACCTGGATTCAATCTCAGCGCCTCAAAAAAAAAAATAGGCAGAAGCTTTTCCTTAGCCCCCTTTGTGTAGCAGATTATAATGTATCTCCCCAACCCTTCCTTTTGCTTTTTACATTTTATTATGGAAAAAAAATTTCAAATGCACAACAGCAGAGTATAATCAGCAATTACCAACTCCTCACCAATTAGTTTCAGCTATATTCCTCCCTACTTTCTCTCCCCCACAAACCTTGTATTACATCATTATATAGAAGCAAATTTCAAACACCTGTGTATACTTCAGTCTATATCTTTAAAAGGACTTTTTAAGTGTTTAAGTGCTCTGAACTTTCATTTGCCCTTTCCTTTTTGGTGCTAAGGCTTGAACTCAAGGCCCTGCACTAACTAGGCAGGTGCTCCACCACTTGAGCCACTCCACCCATCCCTGCCTTTTACTTTTTAACTTGTACTACATTTTATTATAATATATTTATTCATGTGATTGTTTAGCTGAGCAATGACACAGAAAAGGGATGGTTTTCAAACACCCTAAAGGCTGAGCTTACTCTAGTGAGGCTTCAAAGGCAGAACTAGCACCAATGAGGAGAAGTTGATTTTAGCACATTCTGGGGAAGTGTTTTCTAACAATTAGGTTGTGTGAAAGCAAATGCAGCATATCCAGAAATAGTAAAATCCCAGCAGGGGCAAAGGCTGGATAATCAACTGGCAATGGTAGAGAAATGAGGCCCACATAGTAAACTAAGGGAGCAATAAGCCTTAAGGTCCTTTCTAGTACTACTGCTCTAGTTGATGATTTGTAGGTCATTTTTAGATCCCTCCCTGTGTTAGTTTTCATTGCTATGACAAAATACCTGAGCAAAACAACTTAAGGGAGTTTATTTGGGCTCAGTTTTAGAGATTTCAGTCCATAATGGCAGGGAAGGGAGAACAGAAAGTTCACATCATGGCAGCCAGGAAACAGAGCTAATGCCTGAGCTAGCAGACTTCTTCCTTCCTTTTCATTGCATCTGGGCCCACAGCATAGCGGATGGTGCAGCCCACATTCAGCACCTCAGTTAATTTTCCCAGGATTACGTCCCTCACAAACATCCCAGGTGTGCTTTTCTAATCCCCTAGGCAGTTCTCAACCTAACCAGGTTGACAGTTAAGATTAACAATCATACTTCCTGAGGGGGAGCGGAGGCAGGTGGTACAAACAATATATGCACATGTAAGTAAATGTAAAAATGATAAGATAAAAGAAGAGGAAAAAATCATACTTCCTGATTAACAGTCAATGCAAAATGAGAAAATGACATTTTGGAGATGTTTTAGGTATTCCTGAACCTAAAACACTGAATCAAATCAGTTCACGAGCCCAGAACTAGCATTCAAAACTGGTTTAAATGTGATTATATACATCAGCCAACTCTGATTTTAAAATACAGGAAGGTTAGTTTCTTTGACTTCTGTCTGTCATTAAATAACATGAAAGCTGAAGTTAAAAAAAAAAAAAAAGCAGTATTTGTTATTTTTGGTTTGTGGTGCTGGAAATCAAACCTAGAGCTTTCCACATAAGCACTCTACTTCTAAGCTCTATGCCCAGCCTTGTAATTTGTTTTAAAAACAACTCTAAAGATGGTTACCTAAGTTCTGCTCCTTATATGCCTCCATTTTCTGATCCATTATAAACAGGATACAGAAGCTGGGCACTGGAGGCTTACGTCTATAATCCTATAACAACTCAGGAAGCAGAGATCAGGAGGATCATGGTTTGAAGCCAACCCCAGGCAAATAGTTCTTGAGACAGCTATCTTGAAAAACTCATCACAGAGAAAGAACACTTGAAAAGTCTGAGGCCGAGTTCAAACCCCAGTGCCCCACCCCCCAAAAAAATAATGCACAGAAACACCAATACCATCTTGGAAAAATTAAGTTAGGGTTGCTGAGTGGCACATTTAGAAGCCTATTTTCATCTACACAAAAGAGGATTCATCCAGTTCCCTCTTTCAAAATAACAATAAACAGTAACTTAGAACTTCTGTAAGTATAAACATTTTAAGGAACTAGGAAACCAAAATAAGGGCTTGCTCAATCAACCTCTACTCTCAGACTGCTCTACAAGAGAAGTAAGTCCTTTTCCATCTGGGCCATCCTGAAAGAATGTTGTTCCTGTTTGCCAGAGACACTGTCCACATCGTACATTTGAAGAAAAAGCAGAAGTTTCTTTCTGAATGTTTGAGAAAAAGCAAATTGCAACATTTCTGAGATTGATTTAGCAATAAAGGTTAAGTACTACCCTAAGGAATTTAAAATAGAACCCTAGAAGTCATTGGGTCCAACCTCCCACTGGATATAGATCTTTCCATAGGTGACTACCTGACTCTAGGAGTGCTAAGTCAATTAAGAACCATTTTGAAATATAGTTGGTTCTACTATCATATGACAGATTATTAGAGAAGACTTCTTTTTTGCCGAGTTCCATTAATCTGTCTTATCACTTCTTTCTTGGTGCTTGCTTTTCACTCCTCCCACATTTTTATAAAATATCAAAGTATGCAAGATAAAGATGGAGGTTTGGGGATTCTAACAGAGGGGAGCAGCTACTCATACCTAAACAGTGTATAAATCAGCTGAGCCAGCTTAATCAAGGACATCAATAAAAGAACAGATGCAGCTATTAGATTGCTGCAACATCAGTGGAGATAAAGCTAAGCAACCTCACCTTCTTAACAGGTAATCAGAAAAAGGAAGCTAGTGAAGTCCAACACTAATAAGTACTTACTTCAGTGTACAGTTATACCTATTGTGCGGTTAACTACAACTGGCTTTTCTCAAAAGACATTAAAGCCTATAACACTAGGAAATCAACATGAGCCAGACTGGGGTCTAGGGAAAGAAAGGCAGGACGACACATTCTTCATCTTTTTCAGGTTGTTAGCAGTTCTTACAAACAATGGAGCTGTCTTGACTTTGCTCAGCCCAAGGCAAGAGAGGGCTACAAACTGAAGTATAACTAAAAAAGAAAGAAAAAGGGAACAAAAAAAGAAGAAGTCCAAAGCAGCAGAACAGCCAAAGAACAGGGCCCATGTCTACAGCTGGGTTCAGCAGCTTTGCTCAGCCTCTCTATACAATTACTATCCACTCCCTGTAAATCCTGGGAAACCCAATCCTCACTTTGAACTGGTCAGTAAAATATTTGTACATATCTAAGGCTGTATGCCTGGCCCCTGCAATCCACATAATTAAAGATAAGGATTATCTAAACTATACTACTAATTAACTATGTGACTTTAAGCAACTCAACTCAATTCTCTAAAAGTCAATTTCCTTACCTAGATTAGATTATCTCTAAAATCTACCTCTTTTAAAACAGATAATAACTATGCCTCAAAAATTAACTACTTTACTTCAGTAAAGTTAGGTCCACATTAATCTTATTTCCCTGGTTTACTGTCACTAGGTAGGATTTACTGTAGACTAGGTTGTGACTCTTCCTTTCTGTCTATCCCAGCAATGGAGGGATTGCAGATTTATGTGATGTTTCTGATAATAACAAGAACTAGCAAATGAACCAAACTGTACCATTATCACTTAACTCCAGCCCCCAGAAGACTTCATGAGGGAAAGGATAATGTCCTAGCTTGAAATTTTTGTTGGCTTGGAAAAGGATGTGCTCTAAGAATGTTCTGATGGGGGGCTAGTGGAGTGGCTCAAGTGGTAGAGTGCCTGCCTAGCAAGCATGAGGCCCTGAGTTCAAGCCCCAGTGCTGTCAAAAAAAAAAAAAAAAAAAAGAATGTTCTGATGCCATTGTCTCACTCAAAGACATATCTTCTGAACTCCAAATTTCTAAGAATGGTGTAAATTCCTCCTTGATGTGGGTTTTCTAAAAATCAATTGTTATCATTCTTCTCACTTCTATGTCAACAGTGGCATCACTTTCTCCTTAAAATTGTGTACACAGACACCAGCTGTCATGCTCCAGCCACCCAGAGAAACCTGAGAGTACATCCTTACCCACAGACATCTGAGGCATTTTTCATACAGACAGAGGGATTCCTGGGTGTGGCAAGATCTTGATTCCAACCAGCAAACCAGCCACCTGGCCCCCCAAAAATCAAAGTATACACATATCAAAACACATATCATCATGTTGTATGCCATAAATATATAATTTTCATTTGTCAATTATGCCTTAATAAATAAAATTTATCCAGAAGACCCTAGCTCAATCCTCAACACCCAAAAATTTTTTAAAAAAATTATGTCCTTAGCCAGGCGCCAGTGGCTCACACCTGTAATCCTACTTAGGAGGCAGAGATCAGGAGGACCAAGGTTGAAAGCCACCCTAGGCAAATAGTACATGAGACCCTGTCTCAAAAAGACCCATCACAAAAATAGGGCTGGTGGAGTGGCTCAAGATGAAGGCCCTGAGTTCAAACCCCAGTATCACAAAAAAAAAAAAAAAAAAAAAAATTACTGTCTTTGCCAGACACCAGTGGCTCACACCCGTAATCCTAGCTACTCAAGAGGCAGAGATCAGGAGTATCTTAGTTTGAAGACAGCCCAGGCAAATAGTTCGTGAGACCCTATCTTGAAAAAAATCCATCACAAAAAAAGGGCTGGTGCAAGGTGTAGGCCCTGAGTTCAAATCCCAGTACCACAAAAAAAAAAAAGATAAAAATTAGTGTACTTCCAGCTGGTCCTAGGGTAGCTGCACAGAGATCATGGTGCTAGCTAAAAGCTTGTGACAAGTCTCAAGTCTTTTGCATTTCCTTGGGAAATTCTGGTGTGTGCTGCTATACTTGTCTTTACAGTAAAGAACAGACATTTTAAGGAGGGAAAAAGAGCTAGGCAAAAGATTTTCTGCCTGTGTTGAAGACTGACTACACAAGCCAATGAAGCCCTCAAGTTTGCTTCCAGGAGAGACCAGTCCTGTGACATTACGGAGGCTGAGGATGGTAAAAGTTAATGAAAGAGTTGGGTGAGACTGCCCCAATCCATAATCCCAGCACTGGGGAAAGTGAGGCAGGAGGATCATAAATTCCAGGTCAGCCTGAGCTACATAGTAAGACCCTATCTTGAAAAAAAAAAAAAAGAAGATTTAACAAAAATCTGAACAGTTCTACTTGTTCACTTGACTACACATACACAATACCCTTTCTCAAAAAAGAATAAACATGAGCCACTTAAGCTTTCAATTTTCAGAGTGAAATGATATTGGCTTGCCTTCAAGGAGACCCAGTCACTTTTATCAAAAGCTTTTTATTCCTTCATGACTAAGACCCAGAACATGGAATGGATAGGACTTCTTAGAATAGTGATGGTGTGGTTGAAACACCTACCTTCAGGAAAGTATACAACAGCAATCCCCAAGAAACCTCATGATGGGAGCAAAGAGTGCAGAAACTGAGAGAACGTGCAGAAAACTCGAACACAAGAGTGAACTAGGTTGTAAATGGAAAATTTTGCTAAAAATCTATGACTGGAACTGTGCTGGAGATAAATTTGCCAGCCCTCTCTGGAGTGGATTAGGTGGATAATGGCAACTTGGAATAAGAAAAAGGGTGAATCAGAAAATGGAAACTACCTAGAGTATCAGCAGAAGTAATTTGAAGAAACTCATTGATGCTGTTAACTTACATGTTCCCTTTGAAGGGCTTAAAGAAGTTCCCATACTTCCTGATAAACTGTAATAGGGAAACCATTCCCTCTGTTGGCAAAGCATCCTGTGAAAAACTTGCTCCGGTTACTTTCCCCAGGAAGCCTTTTCTCCTTCCTATTCCTACTCCTGCAGCACTCTGCAGCCTCTCTTGGGCACCTACTTATCCATGGTTTTTCTGTTGTTAGGTTTTATTTTTACTGTTGTTTATTTCTGTCAGCTCCTTTAAATAACAAAACTGCCTAATTTAGTACAGCTTTAAAAAAAACTAGTAGGAGTGTCTTTCTTATGTGAATTAAGTTTTAAATGACTTACAGTGAAATCACACAAGGTTAATATAAACACAGAAAGTCAGAGGAAAGGGGTGTCCATAATGTTCCTTCTCTTTAGGTTAACCCATACTTTAGCTCAACAATTTCCTCTACACAAAGACCTTGCGTAAATCATTAATGAATAAGGGAGAAGAGTGAAGGATGAGACATGCCTCCTCTCAAAGGGGAGGGAGGAAACAAAAAATAGCTGCTTTCATTGGGGGCAGGAAGGAGGTTATTTCATTAAGAGCCAAACACTGAAACTATCTCACTACAAACAATTGTTAGGCTTGAAGGCTCCATGTGAGCAATTAGTCCAGCAAAGGCTCAGCTGGAATGGAATGCAGAGCCTGCCAGGATCCAGGGACAGGGACTGACACAGGCTTAAGTATCAGAATCATGGCATTTGGAATCCCAGCATATCCCAGTGAGGATGCCCACAAAACACATTCTGCCCTGCCTGGCACCATTCTGTGCCTGACCCAGCAAAGACTGAGGATTTGAAGAGATGAGGAAAACTGAGTCAGTGGGAGCAAATTAAAAATTACTCCACCTAGACTGACAAGTTGTAGCAAGTTTAACAAGTACAAAAGTTAGCTCTCCTGAGAAATCTAATACATTCTAATCACTGCTTTAATGGCTAGTGGCAGGCTGTAGGAGGGGGCGTGTGCAGAGGCAGTCGTCCCGGTAGATCTGCTAGTTCAAAACTTGACATTATAATTAAACTAATTTCCTAACACTCATGACCTCACTTCAGGTAATAGATGCTAACTTGGTTTGCCAGCAGTAACTGTCTTCACCTACTGAGGACATTCAGTTCTCTGTATTTTTTAGGTTACTTCAGATTAAAGCTTTAACTTCCTCTTTGCAACAACCAATGTCTACTCATATCCTCAAAAAAATACTGAAGATGCAAAAAGCCTGACCATGGGTGGAGGCTGGGGAGGGAGGATGCAGTTAGAAGAAGCCAATGAAGAAGGGTGATACGGCCACTGATCCATGAGATTGCTTGACCCCACCACCCTGATGACAAATTAATTTCTTCCCCTGGGTAGCTGAAAGGATAAATGCCCTAACACTGGATTCTGGAGACACAAGATCCAGTCCTGATCCATAATTCACAAACCCAGGAGCTTCCTGCACTGCTGACCTGAGAGACTTTGCAGGTAAATGCTTCCACACATGTCAATCACTACCTCAACCAGCAGCTAACAGCAGGAGGGGGTAAGCAGATATGCAGGGAAATTCTGCTGGGCTAAGAGGTACACAACTGCTTCAAAGTCAGCCAGGTGCACCTGCTATAGCAGAACTTGGCATTATTATCATTAATCTCCCGTATAATTGAGTTTTGGCATTCACCTGCATATACTAAGTTCTGAGTGCATATTTTCTGAGAAAATAGGTAGTAAGCATCAGAGGAATGATAGGAAAGTTGGTAGTAAAAACATTTCACATTCAAATACTCCCAGCTGTTCTTCTGGACCAATGGTTCCCAACCAAAGCAGTTTCTCCTCAAGGGCCAATGCCCATGTCTGGAGAAATTTCTGGTTGTCGTAACTGGCAGAGGGTGGGAACATGTTAGCATCTAGTGGGCAGAGAACAGGGGATGTTGCTAAACATTCTAAAATGCACAGGACAGCTCTCACAACAAGGAATTACTCAAAATGTCAACAGTGCTGAGGTCAAGAAATCCTACTCTAGGGGAACCATTTTTAAGCCATGTGGTTTGAAACAGGTGAGATATAAAAACATGCCAATACTGCAGAAGAGACGTCTCTTGTTCTGTAACAAACATTTAGAATAGTGCTATGGTTTGGATGAATGCTACCCAAATGTCCATGTGTTAAAGGCTTGGGCCCCAGGGTAGTGCTATCAAGGAGCAATGGAACATTAAAAGGTGAGTCCTTGTGTTTTCAGAGAAGGGTGTGGGAGTCCCACCTATTCTTCTTCCTCTTTGCTTTCTGGCTCATAATGTAAGCAGTTTTTCTCCACTTGTACTCCACCATGATGTGCTACCTCTGACAAAGGCCCAAAGTTCTGGGACCATTTGGTCCTGGACTGGGCTCACCAAACCTCTTCTTTTTATAAATTAATTTCCTTGGGTTTTTTTCCTAACAGTGACAGAAAGCTAACTAATAAAAGCACAGAACTCTAAAACTGGAAGAAATCGTAGGAATTTTTCTAGTCCAAGCACAGGTGAAGAACCTAAGGTCCAGAGAGGTCAAGTCAAACAGAAAGTTAGAAATATCTTTACACAATCCAAATGTGTGTTTTACATAGCAGATGCTCAATCTATACCTTAGCCAGGTGTGGTGGCACAAGTCTGTAATTCTAGCACTTAGCGGCCTGAGGCAGGAGGGTTATGAGTTCAAGACCACATAGTGGGCAATATAGTGAGACCCTGTCTCCAAAAACAACAAAAAAAAGTTATCTTGTATTTTAGGTGTTCCTGTTTATTATAACATGCTCCACTCTGCTGCTCAGAAGTTAAACATCTGAGATTGAGCGTGGAGACTTGCTCACATCCCTTCCCATTGGGAAGAAGACTGTTACATACTAGAGCTCGAGACCAAGTAGCCAGACGGAAACTGTTTTTCAATCGTTCCTAGCCAAACACATGCCTTTCATCCAGGCAGAGGCACTAAACAAAACCTTCTGAGTCAACAAATGAGCCCTATGCAAGGCCATGGGCATGTGAACTTCTTTCCACCAGAACTGCAGAAATTTTCCCAACACATTAGAGGAGGCCCAACCAATGGCAAACAGACGCAAATACACATTTAACTGAATCAAAACCACATCCAAACAAACTAGAGAACTTTCATTTCTAAACAAACAGCAGACTAGAAATGAATTCTGGGATCAAAGTACAAATGGTCAGTCCAATGGCATGCTGAATGTTAGTTATCAGAACAGCCCTGCCTTAAAAAGGAGGAAGGCAAATGGTAAACATTTGCCCCATCAGAAAGAAAAGACTCACTGTGGTGTTTTAAAGCCTAAATGTTTCAGAATTGAGTAAAATGAGGTCAAAAGGTAGTCCAAGAGTTAAGGGCAAAGACGTCAGCCACATGGATAGAAATGTCTTGCACAGCGAACGTTATGCAAAAGAACCTGGGGCAGGTCTCTAGGAAAATAATCACAGCTTCAAAAGAGCCAAAGTAAGGTTTTTCATATTAAACAAACCTGTTCCAGTGGATACAAGGAGCGCTTCAAAAACTGCTGCAAGGTTATTATTAAGTTCTACAGCACCTGAGACCACTGTCTAAATATTTACTCCTATCCCACAAAAGGGCTAAAGGACTGCTATTTCAGCCTCCTGTTCCACACCCCTTGCTACATTCCCAAAATGATGATGTGTCACTTTAAAACCTCCTACAGAAAGGACAGAGGATTAGCTTCGTGACTGATTCCAGTTTTCAATGCCACACAAATGCCAGAAGCACACAAATGAAGCAATTACCACAAAGCAGCTAAAAGATTCACCTGCTGAGCTTCCTCAAATGTCACAAATCTTAAATATGTGAGTTAGCAGTATAAAGGTCAATGTCAGGAAAAACAAAAACAAGAGTATGATCTGAATACATGTCAATGAATAACACTATTCATGATGAGGACAGAGATACTACCAGACACTGTGCACTAGGTATATAGGCAAACAAAGACACAGTCCCTGCCCTTACAGTCTAAGGAATGCCCAGTTCAAAAAACAAACTTAAAAATGCAAAAGTATTACCCCTTTCTACGAATGTAGGGCCTCTAATCCACCTTCCCAGTGGATAAATTTACATGAAGGACTATGTGAACAATGTCAGAGGCTAATCAATGCCATGACAACATTCCCACACAACAGGCATATAATGGAAGGGCTAGCCCATCTTTCTGTGATATGACCATCAAGCTGTCCTTATGGTCAGGCCAGGGTTCTCCCCAGCTCTCCACTCCTTGCTTCAACACATGTCTACTGCAATGAAGCATTTCAGAATGACAGCCCCCATAGCAAAGCCATGTCCAAATGGGCCCAACCCAGAAAAATCCCCCAACTTTTTAAAATTAGAGGGCCCCCATGACTATTCAAGCCTGAAAGCATAAATAACCCATCAGCCTAACAGCATCACAAAAATTTACATTGCACCATTATTTATAATGCTGAAAACCCAAATGCCCAATGCTAGAGTATAATAAAGATATTTAAATGTCTTACTGGCATGAAGATGCTTTTGATAAATGTGAAGTGAAACAATAATGATATAAAATCATGGTTTAAACTCCAGTAAATAGTGGTTGATAAGAATTATGAGAACTATCTTCTGCATGATTCTTTTTTTTTCATATTTTCCAATTATTTTTATCATGAATGTGGGTAACTTTCATAGTCAGAAAAGATGAAGGCTCTGCTTTTTAAAGAAGCAACATTTAACATTTAGATAATAAGCACAGGGACTCTCACACTTTCCCACTCCCCCAAATCTCATAAGACAAAAAACAACTGGTCTGAGTCTGTTCCTGAGGCAACAAATCTCTCCCCACACCCCCCAAATGCATGAGAAGTCTAATGAAACTAGGACCTATTTTTACTCTGCCATAATATAGACCTTTAATTTGAGTCACTTGTGTCAGGATGCTTCTGCTCAGACTAGGCTCAGAACCAACTTAGCTCCTGGTTCCAACATCGCATGTATGACGCCTCCTTGCTCTCTCTCATACAAACTGGGAGCATGTATACAGCAGAAAGACCTTTTCTCAAATTTCTCCTCTGGCTGCAGCAGTTTCACTAATCAAACTCGTAGTGCCCACTGTCAGAGCAACAAAGTCAACCCCTGTTCCAAACAGCTACTCTGGGTAAAAATGTTTCCAACACAGTACAAGCGCCTAAATCTTTTAATTTTTTTTCTTTTTCACATCAGCCATCACACTCAAATTGGTTTCCATGAGCCCTGCTGTTTACAACTATTTTGAACAAAAGCAGGCAGTTTCCTTCCTATTTCTCCTCTAAGGATGTATGTCAGTTATCACATGAGTTAAAAGATCAACAGCAGCCAAAAGATATCAATGTCCCCTCCCCCAGAGCTTTATATTGCAGCATAAGATGTCACCAGCTTACACAGGAAATTCTGTAAGAATGGCATAAGAACAAAAACAACCATCTAAACATTAAGGCAAGATTTTTAACTCAAGGCTAGAAATGAGAGAACTCATTTCTAAATCCACACATTTGGGGACTTCCAGTTAGACAAGAAAAGAGGAAGAAGTTAAAACAACAAAATTTCCTGCATGTGCACTTCAGGCAAATGAGGTGAAGAAACATTTGAGGATTAACAAATAAACCTACATCTATGGATATAGACTGTGCAGAAGAGACTTAAGAGATTTGTGATGGAAGCATCACTAGCAACTGCTACAAAAGACAGAATGGCTTTTTGAAAAGGGGAAAGAAAAGATGCTCTATGTACTCCAATCACCAGGCCAGGACAGACTTATCAGCTACAGCTGAGCATAGGTCCCTCTCCCTCCTGCATTTGCTTTACTACTCTCAATACATCATAAAATGGGAGCATACATATTTGGTTTGGGGGTAGGAAAAAAATGACATGAAGCTGGAGGGATTTTTGGACTAAGATATTTCTTTTTTTTTTTTTTTAAGTTCCGGCTTACAATTAAAAAAAATCAACAAAGTATTCTCTATGTGGACTTATGAAAGAAATCCAGTACTTAGATAAATTGTATTCTGTATGTATTTAAAAGCAAACTGGACTACCTATAAGAAATTGGGAGAAAAAAGTGCTTTGGTCAACGAAAATTGTCAGAGAATCACTTCACATTAATTGAACGTGAAAAGAAGTAGCAATAATAAGAGCCTATTAGGAGCCAGTGACATGTTACAAAGGTGGATGCCAGGGCAAGTTTCAGGCACACAAGGGGGAAGACAGAGGGAAGAGGAGAATCATACAAACCGAAGACAACCACCAGGGCAACCTTACGCTGCTGGATGGCCACAGCTGAAGGTAAGTTTAGCTCATCTCTGGGGTTTTCCACTGAGGAGGAACCTGCTGTTCAGCCATCAATGACCCAGCATTCACCAGGCCTGTGAGGAAATACAGGATCCAGAAGAGGGGGGTAGGGAAGGAGAAAGTTTGAAAAAGGGAAGAGTCAAGCACAGTAGTGGAGTATTATACTTATTAAATATGAAGCTTCAAAAAGGCATAGATGTACCTTTTAGGCTAAAATGGCCTGGCTGAAAAGAACAGATACTCTGGAAAGCAGTCAGATATGCTTTTTAAAATACTAAGTGATATTTTCATTATATCTGTGAATTATAGCAATACCTACAAAGAAGAAATTAGCTTTTTGGAGAAAAGTGAAAATCAATGATATATGTGATTTTTACAGTCGGTGATTCAAACAATGAAGTCCCCTTATTGTGGTCTCTGAAGAAAGTAACAGCCCCAAAGCAAACATATTCAGACTGCACTGAAACCCTTTACTGGCCTAGTTCCACCAACTCCATTAATGTAGCAAGGGCCCAAATGCAGGTGACCTGATTGACAAAAAAAGCACTTCTAGAAAGTGCTGAACTTGTATCATGAAACTCAGACACTTTCATAATCAAGAAAAAAATTAGCAGCAGTAATTTGGGAAACTTTGCCTCTAGACAGAACAGCAGCAACATTCCTTATAAGACAAAATGCTTTTCAGGTTTAGTGTAGAAGAAAATAGATCCAGGGATCTCACCTTCCCAATGCTAATCTATCAGAAGTGTTTGGGGAAAATCGACCAGCCAACCAACAGACTAGCTAAAATGATGTGCAACCCAAGGAAAATTAGTACCCAAAGCAATTACCTTACTATCGAGGAAAGACTAATCAGTACCGTGTTTTAAGCCTGCCATCCTCAAAACTCTTTGGGCATCCTCTGTGCCACTCACTCAAGTCACCCAGCTGTAAATGGATGCATATCAATGTAAAAACACCAGGCCTAAGCCTAAAACTTCCCAGAATTGACAGGGTGGGAACTTATTTTCTGAGTAAAGGAAAGATAAATCACTTCTGGCAGCCAGCAAATTCAACAGAAGTAATTTGCCTAGTCATACACCCTAATTACACAGGCTATGGCTAAGTTATTACATTACTTCCTGGGACTAATTATTATTTCAGCAACAGCCAACATTCTTTAGAAGCATAGAGGTTGTATCTGGCTGAACGCCCTTTCTATTTCTTGTCCATAATAACTCAAGTAAGCGGGAAAGATTGTATTTTAGAGGTGTTTTAAGCACCTTTGTGTTATTGCCTATTGGTGCTTGGATCCTGACCTTATTCTACTCTTAACTACATCTCCCAGCCTCCCTTGCCAAGTGGCTTCTGGATAAGTTCCCTGAATGGGAGGGGAGAAGTAAAGATTCTTTCTAACTTGGCCCGAGTTCCAGCTGCCACTGGACAGCTCCACTCTCCATGCTTCTGGCCCTCATGACACCAGCACCTTCTAATTTCCTTAGTGGCACCCTAGCTCCCAGGTATTGCTAATCCCTGGGTGCCTCACCAGCCGGCTTAGCTTCTTCACCCTTATATCACATATATAATCTGTGTCCTATATTAAATTCCCTCTGCTTGTATGACCCGCAGTAGTTTCTGTTTCCCTGACTGGTTCTAACTGAGAGGACCTTAAAATAGGGACTTCAAAACTTCAAAACTTTTAAAACTTATTTTTCAGAAAATAATTTTCTTAAGAATTAAAACAGGTCTGGTGGAATGGCTCAGGTGGTAGAGTGCCTGCCTAGCAAGCATGAGGCCCTGAGTTCAAGCCCCAGTACCAAAAAAGTAAAAAAATAAACTAAGGAGGAAATTGTTAAAAAAAAAAAAAAAAGAATTAAAACAATTATTATTCTGATACCCTATAAAAGATGTCTTCCAGGGGCTAGGGATATAGCTCAGTGGTTGTTTGCCCAGATGCACAATTGGGTTCGATCTCCAATATAGCAAAAAAAAAAAAAAAAGTCTTCTAGTAAGGAAGAAGAGATTTATAGATGACAAAATCTGTTCATTCATTCAAAGATTTACTGAGCCTGACCTTGCCAAGCCCCTAATCACCATTTAAGAAATTAACCAGCCTGGCACTAGTGGCTCACACCTGTAATCCTAGCTGCTTAGGAGGCAGAGATGGGGAGGATTGTGGTTTGAAGCCAGCCCCAGGCAAATAATTCGTGAGACCTATCTTAAAAATAACCCACCACAAAAAAGGGCTGGCAGAGTGGCTCAAACAAGAGCATCTGCCTAGCAAACATGAGGCAGTGCCACCAAAAAAAGAGAGAGAGAGAAAGAAATTAACCAATACAGGAAAATTGCTTTAACAATAACAAAGGAATCTGGTAGAGTGAATTAATGTTAAGGTGTTCTCTCTATATACACTTGATTCCTACCTATTCAATGTGGTCTGCTGAACTATCATATTCCAAGGACCACAAGGACCAGTATAAAACTTCTTCAAAGTTAGTATCTACTTAAACTGGCCACTTGCTCAAACAGAAGAACAACTGTGATAAGGATTTAAGCAGACGTAATAAAAAAAAGTTAGGCACTGCATACTTAGAATGAAAAACGTGTGTTTTAGGCAAATTCTTGCTAGGCATCTTTTTTTCATAGGGAATATCATTTGGAGGAAGAGAATTTGATCCATTTAATAAGTCCCTTTATCCCTTCTCAATGGCACAGGTAGATTCCAAATGTGGCATACAAAGCCAGAGCAATGATCATCATGAATAGCATGTCACAGTCACCAATTACATATTATCTCCCAGATGGAATTTGCAGGCAGAAGAACAGAAACAGACAATGACTCATGTGATGAACAGTTATACAGACAACTGTTCCCGAGAAAGCTGCCACCTACATACCATAATGACATAAAATGAAAAATGCAAAAAAGTCATTTTCTGATTTATCTAGAAACAAAAGACTTGCTGCAAAGTGCACCTAAGCACTTTACACAGCCAAGAGCACACATCAAATACTCATTATATGCTTGAGCATGTTCAATCTCAAAAATCACTAGTGGCTCCAGAAATGACCATACTGCTGGCATTTCATTAAATTTTTCTAAGAT
Organism: Castor canadensis; assembly: GCF_047511655.1. Lineage (NCBI taxonomy): Eukaryota > Metazoa > Chordata > Mammalia > Rodentia > Castoridae > Castor > Castor canadensis. The sequence goes on from NC_133392.1 coordinate 132,542,034, forward strand.
AATTTAATGTATCCATGAAGGTACATTTCCATGGAGATTATATGAACACAATACTCAGCGCTTTCTTACTACCCACCAATTAGAAGGCATTACATATCTGTAATACTAACAATACCATTTGGGTAGCAGGTGAACCTACAACACTATGGGCTTCCCACACACAGGGAGTCTAAAGCATGACACATTTCACAATTTGAGTGCAATAAAGAAAGCCAACTACAGGATGGAATTTTAACCTTATAGGCCCTGGACTAGTTGCCCAACTCTATCCCTGGTCACTCCCTAGCATGTAGTCAAAATACACTAAAAAAATCCCTCCATCCACCCACTCCTCCCCCCACACACATATTCAGCACACCCTGGAGGCTTTGCACATTGTTTGCTCTTCCTAGAATGCAAAGTCCCCTAAATTCATCTGGCAAAGTCTTGCTTATCCCTTAAAGACAAGGGCTAATTGTCCCTTTGAAGCCATAATCCTGACGAAGATCCATTTGCCTTCTTCAATGCTTTCATTGCTCCCTGTACACAATGCCATAACAATAATTATCACATTGCATCATTTGCTCAGCCTCAAAAATGCTTCACTATTAAGACTGTAAAATCCTTGAGATCAAAGAAACTTGTCATTGAATCCATGTGTCCTATTACAGTGTCTGACACAAAGCAGGTGCTTAAAAACTATTTTCTGAATGCAAATGTGTGGTGTGGAATCTCAGGCCTGCAAAGATTGCCCCCCTCCAAGACATGGCACTTTGGGCTCTTTCTCTCATTGACACAGAATGATATTTAAAGGACAAACAGAGTCAGGTGGTTCATTCCTGTAATCCCAGCTACTCAAGAAGCAGAAATCAGGAGGATCCTGGTTCAATGCTCCCTGTACACAATGCCATAACAATAATTATCACATTATTCAGCCTCAAAAGTGCTTCACTACTAGACTGTAAAATTCTTGAGATCAAAGACCTTTGTCATTGAATCCATGTGTCTTACTACAGTGTTTACTACAGTGAAGACAGTTCGGGCTCTGTCTCAAAAAAAAAAAAAAAATCACAAAAAAGGGTTGGCAGAGTGACTCAAGCAGTAAGAGCACCTGCCTAGCAAGCATGAAGCTCTGAGTTCAAACTCCACTGCCACTTAAAACAAAAAGAAAGAAAGAATAAATAGGAAAATATCTCCAGGGAAAAGGTTTAACATGCTGATATGAAAAAAGACAATTTAATGGGGACTTCAATAAATTACCTTCGATAAAACTGTGTCAATCTAATCATGAGAGTCAGAGTTAAAGTGCATTAGCTGTAAAGACCCAGAAAGGTATTTGATCTTGGCTAGAGAAGGGTGTTTAACAAGATCTCCTGTTAGTCTAGACTTAATGAATTTTTTTAACCTTTCAAAAGTTTCCGTAGCTACAACTAAAATAATTAAAAATTGATAGGAAAGTTTGTGTTCTAAGGAATGATATCTAAAAAGTAATGATTTTACTATCAAAAAACAAACAACAGGAAAGCTAGAGATTAATGGAACAGAAGTTAAAACTTAGGACTACTCTAAGAAAATTTCCACACAAAGAAATGCCCTGATCTAATCTTTCATACACATTTGAAAAGTCAGGAAATATCCAGAGACCATCCTCAAGGGTAACATAAAGTACATTAGCAAAAACGCCAGAATTCCCATATATAGGAAATGGTTTTGGCTTAAAGACTAGGGAATTACTGTGAGTCATTGTGGCTTCCAGTAACCAGAATATTTTAAGGGAAAAAAGTTAAAAAGTGAAACTACTAAAATAAAGATAAAACAAGTAAGATAAACAAGGTAAAAATAAAATGATGCTTACATTTGAGTAAGGCACTTTCACATTTCCAACTGAGAAAATCAAACTGGGAAAGGAAGGTGGCATGCTAAAGGTCACAAAGCAACCATCAGCAGAAGAAAGGAGCTGAACTACACATCCTTCGTAAGCCTTCTGCCCCTTCCACTACTCTGCTTCCTTGCCACCTCAAAGGTGGGCTTGTAAGTGCTGGGGATGGGCCTCGGACACTTTCTAAGATGCCTCCATGCAAGAAGCTACCTTCCAAATCACTTAGGAATACCTGCCAAAGAGACAACCTGGGTATAGCCTCAGACAACACCTAGAAGTAAGGCAGAAACTCCTCATTCTTCATGGTCTCCACATTATACTGTTGACTAAAAAATGCACAGTACCAAAAGCTCTGGGTAATATGCTACTATTTCCATAAAAACACTGAAGAGGAATATATTTAAACATCATTGTTTATTCATGAATATATTGTTTCTCAAAAGCCAGGTAAGAAATGTCCAGGGAAGGAAAAAAAGAATCAGAGACAGTGACTTCTCAGTGTACATGTTGTCTTTTGGACCTTTTGAATTTGAATTTTGAACCACATGAAAATGTTTTTTTTTTCAGTATTGGGACTTGAACTCAGGACCTACACCTTAAGCCACTCCACCAGCCCTTTTTTGTGATGGGCTTTTTTGAGCTAGGATCTCCCAAACTATTTGCCCAGGCTAGTTTTGAATCTCCACCCTCTAAAATGCTACCATTTTTAAAAATGAAATTTAGCTGGTCACCGGTGGCTCAAACTTGTGATCCTAGTTACTCAGGAGCCAGAGATGAAGAGGATTTTGGTTGGAAGCCACTCCTTGCAAGAGTTTGAGAGATCTAGAAACACCCAACACAAAAATGGGCCAGCAGAGTGGCTCAAATGCTAAGCACCTGCCTAGCACCTGAATTCAAACCCCAGTACTGCTAGAAAACTTTTTTTAATTTAAAAGTATATAAGGCTGGCAAAGGGGCTCAAGTGGTAGTGTGCCTGCCTAGCAAGCATAAAGCCCTGAGTCCAAATCCCAGTACCACTAAAAAAAACAAAAACTCCAGAGCTGCCAAAAAACAGATACTAGGTAGACAGATATCTATATCTGTGATACAGTATATCCATAAATATGGGGGGTGGGACAGAGGCAGTAGTTAAGTGGTAAGAGGTGAAATACTCCAGAGACAAGATACAGCAGCAGAGGGAAAAGTAAAAACTTACTACAAAGATTCTCTCAGGCTCCAAAATTCCAGTTGGTATTTCAAGGTCTGAGGTAAATATTCCTCAAGATCACGAGGATCCTATTCCAGTTTAGTTCTTTGGCCACTAAACAGTGCTCCATTTCTCACAAATTTTGATACTGATAAAGGAGTGTCCCAATACTAGACACAATGATCATCAGAAAGGCAAATCATTCCCAGTAAATAAAGGTGTCACCTTCTGCCAGGCGCTCACACCTGTAATACTAGCTACTCAGGAGGCAGAGATCAGGAGGATGGAGGCTCAAGGCCAGCACGGGCAAATAGGTGGTGAGACCCTATCTTGAAAAAAAAAAAAAAATCACAAAAAAGGGCTTGTGAAGTGGCTCAAGGTGTAGGCCCTGAGTTCAAGCCCCAGTACCACCAAAAAAAAAAAAAAAAGAGTGTCAACTTTATTTAAACCACAGTCTCAGAAGAGTTGCTTAGAGGTTCACTCCAGGCACAGTGATAAGATCTGGAACTGCATAGCTAAAGACCAAGCCAAAGACCAATACAGAGGAAGTAAGACCTGGCCCATTTTACTAAAAAATGGGATTGGCCTCAACTAATCAGAGTTACCATTGACATATCTGGAATTTTCAGTAGGTTTGTCCTCTGAGCATCATTTCTAAGTCAGTCAAAAAATTTACCCTAAAGGTCACATTAACTTAAGGGCTTTGATGATGAAGAAACCACATCTTCGGCTTAAAGCAAGTCACAACATTTTAGTCCCAAAGCAGCTTCCTTTCCCACACTGTAATCACTCCAATGCTTTAGCAGTCCCAGACACCAGGGAGCCTTGTGCTCAAGAGAATTAAAAACCCCAGGACCAATAGAACTTCTACTAAATAAAAAGAACACCCACTTGCTCTCTACTCTGATACTTAAATTATATATTTCGAGGGCCTATTAATAAAGAAACATCATAAGAGTCACTGCCAAAGAGTTATTTTGGAACATTACAAACAGGTCTACATTCCAGGCTACATTAACTGATTGAATATTAATGGATGAGCACTAACCAGAAGCTAACAGTCAGCTCTTAAATTTCTAAGAAAGGACGTTAGAAAAACAGATAAGTATACTCAAACTCAAGTATAATTTTAGACAGCAGTTTTTACATTCCCCCTCCAACAAACTTGTTTTTCTTATATACATATATATATAGTAGTACTGGGGCTTGAACCCAGGGCCTACACCTTGAGCCACCCAAACCAGCCCCTTTAGGTGATGCTTTGTTTGTTGTTGTTTTTTAATAGAGTCTGCCCTGGGCTGGCTTCGAACCTCGATTCTCCTGATCTCTGCGTCCTAAATGGCTAGGATTACAGGCGTGAGCCACTGGCACCTGGCCTAAATTTATTTTTTAAAAGAACTAACAGGTAACAATCTATTGATGCAAGTGCCTCTTCCTTCCATCTTCTGAGAATTGTCTATGTAATCACTACAATCTGTGAAATTAGAAAAGAGGAAGGGGAATGAGTAAAGGAGTTGAAACAGTAGTATGAGTTAGATAATTCACAAAAGATACACAGAGGCCTCATTAAATGACTACTTAACAGAATGGAAAGATAAGTGACACAAGGCATCTCATTTTTTAATACAATGGCAGGATCATACCATCCATGGCAATAAAGTTTACAAGCAAGCAGTTACTAGTTCTCATTAAGAATTAATTAAGCCGGCCCCGGGTGGCTCACGCCTATAATCCTAGCTACTCAGGAGGCAGAGATCAGGAGGATTGCAGTTTGAAGCCAGCCCATGGCAAATAGTTCTTGAGATCCTATCTCAAAAAAAAAAAAATCACACAAAAAAAAGGGGCTGGTGGAGTGTCTCAAGGTATAGGCCCTGAGTTCAAACCCCAGTACCACAAAAAAAAAAAAAAAAAAAGAATTAAGCTGGTGTAGAGGCTCAAGTGGAAGAGCACCTGCCTAGCAGGCATTAGGTCCTGAGTTCAAACCCCAGTACAGCCTCATCCCCAGAAAGGCTATTAAAAAAAAAAAAAAGAAACCAAAGGGAAAACTTGGAGGAAGAAATATTGAATCATTCTCTCTCTTCTATATGCTATATTTTATTGGAAAATGAGTAAGAATAAATTAATGAGAAATGGGGGAGTGTTGCTACTAACCATCAAAATGGCATCTGACACCCCAAATGTAGCAGTGCACACTCCTGCAGACTGGTTTACTGTGACTCAAGATCTGTCAACTGAGGACATAAAATAATGTGAGTAAAGCCAAGGCACACTCCTAAATTCTAAACAATCTTTGAATAGAGGATCTAGCACAAGAACCAATCTATAAGGAATTAACAAACTTGGGTTGGTGGAGTAGCTCAAGTGGTACCAGCACCTGCTTAGCAAGCATGAGGCCCTGAGTTCAAACACCAGGGCCACCAAAAAAAAAAAAAAAAAAAAAGAGAGAGAAATTAACAAACTCAACATAAATTGATTCTAAAATACCCTTAAAAGTGAATTCCTACCGATGTAAAAATCCAGGAAAGAAGTCTGGGAACCTTCTTTCCTAATGAGATATTCCATTTACCAATTGATAGAGGTCACTAAAAAATATACTACCAGGTATCTAAATCAATGCATCATTCATCTGCCCTTCTTATATAACCTTCTAAAATAAATGGCAGGCAAGCGAAAGCCAAAATAAATACAAATTTAAATTTTTGATTTGTAAAGTATGCCCCACATGCTATATGGCAACAACCCTGGCAAATTCATCATGAACAAAAGCTCCCAAAATGTAGCAGCCTTTATCTACAAATGTCAAGTGCAAACATTTCACTATTATCTAAGTTTGCCTAACACTGAGTTTTAATTGTATTGAATCATGAATCTTTAACAGCACAAGCAACAAAGAGTAAAAGATTCTATCAATTTACAGCGACCCTATTTCATCTTTAGCGGTGTAATCACCATGGAAGCAACGAATTTGATGAATTCCTTCCTTCCTGTTCTCCGCTGATTAAATGGATCCTGCACTAAAGCCCAGATCTGCTAGTTTCTGCCAGCACGCGCGCGCACACACACACACACACACACACACACACGCACACGCACGCGCGCGCGCGCGAGGCCTCCAACGCACTCCGCAAGCCAAGGCTAGGCTGTCTAGAAATCCGCACTGTGTCACTGCGTAAGGCAGCTTCCCACTGCACACATCCTGGGAGAAGAAAGCCACCTAAGCACTGTCAGATCTCAGCAAGATTGCAAAATGACAGAAGGAAATGCTAACGGAATAGCAGGCAGGCAGCAACACTCACCACCTTTAAAAATCCTTTCAACAGCTTTCCCCTCTGTCATCTCGCCCCCCTCCCCATACACACACAATGCAGTTCATCCACACCTTTGCAAGCGAAAGGCTGCTAGCTCTGCTAGCTCGGAGCTGACAGTGGGCCCAGAAGGCATTCAGAGCCCTGAAATACAGACATTCTCACCCGAGCACACCAGGACACTTCCACACCCCCCTCCCCCACTCCCACCGACCGACACCCACACACTCGCCCACACCAAACCCCGAGACGTAGAAAGCCCAGCAGGCTCGTCCGCAAGAGTAGCACGCGTTGCCATTTACAGATGATTCGGGCGCCATGAAGTTCCAGAAGCCCCCTCCCCACGCAGGCCATGCCCCCGGGCCGCTGGACCCCTCGCCCGCCGCGAGGTTCGCGCTACCTTTGGACTGGCAGTCCGCACAAAACTTGTTATCTTCCTCCAGCAGCAGGTTGGCCAGGACCGCCTGGTACCGATCCACGTCCTTCACCGACTTGCCTGTCATAGCCAGGGTGCCGGCGGGGGCAGAGGGCGAGGCGCCCTCCTCGCCCCGAGAAGCCCCTGCCTCAGCTGAGGGGCGGAGGACTCGCGGTCCTCTATCCAGGGACACCTCCCGAGCCGGAGAGAGCGCTCTCTTCCCCCTCTAGGGTCGGCGCCGTCCGCCCCCTACTCTGCAGCCCCTCAGTGCGGCGCCCCCTGGCGAGCTCAGGGGATAGCCGGGTCCAACGGAGGCTGCTGGATTGGGAACTCAGCCCAGGCAAAGGGAGCCCTCCTCCTCCAGGGACAGGGGGGCAGACGACCCCCTGGCCTGCCTGTGTGCCCGCCGTGCGTCCCGCGCCTAGGTTTCCCTGGCAGCTGCCGCCAGCTCGACCACCACCTCCACCGCCTACTTCCGGCAGCTCTTCCTCTCCACCTCCACCCAGCCCAGCCCGCGCATGCGCCCCGCCCACCGCGCCGTACTGGGCTCTTCTCTCGGCTCCGCCTCCCAGGAGCCAATCCGGAGAGAGATGGGGGGCGGGGTTTGGGTGAGGGAGGAGGACACGCCCCCTGCATGTCCTTGGAAAAGAATGAATGGAGCCTGCCTGAAAGGGAGGGGAAGGAATGGAAGAAAGTGAAGGAAAACAACTAATGTTTACTGAGCTCTTACTATGTGCCAGGCACTGTGCTAAGCGTTTGACATGAATTACCCCAATATAATCCTCACAAGTCTATGAGTTACGTACTTACCATTCTTACGTAACCTAAGGTCTGTGGATACCCCAATGTCCTCCAGCTTATTCTTTCCTTCAACCGACAAATACAAGGGCCCAACCCCCTATCCCAGGTTAAAGGGACGTCAGTTTTCGGAGGATTCTTGTCACCTCTCAGTTGGAATGACTGCTCCCACTAATGTTCATTGTGACTACTGCCATCTTGGACATTGTTCTGCCCAGGGCATAGACAGTTTGTTTTTTCTTTCAGTCTTTAAATCCTCACAAAACAATGCAGTTTTGTGTACTGAAGGTTATTGGTGGAGGTTGGGGGTGATTACGGCATAACATAGAATAATCAACTACTTAAGAATCAACTAGCTGGGCACTGGTGGCTCATGCCTGTAATCCTAGCTACTCAGGAGGCAGAGATCAGAAAGATCGTGGTTCGAAGCCAGCCTGGGGAAAATAGTTGACGAGCCCCTATCTCGAAAAAACCCAACACAAAAACGGCTGGTGGAGTGTCTCAAGGTGTAGGCCTTGAGTTCAAGCCCCAGTACTGGAAAAAAAAAAAAAGCCGAAAATTAAACATCATTGCCCAAATTCACACTTGTTATAAATCATTTATGGATGACTGTCCTTTTCTTTAGGAATCCACCTGCCATCTTGCTACAATTTTCATTCATTTATTTATTCACTCAGCAAATTGTTGCTGAGAAATTGCTAAGAATCAGGCTCTGTGCTGGATAAAGGGAAACAGTATAATCTGATTTGAGGATTATTCTGAAGGCTGGAGGTATAGCTCAGTGGTAGAGCACTTGCCAAGCATCCGTGAAGATCTGGGTTTGATCCCCAGCACCAAATCAGAGGTAAACATTCTGGCTGCCATGGGAATGACAGATCAGAGAAGCTAGTAAGAGGAAATGCTACAGAGTCATTTTATCTCTAATGCAAACTTCTCCATCTCTACTTTCGCCCAAGACCAGGTTCCCCTTAAAGCATTCACCTCATCAGAGAAAAACAAATTTTTCTGTTGTTTTATTCATCACAACAATTTAATTCTCTATCTAAAGCTTTCCCTTCTAGTCATGCTTAGAAGACTTCATTTGCATAAACACACAGCTCATTAGGTGTTTTCCAAAAAAAAAAACCACACACACACATAAATATAGGTATTACCTTAGCCATTTTCTTAATCATGAAACAGATGGTCAAGATTACCAAACTAAGCCAGGTGCCGGTGTCTCCTACCTGTAATCCTACCTACTAAGGAGGCAGAGATCAGGAGGATCTCAAAAAAAAAAAAACCCAACACAAAAACAGGGCTGGCAGAAGTGGTAGAGCTATCTGGATTCTTGTGTTTTGAGAAAGAATAATTCAGGCCAGACACCTAAGTGTTCCCTTAGGTGATAGTAAAGTTCATTAGCAAAATAATACATTCTCAATAGACTGAAAGCTGATCATCTGCAGTGTGAGAACAATTATCCTCCCACACACAGGTTTTTATTGAAGGTTTATTGAAGGCTTGTAGGTTAAGTCCCTCACCAAGACCAGCCCAGAAGGCAGAGGTCAAGGAATATCTTCAGCCTGATCATACCCTTAGGGTATGGTTTATGGGTCTAGGTCTTTATTCTGTTAAGTTAAAGATCTATTGCTCCAGGCACTGTCTTTAGCCTTGAATAAAGCCTGTTGTTAATCAGTGGGGGACTCAAAAACCCTTGTGACATCCCATGATTTTGGCCTGCTACTCTGATCCTAACAGAGGCTGGTCACCTGTAAATTGGAAAATTAATTACAATGCTTTCCTATCAGAGACCTTGTGAATCATCCTTATGTTTACCTGCTACCTAACATTCTTCCTCTCTCCTCTCAAGGACTCAAGACCTTCCCAAGAATTCTCCATTCTAGGATCCCTTTGCATATCCCTATGGCTTATATCTAACTGTGCCCAATCACCTTCACACTGCCTTTCTGCCCTAGTCTAACTGTAGTTCAGTTGATCCTTCACCTCGTTCTTTACAGAGAACTTTTAAATGGCAAATCACACTGAACACACTTGCTTCTTCAAAGTCCTTTGGTGGCTCTCCATCATCTATGGCAGTACTTCTCAATTTTTTTCATTTAGTGAGAGATTGCATACTCTGGAGATTAAGCACACACACACACACACACACACCACACACCACAGGGCCAGAATATCTTGGTTTCAACACTTAGTATCTGTGTGACTTTAGCAGGTTTTTCTTTTTTTTTTTTTTTTTTTTGGTGGCACTGGGGTTTGAACTGGGGACTTCGAACGTGCAAAGCAGGTGCTCTATTGCTTGAGTCACGCCCCCAGTCCAGTTTGCTCTGGTTGTTTCCTAGGGCTAGCCTTGAACTGTGATCCTCTTAATCTCAGGCTCTTGAGTAGCTAGGATTACAGATGTGAGCCACAGATATGATAGGGTTTTTTTTTCTTTTTGGCAACACTGGGGTTTGAACTCATGGCCTCACACTTTCTAGGGAGGCACTCTCACAGTTTGGGCCACAATTCTCTTTATCTCTGCATCCTGAGTAGCTAGGATTATAGGCATGAGCCACCGGTGCCCAGCTTTAACAGGTTTTTGTTTTGTTGAGATTTTTTTTTTTTTTTGTGGTATTTGGGCTTGAACTCAGGGACTTCACCTTGAACCACTCCAAGAGCCCTATTTTTGTGAAGGTTTTCTGATATTTGCCTGGACTGACTTTGAACCACGATCCTCCTGATCTCTGCCTTCTGAGTAGCTAGGATTACAGGTGTGAGCCGGGTGCCCGGCTATTATGTGTGTGTGTGTGTGTGTGTGTGTGTGTGTGTGTACTGGGTTTGAACTCGGCCTTCTGCTTGTTAGGCAGGCACTGTACCACTTGAGCTATTCCGCCAGCCCCAACAGGTTTCTTAACCTCTCTGCACCTCCCTGTTATTTGATTATAAAATGGGAATGATCATGATATTAATAGTACCTATTTCACAGCATTGTTCCAAGGCTTAGCTGAGATAATGTCTGTAATGTATTTAGAATAACTCTTGGCACATAGTGAATGTTAGAAAATTAATGTTCTTCATGAAACATTTCTGGCTTTTTGCCTCCTAGGCACAGGCACGTGGTAGAATTTTATTTCCTGGCCCTCTTATGGTTGGGTAAGGCCAACCATACCCAACTCAAGTCTGAGCAGAAAAGACGTCTCACTTGTGGCTGGAGCATGTATCTGCTGCCTTGAGACTTCTGATTCCCTTTCCCTTTGAAATGGCAACCACCAATGTACCTACCAGATGACTGCTTTATTAGCCTGGTCTCTTGAACAACTAATAAGCAAGACCCCACTGCCAGCTCATAAGAAATAAGTAGCTGAGCAAGAAGTAAGCCTGCTTTGTATTAAGTTACTGAGGTTTGTTTATTTACCCAGCATACCCTAAGCTATCCTAAATGATACATCAAGTATTAGCTGTTTTTCTTTTCTTTCTTTTTTTGTAGTACTGGATTTAGAACTGAGAGCCTACATGTTGAACCACTCCACTAGCCCCCTTTTTTTTTTTTTTGTGATGGGTTTTTTCAAGATGGACTTTTGCCAACTATTTGCCAGGGCTGGCTTTGAACTACAGTCCTTCTAATATCTGCCTCCTCAGTGGCTAGGATTACACTTGTGAATCACTGGCACCCGACTCCAATTATAATTAATGGCAGAGAAAAATAAATGCACATCCCAGGACCTGAGGATATGGACAAGGCAAATATCTCACCTTCCCAAGTACAACTGAGGTAGGCTAAAATTAGGGAAAGTTCAGGACTCAGAAAAACATTACATCTTAGATTAACCACACTTTGGCTCAGGAGCTGCCCTCACCTGGCCGGGATCCACCCATGTCCTCCCCACTCATTGATTATTGGATGGGAATCACCTGGTTCTCCCCTTCCTATAGGTTAGCATAGGTTTTAAAAGCTCCTGAATGGCAAAAAACACACTCTCTTGGTTTCTGGCTTCCGCCTGGGTCCCATCATGCCTCCCTTTGTATTTCCCTTCCCTAACTTTTAATAAACTCTATTTACACCCATGGGTCCTGCCACGGATTCTTCCATGCGGTCAAAGAATTTGGAAGTCTCATCACTGGCACTATTAACACAACGACTTTTTTGAGACTTTGAATTTTCTTTTCCTGGCCAGGCGGGACAGGTAGGTTGGAGAAACGGGAAACACAGAGTTGTGTTTCAAGACATTTTCACCTGCAGATAACCCATGGGAGGAGAAACACCAGGGCAGTTTCCAGTACCAATAATGGGGGAGTGGGAAGTTCTGGCTGTCCCTGGGCTAGGGTGTGATCAATAGTTACGTTTCTGACTGAGGGATAATGGGGGACAGAATCACCCCAAGGCTTTTTGTAGCTTTGGACAAAGATAAGGAGTAAGCCTGAGGTCTGAAGAGTCCCTGGCATCTTTCCCTATTTTTAACCTGCCTCATTATCTTATCGTAAAACTGTTTCACTTATAATTTCCTACCTGTCCTGTGACTACGGAGCAGTTTTGTTGTTCTGCATCTATGGAGTTCAGAAAATTGGTAGGAATTGAAGAGTGTGTCTTTTGCTTTTTTTTTTTTTTTTTTTTTTTGACAGCACTAGGGTTTGAATTCAGGGTCTCATGCTTGCCAGGCAGGTTCTGTACCACTTGAGCCAGCCCTGTTTTGTGTTGGATAGTTTCAAGATAGGGTCTACAGAACTATTTGCCCAGGGCTGTCTTCCAACTGTGATCCTCATGATCTTTGCCTCCGGAGTAGCTAGGATTACAGGCGTGAGCCGCTGGCACCCAGCTGAAGAACACTTCTTCTTCTTCTTTTTTTTTTTTTAAATATTAGATAATATTGAAAGCATCTTCTTTATTTTCATATTACTGTTGTGCTAGGGGTGCACTGTGACATTTACAAAAGTTCTTACAACTCCCCCTCCATCATTCCCCTTATCCCTTCTGCCCCTATTCCTAGAATAGTTTCAGCAGGTCTCATTTTTCCATTTGCATACATGAGTACATAATATATCCACCATATTCACCCTCCTACATCCTTTCTTTATATCCTCCTCCCTCCCTACCAGCCTCCAGACAGGACCTGTTTTACCTTCCTATTCTCTGGGGTTTTTTTAATTTTTTATTTTTATTTATTTTTTCTTTTATTCATATGTGCATACAAGGCTTGGGTCATTTCTCCCCCCTGCCCCCACCCCCTCCCTTACCACCCACTCCGCCCCCTCCCTCCTCCCCCCACCCCCTCAATACCCAGCAGAAACTATTTTGCCCTTATTTCTAATTTTGTTGTAGAGAGAGTATAAGCCATAGTAGGAAGAAACAAGGGTTTTTGCTGGTTGAGATAAGGATAGCTATACAGGGAGTTGACTCACATTGATTTCCTGTGCGTGTGTGTTACCTTCTAGGTTAATTCTTTTTGATCTCACCTTTTCTCTAGTTCCTGGTCCCCTTTTCCTATTGGCCTCAGTTGCTTTTAAGGTATCTGCTTTAGTTTCTCTGCATTAAGGGCAACAAATGCTAGCTAATTTTTTTGGGGTGTCTTACCTATCCTCACCCCTCCCTTGTGAAGAGCACTTCTTGATGCTCAACTCAACACAGATGATTTTTTGTGATGAGCACATACAAGGTTTCTGTTGTATTGATGGATTGTATTGTGTTAAACTATGGAAAACTGTTGTGATAAGAATTATTAGCTAGTGTGTGTTAGGACTTAGAAACCAAGCCAGAGAATGACAGGCCGATATGCAAATGAGTAAACCCCAAGGTGGCCAGCTCAATATGCAAATAAGCCAACCCTAAAGTGGTGAAGCTGATAACAGTAACTATGAGGTCACCACCAAGCATAAAAATCCAAGCCTCGCTACCACTCATCGCTAGCTTCCCGAACGCTGAAGACCTTGCTGTCAGAGCCCATCCTGTAGAGGCAGCCGCCCCTTGAGAGCACTGCCCTTCTCCCAGGGACCACTGGGTGGTGCCCGTGAACTGCGAGACTGGACCTGCAACTAAGAGCAGCCGAGAGGATTCCCTGGAGCCCTGCTGCACTCCAGGCCTGAGTAAACTCCTGGCTGGCTAGGGTAGTAGAAAACAGGCATTAGGATCCATGTGAGAGAGAGTGCCATGTGGATTTGTTTGAATAAAATCCTGTTCTCTGAAGTAAGAGTCTCCTGAGTACTGCTTACCTGTACTTGATTGGTAATGAATTATAAGTGCTCGAGACATTTTTCTTCTTGGCCTTTTTTTTTTTTTTCCAAACCCAAGACCTTGCACGTGCAATGTAAGTGTTCTGCCACTGAACTGTGGGGTTTTGAGACAAGGCCTGGTTATGTAGCTCAGACTGGCCTAGCCCAGGCTGAACACAACCTGTGATCCTCCTTCCTCTATTCCCACGTGCTGGGATTACAGGAGTGCACCACCATTCTAGCACTCTTCCTGATCTTTAAATCAGTATTTTCCATCCCAGATCACATAAATAAGGGGATAAAATAGAAATCAGTTTTTAAAGCTGTTATATTAGAATAACCACTACAGTAAAATCCCCAGAATCTACTCAAATGGTGGTATGGTGAATATTTTTGGACTAGTGCCATAGAAAATTTTCATTAGTGCATCTTCTTGCTAAGAAATCAAATCTCTTGAGTCATATGTTGAACTAAAATAGTTCTGATCCACTAGTCACTTTATCAATTGAAAGTAATATCAATAAAATGGCTTTTTCATTAGGAAAGCTGGATAATTATTCTCTCCATTTTACTGTCACCTCTGTACTATTTGTCACATTAAATCAATTATGGATCTCAAATGAACTGATAGAGACCATTTTTACCAATCAACTAGCTGGGTCCTTTTGCTTTACCTGTATGGGAACCATTGATACGTGAGAAATTGTTCCAGTGCTGGCAGTCCTGGGTTTCTGAGTGCTCAAGGCTGGACTGGCAGACTCAGGAGCTTACAGGTCCAAGCCTTAAGGGCTGGGCTGTAGCTCGGTGGTACAGTGCTTACCTAGCATGCATGGGGCCCTGGTTTGATCCCAGCACCAAAAAAAAAAAAAAAAGCTTATAGCTCCAAGCCTTGAGGGCTACGGACCGATTGCTCCAGGCTTTAGAAGCCAAAGACTTAGGCTCTATCCACTCAGGGTCGAGGCCTATTGGTGTGGACTTTAACCTCCAGCAGGCCCTGACACTTGGCACCTATTGTAATCCTTGGTGTCCAGCAGCAGAGAGCGGCAACAGCAGATGGCAGCAGCAGGCAGCACCTGCTCTCAAACAGGTCTCAGGTACTGGGACCTTCAGCCCTTGACAGTAGCCCTGGTGACAAATGTTACCACTCTTAGGCCTAGAGTATCCTCAGCCCTTGACAGTGGCTAGTGTTACAGCTCTCTGACCTAGGATGTTTGAGATGTTTGAGACCTTTGGCCTTTTGGCAGCTCCCTGGAACTCTTCCAAAAAGCAGGGTCTGCAGCTTCACTTCTCTGCCTCTTCACAGTCTTCTTTCTTCAACCTCACCTTACCACCCACTCTCACCTTGTCTCTACTTCCTTGTTTCTGCCACCTCTGCTCCCTATCGTTTCTGACATGGCCCCTATGTAGAACTCTTTTAGCTGCTCTCTCATCACTACTGCTGCTGCATTTGGCACTGCCACTTCTGACTCTTCTCTTCCTGTTACCAGCTCAGCCTACTCTATTAATGATAAAGATCAAAAGTACGCAAGAAAAGACCTCTTGAGAGAGGAGTTTTATTGATCCTAATGCTACAACCAAGAGGTTGTATGGTGAACACATATAAGATTGCTGTTGTATTGATGGATTGTATTGTGTTAAAGTATGGAAAATAGTTGTAATAAGAATTATTAGCTAGTGTGTGTTAGGACTTAGAAACCAAGCCAGAGAATGACAGGTGATATGCAAATAAGCTAACCCTAAGGTGGCAGTGCCAATAGCAGGAGCTATGAGGTCACCACCGGGTATATAAACTCAGAACCGAAACCCAACCTTGCTCGCCTCCCGAAGCCGGAGACCCGTGTTGTTGGAGTCCGCCCTGAGGCTCTGAAGCAGAGGCCACTTGAGAGCACCGAACCTTCTCCTGAGGACCAGGTGTCGAAGATCGACCTGCAACTAAGATCAGCTGTAAGGATTCCCCGGGAGCTCGGCTGGACTTCCCTTGTCGGCTAAGAAGATGTCGCATGGTGAGCGAGGCTTGGGGAAGGCCTGAGTAAGTTCCTGGCTGGCTGGGGTAGCAGAGAACCCGACATTAGGATGCGTGTGAGAGTGCCGTGTGGATTTGTTTGAATAAAATCCTGTTCTCTGAAGTAAGAGTCTCCTGAGTACTGCTTACCCGTACTCGATTGGACCTTAAGTGCTCACGACAGGTTGTCTCCCAGTTGACTCAGAAAGTGAGCCAAGCTGGGTGCCTAGTTACTCAACAGGCATAACCAAGATCAGGAGGATCATGGTTCAAAGCCAGCCCCGGGGCAAAGAGTTTGTGATATCCACACCCCCCCCCCAAAAAAAAAAAGAGCTGGTGGAGTGGCTCAAGGGGTAAAAGCACCTGCCTAGCAATTGTGAGATCCTGAGTTCAAACCCCAGTGCCCCCTCCACCACCCCCCCAGCCCCCGCCAAAAAAAAGAATATGAGCCAAGGGCTCAGGGCATGGTTCAAATGGTAGAGTGTTCTGCCTAGCAAACATAATGCCCTGAGTTCCAACTCCAGTACCACCCAAATCAAAAAAAAAAAAAAAAAAAAGGTGAGCGGTATAGCTTGTTTATATAGCCAGAAGTGGGGTGTGGTGAGGGTGTTTGCATCAATCCTGGTACAGTCACTCACGCAAATGAAAGACCATGTTTGCACCAGTCATTGGTCTTTTGCTGGGTCACCAGAGCAAGTAGCCCTCTGCCCTGAGTGAGAACAACAACAGGGGAACTCTAGATCTAGAGTTCACTGAGGCTTGTGATGGCAAAAAGGTTCTGCAGAAGCTGTTTGAAACCCTGGTAGCTGGAACAGTACCTTCATGAGCCAGAATTGTGCTTTGGCAGCAGGCAGCTGTGGTTGCAGTGTAGCCTCCTCAAGGCATCCATGCAGTGTTCAAGGCAACTGGCTGACTGGCCGATGGTCCTTCACTCAAGGCAGCTGGGGCACCAAGGAAGGGCCTGCCAGCAGTCAACTAGGGAGTAAAATCACCCCAGCCTCCAACGTCTTAGCTTATTTAAAGGAAAAGTAAACATTAAAAGAGGTACTTACACCCAAGGCTTCTCACTGACAATATGACCTGGGACTGGGGGCATGGCTCAAGTGGTAGACAAGGTCCTGTGTTCAAATACCACCACCACAACCAAAACCAGTAAAAATATTCAACAGTATTCTAACAGTACTTAACTTCTGTCCCAATGCCCCACAAAGAGGGAAACTGAGTCTCTCTTAACATTCAAGCAACTTCACCCAACCAATCC